>NW_024544756.1:0-1200000 GCF_018167655.1 Microtus oregoni
TTGCTTCTTTGTCCAAAATCAGGTGTTTGAAAATGTGTGGATTAATATTTGGGTCTTTGATTTAGTTCCATTGGTCCTCCTGTCTGTTTTTATGCCAATACCAGGCTGTTTTCAGTACTGTAGCTCTGTAGTAGAGTTTGAAGTCAGGGATTGTGATGCCTCTAGAAATTCTTTTATTGTACAGGATTGTTTTAGCTATCCTGGGTTTTTTGCTTTTCCATATGAAGTTGAGTACTGTTCTTTTGAGGTCTGTCAAGAAATTTGCTGGGATTTTGATGGGCTTTGCATTGAATCTCTAGATTGCTTTTGGTAAGATTGCCAATTTTACAGAATTGTCTATCATCTTCTGGGTAGTGGTGGCGCACACCTTTAATCCCAGCACTTGGGAGGCAGAGGCAGGCGGATCTCTGTGAGTTCAAGGCCAACCTGGTCTACAAGATCTAGTTCTAGCACAAGCTCCAAAGCTATAGAGAAACCCTATCTCAAAAAAAAAAAAAAAGGGATCCTAGTTCCCATTAATAAGGCTTTACTCAGTCTCTACCCCCAGTTCCTGGTAATCACTAACTTACTTTTTGTCTCTAGCAATTTGCCTCTTCTGGATGTTCACAAATGGAATAAGTGACCTTTAGTGTCTGACTTCTTTCAGTTAGCAGAATGCAATCAGGCGTCTGTGCAAGTTAGATGATGTCCAGTGCACAACTCCCTTATTATTGCCAAGTAACATTCCACTGTATGGGTAGGCATTATTCCATCGGTGGGCAGGTAGGCTGCTTTCAATTTCTAGCTTATAATCAACAAAGACTAGAAATCAGTATTCACATGAAGCACCTTCTGATTACCTGTTTTCAAGTGTTTTTGAAAGATGTCCCTAGGGGAAGAATTCTTTTAAGTATATGCTGAGCAGTGAGATTGTTGGGCTATGTGATAACTTAATGTCTCATTTGTGTGTCGGGGGTGATAGATGAAATCCAGGACCTCATGCACAGTGACACTCTATCACTGATTTACACCTATGGACATATACTTAGTTTTCAAAGAAAAATCTTTGAAAGACTTTCCAAAGACCCATGTAATAAGCATATTTCATGCCTGAAATCTGCCTGTCTCTATTCACTACCATTCTCTGCCAAGATCATCTTTTTGCATCAGAATTTTCATGAAGCCATTTCTCTAGTTATCAATTTGCAGCAGTTCCTCAGTGTGTACAAAGACACTCAAAAAAAGGAAGGAAGGAAAGGAAAGGAAAGGAAAGGAAAGGAAAGGAAAGGAAAGGAAAGGAAAGGAAAGGAAAGGAAAGGAAAGGAAAGGAAAGGAAAGGAAAGGAAAGGAAAGGAAAGGAAAAGAAAACCCATAGTGTTTCACAGGGTACCATGGATTTAGCATGATCTCTCTTAGGAGTTATCTCTTTTCCCAAGACTCTCCCCGCTCCCATGACTTGTTCCCATCTGATCCACAGCCCTACTCTCCCACTGTAGATCACACAATCTTGCAGGAAGAGGAACCAATTAGGCCAACTAGTTGTGACTTCCCCCCACATCTCAATGCTGCCTCCCTTGAGTCTGTTCCAACACCATGCCTCGAAGACAGCATTCCCCAGTCTTCTTGTCCTTCCCCAGCTGGAGAAAAGCCCTCCTTCCTTTGCTCGTCCCTAAATGTTTCATCTGTACCACTTTGGGCACATTTGCCTCCTGTGTGAACAGTTCTCACTTTTCACATACCATGTACATGTTTGCATCTTCCGTCATGATGTGTTAAGCATAGTTCCACCTAAAGCATGCTTTTTAAAAGAACACAGGGAAGGCATGAAACCAGTTGATACTGTCAGTATGTCAGAATCATCCCTTTCGTTTCCTGACTCAGCTTTGTCAAGCAGTGTGCCTCAGGGCTCTAGCCAAACACACAGGAATATATGGTCAGAAAAACTGCTATCGGCAAACTGATTTTGAAAGGACTTTGGGAATGGAGCCCATCCTTTCTGAGTCTTTGATTCCTGACCTGTAATCTATAATTAATACAGATTTGTTCTGAGGATAAAAAGGAGCTAACACAAAAGCTCCAGTATGCAGCTCTTAGAATAATTTTTGGCACTTGCTCTGAATTTATAAGTTTGTTAAATAAAACAAGTAAAAGAAATGAATAATGAATTGACTGTTCAGAATAAATGAGCAGTCCATGCTTAAGATATGCGAAAGAAACCCATGACTCTACAAGCTGCAATATCAAAGCATTGAGTCAGGTACTGTGACGGTTAGTTTTCATAGTCAATTTGATTGGACTGAGGTAGACCTCTCACTCTCTCTGTCTCTCTGTCTCTCTGTCTCTCTCTCTCTCTCTCTCTCTCTCTCTCTCTCTCTCTCTCTCTCTGTGTGTGTGTGTGTGTGTGTGTGTGTGTGTGTGTGTGTGTGTGTGTGTGTGTGGAGAGAATTAACTGAAGGGAGAAAGTCAACCATAAATGAGCTGACGTCCTGAATAAATAAAATGGGAAAAAGGAGAAAACTAATATGTCCTCACATTCACCTCTCTGCTTTGTTTCCTAATCCACCGAGGTGTGAGCAGGTAGCTCCATACTTCTCCTGCCATAGCCACAAGCCCCTCTAGCTACCATGACTTCCCAGCCATAAAGAACTATATCTCTTCAAATCATGAACCAAAATTAATTCCTCTTCCCATAAAAGAGTTGGGTTTTGTCCATCATTTTTGTTTTACAATGATGGCATATGGCTCACTAAAGTCCTCCATGTGAAGTCAGTATTTCTGTTACTGATTTACTGTATGTTACTGTACATATTTACTGCATGTTACTCTTCCGTTAACTTGGAAGATTCAAAGTTAGCCTAACAAGGTTCTTTCAGTCTAATACCGGCATCTCACTTCATCCAGTGGTGCCATGGGTTAAGAGAGCTCATAAATTACTTGCTGATTTGGCTTCCTTAGGTATGTGGAACTGAATAGAGAAATCATAGCCTTAACTTCCTTTACATATTTAAGTTAACCATGAAGCTATGTGCAGTGCAAACAACCAGCACAACTGAGCAAGTTGCTCAACCATTGGAAGGGGAGTACCTAAAAATGAGAAATTTTTAGGGAGTACCAAAAAATAGTTCAAGTGATGCAATTACTGTCTCACCCGAATCTTTTCACTTCACTTCCTTTAGTAAAATTTAAAAACTTAGCTACAGCGCTTTTCAAGAATGAAACTCCATGTTCATACTCAGTGACCCTTATTATGCTACTTCCATTCTCATGAAAATGCTCCTCTCAGATCTCTCTCAGAAACAGGCCTTCTTTGAATAAACTCAAATTATCCAGTTCCCTTTTTATGTATTCCATTCACAGCTTTCCATGACATTTATTTTAGTACTCATGAGTCTTAGATGTAAGGATATATTTATTCATCTCAATGTGCAACATTTCCCTGCTGTGAACAAACGTAAGGCAAGAGAACAAAATGTAGACAGTATAGAATTACACTGCAAGTAGCTCATGAGTACAGGATGGGCCAACAGCAGAAAGTCACTGATAGTCTATGTGGCTAGACTTGGAGCAACATTGGGGAGAGCTTCCATCCTTGTAACTGCCTATGACTGTGTCATCCAGATAAAAGTTCAACTCCAAGTAAACATGACACTTATCCAAAAAATAATTTTACGATTTCATTTAGAACACAGAATATTTCCATGCGAAGAAAGTGGTGATAGCTGAATGTAACCGCTGATCATAATTATTAGAATTCTATCTTTTGGATATTATCTCCTTTAAAATTTGTGCAAGAATTAAAACAAAGTGAATTTTTGGCAAAGGACTCTAATGCTTTGTCTGCATTTTACAGCTTCCTGTGCACCTGGGAGTAGATATTTTAGGACTGTCTAGACAATTACCCCAACTTCAAAGATATTTTTCTTTCTCTTTCAATAGTCACCGAACATGGGAGATGAAAATTAGATGATGTTGGCACTATCTTGTCCAAGATATTGTTCAAACACAGACAGAAATAAGAATATTTTGATCAGTCACAAAATTAAGAGGGCTTAAAGGATATCCCCTGACTTCTGCAGACTTTCCAAGTTGCAAACCACCAGGAAACTCTTCCATCAGGCATTTTTCTGAAAATGCAGATAAGCGGGCATACATTTTTTAAAAAAAAGAAAATTGAGTGAAATGTTTACTATGATCATTTTTAACAGATAAAAATGGGAACCTCAAATGATTTCCACCCAAGAGAATTAGGAAGGATATTTGAGATAGTTTGTTTCAATTTTCCTATTCCAGTTTCCAGCCAGGCAGCATCTATCTGAGCTAATACATGGATTGTCATGAGTGACTGTCCTCAGGTGAGCCAAGCTACTGCCATTTTAGGGTTGTGCTTCCCTTCAAAGAAACACCATAGCTGGGTTTGTTTACCGTTTATTCTTGCATAGAAGGATGGATTGGGCATGATATTACCTTCTGGGTATCCAGCTGCTCCTTACCACCTGGAGACTCTGAACATGGCCTGGGGGAGGGGCTAGGGTACATACGCTTAGGCAAAGGAAGACTGGAGCTGATATTTCATTTATGCTACTGGGAAGTCCTTATCACTGCTGGATAAGACTTTCAGGGTGTGTGGCCAATTGGGGAAGGATTGTGCATCAATCATGCTTGGCTTGTAGTTTTCTACTTCTAAAATAACATTTAAAAGGTGTTTCTCCTCCAGCTCCACAGTTGTTGTTCAAACTCAATCCTCCATTCATACTTAATTCAAAGATTTGTATTCATTCTGGATTCCCTATATTAGAGTTTTCTATACTAATATAAATTGGGTATGGATACTCTTCCCAAAACCTATGAAGAAAAGATTCATATCCTAGCTGGAGAGTGCAGTGAACCTTTAAGAGGTGAAAGTCATTTGGTCATTGAAGATACATCTTCAAGAGGGATTGCCAGACGGAAATCTGTTTTGTGTGTGTGTGTGTGTGTGTGTGTGTGTGTGTGTGTGTGTGTGTGTGTGTGCTTCAATTGCAGATGTGAATAGTTTGCTTTGTTGCATACTCTTGTCATTGTGTGCTAGCTTTGGTAGGCAAAAAAAATAGGGAATCGATTTTTGGACTTGAACCTCCAGACCATAAACCAAATTAAGACTCCCTACCTTAAGTAGCCCGTATCATGTATTTTATGACAATGTTTCAAAACTACTAATGTATACAAATATCCAAAAATACCTATCAAACCATCCCAATTAGATGCTCATCTGAATTCAACAAAATGATCTTCCTGCAATAGCATAATGTTGTATACACTTTATGTATTCTGTGCCTGTTTGTCCACAACACCGCATGCCACTTTTCTTGTCTCTCCTAAGAATGCTATCTCTGTTTCCTCTACCTGCAATGACTGTCTCATGCTGTCAACTCTTCATGTTGGCTTTTTGCTATCCTTTGGTTCTCCAATTAACGGACACTGTAGAGCAACCATTTATGGCATCATAGAAATCTGCCTGATTTTTATACACCTTTTACTACAATCTGAAACTACTGATTTAATTTGGTTTACATCTTATTTCTTGATTTCATTTTCTTCTCTAGACCTGCATATAGCAGAGTGAACAGCTATCACATGAATGAGTTCAGTTGGGAAGATAGTTAAAAGTATTTTAAAAATATTTTTAAGATTTATTTATTTATTTATTATGTATACAGTGTTCTGTCTGCGTTTATGCACCAGATCTTATAGATTGGTTGTGAGCCACCACGTGGTTTCGGGGAACTGAACTCAGGACCTCTGGAAAAGCAGTCAGCAGCCAGTACTCTTAATCTCTGAACAATCTCTCTAGCACACCACCCTCTTTCTAAAGATTTATTTGCTATGAATACAGTGTTCTCCCTGCATATGCCCATTTAGGCCAGAAAAGGGCACACGATCTCATTACAGATGGTTATGAGCCACCACACAGTTGCTGGGAATGGAACTCAGGACCGTTGGGAGAGCAGGCAGTGTTCTCAACAGCTACGCCATCTCTCCAGCCCCAGTTAAGGCTATTTTAAGATCATTCTAGGAGCTCAGTGATTGACAGGGGTCCTAAAGGGGTAAGGGTTGACAATAAAGAGGCATCACGAGGGAATTTGGATTCCATGATAGAACCCCCTGATAAGTAGTGAGCAGTACCAATTTTATGTATTTATTAAAATCATAGAATGGGCTAGTTAGATGCAATTGCCTCAAAGAAAGATGAACTGAGCTGAGATGACTCTATGGAACCTATATGATAGAAGTAGAGAACCATATCACACAAGTTGGTTTTTAACCTTCCACATCCACCCAATGTACACATACATGCATACACACACACACACACACACACACACACACACACACACACACACACAAAGAGAATGTAGGAAAATTTTCTTTCAAAATCATGGGATTGTACTCTTCAAAAGCTCACTTTTAAAAACAAATAAAACTGTTATGATTATCAAACTCATGTCAACCCCAAACAAATCTAAGTTTTGCTTTTGCATGTTTTGTCGGGGAGTAGGGGATGGGGGTGGATTTAGTTAACTTCCTGTATTCATGGTCAAGTACTGACTCAAACCTTACTTCCCATTTTTCATTTATTATTCAAAAGAAAGGAAATGGGAAACAAAATAAAGATGTGGAAGACAAACAATGTAAGAAAAGGCACAGTGGTAAAATAATACTGAAAATCATCATATGATAAAATGTCAGCATTTATTTGTGACATTTGGCTCTGTGTGTTGGATCACCTCACTGCTGCAGGGGCTGATGGTTGATTTCATAACGGTGCCTCCCACAGATACACCCACAGCTGACCTCTGCTTTGTGTGGTTGCTAATGACTAAGCTTCACATATTATGCTGGCAAAATCTACCCCTTCCCTGGAGGGCTGTTACACACAGGGAATTAGAGTTTCATAGCCGAACAGTGGATTTTTTTTTTTTGCATCACGATCAACTTTCATTAGAACAAAATTATATGGGCTGATAGATTGCTGTCCCTTGCCAAAGTATTACTCATCCCTGTATATTCACCCAACATATGCCACTGAGAAAACCCCATCCTATCAGGGGAAAGAAGAATGTGGATATATTAGATTCTTTAAACACAAGTTGCATTGTCTGTGGCAAGCACATGATATACACATTTCATCCTCTGATTTTCTCCCACACACCCCCACGACTGACCTTCATCCATTAGAACGTGTTGATGGATATACCATTTCAAAATGAAATATCTGGGTATCTGACTCTGATTTAGGGAAAGGGAAATGGTGAGCTAATTTCCTCTTTTATCAAGCTGAATCACTCGGTTCACTCTGTTGCCATGCACGCACAAGTAATGTCATAGCAACCTCTGGGCTTGCTCTTAAACACACAATAGTAGAACTGCATCCACAGGCACTTGTTTTTTTTTTTAATTCTAATATTTAACATCTCTGAGCAGTTTAAATTTTACACCATATTTTGAAATACAGTGTAATTTACTTCTTTGGGAGTCTTCTTGATGACTGGCATTTATATCAGCATCAGCGCAACGGAAAGGCTTAGTTAGGTGTCAAAATTCTTTTGGTAGTTGATTTATTGTCAGTCCCTAAACTTATAGCTAAAAGTTTTCACAGTAGGCAGGATAATTTGGGTCATCTCTATAATGATGCTAACTTTATTTTTATTAATTTTGAAAGATTTATTTCCGTGTGAGTGCTTCGTTTTTATTACTTCTTTTATTTTTTTGAGAATATGATATCATTCCAATATGTCTTCACTTTCTCCCTTCCAACTCTCCCGTACACTTCTTGCTCTCTTTTAAATTCATGGCCTCTTTTTCCACTAATTGCTGTTATATGTATATGCTTATTTGATGGAGGAAGGTCATTGGCTAATAAAGGAACTGCCTTGGCCCATTTTATTGGTTAGAGGATAGGTGGGAGGAGTAAACAGAACAGAACGCTGGGAGGAAGAGGAAGTGAGCTCAGAGACGCCACAGCTCTCCTCTCTGGAGCAGACGCCTGAGAGAGACGCCATGCCCCGCTCCCGGGATGAAGCTCCGACCCAGGATGGACTAGGCTAGAATCTTCCCGGTAAGACCGGTTCTCACAGATTATTAGAGATGGGTTGGCGCCCAGACGTGTGGACAACTAAACCCATTTAAAAAACCTGAGAAGGCTTAAAAATAAGGGAAAGAGAGTTTAACACAGATTTTTGCTGTTTGTTGGTGGCGTGCTGTAGAGAGATTTCCTGATTCGGCAACAGTAGCAGAAAAAAACGCTGTGTCATTTTAAAGCGCGACTTCCTGGGGCTGTGCCGCCATTGCTATCTCTGTCTGGCTCCTGCGGGAGACAGAGCTTTTGAATAGAACATTTGGAGTAAAGGGCTATGATTTGTTTGATGGCAACTAGACTCGCTGTGTTCTCGGGTCTGCTCTGCTTGTTAGAGGCAAGCAAGCTCCTCATCTAAGAGAGGCTTCCTGACTCAGCTTTAGCTGCAAAGCCTGCAGCTCATTAAGAGGTCCTGCCACGAAACACTTAAACGGTGTTGACGAAAAGCTGAACGCATGCTTTTCGGTTTTCAGCCTTAGCAGGAAAAAAGCTGCTCCGTTTAAAAATGCTGGCTTTCTGGGCTGCCCTGCCAGGGCAAATTCTGACTCTTTTACCAGGCGGTTTGTGCGGTTTGCAAGCACAGGCTGCTGAAGCTCGCTTGCTGGCTACAGCCAGTACCTCAGCCATGAGGCTGGAAAACTAAGGAATGGACTGGATCCAGCCGGCAAAGCCACGCCTTTAATCCTACTGATATTGCTTGGTAAATTAAAGACTCGTGTGGTCAGAAAAAGAGAGATATACAGTAAAGAGAGATTCAAAGACAAAGAAAATTTCTAAATGGTTTGAAGCGTGTTAAAAATATATGCAGACTAAAATTTAAAGTTCTTAAAGTAAAAAAAAAAAAAGGAAGAGAGTTGTTGTGTGTGGTACACACCTTTAATCCCAACACTTGGTAGGCAGAGGGAGATAGACCTCTGTGACTTCAAGGTGTGGTAGCACACGCCTTTAATCCCGAATGCCTGGGAGGCAGAGACAGGTGGATCTCTGAGAGTTCAAAGACAGCCTGGTCTACAGAGTTACTTCAGGTCAAAGATACAGAGAACCTGTCTCAAAAAGCAAAAAGTTAAAAGTAAAAATAAACGAAATAGAGGTTAAAACAAAGCTGTACAAAGATGGAAAATACACAGAGAATCTTGATACTGTATGCTATTATGCTCTCTTTGAACTGTTTAAATGCTGAGGAAGGAGCAACAGATGCTAAAAGATATTTATTTATAAATGCTGCTGAACTAATCCAACATAGATATTTTAAAAATGCCTTGAATTTGAAATTTGGATCTAAGGACATGATGCTTTGGAAAGGAGTTTCTTATTTTGTTTTCACAGAGGATGAGACGCTGTTCATTTCTTCTATTCCGATTTGGTATGATGGACCACGCCCTCCTGAAGGGTTGCAGTGAACATCTTCAGAAAATTGCTTCGCTCAACTGCCAACTGAGATGAAACTAGCACACAGGTTATACCATGAAAGACCTAATTAACGACGCCCCCATTCAGCAGGAAGCAGTTTGGAGAGAAAAAACTGCGCCCATGTTCCCAAATATGGTTTATAAACGTCCTTTTACATTTAAAGGGGGATATGATATAGGTATGAATAATTTGCATTAGTATAGATTTTGCTTTTAGTATAGATTGAGATTTACGGTCAATTTTGTTATAGGTATATGTATTTCTGATATTGATTAAGGTGTTGTGATTGTGTAGTTCATTATAAATATGTACTGTATAATTAAGAAATATAGGTTGTTAATGGATAATCATTGATAATAGTAAAGCTTGTAGTCATGTTAGTTAGATTTTCTAGATATATAGAGATATATTTTAGATAGACATTCTTCATGTCTTTCAAAGATTACAGAATAGGACATTTAATGTTTTAATAACTGAGGAATTTTCATGACAATGAGACACTCTGCTCCTGGCAGCACCAATGTACTTCAAGAGGAAGATGGGCATCGAAGAGGCACCTTATGGATTTTGATAGCCATTTGGGCAAGAAACTGCTCTTGCCTGGACTATTGCATAAACTGGACACAGAGAACCCGCAGAGAGAGGACTACTGAACTTGCCTAAGGTGAGATGATCTTTCCGGGTTCCTGATTCATGAAAGAGTCTGCGAGACATTCTGCAGGACACAACAGATAGTGACTGAACTGACTTTGAATTTTCCTGCTTTATGGAAATGTCTGCTGGATACCATGGGCCTGAAGGCTGAAGATGGATGCCCCAACGGTACAAAAGAACTTTGGGTGACTGTCCAGGCAGCGAGATGTCTTTGTCATTTCTAGAGTTTGAAGTTTCTTAGTTCTTGTTTACTGAGGTAATATTATATCTTTCTGGAGTCTTTGATGGAGTTAAGAATAGTTAGTTATCGTTATAGTTTTCCTTAGTTATGATAAAGATTATTGTAACTTTTACTTGATAACTGTTTTGTTATATGTAATTTTGCTATGTTAAAGTTAAAGCCTTTTTTTTTTTTGTTTAAACCGAAAAAGGGGAAATGATGGAGGAAGGTCATTGGCTAATAAAGGAACTGCGTTGGCCCATTTTATTGGTTAGAGGATAGGTGGGAGGAGTAAACAGAACAGAACGCTGGGAGGAAGAGGAAGTGAGCTCAGAGACTTGACAGCTCTCCTTTAGGGAGCAGACGCCTGAGAGAGACGCCATGCCCCGCTCCCGGCATGAAGCTCCGACCCAGGATGGACTAGGCTAGAATCTCCCCGGTAAGCGCACCTTGGGGTGCTACATACAGATGATTAGAGGTGGGCTAAATTAATATGTGAGAATTAGCCTAGAAGAGAATGGGCCAGGCAGTGTTTGGAGGAATACAGTTTGTGTGTTGTTATTTCGGAGCATAAGCTAGCCATGTGGGCAGCCGGGTGTGGGGGACGCAGCCCTGCAGCCCCATACTACTACACTTATTCATTCCTAAATATAACATACTTTGCCAGTAAGCATTACACAAACACACACACACACACACACACACACACACAATGTTTTCAGGACTGAGAATTTAGTATTGGATGCCAATTGTTGTGTTGTTGTGTTTTTTCCTGGGGAAGACTATTTCTCCTACTTTCAGCATTCTTTCGTTGTCTGTAGTTCTTTGTGTAGGGTTGAGATCCACTGATCTTTTTTATTTATTTTACATATATGAATGTCTTGTCAGCATGTATATATGTGCACCATGTGTATGTCTGATGCCTGTAAAGGTCAAAAATAGTAACTGAAGTTAAGGATGATTGTGAATAACACATGGGTGCTGGGAGTTAAATACAGCAAGAACAACAAGTGCTCTTAATCCCTGAACTACCTCTTTAGCTCCCAATCTTAACTTTAAATGAGATTGTAATATATGATTTCAAATTAATGAACTGTAAAAATACATAGACTTCTTATCTACCTATAGTTAGTGCCTTTTCTATTTTTATGACACAGCACCTGAAACTGGGTAATTTATAAAGAATGAGATTTATTTCACTCATGGTTCCCATTGCAAGAGATTTGGTTCATCTGAGGCCTTTCATTTTCTTCTTTAAAGTCATTAATGCTATGGTAGTCTAGCTCCAAATACCATTGATATGTAAATGTAGGAATTAAATTTCCATTTTATCAACTTTTATAGGATTCAACCATAGCAGTTGTATAAATAAGCTCTGACAAAACATAACTACTACTTGATATTGAGTAAGAAATACAAAATTGTAAAAAGAAATGACAAAACTATCATTAGTGGGGGATTTATGAAGCATTCAGATTCGGAGATAAAAATAAACTATAGTATCCTCCATACTCTTCTTGCTTTAGGAATAATGGGTGGGTACCAACTTATTGAATAATCCCCTAGAAGATACCTCTAGCTATGTCTATAAGTCTGTTTCAAGAAAGGTTCAGCTGAGGAAAGATGAGCAGCAATGGATGCAAGTGGTACCATGCCATATTCTGGAATCTCAGATTAAACAAATAGTAAAACGTGACCAGTCACTCCATATTCCTGCCACCTCACCTAGAACAATGCTTACCACCGTGTCCTCTCCACTGTGAAAGAGTGTAACCTCAAAACTGTGAGAGAAAGGAAACCATTCCTTTCTAAATGATCTTTCATGGTGTACTTTGTCACAGTAATGAGAAAAGTCACTGATGCAAAGACTGATATCTGAGGACACTAACTCACATTCACCAAACATTCAGAATCACTGTTGTCTGTTAATTGTGATTGGCCAATTGACTTGTTTTTGAAATGCTGGATACAAGTTTCCGACTTCATGTTTTACTATTACTCATCCACTGTAGCCAATAATTCAATTCATTAGAAATTTAATATTTGATTTTATAAAAGAGATAAAACATTTCCTTGAAATTTAGTTAGACTCTATCCTTTAACAAGTCACATGTTAATCAGTTCAAAGCTTAGGGAGGTTTTGCATGGATCATTTCTTAATTAAGCAACTACTTACAATATGTATAAATCTCATTCAATATGATCGAAAGTAACATCTTTTTCAATGAACTGCAAGTGTCTCATTAAGCTAGCATCGTTCCATTTCTGATAAGGTAGGAAGCCATCCATTTTCAATACTAGATTTATTCTTCACCAAACTTATGAGGCAACTCAAGTTGTTCTTAGAATCAGAGCCAAACACTTGATACTAAAGGATTTTTTTCTGATTACAATCCTATCATTTCAGAGCCCTTTGTACTCCCTTTAGAGAATCATATTTCAAGTCGTTCCTGTACTATGATAAACTAAGTTTTGTGTTGTATTAACTTTCTGTGTTCACAAATGCTTCCTGGCATTATTATCTCCATAAAAATCTAATAGTGATACATTTTCTATATTACTTCTTCTCAAGGTATGGTCTCTAAGCCAGGAGTGTATACCTATCTAGAAAGTGTAGAAATACACATGTTTGAAATCCAACCCAGGTTCACTGGCTGGATGTTCAGAATAGAACCAGTAGGCCTTGGTTTCTACAAGACCTGCAGGATCTTTCAATAGAGCTTTTAAAAGAATCGTGTGTGTGTGTGTGTGTGTGTGTTGAGAATGAAAACCCTTGTTCTTAATATTGCTGCCTTTGTCTATTTTATTGTTTTATGTTACTTTTGATAGTTGGACAAGGGTAACAAAATTTAATATACAAATGTATGATAATCCTTGTCTGGCTATAACATAAGATCACATGAATCCTGATAAACTGAACAGTCACATTCACTGTAAACATTTTAGACTTGAAGAGCAGCCTGTTTAAAATTCATTTCATTAGCAGTATCAATAAGATCATGACTAATTTCTATATAGAGGTAGAAAAATTCAATCCATCACTGATCAGCCAAATTAGAGTTCCTCAGCTGCAGCATCCTAGTGTCTTGGGGCCAGATAATTCAATGATGTTCAGGATGTTGTGGAATATTATTTTAACTAGGCAAAGATGTGTTACATTTGTTTCTGCTGCATTTGTTTAATGACCTAAGAATGTGTGTTTAATTATGTAAAGATGAGTTGCATTTGTTTCAGTTTTCCTGCCTAAAGCACCTGATCGGTCTAATACAAAGCTGAACAGCCAATAGCTAGGCAAGAGAAATAATAGGTGGGGCTGTCAGGCAGAGAGAATGAATAGAAGGAGGAATCTAAAAGAATAAAAAAAGAAAAATAAGAGAATAGAGACAGAGACATATCTGGGGCCAGAAGACAGGTAGTTTCCAGACAGACACTGGAGGAAGTAGCGAAGGTAAGATATACAGAAGTAAAGTAAAAAGCCCAAGCCAAAAGACAGATAAAGAGCAACAGGTTAATTTAAAAGAGGTAGGCAGAAAGGAGCCTAAGCTAGGCCAAGCATGCAAAACTAATAATAAGTCTCCATGTCATGATTTAGAAGCTTGTTGGTGGCCAAAAAGGAAAAGCCTGCTATAAGAGGATACTTAGCAGCATCCCTGGCTTTGCCCTAATAGATGTCTGTAGCTCCCTTCCACATCAAAATATCCAATGAATTCATATTTCTGGGATAAAATGGCCTTCGGTCGAGAACTGTATGGCTCGGTGATGTGGACAAGGCTCCACCAATTCATTGGGGGTTTCAACCTTCGTCTCAAAGTAGAATCCTTTAAAAATATGCAGGCTCATGATCTATCGTGGCACAGTTGATTTTTATCAGCTCAGTGCAGCTTAGGAAGAGTACTTTTGTAAAGCTTGGTAAAAAGTGCAAAGGTGAATTTAAGATTGACAAGAACTGTACTGACACCATCATGCTCTCAATTTTCCTATGTGGGAGATGGTTCTAATACCACTTATTCTAACTGCCATGCAGGATGAATAGAGACAGCATTCTGGAAAGCATCTAAACAACAAACTAATGACTATGTTAAAGGCAGCAGAGAAAAAAAATGCATCTTTTTAAAGTTGCCATGGAAATTTTGAAAAAGCTGCATTTAGCTCTTTATTATGAATTAGGATGATTAGCGTTCATGCTGTCATAAAGGAACATGCCATTCCCAATATGGAGGAAATGCAGGGTACTTTCAAAGGCTCCCTTGCGTGTGAGGTCATGGTGGTCATGGTAATATTTAGACCTTGATGAAAAAAGTCATACAAAATAATATTAAATCAGTTACACTAAATAACAAAGATACTCTGAATAAATAAAAATATGAAATATAATTAATTATTATCTTTTGGCTTTCAAAAATTAATGTTAGTAAGTGGAAAAGACAAAAAATAGACTCTGAATAAATTATCACAAAAGGAAAACTTCTTATCAAAGGTTTCATCTGTGTCTATATTTTTTAAAAAAAGCATAAAAATATCTAAGGCAACAATAACAAATGTTAATTGTTATTCAATCTGAATAATCAATACATAGATTTTTTATTAGTTTTCCTGTATTTTTCTTCTTTCATTATAATATTGGATTAAAACTTAGGATATTGAAATTAGCTTGAATAAAATTCAAAAGAGTATATGACAGGGAGAAGGAATTATCCTCATTGGTTTAAAGTGACTAGAGATCCCCATAGGAATGAACAGTTCATAGGGGCAAAGTTATTTCATCCCATACTATCTTCCTCAATTTATGCTGTGGGCTTATGTAGGAAGGGCACTGAGCCTTTGACACCGAAGAACTGTTCTACCTTTCCCATCCTTAAAAGAAATCCTAGAATTATATTTTTCACATATTCTAAGAGCTGTTAAATGAAGAAACTTATTGTGAAATGACCTGCCTATTTATTTAATAACTCAAGAAATTGCACAGCCTCTGCATTTTCCTCCAGTAGCAAGTAGCTATGGTAGCAAATGGGACATTTTCTACAAAAGGCAACGTGAGAGGATAGCCTTTCAGGCACAAGTTTTCAAACCATCCATTTGCCTGAAGCTCTATACTTCCATAGAGGGAAGGAGTGTGGGCAGATTAAGCACACCAAAACCCTTTTCTCCTTCATTAGGAGCTGCCCAACTGTAGCCCACTGACTGTAGTCAGTGTCTGGAAACAATTGAAAATAACCTGGTCATCACCACATGCCTGTGGTGCATAAAGTCATCAAGAAATGATTTTCTCAACTAATTTTGAAGATTATATAGCAAACTTTGATACATTAATATGTAAAAAGAATTAGGAAACAGTTTGGTAATGAGACAAAGGTTTGTCATAACCATTCAAACTGTTATACACATTTACACTGTATTTTGCTTTTAATATAAAGCATAAGTATAAGAAACAACCAATATTACCTTTTGTCTTACAAAATCAGATGTAGTCTAAAGGAAACCCTAAGGCAGCACATATTACTAATACTTCAAAATCTGAAGTGTCCAGTGATGCCACCATTGGTTATATAACTAAAGGATGTTTCATTCTAACACAAAGGTACTTGCTCAGCCATGTCCATTGCTCCTACATTAATAATAGACTGAAATTCCAAAGCACCTAAATGTCACTCAGCAGAATAATGGACACAGAAAATGTGGTGCATTTAAACAATGGAGTGCTACTCAGCTGTTAAAAAAATGAAATCATGAAATTCACAGGCAAATGGATGGGCCTAGAAAAAAATTATCCCAAGAGAGGTAGTCCTGACCCAGAAAGAAAAATATGGAATCTATTCACTTATATGTGGATATTAACTGTTAAGTCATTGACAACCAATCTACAATCCACAGAACCACAGAGATTAGGTATAGAGTAAGGGACTGGGGAAGACAGATATGTCTCATTAGGAAAGGAAAATAGAACAGATAAGTTATAGGTCGATGGGGTTAGGCTGGGATAGGAGGATGAATTAAGGGTCATTTGAGGGGTAGTATGGAAACCTAATACAGTAGATGCTTTCTTTTTTTTTTTTTTACTGTTCAAATTTTTTTATGAGTTCTTTTTTTTTAATTTTTTTTATTGAGAAAAGGAAGAAAAAAAACAAGTTTCCACCTCCTCCCAGCCTCCCATTTCCCTCCCCCTCCTCCCACCCTTCTCCCCCTCCTCCCATCCTTCTCCCCCTTCTCCCACTCCTCTCTCCCTCCATCTCCAGTCCAAAGAGCAGTCAGGGTTCCCTGCCCTGTGTAGATGCTTTCTAAACTATATACATATCTGGAGGTGATCTAAATGAAATCACCAGATAATGGGGGCTAACTGAGCCCAAACTAATCTCTTCTCACTAAATGAAGCTTCAAGTTCCAGGATTGGGTTACATCTAATCGAGTTGTTGGCCAAAAGGGTCCCTTAGGAATCCTCGAACAATTTAGGGTATTTCCAAAACTATAGGTTGCTTTCCACAAACTGATGGCAAGGTGCCATTGCTAAAAACAATACTTACACAACCCATTGAACATGGACAAATAGAACTAATGCCTACAGAAAGCCTGGTCTACAGAGTGAGTGCCAGGACAGTCAAGGATATTACACAGAGAAACCCTGTCTCAAAGAACCAAATAAACAAATAAATAAATAAATAAATAAATATAACCCTTTCCTCTCTTAAGTTGTTTATAAACAGGTATTTTGGTCCCAGTGATGAGAAAAGTAACTAACATAGAAAATAATATTCAAATATCACTGACAATGTATCCACCTGGTACTTTACTAGAATAAACCAATTTTGGATATACATACATTTGTACTGAATAACAAGCAAACGTAATTACAAAATTTACTGACCAAAAAATCTTTCTCCAATTAAAGAAAAATAAATTCCATGCTTGTATTCCCAAGAAAAATACAATGAAATAAATTCTTTCTGTAATCTTTTAAAAACTAATTAAGTCTATAGAGAGCAAGGATATTTAGCCTTTTTTTTTTTACTTCACTTCTTATATTTGCATGTTCCAGCATTTCAGGAAATTTGAAGAAAAGGAGATAGTTTCATAGCTATATAAAATTGTATCATTCCTAGCTGCCTCAATACATCATAATTTGAAAGTGATACTTTAACGATATTTTCCCTTTTGTTTCTCCTCCAAATGATACTAAAATAAGAAAACAGTAAGTAAGAAAACAAAGCAAGTGCAGAACTACGGTTGCTAAGGAAACCATAATCATATTTTCTTTAAACTGTGGCGAAACAGCTACTGCAGTTCAATTCAAGTTCATGTTTTCCTTATATACGTTCAACGTCCTTATTGTACACACCAGTATCACCCGATCAAGCAGGTGAACATGGAGGTGAAAGAGCAGTACCCACAATGTTCAGATTACAGAAGAGAAATGGGGAAACAATACTTGTTAGAATTTGGGATGCCAAGAAAATAGTTCCCTCACTTCTACTTCACCTGCCCTCAGGGCTCCAAGAAGAAATTGGTACCTGTCTTTATGGCAACTGTGTTGACTACAGTATTAATGAGTTCTTCCCAGATATCATGCAGTGAATACAGGTTAAATGGACTGCCCTCCTCTGATAGAGATTTGGCCTCATAATAAAAACAAACAATTTAGTATGGGCACTCTATAAAACATCAGTAAGTGAATGAAATGGTGAATATTTATGACCTGAAGAAAAGACTATTTTCCATACACATTTGAAGATGTATCTTCATTAATTTGTATCTTATTTCATAATGCCTTCAGGACTGAAGGGATTACCCCTTCTCCCCACCACAGGAATTAGTCAATATCATGGAGATTGGGAGGAGCCTTAAATGATTTTTAATCCTATTTTCTAACCCAGGCACTCCTCAGTTCTGTAACTGTGTAAGATGGTTCCAAAGTGGTGAGTCCACACACATTTTCCCACAGAAACAAAACATGGTGGTTTGGGCTCACAAGCCAACTCATGCAGCCCCATTTCAAACATGGCGCACCAAGAGGGGAAGTATAAATATAAAGAAGTACATGCTCAACCTTCTGAGATCCCAGAAAAGAGAAAAGACCGCCCCCCAGTCATGGGATAGGGGAATAAATGCTGGGTTGGAGGCAAGGACTCTGTATCACTTTCTTCTGGAAGTTTCCAAGCCAGAAATCATGTCATGGGAGGTTCTGCAGAGTCTTCGATCCAGCTCAGTAACCTGACTCAGCATAGGAACATAATACACCATTTGCTGAACCAATGACATAACAAGCCTATGGGTATGGGTGATTATTTAGTATTTCTGACACTTCATCACCTCCTCTGCATGAACTACGTGGAAAGAACAGGCCAAGTGCTTTGATTGTTGGGTGCTCTAATTTTATTGCCCTTAGATCCTTGTAGAACTCCTAGTATTGCTGTTTTGTTTTGTATAATAGGGATAACACGGGGCTCAAAAGAATGGGGTGGGAGGCAGAGCTGAGAAATAAAATATTTTAAAGACAAATTTAATTTCATGCTGAAATGGTCCTTTCGTGTTTATGACTATGTCCCAAAATAGAGTCCTAACAAAAAAAAAAAAAAGCGTGTATTTTAGAAACACGAAGAGAAGTCTCAACAATTTAGCACTTTAGGTGATGTATATTTTAAATTCATTATTCATTTATTAATTCATACATTTTTATTTCCCCAGACAGGATTAATTCAACAATGCATGAACCATAAAAAAAGGAAAAATATTTCATTATCATGAACACTATAAAGCAACTTTAATGCAAGTCTTATATTACAGAGGAATTTACTTGTAACTAGTATAAAAATAATTTCCTAGTTGCCACTTTAAAAATAATTTTGCTGATTTTTAAATACAAGTCAAAGACCTACTGAGGGTAGGGATGTGGCATAGTGGTAGAGTACTCACCTAGCATGTGCCAGTCCCTAGCACTACTAAAGTCAAAATAAACTTGAAAAAAAAGTTTTTTATTCTAATACTCCTTTATACATAGGCTAAAATATTTATAGATTAGTGGGTAAAAAAATACCTCCCAAGAACAAATACAACTTTTAATTTCTAAAAGCGCATGTTGAATATGAACAACACATGAGAGAGAGAGAGAGAGAGAGAGAGAGAGAGAGAGAGAGAGAGAGAGAGAGGACACCACCCACTTGTCCAAGCTCCTCTCACATAAGGCGAATGGAACCGTTGGCAAAACTGTGCATACCCTTTCTATTCGCCCAGAAATAATACTGTTAAACCATTAAAGAAGCACATGAACAATTTAAGATGAAATAATTCCAAATGAATTTTAAAAATATAAAACACTACCAGACTTAAATTCTAATTTTTTTTTTGTCTAAACAAAGAGATACTATTGTAAAGGAAACATCCATACCACATAGTTAAATACAGGTGACCTAGAAACACTCAACTTACAAATATCCTGTAAATGGGAACAGTCAATCCAACACAAGGGGATCAGCAACAGAGCAGGCTCTCTAGACTTCAAGGTGAGAGAAGGAGTCCCTTAGGAGTCATCCTGATCTCTCCGCACAGGATACTGGAGTTGGTAATGATTGGAGTGGAAACGGAAAATGGGAAGTCATGGTCCTCGGGGCTGCTGCAGTATTCACTTCCCACCATTCTCACCAAGGAATCTATTTCCCGCAAGTGTTACGAAGACTGCCTTGGTTCCCAGGCCGGCGCATCAGAAGTCCACTGGGTCCGCAGTTCAGCTGGAACTGTGCTATTAATACTAGGCTGACTTCCCACTTGAAAACCAACTCTAGCCCTGACAGTGCTGGTCAGCTCTGTTATGGTTAAATGAATTTGTGGGCGGTCCTGGGAGCCTGCCAGTTAGAACATCCTTTCTGTGGGAAAATTCCTTTAGAGGCCCAAACAATTCACTGTCAAACATGGTTTTCAGCCACAAGTTGGGAAGGGCCTCAGGCATTGACAAATCAATCCTCACCTTTCTTTTCTGGAAATGTTTGGGTAATCGTTGCAATAAAATAACACCGAAACTCAACACAACAACATGCTCCATGGCAAAGAATAGTATATTTCACTAACAATGATAAGGCATCAGTAGATTGGCTCCCTACCAACACACACACACATCATGCACAAACATATGTTTCATATGATGCTTCTTGCAAATATGTTGTCTTTAATGCAGAATTTCTTTTATTGATGCTAAAAAAAAAAGATCATCTATGACCCAGGCCCCAATTCGGAGCTTTAACTTTTATTCTCTTCTGAGGGTTGATTTATACTCATTGAGCTACATTCTCAATTGGTTCTCCTCAGGCTCAAAAAACATCTGTGCAATAACCTGATAAAACCTGGAGGTGTTCAGTCATAAGGGCAGGAAGTGAAAAAGTTGCAATCGACAGTGGTCTGGGGACTCAGGAACATCATATTTAAATCAGTTAAGAGACTAATGTAAGAGTCTTCCTAACTGTATGGGACGAATGTGTAAAACAGATACTGTTCCCATCAATAGCAAATAGGTTGTTTGGTACAAGTCCAAGTAGGTGAACTACAGATCCCAATCATTTTCACACACAAACAACAATAGGAATAAATCAGAGAGGATGCTAACATTTACAGTAGCAGATTATAGTTTCTTAGGAGATGAATATCTGCTGCCTAAGAAACGAAAATCACCACTGTTAACACACAAAAAGCAATTGTCATAGTGAACCAAACACATGCAGAAAAGCTTCAGTGCATTTGGCAGAAGCAGGGCAAAGTCTTCCATATTCATTTAAAGGCAGCACAAAAATCACTGGAGACCCAAGCACTGAATGAATGACACTTCAGTTTTGTGTTCTGGCTTTCTTCCTAAATCATTTCCAAATATAAAATAGCCCAGGACCCACAGGAAATCTGAGATGAAGTGATTGAAGATTTGAGAGAATTCTTTAAATAAATGCCTGAGAATGGTGTTTCAATTGGCCTATAAAATATAGACTCGAATAGAGAAAGACTGTATCATCTAAAACTATTTAGGAGAATGTGGTAGTTTCAACCCTATCTTACATAAAAGAGAATAACTAAGTTAGTGATGTCAGAAAAATAACATTTCTGCGAAAACAGTTTTTTCTATCAGAGAATGTATAATTACTCACTTTACCCATGAGAAGATGAGATTTCATTAAACCATAAGAGTAAAAGGAAATTATGTTTAACTTGCATATTAATCCTGTAAATTACAAAACAATCTTACAAAGATGGAAAGCAACCCAAACTGTTTTGTTTTGCTTACACATGTTTTCAATATCTTATTAAATCTTCAATAATTGTGAGCTTGTATATCGGTACCAATTTTCTTATCGCTATATCCCAATTTAGAAGTTCTGATTAAATTAGCATAATTAATGTTAAACAGTGTATTTATATATTGTGTTGGCTTCACACTTAAAAATACATTCCCTTCTTTGTCTCTAATATGGCCCTCCATAGATATTATAGGCCTTAGATTTGTCTTCTTTCTATTGCATCTTTCAGTATCCATGAAACTGTTCTGTGAAATTCAGTTGGCTATTTACCATTCAGGCACATGGATACTATTTGCCTCTGAATTCTATACAATTATATATATTTGATGATAATAGAGATACTGATTCCCTTGGACATCTACCTTTAAAGACCTTGGGGAAACAAGAAAAAAATGAAACCATATAAAAGAAAATTAAAGAAGAGACCTTTCCATTCCTGTTTTAAAAATATTTTACTTAAAGTGATGTGCATGTGTGTATGTCTTGGTATATGCGTGTGAGCATAGTGCCCATGCGGGGCAGAAGAGGCTGTTTAACTCCTTGGAGCTAGAGTTACAGGTCATTATAAATTACCTAACATAGGTGCTGGGAGTTGAACTCATGTCCTCTGGAAGAGCAGTATGTCCTACTAATTAATAAGCTGTCTCTGAAGCCCATTCTGAAATGGCTACTGAGTTCTACAATAATAAGGAAAATCAAAATGCTTGAAACCAAGTATTTTGAAACCAATGTGAAGAAGTCTATCTTCTAAGGGAGCCACTGTACGTAAAGGGAAGTGAAAGTTCTCGGGTCAGCACCCATATGGTGTTAATAAGAAAACCCACATGCATGCTGCAGTATGGCTTGTTTAGGAGATTGGCCCCTGTTGGGAAAAAATGCATGCTATGTCAATTTTTAGCTCAGACAAACATTAGCAAAGCAAATTTTCTCACATCATTACCCATAGCCAAATATATAACTTTGAGATGGCTTCTCTCCAATCTTTATTCAAAGTGAGGGTAACATTTATGTAAAGGATTCTTGCCAAATAGAAGAAGCTACTGGCCATTTGCATGTTGGGATGAAGGAAATTAATGAAGCAATACATGTATAACAGTTGAATTTTTAACATGCAGATATCTAAATTTTATTAGCAACAAACTGTTGACTAAGCCTCATAAGATCTGTCCACTGATCTTGCTTTCAGACAACCTGACTTGGAATGATCTTCCACCCACGAATATCTCTGTTACCTTTAGGAAAACTAACTTTATGAATATCCTCAGTCAGTTGCCTACTTGTCTTTCCATCCTCCGTATAGATTTCTGATGCCTGGCTAGTCAATTTTCCCCTGTAGTCATCAAAGGAAGATGATCCATCCTAGCTCCAAAAATAGAGCTTCATCATTTTTACTTGGTGTTACATCATTTAATATGCCAAGTATGCTTTAAATGTATTTCAGACTAAGGTCAGTTGCATGACATTTAGGAAAGGGCAATCAAGCAAACACAACAGTGGTTTTTAAAATCAGATGCAAGTAAAATTCACTGCTGGATAAAGAAGCCAGGTAATTCTGCAATCTGGGACACTGTGATGCATGAGGGAAAGAGAAGCTTCCAATAGCCTATGCTTTCTCCATCTTGGGCAGGAGACTCTTGGTGAGAACGCTGCTGCTAAAGCTCCAGGTGACTTATCTGTACTTTAGGCAGCAGGAATCACGCGCTGATGGAGATTTTGTCTCAAGCTATGTAGAAAGCAATAAAAAGTGGGTAGGGAGAAGAGAAGGCAAGTAGCAGTCACGGCCACAGTCTATCACCCAGCCGCAGCCAAAGGAAGATACAGAAGCTTGCAGCATTCTCCTGCTAAGAAAGGAAAGTATGGCATGTACATCTTCCTCTGTTCACTGTCATGCCCCAATGCGGTTGTTTGCAACTGATATCCCCTGATGTCACCAGCCTGAGAGTAGAGTGAACAGCATCTGGAACAGGATGGATCCTGGGAAGAGGGCTAGAGTAAAGTAGGAGTGAAAAAGTTGAGTCTATAGCCAGGTAAGTGTCCTACACTGTGAACGAGTTCTATTTTGTAGTGATTTGTGCCATGGCAAGCAGTGGTATTTCAGCTTTCACAAAGGATAAAATGTGATTCTCCTCTTAAGATTCTTTCCCTTCTAATTTTATAATGATGTTGGCCTGCCTGAAATAAAAAAGCAGGGCTATAGTACTGAAGCTTCTTCAGTCAGCCACAGGGTGAGATGAATGAATTGATAGGGACAAGAGAGGGGATCACTGATGTAAATGTGCTTAAGGAACAGATAAGAGATCTAAGGCTTGCAGGGAAGACCAAGACATGTGTTTCGTGAAGTAGTTCTCAACCTGTGAGCCCCAACCCCTTGTGGGGGTGGCATACCAGATATCCTACATATCAGATATTTACATTATGATTCATCACAGTAGTAAAATTATAGCTCTGAAGTAGCAATGAAATAATTTTATGGTTGGGGGAGGACACCACAACATGCGGACCATATTAAAGAGTTGCTGCATTGTGAAAGTTGAGAACCACTGACAAGAACAGAAATAAAAAGGAGCTACGGAGATGGGAAAAAATGGAACAGAAGCTAAATGCAGCAAGAACTCACCTTATAGATCTGGAGGTGATGGCTTATGTAAACTGAAAAAAAAGAGGAGACTTGGAAGAGAGATAGAATAGAAGCTACTTAGCAGAGGGTTGAGGAATAGACAGAGATAAGACCATCCTCATTAGATTTTTAGCTGTAATCGGGAATGACTTGTAGAAGGATTTTTGCCAAGGCAGAGACTTAACATGAGATAACTGTAGAGAAAAACCAATTTGAAGCGATGTGTGTAGTCAGATGGCATGCTCTGCAGTGACTCCCAGAGAAACAGGACTATATAGGATTTGGATAAAAAGAGATAAGTTTGCCCTGAAATAGGAGGAAAAGAGATCTGTGACACCTATAACTGATTCACGTATGATAAATCTTTTAGCAAACAGATAAGCTTGCCCAGTATGTTCGTGTGCAATTAAAAGAATGGAATAGTAAGGCTATAAATAAGCTTGCTTTAACTTTACAAAAACGTATATACTGAGACTATTTTGTTTATAATTTGCTATGAGTTTTTGCTCTCTCTGGATCTTGAACCCATTATCACAAGAGCATCTCGGGACTGAGCTTCTAGAAGTGATCGACAGATCTTGCACTCATGGCTGGTTAATGAATCACCCAGGAAGCATGGGAGACCAGGATATTACCTCCTCCAGACCATGGGGTTTCCAGGCATCTGCCCTATCAAGCAGGCACATCTGCTTCTCCACATGAAGGAAACAAAGCCAGAATAGAGGGCCGGCTGGCAAAGCCACAAGGTCAAGCCTTGGCCTCTCTTCCTGGCTTCCTGCACAGACCTGGCCTGAGCTGCATGACCTAACTTGTAGCAATTCTGCACACCGCAGAAAGAACTAAATCGGGAGCCACTGCAAGTTCCTCTTTCCAAACCCCCAGAATGCCCTCTGTTCCATTTACTCACAAGCCTTAATTGGCCTCCTCCTATGCCTTTGACAGTGCCTGGGCTCTGAAGAAAGTATAGTGGTGACAGAAAAGCTTGTCTGTGTAGTACCAATTGTGACAGGTTTTACACAGGGACTAATCATTAGTAAGGCCTCTTACTGTTTATCTAAACGGATGCATCTGTAAATCTTGCCCAGCATACTGGATTACTGTTTACAGAGGGTGAAGCTGCTGTTTATTTCTCCGCATGGAAGATGCACATGTTGTACTTTTCATCTATGAGGTACAGCTCAGAGGAAACAAAGCCTCTGAATAAATAACTTCCTTCTAAACCCACAGAGGCTGATGAGCACCCAAACTGACATGGGTTCTAATTTCTGCTCTGCTCCAGCTTTCAAAGCTGTCAGAAGATCCAAGCGCAATAAAGAGAGGCCACATATTTTGCGACATCACCTCAAATTTGCATTCACATCCCTCCATCATTAACTTTCCAGTTTATCTTGTTACCGTATTGGGATACATCTTCTAGGAATTCATTGAAAATTGTCCTAAAGTTTGTACATTTCACTAGAACCTAAGAACAGGGTTCTTCACACTGGCTTTAATATTTTGGGTTTTTAGCTAAATACATTGGTATTTCTTTGGAAATTACAGAACAATGTATGTTAATAGTTTATTTATTGAATTGATATCCTGAATTTCGTAGTCCTTTACAGACAAGATATACAACACTTGATTTTTCATGATAAACTTTTAAATATCTCTGAGGCACATAGATTAAACAGTTTTCTGTAGCTTGCATGTACGCATTCCTTTATCACCTTATTTTTTAAATGTGTTATATTAAAAACAACAACATACAGAGCTTTTGCAAACTACTGAAAAGCAGAAGTAAATTGCCTACAATAATGTAAACCAACCTTAAGATTTTTGTATTTGTCCTTGCTTTTATTAATGTGATAATGCCTACCGACCTTGGAATTATTTCAATAATGTAAAATAATAACTGGGTAGCTAGTTCTTAGTTCAATTGTACACATTTTGAGACAAATGATTTCTTCATAGTCGTAGACATTAAAACTTGATACAAAAGAATATAGACAAAATTATTCACTTCAAAAAGTTTCTAGATTTTAAAATATTGTATCATTTCCAATGCTACTGGATACAAATAGAACCCAGATGCTCACAAGATGTATGTCTTCCATTAGGTTAACTACTATTTTGGAGTCATGTTTCCTAACACACAATGGGCATTGCCATTCACAAAATCTTAAATCAAAAAAAAAATACTCTGGGTTTTAAAAAGTCTATGTAAATACTTCCAAATCTGGAAGCTTCTGAAATCTATACTGTCAGACACGACATACTTAACCTGCATTGCTATGGTTGAACTTATAATATTCCTATATCCAATCCTGTTTACCCCTCTGCTCATGTAACCTCTAAAATACATAGCAAAAGAGGAAACGTTTTAGTAAATATTTGCATAGTAAAATAACAAAAATGTAATTGTCACCCTTTAAAATTTGTAAGCTTTCGAGTTCCCACCTGTTTTCAGACTTTTTTACAGACTACTAAGTCCTGCTCTTTGATAAATTCTCGCTAAATAGGACTTCATGATCACTTCCTGTCCAAGTCTCTCCACCAAGTTCGAAATATGGATTTCAGGAGTAGGGAAATCCTTCTTGTCTACAAAGCATTGTAGTAGTTCCTGTTTATTTTGCTTCCCAGTGCACATTGTGACGAAAACATGTTTCTATGACTCTTCAGACAACTTCCCAGAAAGTTGAGAAAACGTCTAGAACTGTGCCTTTTTCAATCCCAATGTGCTTATGGTACCAAGAGAAATTTATTTTCTGTTCAGCATGGCTGGAATGAAGATGCTACCACTGTTAGTCTCAGGGCCACTCATTGAGTAATGTCTGTCTGTTCTACTTAGCTATGTCTTAGATCCCACGCATTGTGATGTACTACCTC
Source organism: Microtus oregoni (assembly GCF_018167655.1). Lineage (NCBI taxonomy): Eukaryota > Metazoa > Chordata > Mammalia > Rodentia > Cricetidae > Microtus > Microtus oregoni. The sequence goes on from NW_024544756.1 coordinate 27,126, forward strand.
TCAAGCACTAAGTGGAGGCCTCATCATTGAGGTCAAAACATATCAGCAGGTAATTTCAGTACAAACTTTAAGATATAGAACTAAAACATCTACCTCAAATTTATGCCATAAGAGTTAAATGAGATACTAAATATATCTCCATCCACCGTAAATATTTTTTCAATGATGGTAGTTGAAATTGCCATCATCCTAATCTCCAGAGTGAATTTTGAGTTCGTCTCTTTTCCATTTGATCTAGTATGTCCCTGCCATTTCCCCCTTTTCTTTAAAGCTGAATATAAACATCACAGAGACGTGAGTAGAGGCACATTATGACAAGTACCTTAAAATAGCACTTGAATGTGCTAAACTGTAAAGTGTTAGGCATATGTAGAAATGACTGTCAAGATTGGAGCAGGTCCACAGGCGAAACAGGGGCAAGCTTCTTGCCTGAGAATTGATGACAAAAGAATGACTGTTCACAGGTATTTAATTATCTCTTACCCAGATTCAATTTTATGGCCCAAGGCTGCGTCCCATACTTTGCATTTGTCGGTCATAATTGCCAAAAGCAACTCAACTGCATCCACTATTACAAAACACCATGCTACCTATAGAAAAATCAGGGTAAGTATCAGGAAAATAGATTGAATAGTCTCTATTCCTGATTTAATGTATTTCAATTTTGATTTCTTTCCTTCAACCTTTCAGAAGTACCTTTGTTTCAACTCACATAAAATTACAGTATTTAAACAGCATTTTATGAAGAGTAATGGGAATTAAAACTATAGGGTCAAAATCATTACTATGGTTAACAAAATTGTAATCTTTTTCCTCATGATAAAGGAGATTTCAAGCTATAATATTGCTCTTTCTTGTGATGTCAATTTCAATGTCAGACTCCAGGAGAGCTAATAAAAGAGGAGAGGTGAGATCAGAAACTTCGACAATTTTCTTACTAGAAAATGATTTAGTTGTTAAAATTCTTGCCTTATAAACATGAGGACCTTAGTACAGATCTCTAGCACTCATACAAATACCTGGGTGTACACACATCTGGACTCTCAGCTCTAGGGAAGCAAGACAGGAGAATCCCCGGGGTTTTCCGACCAGCCAGCCTAGCCTATTCCAGAAGGTCCAATTTCATGAAAGGCCCTGTCCCCCAAAATAAAGGCGGAGAGCAATGAAAGAAGACACTTGATGTCAATCTTTGATATCCACATATACAAACAAGAAGAAAATTAGGCTCTGACTACTTAGCCATTATAAAATTGGATACTGTACTTGAAGTGACAAAGTGTTTTATGTTGATCTGCATAATTCAAAGTTCACAGCACAGACTAAAATTTCCATTGACACTTCCAGTGAGTTTTATATACAAACACCTGCTAAGACTGCAGTACTTACAGCAATGAGAATAAGAAAATGGATCTCTTAAATGGGAGCTCATGGAAACTATTGGAGAATGTCTCCCCAAGCTCATCATGAGCTACACATGACTATCTGTGGTTCCACTCTGCCATAAGTATAGTAATACTTGTCAACCAGACATCAGGCCATTTTCAAAGTATGTTTAAAATATGCTTGTAATAAAGATTGTCCCTACTGACATATAATAGAGAAAAGAGTCCATAGAGAAAATAGAATGAACATTGCTTTTATTCTACTAGGGCTGCTTCTGGCACTGGCTTATCTCCTTTGGTAGGTAAATCTCAAAATTCCTTTGCAAGGGAGAAAAACCAAGAACACACCTGATTGGAGTGGTGCTGTTTTCTAGAAAAAAGGCAGTCAGGACTCGGGCAGCATTAAAATGAACCTGTTCCCTCATGGGGATTTCTCATCACATTGGTTCAACAAGTACACAGCCCTTTATCCTCTAAAGCAGGGGTCAGCAAACTATAACACACAAAACAAATACAGTTCATTTTCTGTTAGCATAAGTGTAGTTTTAATAAATTCAGTCATACACATTCATTTGCACATCATCTATGTCCTACGTGCAGAGTTCTGACAGAAGCCATCTAATTGGAAACCAAGCCTAAAACATTTTACTATCCAATCAAAATTAACTAAAATGTAAATCGCACACACACAGAAACACATACAAAACCCACCCCACAGAAACAACAACAAGAAAATACACTTGCTTTGAAATTTAACTTACTGTTTTTAAATGTTCAAAAATTGTAATAATTTAGAATCATTATAAACCTCACTAGTGGCTGTGTGAAGTGGCACAAAGAGATTACTACTGAAAATATCTATACAAATTCTCTTTAGTACATGGTTGATCTCTGACAAATCAATTAAAAATGAGCTATCAGAAATATAATTCTTACTTTTATGTATTGGCATGTAAGTGGTGAAAGATATAATAAGTAAACATGCTTCTTATTTCTTTTTTAAAAAAGATAACCAAGATTCTTACAAACTTTACTGTCTAAGTAGTAAATGACTCACAACCTCCTCTCCAAAGTTGTGTGTCAGCCCTTATTGTTTAAAAAAAAATCAGGAAAAAAGTAGGTCATGCAAAACTGATATAGGCAACAAGTTCAGTAAGATGCTTAAACAGATAAAAAAAAATGTACTAAGGTATTTCCCAACCCCTGGCACCTGGAAAATAGATACCAGTTACTCTAGTCATTTGTGCCTTGGGGAAAATTTACTACAAAGTTTAGAATCCATAAAGTCCCAATGAACTAAGTCACCAGACTCGCCTTCACTTAGTATAAAAATAAGCACATTCCTAGGAAGAGAGAGACAATTAGGTTCTACTCAAATGCTCCCCTGCCAAGGATATAAATAATTTCTGAAATTTGATGACACTGTCTTAGAATTGATAAATGCCTTTCCCACCTTGGCTAGGAGAATTTAAGAAGTTTTTCTGTAGAATAAAACTTCTCTTTCCCTAACTCAAGTGCATGTTGATGAGAAGACCATTTATTCCTACAAACCAGCAGAACCCAAACGTTGCTTTGTATTTCTATAAGTGTATCATAAAGGAAATGGAAACTCTTCTGCTTATGTTCAACTCTCAAATATCCACATAATAATTAGGAATAAGTGAAGTGAACCATAAGAAATGTCTCCACAAATGTATATTATAGTCTTGATTTAGATTTAATATACCTCATTATATATTTCAAACAATAAAAATATGCAATTATTTGAAGACCTAAATCAGATAAGGGAAATTATGTTTAAATTGAGAAGAGACTCATCTTTGTGTTCTTCTCTAGTTGATTTTAAGATGTGAATATTTACAATATATATATATATATATATATATATATTTTTTTTTTTTTTTTGTTTTTTCGAGACAGGGTTTCTCTGTGGCTTTGGAGCTCGTCCTGGAACTAGCTCTTGTAGACAAGGCTGGTCTCGAACTCACAGAGATCCGCCTGCCTCTGCCTCCCGAGTGCTGGGATTAAAGGCGTGCGCCACCATCGCCCGGCTGAATATTTACAATATTAAAACAAAAGGAGAGATAAACCATCTGTTGGGACCAGTTATGCAACTTTCTAAAATAGAACCTCTTTTCTCTTTCAGAGGCTTTTAAGTATCTTCTTTGGATTTATTACTAGAACATATTGACAGATGCAATTATAATCAAATTGCAAATTCAATGAAATAATATTTTCCAATATTTATGCTTATATTTCCCTACTTCATATTAATATGTAAAAGTAGGCATTTGATCATTATAAATATTTCTGATTATGAGTGACTCAGTATATATCAAGTGGATAAGGAATGATTGCATTTTAAAGACTTCATATTACATTTAGTACTTTGAGCCTACATTCTTCATTTCCTGCACATTTTAAATAATAGCTAAAAATAATCAGTGACTTAATTGAGACAATGGTTTACCATTTCTGCTACACTAAAAGTCACTGGGTGGTGATGGTGCATACCTTTAATCCCAGCATTAGGGAGGCAGAGGCAAGCAGATCTCTGTGGGTTTAAGGCCAGCCTACTCTATAGAGCTAGTTCCAGGACAGCTAGAATTGTTACACAGAGAAACCCTGTCTTGAAAAACAACCCCCCACAAAAAAATCAAAAATTATTTTAGAAATTCAAAAGCCAAAATATTACTAAAGGAATATTTATCATGCAAATTTTAAAAAATTATATAAATGCCATGAAACTATAGGTTCTAATTATCCTGAAATGCTTAATATAAACATGAAAAAATTTAACTTTATTTTACATGTATGGTTGTTATTGGTGTATCTGCTTGTTACCACAGAGACCAGAAAAGAGTGTTTGGATCCCCCTGGAATTGAAGCTACAAGACAGTTGTGACCTGCCATATTGGTGCTGGGAATTGAACCCAAGTCCTTTGCAAGAACCAGCAAGCACCCTTAACCACGTGGCACCTTCTTCTGACCTGCAGGCGTACATGCAGACAGAATATTGTATACGTAATAAATGAAAATAAAATTAATTAATTAATTTATAAAAGGAAAATGGATGTGGTGATTCACGCCTTCAATTTTTTTTTCTGTTTTTTTTTGAGACATGGTTTATCAGTAGCTATACAACCAGTCCCACCAAGCAGTACTTTCATCTTCAAATCTTCTAATTTTTGATATGCATTTTTACTGAATAAACATTTTTGAAAATTTCATGCCTGTACATAATGTGTTATTGCCCTCACCCCGCTGTCTGATCTTCTCCCTTCCGCAGCTAGCACCCCTTCCTCCTTATAAGTCCCCTTTCCCACATTCATGTTTTTTACTTTGTTCTGTGACCCACTGATTCCTAACCAAAACTGTCTGTGTGGCTGCAGAGTTTGGAAGTATACATTAAAGCCAAGTGAGCTCACTGAAGTAGGTACACAACTGAAGACTATGACTGTTCCTCCCTCAAAATCTATCAGTAGCCAATAGCTCAAGAGCAAGGAGTAGGGCCCCCTTGAACCTCTTCCAGATCCATGATTAGCTTTTAATAGTCCCACTCCTTTTCAAGCCTAGTACAAGAAACTGAAGTTGCTATAATATCACAGTTGCAATGCCTGCATCCTTCCCTGAAAACATCTCACAGCCCTTCTTCCTATCTTCTGGCTTTTTGCATTTTTCTTCTGCAATGTTCCCTGAGCCTTTATAGGATGTTGTTTAAATGTTGTTTAGGGAAATTTTTTTCCACTTCTTCATGTACATTAGGATTTAAATTTTTGCCTATCTTTATTAGTCTTTTTAAAAGCTTAGGGTTGCCAAAACTCAACCTGAGAATACACAGATGGAAGTATGTGAGATAAAAAAACCAACAAAGTCCTGTGTGGTGAGTACAATGAAAAATAAAACATGAAGCAAGAAATCTTGTTTTCCCTACTTTGGGGAAAAATAACCCTTTCAAGTTTATAACAAATACAGGGAAGAGCAGAGCAAAATGAGGAGAAAGGGTGAGTTAAGGGGAAGAGAAGAGAGATAAGGGGAAGAGGTCAAAATTTACTCAGATTTTTTAACTGAAGAACTTCCTAACTTAAAATATTATTGCCTATATGGATTTGAAAAATGGAAGGTCTGAATTTCATGAAGAAAATATCCTCTGTTGTAGAATTATATTTTTGTGCACTGTGAATATGTGTCACTTGGATTGGTTTAGCAAATTTCTAAACAGCCAATGGCTAGACAGGATTTTCAGGACAGAGAGAATGCTGAGAAGAAGAAGGGTGGAGTCCTGTGGAGATGTCAGGACCCAGAGGAAGCAGCATGGGCAGTACAGAGTAAGCCATGACATAAAATGTAGATTGATTTTTTTAAAAAAAAAAAAAGGGTTAATTTAAGTTGCAAGAGCTAGTTAGTAATAAGCCTAAGCTATCAGCCACATTTTTATGATTAACAATAAGTTTTATGTCATTTACTTGGGAGCTGGCTGATGGGACAGAGAAAGACTAGTTATATTCTTCAGGTTTTAAAATGATTCAAATCCAAAAAGGTAACACTTTGAAAGTCATATTTTAGGATGGAAGTTAAACAAAACAGCAATAAAACTTACGTAGCTAAGTAGTAATTTTATTCCCTTTGGTACTCTAGGCACTAAAAAATAGAAAATATGTTGTCTATAATCAAATGTGTTTAAAATTGGATTTAACCATTGTTCTACACAAGTATCAGCAACCATCCGATTAAGACTCCAATATGGAAAGCCTTTTCTTATTGAGATAAATAATCACGCTTTGGGCTACATAACATATAATAACAATGTTAGGAAAAAATATGGAAATAATTTTAAGATAGAAACATGACCTAAAGACATAACTGTATAGCTAGTTCTGCTGAATTAAAGGACTAGAGTTGTTAAGCAAAGGGCCGTCTTTCCTGGAGTGAACACTGTTATATAGCTGTGTTCTCTCTTTGGGGAGTCCTGTAGTGGTCCTGGCATAGAGTGTCTTGAAAATTCTTAATAATAATCAGTAAGGCCTTACTTGGCCAAGTACGTGGAAGCCACAATTGAAACAAGTTTTGAACTTCTGGGTTTAAAACTGAGGCCTAGTTTATGCTAGGTAAGCACAGTGTCACTAAGACGTAGTCATACTGTGATTTGGATCGTAAGGAAGCCGTAGTCACTCTTTCACTGGTGATAAGTTCTTTCTTTGATCCTTGGAGCATTCAAACAATAGGGGGTTAGTGATCAGAAAGAAAATCACGACTCTGGCCAGGGAAGCATGTTAGTGTCTTGCTCAGCCATCATCAGAGAAGCTTCCTTCTGCAGCAGATGGGAACAAATACAGAGACCCACAGCCAGGCGTTATGCAGAGAGTGAGATACCTTGAACACTCTGTTCTAAAGGTAATAATCTCCATCAGATCCCTCCCCTGTGGGATTCAGGGAACCCTGTAGAAGAGTAGGTGGAAAAAGTATAAAAGCCAGAGGTGGTGGAGGACACCAAGAAAACAACGCCCTAGAGCTGGGCAGTGGTGGCGCAAGCCTTTAATCCCAACACTTAGGAGGTAGAGGCAGATGGATCTTTGTGAGCTCGAGGCTAGCCTGGTCTATGAGAGCTAGTTCCAGGACAGGCTCGACAGCTACAGCAAAATCCTGTCTCGTAAAACAAAAAGAAAGGAAGAAAGAGAAAAAGAAAAAGGAAGAAAGGAAGGAAAGAAGGAAGGAAGGAAGGAAGGAAAGAAGGAAGGAAGGAAAGAAGGAAGGAAGGAAGGAAGGAAGGAAGAAAGGAAGAAAGAAAGGAAACAAGGCCCTAATAAAGCAACAGGACTGTCAAATAGAAAAACTCAGAGACTGAGGCAGCATGCACAAGGCCTGTATATGTCCGCATCAGATGGAGTCCTAAAGCTGAAAGAAGTGGACATATTCTAAGCAAGAACATAGCTCCAAATGGTAACCACTTGCAAATAAAGTTTTAGTTTTCCCCAAGGGAGGTGCACCGGGAAACAAACTACTCTTCAGCAGCACATGGCCGACAGAAAATCAATTCAAGAGCATGTTTGGATGTTTCTTGTCTCCTAATGTCATATCAGGGATTTTCCTTTTATTCGTTTTTAAACTTATTTTTATTTTATTGATATATCTTATCTCTTTTTACCCTGCATGTCCTTTGTGCATATATTATGGCTTCTAGTTTACTGTTTTTGTGGAATTCCTGAGTATGGAAACGAGTACATCTCTGCTTCTATATCTTTTTCCTTGGCCTCTTTTTCTTCTGCTTTTTAAGTCCTACTCCAATGTGTTAGTTTTTGTTTTGTCTTATTGTATATTATATCATATCATATCATATTGTATTCCCTTAGAAGCCCAATTGTTTCCAAATGTGAGACAGAAAGGGGATAGATCCAGTTGTGAGGGAAGGTGGGGAGGAACTGGGAGAAACAGAGGGAGGGGAAACCAGAATCAGGATATAGTATATAAGGAAAAGAATCCACTTTCAATAAAAGGGAAAAAGTATTTTAAAAAAAATAAAAATCTCAAAGGAAGATTAATAAGGACAAAGTACTTCTCAAATATCTTTACCATCATGAAATGCCTAGTTGGACAATGCTGTATAGTTAGACCCTATAAAAATTTAAGGTGTTAGCATTTTACAAAATTTTCTTTTTGAAAAGTAGGTTTGCAATCATTTGTTCTCTTAATTCCTTAGGTATGGGAAATCTAGTACCACTTTTAGAGCTTCTATTTTAATTGATAATTGTATATTTGTTTAGTTCAATTGGAAAAACAAATAAATCTGCAAGAGTTTGCATTCCCTACAGTGTGCTAATTTCCAGTTCCTTTTGCTATGTACAAGAACTTACACTAAAACCAAACCAGCTTTTCACATTAGCCGACTAAAGCGTTTTGTCTGACTATCTAAATTGACTTCCCACACAGGAACCTAAGTGATAGCAAGCTGTTAACAATAGTTGACTCATCCTTTAAATATCAGCTTCCTGCTTAAGTCATATCTCTTATGAAATGTCACCTCTGAGAAAGCCTCCTAACAATCGAACTAACTCCCCTGCAACACTATAGCCCCCTATCTTGTTTATTGCCAGCAGAAATACTACCAATCCATCAGTTTGTGATACTTCCCATTCTACAGTATGGTCTCTTTCAAAGGAACTATTTATTTTATTCACCAATGCACTTACCATGTCTAGAACAGGATTTCCATTTTACTAACTTTGTATATTCTTTGTAAATGCTTCTAGAGTGATTTAAAAAATACCCCAAAAAACTAGATGCCATATTTTACATACACACATGCATGCATATTCTTTGAGAAGAAAAACGAACTAGATTTTATTGTGAGCATATTAGGTCTGTGACCTAAAAAGATGAAAAAAACCCAAGGTATACACAAATATAACTCATTATCAATAAGCTTATTGCTGCAGAGTTCCTAAATGAAAATTCTGTAATAATGGTAATTAAAATTAAAATTATGATATAATACTCCCTTTATTAGAATATATACATTATTCTAATAAAGGGAATAAATATATATAATATGAGACAGCTGTTATGTACTTACATTTTAAATGCTTGGTTATTAGTAACTGTTGTCATGTGTCAGAAAATTAACACCAAAAGACTCTATTCATACTAGATATCCAGATTACTCCAAATTATAATCTAAGCATTGTTGCTGAAGTTTATTTAGGTATGATAAATGATCATGTACCATTCAGATTTTAAGACTTCCTGATGAACTGTTAGTGGGGGCTCAAATGAACTCAAGTTTGGCTGTAGAGCACAGAGCCCGCATCGATAGACCTGTACAAGAATGGCTGTGATTCTCAGCACCAATGGCTTTGTTCTGCTATGTCTGCTACCGCAGCTCCTCTGCTTGCCAAACTATTAACTGCACAGTCAAGGCTGAAGGAACCACAAAAGTTAAACAATGTGTGCCTGGAGAGATAAGAATTTTGGATGAGAGTGAGGGTTAAAAGGGGAAGAAACTAGCCCGGAAAGGACAGAAAAAGACATTGGTCAATGCTGCTTAAAAAACAGAGCTCAAGTGGGCTCAAAGGAAAATGATAAGCAAATTCAATTAGAGAGAAAAGAACAAGAAGATAAAAAGAAGTTCAAAACAGCTCCCAAATGCCAACTAATGTGGATTACAAAGAAAATGCTAAAGAGAAAAAAAAAGTATTATAATGATAAAAAGGAAAAGAAAAGGTACAAAACCAGGCAATGGCATAAAAATATAAAACAAATGGGGGCTATAAATATAGAAGAGAGAAAATACAGACATGATCATGTACTCACAAACACAGTGTTGTTCAGTGGTGGGGAGAATAACACCCCAAATTTGTATATTGACAACCATGGTGTGTTAGACTCAATAATGGTCCCCAAAGATATCCACATACCAATCTCTAGAACCTATCAAAATGTTGTCATGTGTTGTAAGAGAGGCTCTGCACATGTAACTTATTGCATGGACATTAAAGGGAGGGTATTTTGAACCATCCAGGTGTGAACAATCTAATGACTCTTTAAAAGAGAAATTTCCCCAGCTGGGATCTGTCAGAGAGCAAGAAAGAAATACACAAAGACCTATAGAGATGCAGTCCAATGGCTGAGTACACACACACACACACACACACACACACACACACACACACACAACTCTTTTTGCTAAATAAGCTTTTTGCTTATAGATAATATTGATAGAGCTCAGCTTTTTTTTTTTTATTTCCTTTGCCATTGGTTGAGAATTCATCCACAAAGTTTCAACTCCACAATTCTCATGGGAACAAAAACCTCTTGGTGTTTCTTTCAAGATTTGTCACATATTTGACATTGATTTACCTCAAAAAAGTAATTGTCTTATCTCTCTCCTCCCACCATTGTGACCTATCGCTCTCTTAAACTTGCTTCCTAGACACTAGTATCTAAAAAGACGATTCTGTAAAGAACTGTTTTACATTCCTAGAGTTAATATTTACAAGCAACCGTGTTCTTATTCTCTTTAGCTATCATGAGAAGCACTTTTCTTTTCTATATTTAAATCTGACAGTAAGAACATATAAAGGATAAAGATGATAAAGCAACTAATTTCAAAGAAAGGTTAATACAATTTTATTATTGCTACTAGTATGCATCAACGGTGTGGTGATAACTAAATCAGTTGAATGAGTCATAAATTTTTGAAAAGTGAATCAGTTATGAAAATCAGTATTTCGAAGTCAAGAAGGCAGAGTAGTTAGATACAATTATGTTCCTTCTTTCCCAAGATCCATGTACTGTCAATGATCAAAAACACATTTTCAGGAAGGGTGAAATTAGAAGATGAGGAATTTCACAAATACAGAACATTGGCTATGTTTAAACATGAAGTCACAGAATCCTGAGCGGGTTTTCAAAAGGGAGAAGCAAAGAGATTGCAATGATACAAGTGACTAGCACCAAGACCAGGAATGGGCCTGGAACAATTTGAGGAGTTGAGAATAAATAAAATTCAGAAGATCTGAGACACTCATATGTTCTGCTCTCCATTCTCCTGTGTATACAAAGCATCCAGCAGTATTAGCTGTGATGTGAAGATAAAGCCTTGACTTGCCAAGTGTGGGCATTGGAGTCTTAATTAAAAGAAATCGGTATCAGACTGTTGTAAAGGCAACTGTCTACCAAATGACAGCAAGGCCTTATTGCTGAAGACAACACCCACACAAGCCATTGAAGATGAAGAGATCAAGCTGCATGTTCTAGTGTCTATGACACAGAAAGATACTCTACAGGCTACCAAACGAGAAAAGTAAACACCAAACCAGCCACAAAAGCTTTGATTTACAACCTGTCCTGCCTGAAAAATAAGTCAGGGAAATGATGGCAAAAATCCTTGTGGGAGTAACCAACTGGGGTCTAACTTGACTTAAGACGCACTTCATGAAATGTAACCCATACATGACATTGCTTAGGTCACCAAGAACCAGAGTCTAGAGAGCCTAGAGACCTAAGATCAAACCAAATACTACTGGTTAAAAACGCAAGAGTTAAATGGCTCCTGATGATACTGTTATACTCATAGATTGGCATCTTATTCATTCATAATCAGAAAGACTTCCTCCTATAGCAGATGTGAACAAATACAGAGACCTACAGTCGGCCATGGGGGGGGGGGGGGGAGACAGAGAGAGAGACAGAGAGAAAGACAGAGAGAGAGACAGAGAGACTGACCTTGGAACACACAACTCTCAGGGAACCCTGTGGAAGAGGAGGCAGACAGAATGGCCCAGTAAACAAAGCCCTCTCAAACCACTAAGCAAAGCTCACATGAACTCACAGAGACTGAAGCAGCAATCACAGGGTCTACATAAGTCTACACCAGGTTCTCTGCATATATATTATTGCCTTGTTAGTAATTTTATGGGACTCCTGAGTGTGTGAATGAATGGATCTCTAATCCTTGTACCTTCTCTTGAGGTCCTTTTATTTTTTTCCATTATCTTGTCTTGTCCAACTTGGACATGATGCTTCTCATTTTATCAAATATTTTATTTTGTTATGTTTTGTTGTTATCTCTTGAAGCCTCTTTCCTAATGAGAGACTGGAAGGGAGTGGATCTGGATGGGAGAGGAGATGGAGAGGCCCTGGGTGAAATAAAGTCTGAAGAAACTGTATTCGGATTATACTGTATGAGAAAACAATCTATGGTTAATAAAAGAGGAAAAAAAACAGCAAAAGGGAATGCTTTATGAGAAAATCAAAGCAACTAAAAAAGCACATTCTTCATGTTGGATAATGGTTGCATTTTCATCTATTCAATTTTTAAAATTTTTTTGTGTAAGTAAATGCATGTATCTGTGTTTGTGCATGTGACTGTCAATACATTCTTTTGACATTAAAAAAGATGGGTATGGAGCAACTAGCTTGAAAAGAAATTGCTGGAAACACACATATATGTACTCACACACACACACAGAGAGAGAAAGAGATAGATAGATAGATAGATAGATAGATAGATAGATAGATAGATAGATAGATAGATAGACAGATAGATGGAGAGAGGTTTGATTTATTTCCTTCAAGTGATACAATTTAGTGGCTCATATTTACCTCACATGACCAATAGGATATTCATCTACAATTCTATATGATCTCTGGTAGAGGGTTGCTCTTGCAAGGAGCAGGAGGAAACAAAAGCTGTAGCAGTAAGAGAAATCCATCAGGCCCTGGAATGTAAGTGCTGGGGTTACAGTTCCTGTGGACACTAAAGTTAAGACGGAGAAAATATTGACTTGACAGGGAGTCAATAGCCTCTGCTCCCATCCTCAATAAAAAGACTCCAAGACTGATGGATAATAGCAGTGGCTTTGGGTGTGAATGAACTGAGCCTCAAACTTCATTATCTCTATCGGTAATTCACTCTTGACCTTAGCATGTCAGTCAACTCTTTGGTCTACTGTTTCTTCACAGAAAATAAACTGAAATATATCCAAGCCCAACTCATATTGGAATACCAAAGAAGACATTGCAAAATAAAATACTGTAACCCAGTGACTGGCACTTCAATAAAACCATTCATGTCATAGAATCTTATCAACACCACACTCCTGCGTATGCTCATGTATTACATTCACTTGCATGCCTTTCTACGTTAAATTCACGTGGAAACCCTAAATGCATGTGTCTCCCATTTCTCTGACGCTTTCAACCTTGATGTTTGCCACATGCGCTCTTCAATCCCCAGAACTAAATAAGGTTATGGCTGTCCTTGTTTAAGAATGAAAAAAGGAAAACATTATATAAATCTGAAATCTTTAATATAGCAGTAAAATGTGGTTAGTTGGAAAAAGAGTGTTGCCAGGCATGAGGATCTGAGTTCAAATTCCCCAGAAGCCACGTAAAAAGCCAGGTATGATGGCACACATCTGCAATCCTAGTGCTGGGGAAAAAGCAACAGGAGAATATCTGAAGTCCCAGGGTCACCTAGTCTTACCAAATACATGCAGTCAATGTTTAGTGAGAATTCATGTCTCAAAAATAGGGTGGAGAGAAATGGAGGAAGGCGCATAGGTGAACCTTTGACCTCCAAAAACACAAGTGTATGTGTAGGTGCACATGTGCACACACACACACACACACACACACACACACACACACACACACACACACCATTAACATCTGCCAAAAAAATTAGAAGAACATCGAAGCCTATTTTTTGAGGTTTCAGAAAGGGAGGGTAAAAAAGGAGTCAAACGCCTTTCTTCTTATTGGTTTTTATTACAAGATGGTGCAACTTCAATAAACCCTTAAAATCCCCTTTACCGACTAGTGTTACAAGTGCCTCCCCTCCTGTCTCACAAAGTAGAAATAGCTCATATGTGTGCCACACAAGTAGGGTACATAAATTATACAGCCTTTCCTTGTACAAAGTCAAATCTTGCTGCTAATTGCTGGGTCTAACTCAGACACTGGTCTTTTACTCACTTAACTAAAGAAAATATCCTGCTGCTGAAATAATAAAACCATAAGCATGATGCAGAAGTTTGGTCTCCTCACAATGGAAAGTGAAGAAAATGGTTGCTAGACTTAGCTGTTTGAAGCTGTCTTATCCAGATACACTGTCTGTAGACAAAGACCTTCACTATAGTCCAATAACCATTGTTTATGATTAAACACTGCTTTTCTTGCACCTTAAACTACAGAATGAGTTCCTGAGCTCCAGTGAATTATTTGAGGAAAAATATGCCCTTTAGAAATTAAAGCCAGTAATCATTTTTTATAGAAATAAGAAAACATCCAGATAACTTTCTTTTAAAATGTGCATTTCCATTAATTATCTTTCTTAAAATATGCCCCCACGTGAGTAGAAATGACCTGAAAACAATGGTCCTGTCACGGTGCTCAAGACAAATTCCATTCTGCGTGGCACACAGACTTTGAACATAAAAGGGAATGTAAGAGATAGTGAAATGCTTCTTAGAGAAGTACCATTTCATCACCACAATTTCTTCTATTCAAAGTGTTTTTGCACAGAAATAGTCTGTATTTTTCTTTATTTTGCCATTTGGGTTCCCGTCCATTGTTCCTTGGTCACTGTTGCATTTGGCATTTGGAAAGATGAAGTGTTCCAGAAGCTGGAATCTACCCTTCAAAGATGACAAGCAGGAATCTGCAAACAAATTATGTTCTCGGGAGTGTGGAATTCTATGAACTCACACCAGCTATAAAAATACGTGCCATCAGACTTCACAAATCAAATCTTAGCAACAAATGGCAATATTTATATTTCCAAGCCTTTTAAACGTTGGGACAGAAATGCCACCATTTACTCATTTGTCTGTTATTGAGTGAATTTAAGTATCCAGAACATGATCATAAAACCGGAAGTAACACTCACATTTTCTCATGAACTTTCTTCCCAAGATAGGGAAGTTCTGGGACCCCCCTCAGGCCACAGTTGATGGGCTTCAAGTTTTGTTTATAACTAAGGTTACTTAATGAACTGGTTATCTGGTTTCCTGTGGTAGCCTTCAATTTTGCCTTCAGTTAGAGCCAAGCAGCAAGAATGTGGGAGCTGGGGTGGAGGACTGTGATAGATAGGGAACAGGAGAATGTCAGCATGTAATTGGGCCTGGGCAAACATTGGCTTCGCACCTCTAGGTTCTCTGAAAGACTCCTCATTCAGCAGAGTTTTGCTAAGCAGCCTCCTCTCCAGCTGAGACTGAAATGCAGAGGAAAGGGGCTCCATCTGGATTCAGAACTTAGGAAGGCTGTGGCGATCCTATGTCCGAGAAGTCATCTAGAGAGTTCTGGGCCCCAGTCTGCAAAGCTTATGGATCAAAGCTCATTGGCAGAATATGAACCTCTCCAATACTAGAAGTAGGTTTCAGCCTTGGCTGGGCCCAACCCTGAAGTAGATAGGCAACTCATATTTCTTAAATTGGTACTTCACTTCATGTGAAGTATGCCTTCAGATTTCTACACTAATAATTTCGAGGAAAATGGAAGACAGCCTTGAAGAACAGGAAAACTGATATGGCCATTGTTCTAGTAGTCCCTTCTCACTGGAGAACCATTCTGGATCCCATTTACAGAATTATTTCTATCTTCAAATTCTCAGTCTATAAGGGGATCTGATTCCTTTAATTTCACCTAACAGATTCGCAGTACCATGTACAGAGGTGAATAAGCCAAATATATGCATATAGTTTACTGATGCATAATTCTGATTACTTAGCAGAATGAAGTATTTACATAACGCTCTGCCATAAAGTGATGACATCAAAATTAAGATGCATCCATTTAATTCACTGACATTAAGAAAGTTATTAATACTGGGCTAATCTTGGAGTTCTGAAAACTAACATTTCTGTTTGTGCATCCCAATAACTTGGGACCCCAGTGCTGTGAGGGCCATTCTTCCCTGAGAGACCATTGTATGTTAATAGTTGTGTGTGGAGGGAAGTCGTCATTTTCTTCAATGGTGTAGAATAGACTGTCCCTGCTCTAGTAAATAATCCTCCACACTCAGGTGAGGAATGAATTGAACTCAATGAGTAGGCCACATACAAAGAGAAGACATGAAAGTAGGAGCGAGTGAGAGAGGGCAAAGATGGTGTGAAATGACGAAAATTAATATATAAATGTGTGACACCACCAACGATAAAATATTTACAACCTGCACAAATGCAGAAGATACAAGACCTATTTGATAAATCAGAGCTGTTGATAAATCAGAAAATCAATGTGACTTTCAAATTTAGTATTCTGTGGCCCTCTTCTTCTGGGACTTTATTGTAATATTAAGGTTAATTTTTGATAAAAATACAAACCAAACCTGTGTACGTGTTAAACTTTTGGGCCTAGATTGAGTTCTAAGTCTTCCCTACATACAGTAGAAAAAAACAAGAGGAAAAAGGTTTGCCTCCCTAGATTTTCAGTAGGGTGTGGTTCCTGGATTTGTAATTACACTGATTTCCCCATGAGTCACACTTGCTCCTAATATATGTCAGACTTTCCCCTCTTGGATTCTTGAAGAGAAACTTCTATGCAATAATGGAAGACAGGAAAGTGATCAATCAAATACAAAGCAGCCTGGTGTTTAGAATAGAGATTCTCCTGTGTGCATGTATGCGAAGGACCAGAGGGACTTGTAAGACATGTGTTCCCAGCTACTCCCCAATGGGCCTTTTCCAGAGTTGTGGGTTCACTGGAGTTTTGATGGGGCCTTTGATTCAATATGTATTGCAGATGCTGCTGCTCCACGAACCAAACATATTTGCAACAGCACTGGCCTTTCAGGCTTAGCTACTTACTCTTGCATTCAGGGAAGTCTTCATTACAGGTATTCAATAGAATCCCCATCCTGCAATAACTAGATGCTTTAGGCATATCGCTTAAAAATGCTTCCACACATGGTCAAATGCCCTGTGGGAACCAAATCGTTTCCACCAAGAACTGTTGGCTCACTGACTTAGAGTACAGGCTTCAAAAAATATATATATTAAAAAAAAGACTTCTGCAGGCAAATGTGCTCTAACCATTCTGCTCCCCCGTGTGATTCTGAGAAGCAGGATATGTTCTTAAAGTAAGGGTGCTAATGTTCATTTCACATAGAGCTATTGGAAGCATGGATTAAGTGGAGAAGTATTGATCATGTAACAGGGTCTCTGCCTCCCCAAATCAGCACTAGATAAAAATTTGTGAGTGTTGAGAAAAAAAAAAACAAGTCTTTGCTTGAGTCACCATTGTCTAGATTCTGTGACCATAGACAGGTAAGTTTCTAGCTGCTGTTTTTTAAAAAAACAAAACAAAAACGCATGAGTATATACATAGTATTTAGATTTCCAGTCAGAAATAATAAGATAAACCCCAGTATGGATTTCTGTTATTACAGATTCTAGAGCCTAGTTCCATGACTAACATGTAGAACATGTGATTATGATTATACCTTGATTTTAAGACATAGACGTATTTTCCAGTTGTTCCTAAGGACATGTGTTATATCAATTTTTCAAAGACCTTTCTTCATAACCACCCCAGGCGATAAGAATCATCTGTTATTCAAAGAACAAAAGCAACCAAAGAGACAATGAAATTTCACAAGATACTGGTCAAAAGGTTAAGGCAACATTCATCCCCTATCTTATCTATACCCTTCCTTAAGGAGCATGGCTGTTAGACATTTTGCCACCAGGGGGAGCACAGAACTTTCTCACACAGGCGAGAGCATTTATCAGATGGGAGTTACAGAGGCTGGCCGATCAGAGTTGAATAAACCTTTTAGTTACTTCCTAACAGGATAAAAATATCTGCTGGCGCGAATTCGGGAGCAAAGGCTGTACGGATCACTTCTGGAGACAAAGTTCTCTTAAGCTCCTTTAGCCCAAACACTGTAGCAACAGCTATTTTTGATTTTGGAAGATGACAGATGACATCTTTGTGTCCTGTCTTCCTGTGATTTTTAAGATGAAGCATTAGAAATAAGACAAGTAAAAATTAATGCCATGTAAGATAATGGTCTGAGGTTTGGATACTACAAAACTGCATGCCCCGTGACCAACAGGTTTTCGTTACAAGGAAGAGGGCAGGCAAGAGTATCTTGAAAGAATAGAAAGAAGATCTATGTAGCTTCTTGAAACCAACTATTAAATGATGACAAGAAAAATGATGACCATGACAGTGACAGTTGATGAAATACAGAAGTTGTCTGGAGTAGTGATGACAATAATGAAAGCTAAACAAAGAGTTTAGCTTAGTCAAACCCTACAGTAATAAAATAGATCCTAGGTCACACACACTATTTGTAGTTGTAGCTAATAAGATCCTCACCTTCACCATAGGAAGAAGCAATAGATACTGCTTTAATTAAATTCCAAAGATGAAATTTTAGTTGTACTGATTGGTCTCAAAAACCTCAATGTTCATAAAGGCAAAGATAATTATGTAAGTAGATATGTTTTTTTTAACAAGCTATTAATTCTTATTTTATAAAGAATGCTTTTATGTTTGGATAC
This sequence comes from Microtus oregoni, assembly GCF_018167655.1. Taxonomy (NCBI): domain Eukaryota; kingdom Metazoa; phylum Chordata; class Mammalia; order Rodentia; family Cricetidae; genus Microtus; species Microtus oregoni. The sequence goes on from NW_024544756.1 coordinate 45,514, forward strand.
AACTCCAAAGAGTCATATTTGTGAAAGTTGACTCTACATTTTATGACTTTCAGTTCATTTTCATTGACATCTGGAGAAAATAAGCCAAGAATACACATACTATATGGATTATGTCATATCATATTCTAGGGTATTTTCATTATTATTATTCATGACTTATAATTCTTTCTATATTTGTAACATTTTCAAGATGAACAATCTAGCTTTGCAATGTTAAAAGAGAAGATGTGACTGCTCAGGACATGCTCAGATTAAATACCACCCACACATATGAGCTTGAAACACAGAGTCTGTATTAAACTATTAAATCATCAGATTCACTGCGATCTGGCTCAAGCAAATCAAAATACAAAGGAAATCATCATCAACAAAGCCCAAGGAAGAAAATGCACATATACTGAAAAACTAGTGAGTCCAAAGCAGCTTATACTGACACCACATATGCTTCACGTTCACTGGCTAGAAATATTGTTGAATGGAGAAGTGTGTGTGGGACCTTCAGTCACATTACTAACAAAAATAATTATGTTGCTGTCTAGATATGTAAACGCCACATTGTTTATTAGATATCATGTTTTTTTCTTGGTGAAAATTGCTCTGAGCTTAGAGTCAAAGTCTCTTTTACATAAATGACATCAATCAGAATGGCATTCACCAGAACATTCCAAAATCAATAAGGCATGTCATGTTAAGAACCTTTTTGCAGGCTATCTTTAGATCAACCAATGAAGTTCTAAAGAGCAGGACTGGGAGTCCCACAAGGAAACATCAGGCTTCATGGTTCCCTGTGGAAAAAAAAAAATCTGAAAACTCTCAAGGGGATCTTATTCTTGATCTAAAGTTACTTAAAAGAGCCAGGAGAAGGCCAACAAGTTGGCTCTGTGGGTAGAGGCATTTGCCAGGCAAGCCTGACAACTTGACTTCCATCCTCATGACCCATGGTCAAAGGAAACAATGGACTCCCGAAAGATGTTCTCTGAACTTTAACTTGCCTGCTGTGTTACATGCAGGACTGAAAGCACACACATACACTCACGCACACACACATAACAACAACAATAATAATAAGCGATTAGACAACAACAAGAAGAACAACTCACAATCTCAAAGAGTAGCAATCTGGGATTGCAAGGGCGTGTCTGACATTTTCTTTTTCTTTTTTTTTTGTCCCACGTTTTCTTTCTTAAATTGGATGCTCTAATTATGAAGAATGAGATCTACAATCATGCTAAAATGGCCTGTGAAGAAAACTTCCTGATTAGCTACATTGTCTTGCTCTTCTTATCCATAACCTTTCTCTGCATACCAGTTGAGGAGAAACACAAAACACAAGAAGAGGAATCTTTATTACACAGGGTTTTTTTGGGGTTGTTTGTTTTGAGTCTTGGCCTATGCTACCTGCCAGAAGTAGCTTTTTTATTTGGATCCTGATTTATCATCCAGAAACTTACACAAAAACTTTCAAGCAATGTAATAGTGGGGAGAGAGTTTCTTTTCAAGCTGTTTTGCCTTCTTTCAAACGGGATCAAAGCAGCCACTTCCTCTTATTTCACTTGGTGTATAAAATTCAGTTGGCTATGGGGTATGATGAAATAGGCTAAGAAGTGATGACACTTCAAAAATACGAGGACTAGAGGATGGCAAAATGAAATAGAGTTGGGACCTGAAAAAAATAGAACAAGATGTTTCCACTTGCTTTTGAGCATAAACTAGAAAGTATTGATACATAAAGTGCATTCATATAGTTATTCTATTTCACAGTTGAATTGGGGTAAAGAGAAAATAAAGAGATAATGCTATTTTAATGACTAAAAGAAGTGCAAAGAATAGGTCGTTATCACATTTTTAAAGGATGAAAATCTATATGAAGAACGAGATACATAAAATTATGTTAGTAAATTCAACACTTAAGTGGCAGCCAGGATTATGAGTCCAAGTTCCTTCTACTACCAGCAACCTGATGTGTCTCCCCTTCTCTCATATATACAGCCAAAGTGTGTGGATATAAATAAAACTTTCTCCGCTAAAGAGAAGAAAGAATCTCCAGAAATCATTGTGTAATGATTGTAATACCCAGTATGGATGAAAATGGCATAAGCTCAGTATGATTTTCAGTAATTACTCAGTAATGATTTTCTCTTAGATAAATTGGCCAGAAGAAACAAGGCTTTTCTGATGTAGCATCACGGAAATACATACAAGGACGCCAAGGGGGCCAAAGGGTACTCGAAACACAGGGTTTGGAAAGAGGCCAGCTATGTAGTTAGAGGGCAGGTGAGTAGCCCATCTTGTGGGAAGGAAAAAGGGGAATCCAGACATGATGAGATACCTGAGGCCTAGGATTCTTTGCCACGCCCAGATCCACTGACCATAATGGGAACCTTGGAGTGCTGCAGACATGAGGTATCACATGTTAATACTCAGGTTTGGCCACAGGGGCATTTTAAATAACACACAAACCAAGTGCCCTGTTCTGAAGAGAAAAATAACAGGCAGGTGGGAAACCAATGAAGCAAACAGATCATGGTCAAGTAAATAAAATAGACTCTCCCACTATCTTGAAACACACTTAAGAATTCGCAAAATGTGAGCATGTCATCTAAGGATGGAAAAATCAATAAGAGAAAGCACAAAGAAAAAGAAAATCTATAAATAGCAATAAGGAAAAAAAAATAGAGGCGAGTGGCGATGGGAAACATAGATGGGAACTGGGGATAATGATCTCCTGGCAGAGTAATAAATACCCATTCAAAAACAATCGAGGTTTTTTTTTCAGGTGGAATGAGGTTAACAGTTGCCTTGAAGACAACATTCGAAAGAAGGTCTTCCATGAGCTGGACAAGATTGCACCGGCAGCTTCCTAATATGCCCGCCTCTAAACAAAAATCACTCGGAGAAAACATCTGATTACAATCAACGAAAAGGGATAGTCTAGAGCTGGAGGAGCATGCTGCCGCGGAAAGCAGCCAGAAGGTGAAGAGAATCTGATCAATGAAGGCTAAAGGCACTAAGGCCAGCTAGAACCCCAGCAGTGGAGAGCGAGCTTCGCTGTACCCTGAAGCTCTATATTTATTTACCTGTGTCTCACTCCACACAATTAATCTGGGATCTCTGAGGCTTGGGCCTAAGGACAAGGTCACTTACACCTCCACGTGATTTCACTGTACATCCGGGGTCTCAAGTAACCCACTGTTTTGAATATTCAGAAGGAGGACTTGAAATTGCTTATCAGCAAAACACTAGGCTTAAGCAGCCACTTGCCCGTGAAGAGCTTCCAGTCATTACCGCCAGGAATTTCCTTATTTGACCTTGGCAGATAAATGGCTCATTTTTATTTTCACCTGGCTTAACGAGCTTTACAATTCAGAAAGAAGAATGCTTTCTTAACTCAGAAAGAAATGCAGGGCGGGGGCTATGTTTGCGTGGCCTGTAAAGAACTAATTATTTTAAACCTTTGGAACTGTCTTTAAATAGAAATCCAATATACCAATGCTTTTCATACTCACTACAGTTCATACAGGCACAAAGTAAAGCTGCGTGACAAAGGAAACTGTCACCATTTGGATGGGAACTATCCCCCAGGCGGTCACATGTTTGAGTACTTGGTCCATAGCTAGAATTGTCTGGAGAGGCTGTAGCACAACGAGGGGGATGGGGGAGATGGGGTTTATGTGGCAGGAGCAGGTCACTCAAACAGGCCTTGAAGGCTGTGTCTGCCTCTGTTTTGGGGCTGTGCTTGTCCTGTGAAGACCCCCTGGCCATATGCTCCGACTGCCATGGATAGTGCTACTCTGTCACCATGCCTTCCCTGCCATGATGAAATAAAAATCCCATAAAAATCATGATTTGAAAGAAATCTTTCCCCCAAATGAGTTGTTCTGTGAGCTATTTTGTCATGGTGACAAGGAATTACACAAAAACTAAGAGTGCCTTACGTAGGCTGCAGAACATGGACAGCTTCTTTTTCTGTTTCCATCTATTCTCAAAATCATCAGGGACAATCAACTGGAGGCAATTTTGTTCTCTCAAAGGGCACTTGACATTATCTCAGACATTTTCTATTGTTATAAATGGGAACCTGTACTGGGGCCTAATGGGTAGAGTCCAGGGACATGCTAAATAAACATCTTAAAATACACAGACTGTGCCTCAAAACAAATAATTATCTAGCTCAAAATGTTAATGGTACCTTGAATGATAAACCTTTCTCTACATAATATGGTTAATGTTTCTGAAGATAATAATAGATACTCCCTGCCTTTCATTTGAAACATGAATAAAAGAAGCTTTTGCGTGTACAATTTATATGCTGAGTTCAGGAAAAATGAAAATGTCTCTTGATGAAAACAAAATCACTGAGAACATTTACTTGCGGGTTTGCAAAAATTCAAAATTGAGGACATCACAATTAGAATATTGGACTGCCAACACATTGCAGTGAAAATTGCATTTGAAATTTAATTAAATTATTGGAACAAAGTTTATCTGAAATAAATTGAGAATTCATTAAAGGAAGACATCCAAGAGTACTTTAGCATCAATATTTAATAAATAATGTTAAATTAAAATATTCATGTTGAATACTATATCTTAAACTTCCTTAATCATATAGTTCTAAGAATAATGGGGGCTTTGCAAATTATCCAATTATACTCATTTCTTCTAAGCCACTCAGTTTCCACACTTTATAGAAATCCAATTAAAGGTGGAATTTTAACATGTTTTTCAAAACTGTCATGCAAGTGTATGTAATGAAAAATAGAACTTTCAGTAAGACAGCATGGATGAGTTAGAGCTCCATCAAGAGTCTTAATTGCTTTAGAAAGACACAGACAACTAATCATCTAAACACTCGATCTGTGATGAGTCATCTCAAATAAGTACTAGAGAACAATTTTAGGGAAATATTTACACGTTATTGAGATGATTAATTTCAAGACAGGCAACAGAGAAATATGAGTGGAGACTCTAAAAGAGGAAATTTAAACAATCGTTTCCTATGTATTTGATAGTTAGCTGTGTGACTAAATGCCTAAGAATGGGAATAAGCAAGCTACTGACAAAAAAAAAAAAAAAACAACTTGGCTGCACATTCTTATTAGTGATTGGGACTTCCAGAAGCAAACAACAACAAAACACCAAAGTTATGCCTAGGCTTCTTCCAAGACAAAATAAAAATACAAGTTTCTAGAAACAAGCCTGATCCTTGGCCCAATGCTATCTGACCTGCCTTAAATTGCAGACCTTGTGGTCTTGTCTCAAATTTGGATTCAGATGGAGCAGTTCTGGAATTTGCCTGTGTTCTATACTGCTGAAGTCAACAGTGATGGTCTAAAGACCACAATTTGAACAGTGAGGTATGAAAAATGACAGGATGGTTCTATCGTGCAGTTAGCATCGAGAAACAACAATGTCTGTACACTTGTTTGAGGGTGGTAGGATATGTGGGTATAAAAAAAATAGAAAATATAAAGAATATTCCTCAAGTAAGCCATTACTCAACCCTAAACCACTGGCATGCGATTCCCATATCGTTGGCTAACTTCCACAAGAAGACAATAGGTCAGGTTTTTCTAATAGGAACAAATGTAAACCTGGTCACTCTTTTGGAAGCACAAGCCATTAGGTATTGGTCTTTCATTTGATCAATGAGGACAGCACAGCTTGGCCTTCTTAGCCTTTACTGTTACCGTCTCTGTAAGATTCTTTCAACAGAGCTCTATTATAGCTGGCTACTGATCACCATCCAGGGCTCTTCTTGTATTACTACTCTCAACACCCTCTATCACTTTTATTTTTGTAGCTAGGTCTTTCATTTCATCACTGCTTGATTTATTGATAGCAGTGAGTGACTAGTGAGGTCATCAAAACCTAACTTGACTCTCAGGAGAGAAATTAGAAGGGGATGAGTTGTAGGAAATTACCATAATAAAAATCATACTGACTGATGTAGAGGAAACTCTTCACACTCTGTGACTAATCTCATAGCAGTTGTCTCATTCGCCTGCCCAAGGGAAAATTAGTAAGGTATAGTGGGAAATGTTCCCATTCTAAGGCAGGAAAATTGAGTTTTAAGTACAAAATTAATAGAAGTAAAATGGAAGACAGACCTCTGATTCCAATGTCTAATGTCTCTCAAGTTCTGCTCGCAGCTTTCTTTATTTTTACAATATATGTTTAAGAAACCAAGAAACATATCCCAAGGATACACCTACACTTGATCTTGATCTTCAAAGAGAAAGTTTGACGGACCACACTCTACAATGAGAACGTAAAAGTCTATAAGACGTCGGTGTGTTTGTTTAGGTTGTATCCCTAAGTTTGTCCATGTGCTTTTTTAGAGTAGGCCCTTTTCCATTGTAAGGATAGCACCAAGAACATCTTTTAACAGACACAGACACATTTAAGAATCAATCAGTTTATATCATTTAAGGTTGATAAAGTAATTTTTATTTCAAGGAAATAAGTTTAATTTTTATTTATTCTAAGGATTATAAAATGCCAATCTATGTGGTTATTTATTTATTTCTTAGTACTTTTTCATTTTCTTCACTTCCACCAATTTTTCTCCTGTTGGATTCTGATGAACAATCATAATCATACTCTTATTCCAAGTGGGTGGGGGGAAATGTTATAGGACTAGAACCTCACAACAAAAGCCAAACATAAGAAACGTGTAGTAATAAATATTCAATATTCAGAAAAAGCAACTTGCTCTGTTTTGTAAAGCATTGCACATGAAAATTATTATAGACAGAATACTAAAAATTAAAATATTCTTGAATCTAATCAGATATAAACACTTATCTTTGGGTTATAATATACATCAGTTTAGTGGTTAATCCTTATTACCTCATACTTTTTCCATTGGCCAGCTAATCTCCCTGGTAAGGGGAAGTAGATGTGATCTTCTGAGTAAACTGGGGGCGGTGGAGTGGTCAAGAGTAGGAGACAGGGAATGAAAACATAAGGTAAGTTGAGGCAGGAAGGGAGTGAAAGAGCATTGGCAGAGAGATCTCTATGAGGTTACCTAATAATGATTACAATTTTACTAAGTTAAAATTGGAAGTACTATATTCAAAGAAAAAGAAATAAAACAGATAAAAATGGCACTAATTATCCCTGATTAATCTGCCCTTTTTATATTTTATTTTATTTTGTTCATTTTTACATACCAACCACAGTTCTCCCTCCCTCCCCTCCTCTTCCTACTGCCTTCCTTCCCCCAACTACTCCTTCACAAGGGTAAGGCCTCCCAAGGGGAGTCAACAAAGACTGGAAGATTCAGGTGAAGCAGGACCAAGTCCCTCCCCTCATCTGCATGTAGACCTAGAAAACTCTCAACTCTTGACCAAAGAACTCAAAGAAATAATACCAGTGAAGAAGCAGAATTTAAAAGCCACGCATTCAATTTGTTGAAAAAGAAATCAGGACAACAATCCCATTCATAATATCCTTTAAAAGTAAAACACCTGAGGGAAAAAAAAAACGTAAAGAAGATAATGATTCCACAGTGAAAACTATAGGACAGTAAAGGAGAAAGCAAAGGTACTAGACATTTGAAAGACCTCCATGTTCAAGGACTATCAGAAGTAATGCGGCGATGATGATCATATTACCAAAATTAATGATCAGGAATGATGCAATTTCCATCAAAATTCTAATAAAATTTCTCATAGAACTTAAAAAAATAACCCTTAAATTAATATAAAAACACAAAAACCCTGAATAATCAAAGAAATCCTGGGCAAAAAGAGCAGTGCTGGAGGTATAACAATATATACAATATATAACAGTATAACAATAGCATACTTCAAATTATTCTGCGGAGACAGTTATAAAATGGCATAATATTTTCACCAAACAGATACATAGACTGATAGAATAGAACACAGGACCCAGAAAGAAAACTACACAGCTATAGTCAACTGATTCTTGGCAATAAATAAATGAATAAATGAATAAATAAATAAATAAAAACTAAAGCGCTACATAAGATAAACTGTGTCTTTTTCAACACTGCAGCTGGTGTTGGGGAAACTGGGTATGCACATGCTGAAGATGAAACCAAGTCTTTGCTTCTCCCTATGCACAAAGTCATCTAAACATGAGAGGTACCACGGTGAGCATGCAAAGAAGGGTTAGAAGGAGAGAAGGTGGATCAGGGAGAATGATGTATTTACGCTTTATTTTTCAAATTGCAAACAAAAATATTTTTCCATAGAAAATGTGACATGTATCCACAGTGGATTTGGATTCAGCCAGAAAGAATGAAATCATGCTATTCTAAGAAAAATGAATAGAATCAGGAAATAAAAATACCCTAGATGTCTATCGATGGACAAATGAATAACAAAAATATTGGTGCATTTATACAACAAAATATTATACAGACAATAAGAAAAATGATACTATGAAATTTGCAGGCTTGTGGATGGAGCTAGAAACCATCCAGAACTAGAGAGACGAATGGCACATTTTCCCTCATTCGTGGACGTTAGTTTTGAATCACGAGATAATTTGTGCTCCATTTGGAATATTCACAGAGGTCAGGAAATTAATAAGGGCCATGGAGAGGGAAGACTTTTAGGGGAGGAGAGAGAAAACTGTGATACAAAGGGGAAAGAGGGAATAATGGAATAGGGGGGTTACATAGGGTAGAGAATGGGCATACACGGTAAAGGAGGGAATACTGGGAGGAATAAATAATAAAGACCTGGTGACAAAAACTACTAATGCAGAAGCTCCCTTAAATATAAGGATATACATATACAAAAGGAGTTTAAAAAAAAGAGTATACACATATAAAAGAAGTTTAAATATAAGAATATATATAGATATAGATATATAAATATAAAAGGAATTTCAATGGAGTTACCTGATAATGAGACAACAGTGCCCCTACCAGACCCCACAGGCTATCAGATAAAAAGACCAAAGTCAGCAATGGCTTACGTCTATTGGAGTTGAATACCAGTTAGGTCCCAGAGACCTTCTAAATATTTCATTCTATTGCCACTATTCTTGATTACCACCCCAAATTTGATGGTAAGACCCTATTTCAGCAGGTATCAAACACTTGGCTCATAGACCATGGAAAAATCAAACTGGTATTGACCTGGCAGTTTCATCTTTCCTGGCTAGCTTTCACAATGCTGGACGGTGCTATGCATATTACTGGAGGAGAAGAGTACCCACCAGTCTTTCCCAGCTGGGAACCCTGTATGCTAGATAATAATGTCCTGCCTGGCAGGACCTGCCCAGTGTACAGTAGTGGCATGGATGTTAGTTTGTATAACTTCTACTTAAAAATTTTGCCTTCACCAAAGAAGTTTCTTTGTGTAGTGGGGGGCAGTGGCTAATGCAGACACACACAACTGACGAAAATACAGAGCATAAGTACCAGCAGAGTACTCAGTTGCAAATGAGACACGTTCATCATACTCCACAATGCTTGGGGATCACTGCTGGGAAGACAGTGGAAAGAACTGTAAGAACCAAAGGTCAGGCAGGTCTGGAGAGGAACAGCATCTTCTGGACCTGGCAGGACCACTGTACTCATGAGCTCAGTTGCTGCTGTCCTTGTACAAGCTCAAACATGTCCATATTTTTGTAGCGAAGAGAACAGATTCGTAAGGTCCCACTCCTCACCGAGGAGCTATTGATAGATGGTGGCATTTAAGGCAGGGAGACTTAATTTTCTTTAAGGGTGTGGCCCTTGTAAATTGAACACTCTCCAGTGGATGAGCCTACTCTCTTGAGTATAAGGGCAGCCCAGAATGCATTTAGTGCGTTATTTAAACAAAAAGCACAGGTGGGAATGTGGGGGTGGATCTTGGAGGAGCTGGGGGTGTTGTGGGGGATGAATATCATCAAACTATAGTGTATGAAATTTTTAAAAATTAATATACTCTACTAAAATTGTTCTATGATATTTTCATACATTTATATAATGCATTCTAATTACTTTCCACCATCCTCTTTTCTCTCTCTTCCATCCCTGTCATCCACAACTTCTTCCCTACAGATATCTTTCCCACATTCATGACATTTTGTTGTTTTGTTTAAGGTCACACTGAGGTTGACCCTAGTCATCTGGGTGACCATTGGCTTGGAACTATCGATTGGAGCCTAGTTGCTCACAAGCAGGTACAGAATGCAACACCTCACCTCCCCCTCTCCTGGAATCTGTTAGCTGGCAATAGTTAAACAGTACACAATAGGGCCCCATGAGTCCCTCCTCTAGGCTGAGTACTGTTGACCAGGTTAGTCTTGTGTAGGCCCTATGCCAGGAGGTACAATTATTGTGAATTTGTGATTACCATGACTATGTCTTACTTTGAAGATGGCATGTCACAGCCCTTCTCTCTAACTTCAGACTCTTTCATTCCTTCTATCTCCTCTTCTGAAATGATCCCTCAGCCTTAAAGGTTAGACAAAGCAATGGCTCTCTAAACAAAATTTCCAATGCCAAGTAAGAAATGACATCATAGATGTTATTGCTCAGGGAAGCCACAGAGGGCCTTAACCAATTCAAACTCTTACTACTGCTCTTGGACTGACCAGAATTAGCTGATAAGATCTACTGCTGAAGACTCCACATATATAGGATGCATATTTTTTAAGTCATATACTAAGCTGGGAATGTAAATCAGTGGTAGAGTGCATAATATGTTTAAGGACCTGAGTTCAGTCCCCAGTACCATAAAATTGTAAACAAAGTATGCATTCATAAAACAATAAAAAGTCCTTATTTGTAAGTACAGGATGGAAATATATTCAAACTTAAATATGTCTAACATTATATTATAACTTTTTCTTCTGATTCCTTGAAAAAATAAAATATAAGGCATGAGAAAAGACATCATCTTTCAAGTACTTATTCAGAATTCCCTGTGATCTGAGCAAGCACCCATCTGTGGTTAATATAGCAACATCCCACTGATCTCAAAACCAGACTTCCAAGACATTCAACTTTCTAAAATCAGAAGGAAAAAAAGGCACCTGAATAACAATGAGAATTGGTAACAGAGCTTGGGGTTGGATCCATTAGCAAAAGAAATAGGTAGAACCTAGGGCCCCCCAAAATTAAGAAGTTGGGGATGTGATAGCTGAGCAACTGCACATGTTAACTGTCCACAAAACTGGCAACGGAAGTAACTGTCACAATATTTCTGACTATGGCCATGAACTTTATATAAATCATTTATTCTTTACAAGAAGTAGTTGAGAGCTGATAAAAGATTTTAACTATGGCTCTCTAAAGGAAAGTCACAATTTGGAGCATTTGTCAATTCCCATGGTATAAATACTCCTATTATGACAGATTTTGAGGTACCAAGATAGGACATGGACCATTGGCCTTTGAAGAGATTTACACAATTGGTTCTCCAGGCAGTGCAAGCTGAAATGGGGAAAACATCAGTTACTACAGGAAATACAAGGCAGGCCTGAGGCCCAGGAGAAGAAATAAAATTCTCTTATAAAACATTTTGTCCCAAGGATTAACAAAGACAGAAGGTAGCTGCTGCTGTTTGCTAAAATAAGTTAATAATTTCATGGCAAAAATCATCTTGGATAATCAAAAACTGAGTACATAACAATTTCCCTTATCGTTTTCTTCCAAAATGAATTGTCTCTGAGTGATTTCACTATTAAAGACGACATGCTTAACCAGCAACTAATTGTAAAAATATGAAAAATTAAAAAATTGTGCCAGTCATACACTTTTATAAAAAAAAGTATTTATTTTTAAAATGGAAGGCATAGCCAAGTAAAAATATTTCCTTTCTCCTTCCCCCGTGGTTTAGCCTATGAGTCATCCTGTAGGAGTGTTATCATCCCAGAGAGCTGGAAACTTTATTCTTTATAGTAGAAGCATAAGCCTTCAATGCAGCTTCTATCGCTTTCCGTAGAAAGAAGCATACATGTTAAAATGTAATTATTTCAGATAATCACAGGCGAGGCTGAGGAACCCTAACCTGAAGAATAGTTCCCACCTCATATTGAAATCTCAAAAGTGAAGCAGCCAACCCAATGCTGCCTATGATTATGGCACTATGCAAGATACTTTCTGAATGCTCTCTAACGTAGCAGACATCTTGTTTACACAGAATGATATGAATTTCAAAATGTCTCTTCAAATATCCATCTTTTACCCAGAGACAACATAAAGAAATTTGAAATGACTGTGTCCTCATTCCCTGCTCTGAAACGGGTAAAATTTAGTTATCTTTTTGGACTACCTGATAAAACTGTAGACAACCATTCTTTTTTTCCCAAAGTATTTGTAAAGTTCTTACTATATCCAAGACTATTTTATTATTCTTGATAAATATGAAACCTCATTCTGACCTAGTACTTGTTGATATTGTGATGACATCATAGCTTATTTATAAACAAGATCTAAAATGAATTCCAAGATAAGATACATTATCTTAAATGAATACTATATAATGTTGATTATCCTTGTTACATTTGTTTTATGTAAGTTTATCCATTTAAAAAATATCTCAGGGACTATTTGGAGATCAGTTTTAAGACAGTCTATTTTCTGACTTTATAACTCGCTGATACAAGCAAATGCAATGTCCTACTGAATCTAAAATACTCTAGGCATAGACATCTAGAAATTTAACAGCATCCACTCTTTTATGCCATTAAACATACACATAAACACACACAAGAACATTCCAGCATGCACACGCACACCACACCACACACACACACACACACACACACACACACACATACACACACACACGGTATCATACAAAACTGTCACTGCTACAATAGACTTGGCGGGTGGTTTAGTTGCTAAAGTGCTTACTGTGCAAACATACCTAACTTACTTTCCCCACACCTACAGGAAAACATGCGCAATGTGCCGTGGTGGGATTCTATAATCAGTGTTGAGGAAATGGAGACAAGGAGATCCCTGGAGTTTGCCAGTCAGCCAATTAGCTGCATTTCAAAGCACTAGATTCAGTGAGAGAGCCACTGGCAATGGCACTAGGATTTGTCCCTACTGTTTCTACTGGCTTTTTGGGAAGCCATTCTCTTTGGATGGATACCTTGCTCAGCCTAGATATAGTAGGGAGGGCCTTGGACTTTCCCCAAAGCAATGTGCCTTACCCTCTCTGACGAATGGATGGGGGTGGGATGGAGGGTATGTTGAGGGAATGGAAGGAGGGGAGTAAGTGGGAACTTGGAGAAAGAGAGAAAGAGGGAAGGAGGGAGGGAGGGAGGGAGGGAGGGAGGGAGGGAGGGAGGGAGGGAAGGAAAAGAAAGTAAAGTAAAAAGTAAAGTAAAGTAAAGTAAAGGAAAAGAAAAGAAAAGAAAAGAAAAGAAAAGAAAAGAAAAGAAAGGAAAAGAAAGGAAACTACTGTGGGATGGCCTTACCCATGACAATTTTAGTGGGAAATTCCATTAAGCAGAAGCTGTAGTTGGAGTTGAGAAGCCAGTGTCAGGAGGCAAAGCTATGGATATGTCTGAGGCCTTTGGGTCTTTCTGCCATGATGCAGTCATGGCATTTGGAGACAACTTTACACTGTTAGCCTTTCAATATCTATCTCAACAAGAAGGAAGAATAATAACTTCCTGGAAAGCTAATAGCTTTGCAGTTCCTGAGAATCAGAGAGAGGAGCAGCAGGCATGGTGTGTGCACATTACTCGATCTATGGAAAAGCATATCAACAAGAAAGTATTTATATACAATATATGTATTTAAGTGGATGTGTACATAACATACAGTACTACTATCAATATGTGAAAGTATTTTGTTAAGATATGATCTATAATACATAATATTATAACATGGATAAACTATTATATAGACCAGAGGTTCTCAATCTATGGGTAACGACCTCTTTGGGCATTAAACGACCCTTTCAGGGGTCACATGTCAGATATCCTGCATATCAGATATATACTTTACAATTCATAACAGTAGCAAAATTACAGTTATGAAGTAGCAATGAAAACAACTTTTTGGTTGGCAGTCACCACAACATGAGGAACTGTATTAAATTAACATTAGGAACGTTGAGAGCCACTACTATAGACAATAGAGCATGTAGGTTACAATGTGTATTATCACTACCCACACGTAATTTCATTGCTGTCCTAGGCTTTGAGAAAACCCTACAGCCAAGTTCCTCCTGAAATCTGGAATAATATCAGGCCTTCAAAACTCTACAATGGTCTAAATTCAAAGATGAGCGACAAGAGCAATCATTCTGTCACCAAATGACATGGGGTTACACTAACGCTTTGGTTAACCTTGGGTAAATAACTGTAACACTTTGGTTCTTAATCTTCAAAATAAAGATAGGAGTTGCCCAGGTCCCCTAAGACAGTGGTGCACATTCAAGGAGTGAGGCCTCGCAAAACTTTAAACCCACTGCCGAGTAAACAGCAAGTTCCAGGTAAGTTCTGTGAAAGAAACCACACAGGAGCAACCTGTTAAAATATTCACCGAAGTCGTAAGGCTTTCCCTCCCTCCTCTCGAATATAAACACGACTCATTCTAAGTTTTTCTTTAACTTAAACTTCTTTTCAAAGTACATGCAAACCATAGAACTTTTAAGTCGTTGTCAAAATTGACATGATTTGCAAATTGGAATAAAGAGTGTTACTCTTCCCTTAACCATATAAGGTGACCAATGATTTCCTTCCCTAAATACAAGAAGCTCCTGTACCTATCTGCTTTGGGGTGGAAAATGTTGACAGTTTTATGTTAAGTAGTTAAGTACTCAGATGAAAACAATTCAATGCTATTGTTAAATCACTTCAAAAAGAACAACATGAGGTGTGTTAATAATTATATCCTTAAATTTACATGATTATGACTTCATGTGGTATAGCAAGGCTTTTATTACAACAGTTTGTAGTTGGATTCCTTTTATTTTTGACATTGCACAATTTCTCAACAACACTGACCGGGAGTTACTGAGAGACAGATATAAAATGAAGTCACCTGCAGATGAGTACAGCATATGAACAGTTCATTTTTGAATCCTTGAAATTAAAACTCTAAGAGGTGCCTGTTCTCTGTTAGCCTAGAGTCTCAAACAGGTTTTCAGTCTACAAATCAAGAGATTAGCATCCTCAGTGACTCACTGCTTCAGAGTAATTCCCGTTGTAAGTCCAAAGTTGCTGTTCAAAATATCGCTGCCGTTTATTTTTTTTTAAGAATATTTGCTAAATGGTATGAAAACACAAAAGATCAAGAAAAATCAGAGCGTCTACACTTGAACTAAAAAGAGGACACACACAGAGATCTGTTCTTTCTCTAAAGCAGGATTTACTAAATAGTAGGCTTGGGTGGCATTTGTAAGTGCAGCATTGTGGGAGGGAGACAATCAATATGAATTATGGGAAGCCACGGCTGTACCTTGAATAGGCTGTCATTATTGCACCTGCCACTCACAAATAGGCTGCTGAGAACTGCATGCACCTCCCCCACTTAACGGAGCCTTTTCATATTCATAGCCTTGACATTTTGTAAGCCTTGCCACAGAGTAGGCGATCAAAAAACATACTAAAAGAAAAAGCAAATAAATGCATCATTGTCCAATGTTGCTTACAGGCTAAACTGAGTGGTAAGACAAACATATGTGGGATAATTAATCTTCAGGATAATGGTGACACCAACAGTCTCATGCAGAACAAAATGTCTGAAGAAGATGTGGAAAAACTGAAACCTTTGTATACCACTTGGAGAAATGCAAAATGGCAAACAACTTTGGAAAGGAGTTTCTATGTAAGCCATCAATCTAGTCTTAGGTATAGTTTGTTTGATGAGAAAATAGGTTCATATAGAAATTCATACATGAATGTTCACAGTAGCTCACAAAGCTCAAAAACAGGTAGAAGCCTAGATGTCAAATAACCAAAGAGTGCATCATCCAAATATGTCATTGTATATAGGGGAAAATTATTAGGCCACCAAAGGAAACAGAAGAAGAAGACTGAAGCTTTAATGGTGGCTGAAATGTAGATTAACCTTGAAATAGTTTTATAAAATGAAAAGTAGAAATAGAACAAAGTGTCACAAAACAAATTAACTATCCATTAAAGGCAAGGCTATGGAGACAGAAAGTAATTAATGATTGGCAGGTGTACTGGAGAGAAATGAAGGGATGCCTGCTAATGAAAACATTTCATTTTAGATGAGATGGCTTTCTTTTAGATTATGTGGTGATAGCTGCAATTACCCTGTGAGTATATTAAAACTACTCAATCGCCCGCTTTCAAATGGAAAAATTAATGCATGTGAATTGCATCTCAGTTAAAGTCACACACCAGAGAGTAGTCATTTCAGTGGGTCAGTAGAAAGAGAATAATTAAATATTAATAAATTTAGAAGACATTTAGAGACTTCCAAAAAGAGGTGAGAACTGTAGTATATTTGCAGGGCGGTGCTGGGTTTATTCACGAGGAGAGAAAGGGTTTCTGCTGTAAGAAAGGTGACAAAGTGAGTGGGATTGCAGCTCCAGTCACAGAGGACCCACCTTAGCTGAAGTGAGACTGTTAGTGAACTTGTACTCTCTGACACTTACAAAGACGCTTGTCTGCCTCCACCTCATGTAGAATTCACAGTTAAAGAGCAAGCAGCTCAACTGCAAATCATCCAAGATTTCATTATTTCCCATCAATGACTTACTATTTTCTCCTTAAAGTACCAGCTTTCTGAGTTCCATCCCACCAGACAACACTGAAAGAAATCCCACAATGGTCATCAATTTATCGAGAGGCTCAATCTCCACTGTACAGAAAGAGATATTTATCCTGTGATCATGCAGCATTTTCTGTGATGCTATGAATTTCAAGAAGGGGTTGTCTGTGTATCTACAGGAATAGGAAGCTTCTAGCCATGTGACTTGTCTGGAAATCACTAGTGATGATTCTCTGGTTAAGGTTTCAATAGCTTACTATGTGATGCTATACATCATGTCTCCATTTGGAACCAGCTCCATTCAGGAGATGGTTTCATGATGTTGCGTAGCAGAATGCTATTTTAAAATACCACTTTCAACACATTCATCAGCATTCCAAGAATACTCCGCTTGGCTCTGATGGTAGGGTCTGAGAAAAGGCTGGCTGTGGTAGATATTTTGAGGGGATCTTTGTTGAAATGCTGTTTTAATGAAAAAGAAGGAAAGCACAGGCTTCCTGGAATTAGCAGGACATCTAAGAGTGAGTAATCTACTCGCCCACCTACTGATCAAATTCTGTCTGACGTTCCTTACTAGGACTTCAACACTTAACAGCTTTATGTCCAAGCAGCTTATGACTGGACAGTTTTTATCTCAACAGTCCTCATTGTTTGGCCAAAACCACAAATGAGAACAGACATCAGAAACCGTAAAAAAAATGCATACTATCAAGAGCATACTTCTTGCCCCAACACTAGAAACGTATGGGGCTGGATAACTCTATGCTACAGGGGTGTCTTATTCACTGTAGGATGTAAATGCAATACCATTCCCAGCCTGCATCCACTGGATACCACTCACCCTCTGTTCTAGTTGTGTCAATCAAAATTCTCTCCAGACATTTCTGAGTGTCCCTGGGGAACATGTATGGAGGAGAAAAAAAGTACCTCCAGTAGAGGCATAAAAATTTAAGAGTAACAAAAAAAATGCATCACTTAACCATTAATTGATAAAAACGTACTCTTCATCCCCCAATGGTACATTCTTTGTTATTACCTAAATTTATCAAATGTTTATCAAGTTGAATAAATAGATGATGGTGCCTATTTGAATGAGAACAATTAAGTTAAGCATTACTTTTCCCACTATATTTAGTGAATATAGTATATATAGTGAAAATATATAAAACACCAGCATGTAACTGAAAGGCATCTAGAAACATGTTAAATTCTAGAACAGAGCAATGCTGTTTAGGCAGGCTTTCTTTGATTCCTAGCACTTTATCTACACTGCCCTACTTCACTCTGACTTCGGTTCAGTGAGGTAGGCTTGCTGATGTGATTATGAGATGATAACACTGAGGTTCACAAAGGATTGGGTGAACATTTCTCTGTTAATTAGTAGCCAAGTCAGGAGACCCTGTTCGATTCCCAAAGCAAAATACAGCAATTCCTTGAAACTGAGGACTTGATCACCAAGCCCTTAGCCAAAGGAGTATATTGTACATGATTATTTTAAGTCTGTCTCGTCTTAAAAAATTATAAATATGAATGAGAACAACTGAAATGCACAGGAAATTATTCTCATCCATTTTGGATCCGCCTTCAGTGAATATTTTCAAAACACGAAAGACTGTGCGTGAGTCACCCTTTGAGCGGAAGCCTAATTTAAGCAAAACTGCTTCGCAGGTTAATTAGCAAAGGAGAAAGCAAGCCCTGTGCTTCACATGGAGAACAGTATAGTAGCTTGTGTTGACAGGCTTCGTCATCCAAGAGTCACTAATCTTCACGGCTGGCTTTGTCTAGAATTTTGCGTGTGTAGAGAAGTCTACAGATGTCTACCTCTTGCGCTTAAGCACGGTACTGTGGTGATAGCATTAAAGCAAGTTTGGGATGCAACAAACTTCACATCTAGAAGCACAAAGAACCTTCCCCCTAAATGCACAGGAGCAATGTTTGAAATATCTACTCCACATTTGCCTTCCATGTCTCTCTTTTTCCCTGAGCCCTGTTATATAAAGGTTTAGGTGTTCTGGGGAATAATTGGGCATCAAGTGTGGCAGGGTGTGGGAGGATACTTAGTTACCTCCATTATTACACACTTTATTTAGGAGGTGGGCAATTCCTATTTATATCACCTCAGATGAAGATACACCCCAGCAATTTGGGAGGGGAGAGAGCACCAAAACAAGTGGATAATTTCACTTGAACACCTTGTACTAAGTACAAGCCTGATTAGTTTCTTCATCTTCTTAGAAAGGAACAGATGGCATTGCAAACAATAGTTTGTATTGGCTGCTAACTGCGGGACAGCCAAGGGTTTGAAAATGTTAAAAGGAGTAGAACATCAACAGAGAATAGCAAGTGATTATGCATACAATGGGAACACGTGGCCCCACACTGAACCGCCGTATGACGATATAGCAGCGTATTTCAGAAGGAAACAAAAAAGTGGTTCTGGTGCCTAGGGTGAATATATAGACTGTATCTCAGTAAGTATTTCACTAAGTGACATGGAAACTCCCTAGTATATAAAATAAGGTCTTTTTGCTTTGTTCCTAATTTACTCCTCTAAAGCCCTGGTGTCAAATCTCACATGGCTATTGAGTACTAGGCATATAGCAAGTTGAAACTGAGATATATTATAAAAGCAAAATACGTGCTTGCACTTCCAATACTTGGCAATTAACAATATATGCAATGTGTCTTTTTACTAAATTTTCTACTGCTAGGGTATCGAAGTAATATTTCAGCTGGATCAGGTAAAATTAAACATTATATTACTTTTTATAGTTTAAATATCATTTAAGCATGGCCATGAGAAAATTTTAAATTACATATGTTATTTGATTCACATTTCTACTGGACAACCTTGTGAAGACTGAAAGTTACTTTAGGGCATGATTTATGTCGAACTTGAAGGCACTTCCTTGCAAAAGTGTTGCTTGACTGAACTTGGCTCCGGCACTACAAATGTTAACTTCAAACATACTTGAAAACTGAAATTTCATTCACTGCCTTCTTGGCAGAATCTGTTAGATAAACAAATCTATGCTTTTGAGACATGAAAAAGTAACTATATTTTCTCCCCTTGCAGATTTTCTTAAACCATGTTAAAGTCAAGATGAAACAAGCTCTAATATTGAAATGGACTCATAATTAGGTGCTGAGGCCTACAGTCCTGTAATGATGTAGAAAAACTCATGGATGGAGAAAGGCCAGGACTGTCCATGACGGGAGAGAAAGTGTTGCCTATAAGAACACACACATGTTACAGATCCTTAAGTTGGATCACTCAGTGCTCTCCTGATTTTATTATTAGCTTCCTGGTTTTCCTATTTCTTCTCTATTTTTCCTACTGACACCTAACTGACTCACATCTGGGTCACAAGGCCTATGCTACTTTTCTCACCACTCTGCAGAGCTGTCTGCATTCGTTGCCTCTTTAATTGCTAATTCGTCTTAGACCTTACCACTGAAACTCATTGTGAACGTTTGACTCAAAATATATCACAGCAGTAAGCAGCCTTTCAGATTTGCACTACTCTTAGCCTTACATTAAAGTTTAAAAATTCGACTTTACCTATGGTAGGTAGGCAATCAAGTTCACAGATGAGAATGAGAATTATCTGTGATCAGCTCTGCCAAGTTCTTCAAGTCAACTCTCAGTCTTCACATTGCAATACACAAGTTTAACGCTTAAAAACAGAAGTCGATACTGGGCGTACAAAAAAAAAAAAAACCAGATAAACAAATTAAAAAGAAATCAGGAATTATAAAGCTAATCTTTTCCATTGCTTTGCTTTATCTGCCTTAAAATTATTGTATGCCCTTAGAACTCAATGGAAGCAACAATGTCTGCCAATAGAGACCACATTTTCTTTTCAGTTCCTAAGCTTCGTGCCCCGTACCCACCATGCCTCATCTTAAGATGTGTTGTATTTGTGGGTGGTTATGGATTTTTTATGATCTAGAGCTCAAAGAAAATAAGGTCAAAGAATACTGCTGTGGGTAACCTCAGGAAGGAAAAATGTCTACAAAACTATTAAAAAGAAAAGAGAAGGTCATTCCTCTTAAGGCAGGTCCAGTACAGTAAATCCTTCACCATTTGGGAATGAGTCACTCTAGATAAGCATACATCCTGCTCAGCCCAGGATGAATTCTCTAGCCTTATTTTCTATAAGAGTTTCATCTCTTTAACAGAGACCCATCCAGGAATTTTTTGGAAACTGCTGAAGCAATATATCTTATAGCTACAAATGTGGTTGAAAGGCAAATCGAATGAAGATCTGAGTGAGTCTCACAGTATTGCCACATGAAGTTGATTGGTCTCGGCACAGTGACACTGACATTTCATTAGGACTGATATGCCTTTTCAATAAGGTACTCGGAGTACTGATGGTCTAGCTGTGAGAGACCTCTGGCTACATCTCCAGAAAAAGGTTAAAGGAGTAACTGATTCTTAGCGTTCTCTTGTCCATGTTCAACAGTATGGATAGATCACTATTCCTCTGTAGATTATAACCTCTACTACCAAATCCCAAAGTCCCAGAACATGCAAATGCTGCTTCCACTGCCATTCTGCTCTTTTGTGCTGTCCACATGTGTTCTTATTCTCAAAATGAGCTCATGTATCTGTCACCTGTCTCCTTTTATAAGACACACCTGTGATGAAAGGAAGACCTGGATGAAAACCTTATCTGGATCCAAAGTCTACTTTGAAGGAGAATTCCCCCTATTCAATAATAATAATAATAATAATAATAATAATAATAATAATAATAAAACGCATAGTCATTCCTATCAGTTATAATCCTGAACTCTTAAGTTTCTGTGATATGGTTATTATGTTATCACAAATATATAAACAATCTTTTTAAGTTTTAAATGATGAATCATTGACACAGAAATCAGAAATCCTTGGTTGCTGAATTGTTGTACAGTCAAATTCTAGTCAAATAAGAATGTCTGCTTCCCTTTTCATTGACGATTAAATTTAAATCATAGTGGCCTTTTTGTCTGCGAGGTCCTTGGAGCCAGGCAAGAGGTCCATGCTCCTGTGCTGAGAGGATCCAGACAGGTGAGTGAGTGGCCTTGTGGCCAGATAGTCCTGGGGAACTGAGTACAGGCCCCATCCAACTCCCTAAGCTTTTCTGGCCATGCGGTGGAGTGTTTCCCAGCTGCTGGCTCTCTTTAGCACATTCCAGCCTGCCCCCAAGAAATCCTTTTCATCTGTGAGGTCCTTGAATCCCCCAACTCAGCCTGCTTCAGAGCAGAAGGGATCTGAGAGCCAGCTCCAGTGCTGAGGGAACTTAGGAAAGGGTAGAACAAGAAAAACTCCCAAGTACACAGTCAGCCACAGCAAAGATTGGACCAAGACGCTAAGACTCTGCTGGCCTCATTTGAAGGAAGAGATGGGCAGGCGCCAATGCAAGGATTCCTCCAACAACCTGAAAAGCAACATGATAGCAACAGAAGCCACCGATCATGCAACAGGAAGACTTGACCACCCTAACCCAGAAGAAATAGAAGAAATCAACTTTAAACATAACCTTATAAAAATGATTGAGACCCTTAAAAAGGAAGTGAAAAACATTCTTAAAGAAATGGAAGAGAAGACAAACAAAAAGTTAGAAGAAATTAATAAATCCCTCAAAGATACTCAAGAAAACCAAGAAAAAGCAATCAAATAGGTAAAGGAAATAGTTCAAGACTTAAAAACCGAAATGGAGGTAATGAAGAAAACACAAACCAAGGGATCACTGGATATGGAAAATCTGGGTAAATGAACAGGAACTACAGAGACAAGTATTACCAACAGAATTTAAGAGATAGAAGAAAGAATCTCAGGTGCTGAGGATACAATAGAGGAAATAGACTCACTGATCAAAGAAAACAGCAAATCCAACAAATTCTTAACACAAAACATCCAGGAAATCTGAGATACCATGAAAAGACCAAACCTAAGAATAATAGGGGTAGAAGGAGAAGAATTCCAGCTCAAAGGCCCAGAAAATATATTCAACAAAATTATAGAAGAAAACTTTCTCAACCTAAAGAAGGATATTTTTATGAAGGTACAAGAAGCTTACAAATATCAAATAGACTGGATCAAAAAAATTCCCTTAACATATAATAATCAAAACAGAAAACATACAGAATAAAGAAAGAATCTTGAGAGCTGCAAAGGAACAAGGTCAATTAACATATAAAGGTAAACCTTTCAGAATTACACCTGACTTCTCAATGGAAACCATGAAAGCCAGAGGTCTTGGATAGATGGGCTACAGACACTAAGAGACCATGCATGCAAGCCCAGACTACTATACCCAGCAAAGCTTTCTTTTTCCACTGATGGAGAAAACAAGATATTCCATAAAAAAACAGATTTAAACAATATGTATCCACAAACCCAGCCTGACAGAAAGTACTAGAAGGAAAACCTCGACACCAGGAAGCCAACAACACCCACAATAGCACAGACTTGTGACAACCCTCCACCAACATAACTCAAAGAAGGGACACACAAACACTACCACCAAAAAAATAACCGGAGTTAACAACTACTGGTCATTCTGACAACCCTCAACCAACACAACTCAAAGAAGGGAAACACACAAACACTACCACCAAAAGAATAACCAGAGTTAACAACCACTGGTCATTCTGACAACCCTCCACCAACACAACTCAAAGAAGGGAAACACACAAACACTACCACCAAAAAAGTAACAGGAGTTAACAAACACTAGGCATTAATATCGCTTAATATCAATGGACTCAATTCACCTATAAAAAGGGATAGGTTATGAGGATGGATACAAAAACAGCATCCAACATTCGGCTGTTTACAAGAAACACACCTCAACCTCAAAGACAGACACTACCTCAGAGAAAGGGCTGAGGAAAGATTTTCCAAGCAAAGAGACCTAAGAAACAAGCAGGTGTGGCATTCCTAATATCTAAAAAAAAAAAAAATGATTTCAAACTAAAATCAGTCAGAAGAGATGAAAAAGGACACTATACTAATAATAGGAACAATTCATCAAGATGAAGTCTCAATCCTGAAATCTATGCTCCTAATATAAAAAGCACACACATATGTAAAAGAAATTTTACTAGAACTCAAATCATACATTAAATCCCACACACTAATAGTAGGAGATTTCAACACTCCTCTCTCACCAATGGACAGGTCAACCGGACAGAAATTTAACAGAGAAATAAGAGAACTAACAGATGTAATGAATCAAATGGACTTAACAGACATCTATAGAACATTTCACCCAAAAAGAAGAGTATACCTTCTTTTCAGTACCTCATGGACCTTCTTGAAAATTGATCACATACTCGGTAACAAAGCAAACATCCACAAATAAAAAAATATGGCATAACTACCTATGTCTTATATGATCACCATGGAGTAAAGCTAGAATTTAACAACAATTCCACCCCTAAAAAGTCAACAAACTCATGGAAAGTGAACAGTCTATTACTGAACCACCCCTGGGTCAAGGAAGAAATAAAGAAAGAAATTAAAGTCTTCCTTGAATTCAATGAAAATGAAGACACAACATACCCAAATCTATGGGTCACTATGAAAGCAATGCTTAGAGGGAAGTACATGGCACTAAGTGCCCATATAAAGAAAACGGAGAAAGCTCACATTAGAGACTTAACAGCATACCTGAAAGATCTAGGAAAAAAAAAAAAGAAGCAGACTCACCCAGGAGAAGTAGAAGACTGGAAATAAACTGAGGGCTGAAATCAACAAAATAGAAACACAGAAAACAATCCAAAGAATCAATGAAATAAAGAGCTGGTTCTTTGAGAAAATAAGCAAGATTGACAAACCCCTATCCAAAATTAATCAAAAGAAAGAGGGAGAACACTCAAATTAACAAGATCAGAAATGAAAAGGGGGACATAACAACAGACACTGAGGAAATTCAGAGAATCATTAAGTCTTACTACAAAAGAGTGGACTCCACAAAATTGGAAAACACAAAAGAAATGGACATTTTTTAGATATATACCATATACCAAAATTAAATCAAGACCAGGTGAACAATTTAAATAGACCTATAAGTCACGAGAAAATAGAACTGTCGTCAAAAACTTTCCAACCAAAAAAACCCCCAGGACCAGATGGTTTTAGTGCAGAATTTTGCCAGACATTCCAAGAAGAGCTAACACCTATTCTCTTTATTGTGTTCCACATAATAGAAACAGAAGAGTCATTGCCAAATTCTTTTTATGAAGCTACAGTTACCCTGATACCAAAACCACACAAAGGCTCAACCAAAAAAGAAAATTATAGACCAGTCTCACTCATGAACATCGATGCACAAAATTCTCAATGAAATACTGGCAAACCAAAGCCAAGAACACATAAAAAAAATCATCCACTATGACCAAGTAGACTTCATCCCAGAGATGCAGGGCTGGTTCAACATATGAAAATCTATCCATGCAATCGATCATAAAAGCAACATAAAGCAAGCCAATAGCTAACATCAAATTAAATGGAGAGAAACTCAAAGACATTCCACTAAAATCAGGCTGTCCACTCTCTCCATATCTCTTCAACATAGTGCGTGAAGTTCTAGCAATAGCAATAAGACAACATAAAGAGATCAAGGGGATTCGAATTGGAAAGAAAAAAGTCAAACTTTCTTTATTTGCAGATGTTATCATAGTGTACCTCAGTGACCCCTAAAACTCTACCAAAGAACTCCTACAGCTGATAAATACCTTCAGTGATATGGCAGGATACAAGATCAACTCAAAAAAATCAGTAGCCCTTCTACACACAAAGGATAAAGAAGCAGAGAGGGAAATCAGAGAAACTTCACCTTTCACAATAGCAACAAATAGCATAAAGTATCTTGGGGTGACACTAACCAAGGAAGTGAAAGATCTATTTGACAAGAACGTTAAGGCTTTGAAGAAAGAAATTGAAGAGGACACCAGAAAATGGTAGGATCTTCCATGCTCTTGGATTAGTAGGATCAACATAGTAAAAATGGCAACAATATATAATCAACTTTATATGGAAAAACAAAAAACCCAGGATAGCCAAAACAATCCTATACAATAAAGGAACTTCCGGAGGCATTACCATCCCTGACTTCAAACTCTATTACAGAGCCACAATAATGAAAACAGCTTGGTATTGGCATAACAACAGAGACGTTGACCAATGGAATCAAATCAAAGACCTGGTTATTAATCCACAAAGCTATGAACGTCTGATTTTTTGACAAAGAGGCTAAAATTACACAATGGAAGACAGCAACTTTAACAAATGGTGCTGGCATAACTGGATGTCAACCTGTAGAAAAATGAAAATAGATCCATATTTATCACCATGCACAAAACTTAAGGCCAAATGGATTAAAGACCTCAATATAAATCCGACCACACCGAACCTGATAGAAGAGAAAGTGAGAAGTAGCCTGCAATACATGGGCAAAGGAGATCACTTCCTACATATAAACCCAGTAGCACAGACAATAAGAGCAACAATGAATAAATGGGACCTCCAGTTTTGAGAAGCTTCTGTAAAGCAAAGGACACAGTCATTAAGACAAAAAGGCAACCCACTGAATGGGAGAAGATCTTCACCAACCCCACATCAGACAAAGGTCTGATCTCCAAAATATATAAAGAACTCAAGAAACTAGACATTAAAATTCCAAATAACCCAATTAAAAAAATGGGGTACGGAACTGAACAGAGAATTCTCAACAGAAGAATTTCAAATTGTCAAAAGATACTTAAGGACATGTTCAACTTCCTCAGCTATCAGAGAAATGCAAATCAAAACAACTTTGAGATACCATCTTACACCTGTCAGAATTGGTAAAATCAAAAACACCAATGATAACCTATGCTGAAGAGGATGTGGAGTAAGGGGAACACTCATCCATTGCTGGTGGGAATGCAAACTGGTACAACCACTTTGGAAATTAGTGTGGCAATTGCTCAGAAAATTGAGAATCAACCTACCTCAGGATCCAGCAATATTACTCTTGGAAATATACCCAAGAGAAGTCCAATGATACTATAAAAGTATTTGTTCAACTATGTTCATAGTAGCATTATTTGTAATAGCCAGAACCTGGAAACAACCTAGATGACCCTCAATGGAAGAATGGATAAAAAAAAAGTGTGGCACATCTACACATTAGAGTACTACTCAGCGATAAAAACAATGACATCTTGAATTTTGCATACAAATGGATGGAAGTAGAAAACACTATCCTGAGTGTGATAACGCAGACCCAAAAATATGAATATGGTATGTACTCACTCATTAGTGGATTCTAGCCATAAACAAAGGACATTGAGCTTATAGTTTGAGATCCTAGAGAACCTAAGTAATAAGGTGAACCCAAAGAAAAACATATATCGATCCTCCTGGAAATTGGAAGCAGACAAGATCACCAGGCAAAAGTTGAGAGCATGGGGGTGGGGGTGGGGTGGGGGAAGGGGAGAGGGGGAGAGAGAAGGGAGAAGTGGAGGGTTGTGGAGAGCTTGGGAGAGTGGGATGGTTGAGATGGAGGAAAGACAGATATGGAAGCAAGGAAGAAGATATCTTAATTAAGGGAGGCATTGTGGGGTTGGCAAGAGGCTTGACTCTAGAGCAGGTCCCAGATGTCCTCAGGGATGTCCCCAGCTAGGACCCTGGGTAGTGGAGGAGAGGATGCCTGAATTGGCCTTGTCCGATAGTTAGACTGATGACTATCTTGAATATCAACATAGAACCTTCGTCCGGCAACAGATGGAGATAGAGACAGAATCCCACAAAGGAGCAATGCACTGAGCTCCCAAGGTCCAGTTGAAGAACAGAAGAAGGAAGAATATGACCAAGGAAGTCAGGATGGCGAAGGATTGATCCACCTAATGAGACAGTGTGCCTGAACTAATGGGATCTCACCAAAGTCAGCTGGAGTGGAACTGAATAAGCATGGGATCAAACTGGACCCTGTGAATGTGGCTGACAATTGGGGCAGACTGAGAAGCCAATGATAATGGCACTGGGATTTGCCTCTGTGGCATGTTCTGACTTTTTGGGATCCTAGTTTATTTGGATGCATACCTTCCTAGGCCTGGATGGAGGGGGCGTGGGCCTTGGACTTCCCACAGGGCAGGGTACCCTGCCCTCTCTTAGGACTGGAAGGGAAGGAGGGGAGGGTGAGTGGGGGAGCGGGAGAGAAGTGAGAGGAGGGGAGGAAGTGGAAATTTTGATTCGTAGTATTAATAAAGTAATAAAAAATTTAAATCATAGCCAAGAGAAAAGTTGGCAATTTCATCCTTGGGAAGAAGACAAAAAGCTTAATATGATGACGCCTGAAGACAGTGTTTGGAATCAGATATCATAAGTTCCAAACACAATTCCAACACATAAGAACGCTGTGACCTTAGGGAAGTTACTTAGCCTCTACAAGCCTCAGTTTCAACAGAATTGAATGAATAGAATCTACTAGAAAGTTGCTGTAAATCCTTAGTAGCTAGTATACATGCAAGGCATTGAGTAAAATAATTTGGTACATCGTGAGCGAGAGAACTTCTTTTACCCAAATTCCTGATCTTCTCGCAAAAGAAAAGTACATTGAACTTTCTCTAGGTAAAGCAATCTTTGAATAATTGAAAGACTTCAAGAATTCAGTTTCCAAGATATTGATTTTTTTTCCTTTTTGAAGTTCTTAGTATTATTTTGCCTCAAGCAATCTGATTGATCTAGCAGTAAACACACACATGCACACACAGACACAGACACACACCCAGAGAGAGAGAGAGAGAGAGAGAGAGAGAGAGAGAGAGAGAGAGAGAGAGAAAAAGAAGAAGAAGAAGAAGAAGAAGAGAAGAGAAGAGAAGAGAAGAGAAGAGAAGAGAAGAGAAGAGAAGAGAAGAGAAGAGAAGAGAAGAGAAGAGAAGAGGAGAGGAGAGAACCATGCCACACAACCACCACTACTAGAAATAAAATCACCACAGCAGCCACCATGACTACTAGCTAGTTAAATAGACCATGGTACACTTGCTTACTAACGTCCATGCAAAATGCATCCTTGCTTCCTGTGGTTGGCAGTTGTGGTTGTTCCTAGCATACTAGCCCTGATTAATGTGTGGGATCTGTGGGTTTGGGTGCATTAAAATATATCCCAGAGTCCAGAAAAAGGCTAGACTATACTCACTTAAATGACCATTGCTCATTCTGTTTTGGTTTTCCAGGACATAAAATAAACTGGCTGTCAAATCCATATTGTAAGTAAACTGAAAATTTTCTTTGGTACAAATATGGCAAAGCACCACAAAACAAGATAACTGGAGAACTTTTGTTTCATAAGGAAATGTGCATAGTCAGATATAAAAAGAGAGCATTTAACTTTATCATTGGTTGAATTTATTTTGTACAACTAGTTTATTGATAAAAAAACCTTTTATTCACCTACTATAAAAGTCACACATTTCAGGTGTCAGTTCACTGGCAGCTTATATATTCAGAATTGTGCAACTACCACCACAACCAATTTCAGAATCAACTTTTCAACTTGAAAAGAAGCTCTATATCCATTCATGAAAAGGTATTCTTTATTTTCTCCTGCCCCACCCCCTGCCTCAGTCCTGGAGAAGCACCAATCTGCTTTCTTTATAAGTTGGATTTGTCTACTCTGGACACACTATAAAAAGAGAATTTTATGTCATGTAACTTTTTATATGATATAAATTCACTTCTTTTAGATTAGAGAGCACTTTATCAATTCATCAGTTGATGGAGACATAGGATTTTTTTTCACTTTTTACTATTATCAGCAGTGTATATATACCCAAATACATATTCCTCTTGTTTATGTCCCTAAGAGCTCATATAGTAACTCCATGTTTAAGCTATTGTGGTAGTGACAAGCTCTTTTTCAAACTGGCTACACCATTTTAAATTCTCACCAGCAGTTTGTGAGGGTTCTAATTTTTTCAAATCCTAGGCAACATTTTTATTATCTTTTTCATTGTTGCCAGTTTAGTGGTTATAAACTAGCATTTCCTGTGAGTTTCATTTTTCTTTTCCAAATGAATAATAATTTGATTTTGTGTGTGTGTGTGTGTTTTCATGCCCTGTTGGTGAGCTTTATGTTTTCAAGGGCTTATTGGAGAAGAATGGGGAGGAGTTGTTGTGGAATTCAACAGAAGAGTGAAGGAATCAGATATAGAAATAACATTCTACAGCTGAATATTTTTTGTTCTGCTAGCACACTTAACACCCTAAGGGTCTTTTAAATAGTTTTATCATTGAGAGTAGACTTTGTGAGCTATCAGTCGCTTACCTAAAATATGATACAATTATCTTCAACAAAACACTGAAAATATAACTATAAGCTATGTTTTCACTGGCCAAAAATCTTATCCGGAACTTCTGAGTAAAAAATTAAGAACACATTCTGGCAGCCTACTAAGCAGATATGATGTGTGCATATTTGTATGTGGTTGGAAACAAGGAGAAGAGGATGGTTTGATAACAAAAATGGCAACCAACTTCTCAATGTATGATATGTGACAAGTATGCTGTAAACAGGCAAGAATTGTGTAATTTTCAGCTAAAATATCTACCAGTCTCTTCATAATCCTTCAGGGGTCTTTTTTTATTACTGTTCTTGGTGGGAGTTTGTTTTTCTGTAACAGAGAAAGGAAACCAAGTCCTTTTCACGGCCATGGTCACCTCCTGTTATGGTTAGCAGCCATAGAGAGTCCTTAAATAGAAAACTTCACCCTGCTGTTATAAAACTGTCTCTAGTGTTGGATAATTGTCCTTGGGATGGTTCAAAAGTCACCCAATAGTCCCCGACTGGCAGGGTTCTATAAGGAGATATGATGACAGAATTTGGTAATCAGGGATGCTGCTATTCAAATTGAAATGTTAGAATCCTCTATTTGCTAGTTAATTGGCATGTAAAAAATGCTGCCCAGAGGCAGCTAAGACCAGTGGAAAGCATGTTTATAGGAAGTAGCATTTCACAATATGCATCCATCAATTTTTATGATGATGGTTGAGAAGATAACCAAATTTGGAGACACTATGGCTATCCCAGCAATATAAAGGCACCCTATGCTGAGTGTCTTCAGTTTCATTGCCTTTTAATAATATGAGAAAATTGATCAACACAAACACACTCCATACTTCACATATTTCATATCTTCCCTTTTTTCCTAGATCTCAGTCTTCTTACTGTGAGTCATCCAAGATTATCATTTTTCTTACCTACCCCATTCCATCTGGCTAAGGCCTCTCAGAATACATACTGCTTCACTGCCTCACTTTTTGTACTTCCTTTCTTCCATCTTCTATGTCTTTTGGCTCCATGAGTTTTTCTCACTAATTTCTTCCTAGAGAACACTCCTTGTCTTCAACCATATCCTGTCCATTTGGCCTATAGATTAGGCAGAGACATCACTTTTCTAAGCATAACAGATACAGTAGAGTTGAAGTGAATCTATGGCCTGCAGGGAAGTGGGCAGAGTTTATCTCAGGATGTATCCTGTGATATCGATGCCAAATGTTAGGTCAGAAGCTGTGGCCACATGCCCTCTGGACTTTCAGAGTGTTGCTGCTAAGCACTGGAACAGAAATCTTAACCCAGGGGCCTTTGCCACTATGCCTTAAGAGATATGAAGTTCCGCCAGGGAATCCATGTTCAGGGTTATATTTCCGGAGTTGAACAGGAGGAAAAAAGAAGGGTGTGCCATTTACTTTGTGAAATGGTTACTGTTAGAATATGTGCAAACTTCAGGGATCTATTTTTAAGAGAAGGATTCTGTTTATAAATGCACAGGTAGTTTAACAATTTTTAAAAAGAGCACCATAGGAAATGGAACTTGAAACCATATGACCTCCTTCTAAAGTGTCTTTGCTTCCAAAGAGAAAAAAGATGAGACAAAAAAAAGTTGTTCACAAATAAACAACTAGGATGGTTAGGACCAAAAAGCCGAAGAGTCAGCACCTGCTGCTGAGAATGTGAAAAAACTGGACCTGTTGAGGATGTGTAAAAGTATTTAGTCAGTTTTGGAAAACAGCTCCTCAGAAGAGAGAATGGAGTTCCCATGATGACCCAGAAACTACACTTCTAGGGGGATCTTCCTGAGAAATGAAAGTATGCATCTACACAAAACACGTAAATGTTCAGAGCAGCAAGAAAGAAACTGGAAGCAAGACAAACATCTGTTACCAGATTAAAGAATAAACAAAATGTGTCATATCCATAAGATGGAAGATTAGGGTTGAAGATGTGACTCAATCTATAGAATGCTTGCCTAGCATACACTTAAGCCCTGAGATCCATCCTCAGTGCCACATAAAACCAGGCATGATGGCACACATCTTCAATCCCAACACTCAGAACACAGAGGCAGGATGATCAAAATTTCAAGGTCATCATCAGCTATATAATGAGTTCAAGACAAACATAAATATACATACACACACACATATATATGTGTGTGTGTATATATATTTGTATTTAATGGCTTTATATATATATACATATACATATATAGTCATTCAATAGAGAATTACCTGGTTGTCAAAAGGAACTTCTTCCTGATTACATGCTTCAACATATATATAAATTGAAAGCATGTTGACTGAAAGGAGTCCATGGGAAAGGATCCTACATTATATGGGCTCATTTATATAAAAAAATTCATATTAAGTAGTCGAGAGGCAAAAAGCAAAGTATTAGCTTTCCATGGCCTAAAGTGCTAGTCACAATGGAGATGAATGAAGAAAGACTGCTAATAATATGGAGTTACTTTGAAGAAGGCAAAAGTACACTGAACTTTGTCAGCTGATATAACTGACCACTCCCACAAAACCAAAATCCATTAGCATACGTATTCCTTCTTTGTGCATCGAAACTTCTAGATAGGTTTAATATCCCTTAAATTTGTACCACAGGCTAAATTGAACAAAAGAAATTTCTCACCACGACATTCTGTTCCACAGCCTTTCAAGGGCCCTAGAAAACACCCTACATAGCAAACAGTCTTTAAATTACCCTGGAACTGTGTCGCAGTACGAGTCAAAAAGCCACCAGTCTTCCTAGCAACCTCATACTAATGTACATTTTCAACTGTATTTAACAACTTTAGTAAAAGATAAAGATATTAAAAGCTTTTATTTTTAAGGAACAGCGATTAACTGAGATCTTTTCATTGAATTAATGAGAGAAGAGTATGTAGCTTCCACAAAATAACTTGTTTTGCCCCCTAACAGTGGAGAAAATTCTTGTGATGGTATATAGGAAGTTATTCACCATTCCATAGTCTCTTGTCTCTCATCTCTCTTGTCTCTCTCGTCTCTCTCTCTCTCTCTCTCTCTCTCTCTCTCTCTCTCTCTCTCTCTCTCTCTCTCTCCCCCCCCCCCCTTCTTCCTTATCTCCCTCCCCCCACAAACATCATTTCTCAAGAAAAGAAAATACTGGTTTTGAATTGTCTTTTTATATTAAAGAACTAACCATTGATCAGCATGACACACTGCACAAAACCGAGTCATTTCCACATCCCTCTGCAGCACAGCACAACTGTGAAAGGAGATAAGTGTGTCTGAGTTCGGATTTGCACAGCCCAATTACTTTCCTAAAACCAAACCCCCTCTCTAGACCAATACACAAACTTCTGACAGAGGTCTCCACAAGTCACAGGATGCCAGGTTCTAAGTGGAGCATGCTATGGTTCTCACAAGGGTGCTGACCTGATTTCTATTTTCAACTGGAATTTCCTCCTCTAGGGTCATTTGATCCCCACCCTCGGGGACATTTTTCTAGTTCCCTGTTCCCACCCCACCTAGCCCCTTGCTTTGGAATCAAAGAGAATTCCAAGCTCAGACTCCTGTACAGTGCAATGGTAAGACTCATGGTTATGGTTAAACTCTTGGGGGAGTTAACACGGTGAGACTATGGAGATCCTCTTAGAAGAAAGACACCAAGGTGACATTTACTCAGGAAACTGCTGAGATCTGAGGCAAGTCCTGCAGGAAATGATAGCAGGAGGCCATGTCGGAGAGCAAAAGCTGTTAAGGCATCTCCATTCAAAGGGGTCACAGGAATGTGAAAAAGTCAGCCAAAAGAAACAACAGAGAGTGGAAGACCAGGCCACATCCCTTGGCAAAACACGGCTGCTCTGGCAAGACTGCGAGCTCACTTACACACTCATCCAGCTCTGTGGCAGAGTTGCTTACTATGCAGAGTTGAAAACATGGAGCAGTCGTATGTTTATAATGAGCCTTTCTTTACAATCTCTCCTTTACAGGAGCTCTGGATACAGTGATGTTGAACCTCAGTGTATAAACAAGAAGACCCGCAATTCTAAATCACTAAGAGAATGACAGTTTTCACAGTCTAATTCCCTCTTTGACAAGATAAACACGGCAACCTTTAAAACGTTATTCTGCCTATAGTACTTACCTAATAAGTCATGAAAACCCCCATTGTTTTACCCCATACTCCCATTTAGTTGTTTTGTTGTTGTTGTTGTTGTTGTTGTTGTTGTTGTTTTCAAGGCAGAGTTTCTCTGTGTAGCTTTGGAGACTGTCTTGAAACGTGTTCTGTAGCTGAGGCTGGCCTTGAACTCACAGGGATCTGCCTGCCCCTCTCTCTCCTGAGTGCTGGGATTAAAGGCGCATGCCACACGTTTATTTTTTTATTTTATTACTTAAAAAAAATTGCCAATTCAAATTCCCACTCCCTCCCTTCCTCCCACTCCCTCCCCTCCTCCCTCTCCTTCCACAGACCCTTCCACCCAACCCCCTCCAATCCCAAGAAAGGGTTATGCACCCTGAACTGTGGAAAGTCTAAGGCCCTCCCTACTATATCCAGTCCAAGCAAGGTTTACATCCAAAGCGAATAGGATTCCAAGAAGCCAGTACATGCCATAGAAACAAATACTAGTGTCACCACCCCTCAGTTGGCCCCAACTGTCAACCCCCTTCAGAGTTGACTCCCAGTCCAATTGGAGTTGGTGAGCTACCATTAGCTCAAGCAAACTGTCTCAGTGAATGAACCCCTCATGGTCTTGGATTCCTTGCTCATACTCTTACTCCTTCCACTCTTCAACTGGATCTTGGGAGCTCAGTCCAGTGCTCTGATGTGGGTCATTGCCTCTGTTCCCTTCTGTTGTTGGACGAAGGTTCTATGGTGATATCTTAGATAATCATCAGTCTGACTACAGGCTAAGGTCACTTCAGATACCCGCTCCTCTATTGCTTAGGGTCTTAGCTGGGGTCATCAGTGTGGGTTCTTGGGCATTATTCTAGAGCCAAGTTTCTTGCTAACTCCATAATGGCTCCCTCAATCAAGATATCTCTTTCCTTGCTCTCATATCTGTCCTTCCTCCATCTTGACTATCCCATTCCCTCAAATTCTCCTCAACCACCACTTCTCGCCTTCCTTCTACCCCCTGCCCCCATGCTCCAAACTCACCCATTTATTTTTAACATCAATTTAACAAGTTTATGTGAAGTTGTACTTCTTTTTAATTTGGCAACACTTAATGTAACATGTTATCCTAAAAGGACAGTGAAAGTATCCTAAGATCAGCAAACACATTGACCTGCTAGTCAGTTTCTTTATGAATCGAATCTGGTTCAAACTTCCAGAAACATCACTGTTAAGGAGTCTTTAGTATACAACAATTATAGCTATAATGTACATAATTCAAGTATGGTATTTATAAAATTCTGCATCTCTAGGATTTCAGTCCAAAAGAGTTGTATGTTATAGTACCTAAAGATTTATAAAGTTTTGTTTTTAATGTTATAATGTATCTTTTTCAATTTTAATTTTCATTCTTAATTAAGTGTATATGTGTGTTTCTGTGTGGTTGTTTGGACATCAATACAGTTGTACACAGGGGCCAGAAGGCATTAGAGCCCCTGGATCAAGATTTACAGGCGGTTCTAAGCCAATGTGGGTGCCAGAAACTCAATTCAGGTCCTCTGGGAGAGCAGGTGCATTGTTAACCACTGAGTCATTTGCCCAGGCCCCCAAAGTTAAGGAATTTTCTTTGTTTTTCTTGAGACAATGTATCTCTATGTAGCACTGACTGGTACTGAACTCTGTATAGATCAGGCTGGCCTTGAAACTCACAGAGATTTGCCTACCTCACCCTCCTGAGTGCTGAAATTAAATGTGCACCACCATGGCAGGCCTTGATTTTATTGTTTTAAATTATTATTTACACCTTAAATCCAAAGGATTTTCCAGTGATGTAGAAATTGGGAAAAGAGATGAGCTTCACACACTTCAATCTATATACATATATGCATTACTTTTTATGCAAGAGCTGACTTTATTTTGTACCTTGTACTTACATAACACAACACTAGACCTGTCTAAAGACTCTATGGTAGTTTGAGACTCGTTTTACACTAGAAATAAACTTCTGCAGTAAAAGGCCAGATAGCAAAGCTATACAGTCTTTTGAAAGTATTTGATTTTGACATTGTATCCGCAGATAATATGTAAATGAATGGATGTGGATGTGCTTTAATAAAACTTTATATATAGACCCAAAATATTATTCTCTATAATTTTTACATGGCCTGAAATATCCTGATTTTTTTCAACCATCTAAAAATGTAAAATTGTGCTGGAGAGACAATTCAATGGTTAAAAACACTGGCTGCTCCTATAGAGGACCCACGTTGAATTCCCGGCATCTGCATGGAAGCTCAGAACCATCTGTAACTCTAGTTCCAGGGTATCTGTCACCATCTCCTTACTGCCTTGGGCACCAGGCACAAACATGGTGCGCAGATACACATTCAGGCAAAACACACACAGATAAAATGGTCAATAAATAAAATGTAAAAGTTATTCTTAGTTTGCAAGACGCATATGAAGGAGGCAAGGGTTTGGACTGACCCATGGGCCACAGTTCGCTGGCCCTTTATTTAACAACTAATGCTGCACTTTCAAGCATTTGTCAGAAGGAAGTAGAAGAAAAGGCAGGAAATGGCAGCTGGGCAATTAAGTGGATATAATGAAGGAAAATGAGCAAAATTTTTACACTTCAAAAACAAGAGATTTTATGTATCTATTCTATTTTTAATTTACCTCATTTATTTACATGTCAGGATAGATAATGAATTAGTCATTTTAAAAATAATTATTTTCAACTGAAAATCACCTCATTTGTAATTGCCTCTGATCTTAAAACAAGCAGCAAGCGTATAAAAACTGTTAAGTGACACTAATAAATAGAAGCAAATATAAAAATCTTCAGGGAGTTGTTGGTCAAAGGACACAAATTTTCAGGTAAACAAGAGGAGAGTTTAAAGTTTTTATTGTTAGTACTAAGTGATGACTACAGTTAAGAAATTTTTTTATTTATTTGATAACTGCTAACATGAGACACAGTGTTCTTGCCACAAAACAAGCGTGGGAGGCTATAATTCTGTTAGCTACCTTTATTTATGCATTCCAGAATGCATACATGCTTAAAATTTTACTGCATATCATACACACAAACATCTTTTGGGGCAATCAAGAATAAACTTTGAGGTACTGGGGAGATGGCTCAGTGGTTAAGAGCTCTTCAGAATGCAAAGGGACAGGGAAATGAGGTGAACCGATGTGCATGCTGTGAAAGACACAAGGAATAAATGAAAAATTATAAGAAAGAAGAGCTCTTCTGGAGGCCCCAGGTTCAATTCCCAGCACCCATATGGTGGCTCATAATAGTCTCTAACTCCAGTTCCAGGGGATCTGATGCCCTCTCCTGGCTTCCATGGCCACTGTGCATAGCTGCACAGACATGTACGCATGCAGATCACAAATATACAGAAAATAAGCGTAAATCTATGTATAAAAAAAGAAGAAACCTGGAGACAGCTGTGTTGGTGCACATCTATTTCAGTACACAAGAGTCAGGGGAAGAGGATTGTCAAGAGTTTGAGAGCACCCTAGGACAGGTAGTGAAATCCAGTGTAGTTTAGGCTACAGACTGAGTTCTTTTTCCCAAATCATAGAAGGATTATAGATGAGTAGACAAACAGAAAGATAAACAGATAGACTGATTTATTTTTTGAAGTCTCTAAAGAAATTATGAATGCCTCCATTTGCTAGTTTGAGGAACGAGAGCTACTGAAGATGAAGGAACTAGGGAAGAGTGTGGCAATTCTGATTAAACATGAACATTATTTATATAATATTTTAAAAACACATTATTATCCTATTACTGTGGTCTTGGGGTATAAGTGGAAGGATACCCAAATTTTACATCTGTTGCATATGATGAAATATATAGATTTTCAGTATAGAACAAATTCATTGACCAAATTGCAAGAAAAAAATGAAATAAATTTCTGTATTCTTAAAAACGTTAGTGCACTCAGCAATTTGATTAAACGTTGTGTGTGTGTGTGTGTGTGTGTGTGTGTAGTGAATGCATTTCTGCACTTCTTAACTTCTTCCTCTCCCCTTTTCTTCACCCCCATCTTGAAAGGAAAGCATTTCCTTGCCCAAGACAGTAGCCATGTAAAT
The DNA here is from genome assembly GCF_018167655.1 of Microtus oregoni. Classification (NCBI taxonomy): domain Eukaryota; kingdom Metazoa; phylum Chordata; class Mammalia; order Rodentia; family Cricetidae; genus Microtus; species Microtus oregoni. The sequence goes on from NW_024544756.1 coordinate 83,707, forward strand.
GTGGTTTGCTCCAGCCAATGGTGGGTAAGAGGAAACAGCAATGTGCTAGATTCCTGTTTATACCCTAGGAGTACTTCATTGATTCTATTTACATTCTTGTGCTCCTAAATATATATGCAGCATCCTAAGAGCCAGAGTAGTCTGTCACAGAGCATTAGTCTGACAATAGATAACTGATACAAACACAACTCTACATTCATACAACACACTATAAAGTAGGCATTAGTTCCATGTTCCAAAACTTTATGATGAATCTGCATTAAATAGAAAAGTGCATCTCAGTACAGAGATCACCTAGAACAGTGGTTCTCAACCTTTGGGTGACAACCCCTTTGAGGCTGAGTGACTCATGCACAGGGGTCACCAAAGACCATTGGAAAACACAGATTTTTACATTATAATTCATAACAGTAGCAAAATTACAGTTATTAAGTAGTAACAAAATGTTATGGTTGAGGGTCACTATAACATGAGGAACTGTATTAAAGGGCTGCAACATTAGAAAGGCTGAGAGCCAATATCCTAAAAGATCCCATAGTTCTTCAAATCAAAGCTGTCCTTAGGCTCTCTAGAAGAGCCTAGGTTCTTTTACAAATGTTTGCGAGGAATGATGATAAAGAGTTCTAGCAATGTAGTGCTAGTTGCCTAACTTACTGAAAGGAAGAGCTGGGTTCCATATGTCTAAGTTGTAAAATTAGTCTCCCTTTCCAATATATTTCAAAGCATAATCATATAATGAGGCATCACTAAGTGAAGCACACAGTAAAAAGTGTGCTTATCTTTGCACAATTGGACAATATCGGCACTTGTGATACCTTTTTTTTTCTAAATGGTGGGAACTAAATAAATGCAGGAAGTCTTTGTAGCTGTGTCTTAATGATAAGGTTTTACTCTGCAGCCATCCTGAAAGAAAAAAAAAAAACAGCAATTACGGGTGGGTGTACAGCTAATCTTGATAAGGGTCAATCTTTTCCCCAAGAGTGGTCTATGAGCTGCCACTCCCTTGAAAATGAGTAAGTAAGAATGCACGTGTGCCATGAATGCCAGGGTTTACATAACCACTGTACTGACCAGAGCCACTGCAAATACACGAAGTGCTTGCGTTTATCCTTGTTTATAAATACTTTCGGAAAACGTTGATGAAGGAAGACAGCAAGTTCACGTGTACCTTTTCCAGGTGGCTGAGAGTTTAACCATGCAACGTCATTTCTGAAATGGATAGTCCATTAGGACAGTCATGGAAAAAGGACAAGAGAAGCATTCAAGGAACATTAAATTTTGCCATGTTTCATTCAAAATCACTCTGCTAATGAAAATTGTAAAATCACAGCAGTCAATTAAAAGTATCAAACAGGGTGTTCATTGGTGGTGGTGGTAGTATGTGTGTGTGTTGTTGTTGTTGTAACGAAACAACACCAAAATCCTGCTAATCTCATTATAATTTTGCCTAATTTTCTCTTGCTGTCTATGTTCAATATTCAATGCAGTCAGGGACCTACCCAGTGTGGGGAGGATGGAGAGAATACTTAGATTACAGAAGCTCTTTTTAAAAGATTAAATAAAATGATATGTGTAGGCTATTCATATCTTCATGAAAAATGTTCAACAAATATTGAATATTATTATTACTACTGTCAAACTAAATGTTCCTAAAAGATCAAGCACTTTAATTAATTAATCCTTTGCCAGCAGTGCATGTACCGAGCATGTATCAGGCACATGCTACAAGTTGCCAGCTAGACTGTCATTGGTTGACAGTTTTGGCCTCTGTCTTTTAATATTTTTCAAAGTTTTATGCATATTATTTTCAAAGAAACAAGACAATCACAGTGACAATAGATGTACCTGTGTTTTAAGCTATCTGCTTTCTAAATTGGTCTGACACAGATGTAGCCATTTCCTTGCGAATATTCCTGTCTTGCTTCTTGTGGCTGCATCAAATTCCATTGTGTATGTGCGCCTCATTTTCTTTATCCATTTTTTCCACTTCTGGGCAACTATGGCAAATCCACTTTTTAGCTATTGTGAATGGTACAAGAATAAACATAGATGTGAAAGTGTCTCTTTGATATGTCATTGACTTAGTCTCCTTAGGTTTATTCCTAGGAGTAGCATAGCTGGGAAATATAGTAGCTTTTTTTTTTTTTAAAGAAAGCTCCATATAGATTTCCGCAGTGGCTGCAACAGTTTGTTTTCCCAGCAGCAGTATACAGGGATTGCCCTTTCCCCACATCCTCATATGCTGGCATGTGTTCTCTCTATTGTTTGTTTTTATGATGATAGCAATTTTTTATATGGCAAGATAGAATTTCAAAGCAATTTCCCTGATAGCTGAAGATCTTGACACTCCTTCCCTTTTTGAGCATTTATTGGCCATTCGTATTTTTTTCTTCTTCTGAGAACTATTTTTTAAAAATATTTATTTATTTATTTATTATGAATACAATATTCTGTTTGTTTGTATGCTAGCAGACCAGAAGAGGGCACCAGGCCCCATTACAGATGGTTGTGAGCCACCATGTGGTTGTTGGGAATTGAACTCAGGACCTTTGGAAGAGCAGGCAATGCTCTTAACCTCTGAGCCATCTCTCCAGCCCCTGTTCTTCTGAGAACTATTGACTTCATTTTACTGACTGGATGATTTGGTGGGTGATTTTACAGTCCACATATAAGCTGAATATCAGCACACTGTTTGATACATAGTTATCAAAACATCATGCATAGTAAAGGAAATAACCACCAGTAAAGAACCAGCTCACAGAATGGGGTGAAAGATTTCCAAAATGGTCATTTTCTCTTTGCCAAATTAACTGCGTTACAAGCAGGTTCAATTGCAGTCTTAGGTTGCAACAGGTCCTTAACCAGAAGAAATAAATAACAATACTTTTATGCTAAAAGCTGAAACCACACTTAGCAATCAGGGAACAGCTAAATGAATTCTTTGTTTTTCACTGTTTAGAAAACAAAATACATTAGACTAATCATGAACTTAGAGGGAAAATTATCCATCGCAGTTTTCATTTATTGTAATAAATTTTAATCAGAGCACTCAATAGTGTTCTTCTAAGTTACATATGTAATTTTTTTTTTTTTGAGACAGGGCTTCTCTGTGAAACATCCCTAGCTGTCCTGAAACTAGCTCTTGTAGACCAGGCTGGCCTTGAACTCACAAAGGTCCATCTGCCTCTGCCTCTCGATTACTGGGATTAAAGACATGTGCCACCACCACCCGGCTGTGTATATAATGATATGTTCACATATACGTAAGTAATAATGTAACTGAAGATTATATCCTTTAATAAGTATATGACTATTCTTACTGGGATATAGAGTACACACCGGTGGATGTAGCACGGTTAATAAAAACCCAGAAACAGATATTAGGGTTCAATCTGAAGGTCAGAAAAGCAAAACATCCAGCAACGGGCTCTTTACAGCTCTTCAGAATATCCTGCTTTACAGAAAAGTCTGTTGGATATGCTAGGCCTGTAGGCCGAAGATAGAGGCCCCAACGTTGCAAAGGAACTTTGGGTGATTGTCCAGGCAGCCAGCTGTTTCTGTCATTTCTCACATTTTTTGGAAGTCATTTGCTCACACTTCCTGCTTACTCAGTTAATATTATTTCCTTCTTGGGTCTGTGAGGAAGTTGAAGACTAGATAGTTATAGTTCTCCTTATTTACCTTATGCAAGTTATGCAAGTTACCAGAAAGCAAGTTATGATAGAAAGTAAATTAGGTACAAGACTTTGGACTCATCAAGTTAGGATAAATATGAAATATTTTCTCTGACACTGTCAAATGCAAATGAACTAGACATTTTTGATGTATTTATTGCCTGTATATATTGCATATAGTCATTGTACTTACTGTATATAGTTTTCTTATATTAGTTATAGCCTTCCTTTTCCTTTTAGACAAAAAGGGGAAATGTAGTGATATTTCTTTTGTATTTTAATAAATAAAATTTGTCTGAAGATCAGAGAGTAAAACAGCCCCACTGGTCAGCCACACAGACCAGGCAGAGGTGACACACACCTTTAATCCCAGTAGCCACACTAGTTTGTCATAGAAACTGGGTGGTAGTGGTGCACACCTTTAATCCCAGCCATAGATAGGAATATAAGATGGGAGGAGACAGTTCTCAACAGTCATTCTGAGATTCTTGGAGGCAGAATCGCCATTTTGGACTGAGGTAGAGGCTCAAAACAGTGGCTGGCTGTTTTGCTTTTCTGACCTTCAGATTGAACCCCAATATCTGTCTCTGGGTTTTTATTATTTGTGCTACAGGTGGAATTTGAACAATACATGAATAGTTTAAATATGCTAATTAAATACTTTAAGCAATTTGGGAGCCCTCTAAAGGGATATAGGCTCTTTCATTAGTAAATGAGCCCCAAGACTGCATACACTCAGGTTAGACTCTCTATTCACCAATGTCTTCAACTCAGGTTGGTACTCTCCGCCAGCATCCTCCCCGCCACACACACAGTGAAAGGAAACAAAGCATCTGCCCTTCTATGTTCTGGGCTCTGCCTTACGGCACATATCTCACTAGAATGTCTGGGCTTGGTTCGAGGAGATGGGAAAATAAAAAAACAAGATGCCAAGAGATGGATTGTTGCAGTCTACTTTTTCATCTCCAGATTTTGCCCTCTGGACACATGTCTAGTATCCCTTCCAGTCATGCTGAGAGTCACTGGGTTGTCATACCATTGCGCCTTCCATGACCAGAGTTCCACATAGCTAATCAGAGTCCCTTGCCACCCTTCATTGCTTTCCTTCCATCTGTCAACATGTCAGAAATAGCTTTCTCTTCAAGTTAAGCATTTTGAGTGCCTTTTCTGTTTCGATCTTAACACTATGGTTTCCTCTATGATTCAATAGCTTAAAGCAAGAGAATGGCCGATGTTTTGAGACAAAAGTCAAATGATTTTTGTTCAGATAATCATTTTAAATTGTGGTTAGCCCATCAAGACCAACATCATAGCGTCTGGTAGAGCATGAAAGACATATGCATATATAAACAACACTGAGAGCTACCATTTCAAAGTATTCTGAAAAGTCAAGTTGCCACCCCTTTAGTACAGTTCTACTATTCTGTGGGTGTAACGAAAGTGCTACCGCTATAATAAAGATCTACAACATTGTCCAGGGCTTTGTGCCTGTCTGAAGCAGCACCCACCCAACATAAGGATGCTCAGGAAATTCAGAACGGGCCACTCTCCATGCCAAAAGGTGCCTTCAGTTTGTTTAAATCTTGTACTGACTCAGGCAATTTCTTTGCCAGATACTTCAGTCAGCTGTATAAAGGGACCATCTAAAAACATATTGTTAAAGTTAATCTTCAAAAGTTGGTGTTCCCATAGCAACTTTCCTCCAAATTCTTCTGAAAAATTCTTTTCAGAAATCTAGTTTAGTTGACACCCCAAATGCTCACATTTTATTGTAATTTTTTAATTAGAAAGTGCTAAGAATATATCAGCCAAGATGGAAAGGAAAACCTAATGGATTTTCACTTCAAAGGGTCAAAACATGTTTTAAGGAAAGCAGAAGTAAAACCATATTTAAGTGAACAATGATCATATTTAAACTTATGATCAGATTCCTGGTGCCGCATCATATCCCTTGTTCATATCAAATGCTGTGGATATAACTCAGTGGATGAAGTGCCAGGCTAGCATACTGTATTCACAGCAAAGTAACCTGCCTCTACATAAAGAAACTAGTACTATGTCAGTGGTGATCACAGCCCTTTTTTTCCCTCACCCTTTGTTCCTTTTATCCTCTGTTTAAAGGAGAACACGTGTGTTTGGGAGAACTGATGACTACTGTCCAAAATCTAGCAAGTGGCTAGTACCTCTATTTGCCCCTTGTCCATCATATGGGAGCCTACATTCTAAAACAGATCATGTGAATTCTCATTAAGTGAGACGGGCAGAGGTTTAGAAAAGACCCCCACAATCATCTCAATGGCAGAAAAGATAACTCACCAACTACAGGCTACCCTGCGCTTGTCCAGGTGGGATTGAGGACCAAGAGTTTAGAGCCACAGCCTCCCTCCTTTCTCATTTTTTTTCCTTTCAGTGCAAAAAGGCTATGTCACATCCCTAGGCAACGGAACAAAAGAACACGCCCACACTTCTTGCTCTCAGGCTGTTGAAGGTCTGTTGTCCACTCATGAAGGTTTTCTGAGAATGAGTCGCATCTTCTTTTCAGAATTATACCTTAAGGTTTTAGACACAGACTTACCGGATTTGAGCAACCGCCATGCCTGCTGAGTCCTAAAAGAGAAAGGAAGCACACCAGGTGTGGCTAATAGATGTTAATGCATAGAGCAGGAAACAGTTCTTAATCCCAGGATTTGGAAGAACATCAGTACTGAGAAAACAAGAAGCAAAAGTCCCAAAGTGTCAAGGCTTCTATAATGACAATACCCTTCACAGTATCAGTACTTCATGGCCATGCAATATGTTGTGTAGTTAGGACTCACAGCCATCCCAGGGCATTTTTCATTTTGTCAAAACCATCTTCTCAAAAGCTGAGAAATATACATGAATTGTTTTGAGGTATGTCATACAAAATGGTTCTCCAAACATTAAAGATTTTGATTTCTATATAAAAACATCTCAGTTGGGGCTTTGGGTCCTCAGCACAATTGACACTTGGAAGTGGACAATTCCTCACTGCGTATTGTTATATATTGTAGGATGCATACCTGCACCTCCAGTATCTACAAAATCGATGACAGGCACAACTCCTTCCATTAGTGACTTTTAAAAAAACTGCCTTGAGACCTTGTCAAATGGCCCCTCGTAGAGAACTACTGACTTAAATTAAAAACAAAAATTGGGGGACATGTTGGCAGCCCACAATATACAGACCAAGGAGCATTTCTCTGTCTCCAAAATCCTAAGACAGTTTCACTTAAATGAACACTAAACTCTAAAACCGGGGAGCTCTCTGAAACTTTGTACTCTACCACTTTGGCATCACATAAAGTATAACATTGTGCTATCAAGTGCTGCTTTGTTGTTGATTCCTAGATTTTTACAGATTCAAGCTTTTGCTGCTTCAGTAATAAGTTGTGAGCTAAGTAAGTCAGTATCTACTGTTTCTAAACGTGACTGATATCAGAATGACCCACAAAGGCTTTTCAGATTATTGATTTCCAGTCTGGTTCTTGGATGCTTATTTAGTAGGAATTTTGTAAAAAGATGAAGGCAAGATCTTAACAGTGTCCACTCCATCTGTAACCCACTAAATAATGAAGGACAAGTAAACTTTGAAAACTCCTATTAGTCTATGTAAAAACCAGAAGCTAATTTGTTCCACTGCCTACTCTAGGCAGTGGAGAAAAGATGGAAATATATTGGTGAAGGCTTGTTCTGAACAAGCTTCCACTTCAGTTGAGAGAAATGAGCACTGAATATAAAATATGATAAGAAACCCAATTAAAGCAGAGGCTCGTGAGGTATGATCGATAGTAACTGAGAGGGGTCAGAAACACTTTGAAGAAAGCCTTCAAGGAAGGCGACTCTTTCCCTGCCAATAACGTGAAGGCTGCAGAAGAGAGTGCTATACAAAGACTGTTCTCGGCTTAAAGGACAGATACAAAAGCTCCTCAAGGAGGAAGTGGTCAATTTTATAGATCATACAATACTGTGACCAGACTAGAGAAAGGTGATAAGAAGCAAGAAGCAGAGAAAGATCATGTAAGAGGGTTTAGACGGTTAAGGTCAAGAACGAATTTATTCTACTTGCAATAGAAGCAAACCAAAGATCTTAAAGCACCAAATTTCACCGTATCCTTTTATTATTAATGGATGCTACTTAATACATGGTCCCCCACCTGTTTTCTGGGATGGTAGAGTTTAGAAACTATCAAGAGGGAAATGAGGAACCAAGAATACAGAAAAGAATTCTTATGACTGGAAAATACTCTCACAACCAAGTTGAAAACCAAATCCATCCAGTGAAGGGTTATCACAAGATGGGGGAAGAAGTTCATCCCCAGAAAAAATGCAAGATAAAATTAAGCAACATGTAGTATCTGTTTCAATGATTGGCTGATATCTTTACTATACAGTACCCACTGGGAATCTGATTATCCAGTAACAGTGATGCTTACTGAATAGTTTGGAAGTTGGGAGGCTTGTCTTCTTTAAACAATAGGTCTTCCAGCCAAAAAGGCTTCATCCAAGTAAGAATGTAACTGAAAAAAAAATACCATGCTGGGAAGATGGGAGGTTAGGAAAGGTATTTATAATGAATAGAGGTGTTCATCAAGGGAATTCAGTGACCTCTCATTTATTCACAAGTTGAAGTTTCACTGTTGTTTTGTTTTTAACTTTTATAAGAAGATAAATGCAAAGCAAATAGTAATATCTGCTCCATTTCTTAGCTGTCCCCATTGGCAAGCACTTATGGATGGCAAGTGATTTCTATCTATACAGCCCTACAGCAGTGCCCAGCTTTTGACATCTTCAGAACTACCAAAGAGCATCCTGTATTCAACATTACTGAATCGTAAAATAACTTTAATGGCTTCAAAGTCTATGGAAAATGAATGTTTCTGGAGGGACCACACGAAAAGTTTTGTACTAAGACCTCTGTGATCCTGTGTTAAGAGAAGACTTACTACCAAGGTAGAGGGCTTAATCTTTTGGGTAAGCTCCTTAGAACACTGTTAAGTGGAACTGGGTGGAGTCAACTTCTGATTACAATGTTTTGGTCAAAAGTACAGATGTCAGGGTAAGCACACCAAACAGGAAGTGAGGTCAGCAACGGAGCTGTTAAGAAGTCTGCTGAGAGAAATGGAAGAGAGCGAACAGATCAACATTAGGTCTCATCTCTACAGAATTTATGCAGCCTAGCCATCACGACATGCTCAACAAGCACCTACTAGGCTCCCAGCACTTTGCTAGATACTGGTATGATGGCAAAGACAAGATGCACCCAGTACTCTACAGAGCTTTCTATCTACCAATCAAACAGCAATGAATGCTCTCAGTCCAGTGCCTTTTCATGCGGGCTATACTGAGCATTTCATTTGCCTTTTTTTGTCCAGCTCAAGAAGAGCAAAGGTCAACGACTCAAAAGCAAAGACGTGGAGAGAACTCCCTGAAGTCACAGGGCCAATTTTCAAATCTAATTTTTTTTTCTAATGCCTTTTTGGGAAAGTCAAGAGTTTATGGCAGTGATCTTCTTAGAAATTTAAAATTTAGAATTCGGACTATATATACTATGCACATTAAGAGGGTATTTGACCATGTGATTTGACAATATGGATGAACATATTAAATTACTAAACACCATATTAAATCCCTAAAAGCCTCATATTTTGCTGCTAGATGTTTACTACAACAGGGCGTATAGGAAGAGAAATAATTGGGTTTAACTGTTTCAACCATATAAATAACACAGAAGAATTCCGTCAAGACAGGACACCTGGGTAATGTCCTTGGTTCTGTCACTGAGCTATTTCTGCACCACCTTCAACTCTCCTGCTCTTCTGTTTGATTTATTTACACCAGAGGATGGAAAAATCTGCATAATCCACAAGTCTACTACTTGAATCTGAGGCTAAAACTGACCCAAATTTTTTCCAATCACTTTGAAATTTGTTTTTTTTTTAAGATTTATTTATTTTTTATGTATACAACATTTTTTCCATGTATGCTTGCATGCCAGAAGAGGGCACCAGATCTCATTATAGATGGCTGTGAGCCACCATGTGGTTGCTGGGAATTGAACTCAGGACCTCTGGAAGAGCAGTCAGTGCTCTTAACCTCTGAGCCATCTCCTCCAGCCCTCACTTTGAAATTTGAAATGAAGTCTGATGATGCTTAATAGCCTGTAGGTTCTCCAGAAGTGTGGCCAAAAACCATTGGTTCACTCATGACATCCTTGGCATCCTTGTTATTTATACTCTATTCCCTATACAGCCCATACAAACTAAGTCTGGAAGGTTTGATTTCCTAAACTCCTCTCAAATATGTAAATGGCTTACAACATTCTTCCTAGCTATTATAAAACACAGGTCATCTTCTCCCATCTCTGTTAGAAGATAGGTCGCATTATAGATACACTCTATTCTTCAATTTGGAGCCAGAGAAAGCATCCTCAAATCTGATAAAGTCACCAAGAGGTACTCAAGGACAACACCCAGTTGTAATGATGGAATAGCCAGAAACTGAATGTGAGAAAACCACGGAGGGAACACTTTGAACAGGAACATAAGCTGCTATGATACATTCGTTCTGCGGTGAAGATAAAGAAAAGCATCGTTGTACCACACTTTGAAAAAGTAACTGATACCATAAATTTTCAATGCTCTTATCACTTATGCATTTTCTCAGTGATGTTTAAAGTGGACCTTAAGAGGTGAATGGAGTGTCCTGAGTCTGGGAAATTGTTCAAATACATAACACACAATAGACGCTCCACAAAGGTTTTTTTTTTTTCTTGAGTGAATAAATGACAAGCACTTATTTAGTATATGTAGTCTTGCTTTGGACAGGAAATACAATGCTCCAAAGAAAGAATATTAACTATTTATCCCTGGGTTTTATTTCAGGGGAGTGAAGAAGTACTAAAGACTCATAGAGGGGAAGTCTTTCCCAGGGAGAGCATAGTGCAGTCAAACCCCATAGAGCAAAGCAAGTGGAATATTTGTGCTGAAGGACAAAACAAGTCCAGAATTATTAAAAACCCAAATGACTGAGGTAGACAGAGTTCAGCAGTGAATCTTCAGCCCCTAAGGGTCTTGCTACTGTGAAAAGCAACAAGTTTTACTTTGAATTCCACCTACTATGCTGCTGAACACAATTGCGTCATCATTATAACGGATGTGTGTGTGTGTGTGTGTGTGTGTGTGTGTGTGTGTGTGTGTGTGTGTATTCGGAGCACGCAGGTGATTTCTTTCAGAAACGCTCTCTAAAATCTTCCCTTTCCCAGTCCTAATACAAAGCACATCTGCATAAAGGCCCAAATTAGTAGAAAGAGCTGTTTACCATCAAACATTTAGAGCCTAAGAGGATATTGTACCATGAGCTTGACCATGAATTTATTATTTTAAGAGAGATAAATTAAAATGACAATATGAAATACTTGGGCTGTATTTATATATTTGTATATGGAAGTAATAGCCATTCATTAAATGGTCACATAGGTTTTTATGTAAGGAGCCAGTTATCACCTTTCCTCTGCCACCAGCTCTCTAAGGAGGGGCTCAAAATGACCTGTAATTACAAACCAAAAGGCACCAGGACACAGCTTATGGACAATATGTTGAAGGCAGGTGATGAGAGTGCACAAATAGGACAGAATAGCAACCATTACAGAAACCTGATTACCCTTAAGACTACTTTAAAAGGTCAATCCCAGAGCCACCAGTGCCTCCGCAGAAACGAACAAGCATCAGTAACTGCGCAACGCTCACTTGGCTTTTCCGGACAAACAGCTATGCTAAACCAGAGAAAAAGCTGTTTCTTGTTCCTTGAAAATCAGCCTACGAAAGAAACTTAACAGTTTCCTAGCTCACACCCTCACCTTTCCAGTGGAAAGAAATGATAAGAGGTGCTCAGTTTGCCTCAGTGACCAGTCTAGAACCAACCCAGGCAGCTCCTGAACCTCTGAGCCTACCATTCCTGACTGCATCAAAGCCTTCCTTGAAATAAAAAAAATACAGTTTTAATGGGAGTATGCAAATTCCAGACAGCCTTTGCCTTACTATAAATATTGATTTTTTTCTTGTCAGCTCCTTGTCTTGTCTGTTTCTCTCCAGGTTTTTTTTTTTTTTCAAATTGGCAGTCAGAATGCTCAATCTCAACAGTGAAAAAAGCACGTCACAGAAAGCCCAGTAAACCAGCAGACGACAGAACAACTGTGGCGTCTCATCTCAAAACTACACATCTTCAAGGTTGAAAATAAAAGGTCTAAAAGCTGCTGCCTGTCCCCTCACAGTCTTCAGAAGTAGTGCTCATTGCTCAAAGATCTTTCTTTTCTCCCTTCTTGTCTTCTTTCCTCTCTCTCTCTCTCTCTCTCTCTCTCTCTCTCTCTCTCTCTCTCTCAAAAAAAACCTGCGTAATCTAGAATTTTCTTTGGTTAGCCATTAATGTGAAACATGGACTCCTTCAAAGGACACAAGTTCCATGAGCATTCCATATATTGCATATGCTCGGTGGGTACCTGCAGCGACAGCACAAAATAAGCCCCCAATAAATATTTGTGCGACATTGAAGTTAACAGAAAGAAGAGAGGTCACCATGAGGTAAGGAAGGATCCAAGAGAGGACTTCCTGGTAACCCCTTAAATTAAGCAGATAATCTGTCTCTTTGCACACTCCTAGGAAAATGTACAAACTCCTTCCAAGGAATAAACTCGGTGCACTTAAAGCTCCCTGCGACATTTCTCCAGCAACTCCGCTGGCCACACATCCAGATTAGTGGATAGCCTTCACTTCTATCTACCTCAATTCTAGTCTTTCCATTATATCTAACCAAAAGCAGCAAGGTAGTGATGGGGTCCAGCCCCAGGTAGTGGACTCAGTGACCACTGCTCAAGTCAAGGGACACTGAGTGCATCGACGGCTTCATGCATGGATTTCGAGGAGCATGGCTGAGTTCTGGAGCAGGTGGACCTCCCGGGTGAGGTACCTGGCACACCCAATTCCCCAGCTAAAAGACCTCTAGAGAGCGGACCCCATCACCTCCACGCAGTCCCCCTTCTTTGCCAGCAAAGTGGCGCCCCCTTTTGTCTCCGTGCCTGCCGGGACACTCACTTACCGCGTAGTGCAGTCGCGGCTTCTCGCTGTAGGACGGGTCCCCCATGTCCCCGCCTGGAGGAGCAGCAGGCTCTCCTGCTCAGCCTAGAGTCACAGTGTCTCTTAGAGGTTCCCTTTACTTCACTGCCATCTCAGAGTAAGCTCTGGGCGTCAGCCCTGCTGTGCTCTGAGCGCACTGAGCTCGAGCTTGGCTCCGCGAGTCGCTGGCACGAAGTCCCGAGGCAGAGCCTGTGGGGACCGGGAGGAGGAGGCAGCGAGCAGGGGGAGGGCGAGGAGGAGGAGGGAGCGGCCAAGTCTGATGAGATGGGCGGGCATTTAATTCCTTCCGCTCCTGGCCAGTCCCTGCTGAGGCAGTGGCCGCTGCCAGCTGTTGGAGGCTGCAGCCACTGAGGTCGCCCAAGACAGGTGTCAGGTTGGCCAATGTCCCGCCTCCTAGCACTTGACTCCTCCCCGGCCCCCTAGTCCTGACATTCAAGGCTGGGGCTTCAACACCTGCGCAGAGAAAAGCTTAGGTTTCCAAGAGAAATTTTGATTAACTTTCAAAGAGCTGGGCGCCTGTTGCTAGAAGGCAATTCCCATCGATCTCAAGGGAGTTGAGGGTTTTGAAAAACCTTGATCTGAGTCTCAAAATGCTGGGACCCTCAGAGATCTCAGGCACGTGAGAAGGATCTAAGCAATACTGCCTCTGGGACCTGCTGAAGCTAGGAGGATGATTTGGAGGCTGGACAGAAAGGCTAAGGAAGTTTGCACTAGGCAGTGTAGGGAAGCCCAAAGAGATAGTCGTAGAGAATTTGTTAAAACAGGAGTGAGTTTCCACCCCGGCTGGGTTTGAGCATGCATTGCAGAGTAAGGGGCAGCACTGAACAAGGAGCTATCTGCTGTTTTGATCCTTAGGTGTCAACGGGGAAAACAGATCTGCAAAAATTTGGAAAGAAAAGAGGAACACTACTGGCAAACACTGCCAGGCAAATCAACTCGTTTTTTTTTAGCACACACTGGAACTGCACAATAACTCATACAATTGGTGTCTGCTCTAAAATCCCTCCATGGAAACCTGTCCTTTAAAACACCTCATTAAAAAAAAGTCACCAAGTTTCCTCAGAGAGAAATGCAGACAGGGCGGGAGGTGGGGGTAGAGTGGGGAGAGAGCGGAGGCTCCAGACCCGTGAAATTCACTAACTCAGGCCCCAGATTGGTAGCTGGGATGAGGGAAGTGGCCTTGGGGATGACTTAATGCTAGTTCTTCAGTGTCCTGTCTATTGAACTATAGAAACACCCTCTGCCAGATCTGTATTAGGGGCAAAGAGAGAAAAGCAGGACATGGTCCTTGTCTAATTCATGTGGACAGGCCTGTTCACCAACAGACATATAATTATTTGAAAACAATTGGCAGCATATTCATAACAAACAGTGGAAATTGTGAGCACCAAGGAGCAGGAATCCTAGATAATTTCACAATGGTCCAACTATTTGAAAAACTGGACAGTTATATTGAAGCTGACTGCATGCGTGCCTTCTCATGCAACGATTCTCTTTGGTGCTGCACTGGTGGTATAGAGGTGAGCATAGCTGCCTTCCACTCACGCATACATGGGAATCACTAAAATGACCGCACCGCATACAATTGTGTTCATAATGTTTTCAGGCAGAGTTGCACACAATGGGACTACTCTAAACATTTGTAAACTGGTGCAAAGAAAAAGTCATCGTCAGGATATGTGCACAGTAAAATAATGCTCAGAAATAGTCAGATATGATCCGTGGTAACAGACGACAGAATAACAATGATCAAGGTGGAGAATGGGGACTAGCAAGGAAGCAGAGAGCAATTTGTGTTCTGGGGTGCTAAAGACGGTCTGTGGTTTGATCTGTAAGACAGTTACTGGAGCGTATTTGTGCATAAACAGCCATTGCACCATAGAGTTCAGCAGACTGGTGCCACTTACAACCTTTACTGTGTGTATTTTACACTGCCATAAAACATACAAAATAAACTTAAAGTCAAGCTTCTTCTCAAACAGAAATCTGCAGCCAGAATGTTGCCTATATTATGAGCAAGACATTCAGTTGTTTGCCGGTACCTCTCGTTCTCCCTGCAGTTTGCATTGCTCAAATCCCCTACTCCTTTGCTATAACGGGAGCGCAGGCTCAACCTGTTCACTTTAGAGGCTTCCCTGCTCAAACATGTCCAGGCAGGACTGGGAAAATGACACACTAAAGTCCTCTCCTTTTACTTTCATTCTTATCGGTTGCTGAAAAATAACCTTTAGAAGGAAGTCTTCAAAGAAAATAGAGAATTACTGCACACTTTGTAATCTTCCGCCCTTCAAAGACTCACAACTGCCACAGCCTAGGGAGGATGTGTGAATGAAAATGAGATGGAAGGTGGACTAACCATGATAGGCCAGGTTTAGGGACTTTTGCTCCACCGATTTCTACCCAGATGAACTCTCCAGCAGAATAACATGGCTTAGCTTTGGGGCCACACAGTGAGGCCCTGTTTCCAACAAGCAAACAAGATGAACTCTGGCTTCAGGAATCTTTCTTTTATCATTGAAGCTTGGAGTTTCAAATAAGCAGCTGTTTCTTTGAGGAATGCTACATTAACGATATATCGAAACAAGAAACATTGAGTTTCTCTTTGATAAAAACCCTTCACCAGAGTCTTTTGATCATTACTTTTGAGCAATTCACCTCTTAAAACTGGGTGGTCCCCGGATTTGCTTGCATTATATTCTTGAAAATGCAGCAATAGAAGAATTCACGCTTCCCAATCTGCGCCCTTACATTTTAGACAGGACTTTTGTCTTCTAGAATATTTCTTTCTAAAGTGCTATTATTAAGTTGCCATGAAATCAATGTGATGTCTCCCACACCCCATGGTAGAAGGGGTTTTGTGGTATAGGACAAGGATTTAAGAAGACGAGTGGTTAGTCCTCCAGCAAAGACACCTCATAAAAACATCATCTGTTCATTCAAATCTCAGCCCATGTGTTGAAGGCACAAGTCACAAAACAGGACCTTAAAGATTGTACATAGTACTAAGAGGTCTGTGCACTTAGAAATAATTTAAATTCACCAGTTATTTCTATTTAAGTACAATTATTTCCAGGTCTACTCTTGAATCTCCAGGTGGGTCTTCCCAAATTATTCACTTTTCCAAACCCATTCAGTGCATCAGTCCATAGGCTCTGGGTGAGCTCAATCGTATCTTATGGTGTATGAGGCTTCAAAGTTCATATTTGAACATTTAGGATAATGGGAGACACTGCAGGAAACAAGAAACTTTTCTGTTGGGCTCAAACTTCTACCCACTCATTATAATATTCTTTTTTCTTCTGTTATTGTGGCACTAGAATGCAACCAAGGACTTCATGCATGGTAGGCAAGTACCCCCCCCCCCCCCCAAGCTATATCCCTAGGCCTGGCTCCACTTAAAAATAAATTTCTCTATATTTATCATTCTCCCCAGAGGCGACTCAAAAATAATCTCTGAGTTACTCTAACAGCATCATCGCTAAGAGAAAAGCACGTGTGTGCCACGTTAACAGTAGAGCGCCGGTGCATTCCTGCTCCCAGACATGGTGGCACTATGAACACTGAATCTTGTCTCCCAGAACATTCCACTTAAAATGGAGTCTACCTGTCTATACATTCAGTTACAATTTTCCTTATTTGGTGAAAACTCAAGGGTGATTGCTTACCATTGCTCAGGAAAACCTTAATTACATTTGTGAAAGCAAATTAAACTGTGGGGTTTCGAAGGAGCCAAGAACACACCGGAGAGTGCTTAGCTCCATCAATGTTATTGCAATGGCTATGGGATCTGCTTGAGCAGTGTATTCCTACTCCAAATCCAGTGTTGCCACTCCTCCATCCTATTATCCTGATAGCCCAGCCCTTTAAAGTAGTTTGGCGTTTTGAAACAGAAAAAGAGAGAGCAATTTAGGGGCAACTTGACTAATTTTTACAGAACATTTCTGCATCTACCTTTCAGCCACGTTAAGGAATGGAGCGCTCCTAACTCCAGGTCCCGATCCCCTGCTATTCATAGCCATGGCCTCATCCTGAAGTGGAAGACATCTTTTATCTTTTATGATTTGTTTATTTTTATTTTATGTGTATAGGTGTTTTGCCTGCATGTATATCTGTACAACATTTGCGTACAGGGCTTTTGGTGGCCGGAAGTTGTATGATACTCCGGAACTGGAGTTACAGGCAGTTGTTATTTGCCATGCGGGTACTGCAAAACAAACAAGTGTTCTTAACCATTGAGCCATCTCTCTAGTCCCAACAGTATCTTATTTTTGATTGATTTCATTTCCTGTCTTCCTTTTTACACTATAGGTCCTCAAATCGCGTGCCACTGACTTTGGAGGACTCCTAATTCTTTGTTGTGGAGCAGCCTTGTGTCCTATAGCATGTTTAGAAGCACCACCTATTTTTAACTCTAGATGCCAGCAGTATTTATTCTCCTCCAATTACACAAACTGTCTCCAAATATTGCCAAATGGTCCTTGGTGCAAGAGGATGCAAAATCACACTTGATGGAAAGTAACCATATTTTAGAAAGCTAAGCACCCAAAACTGTTAGTCATTTCCTAACTTTATGTATACATAGACACATGCATAAATATGCTTTTTTTACATCCAGCCTCTTTTGATCAATACTATATTTGAAAGTTCATCTGTATTGTTGAATGTCATTGTAGCTTGTCCTTTCCATTGCTGTGTGGTATTCCATTGCATGTGGGACCATTGTTTATATTTTTTAACTGCTAATGAACATTTATGGTCATTCCAATTTAGGACCAGTGAAAATCACATACCTTGAGTATCTCCACACATATCCCCATGTGCACACATGGGTGCCTTTTTACAGGGTAAGGAACTAGAAATAGAGTTGTAGGGCTATAAGCATGCCTGAGTTTAATGTTACTGGATAGTGCCCCACAGTTTCCCAAATGGATTGTATTAATTAAAAGCTTTATTTACTCTACCATATAAATAGACTGAACATAGTTTATATAAAGGCTGAACATAGTTTAGAGTTGACTCTCTTTTAGGCTTTCTCACAGAGCTACGAAAATTAAATTAAAGAACCAAATCCCAGGATAAAGAAGAGCTAAGAAGTAGCTCCATGCCCCTCCCCCTTTTCAATATCATCTCTCCTGAAATTAAAGGAGGGCCTTCTAGCTCTGCTGGGGCCCTGGCATCAACAATGTCATTGCTGATTTCACCCACTCACAAGCAGGAACAAATGAGAGACTTGGTATGCTTTAGGTGGAGGACATTTCATCGGGGAGAAGTTCAAACTGTTTGTGGGGGGTGGCAATCTAAAAGAACAAATTGGAAACCTATGTGCCACTTCAGAATGATCAGTTTGTTCGATAGTCACAATTCCTTACTTCACTTGCTAAATCCCTAGGAAGGATCCAAGAAAGGAAAAAAGGCCCTTGTTCCTTTCTCCAACTCAGTTAAAGATATGACCCTCAGCCTGAAAGCAGATCTGGGATCAAGACTAGTGCCTGAAGAATTCCTAATGATCCCAAGTTTATTGTCTGAAACTGCAATCACCCGGGAGAGATTAGAGAGACGGGCATGGCTTTGGTATAGCCTCACGGTGCTGTCTGTGGTCTCAATCACCAGCATAAAGAACATCACAGAGTTATGTATCGATTATGAACAGAAACATGATGACCTGAGAATGCAGGGGAGAAGGCCAGCAAAGGAGGATTGGGGTAAAGCAACTATTACGATAGGTTTCCATTAAGGTACCATTGGTTCTACTGTACTTGCTATCTGATATGTTCACTGAAGAACTGCTACTCAGTGTGCCAAGGATCCCGGGAGAATGCCCTTTAAAAGAACCCACAGAGAGATGGTTCTAAAATAAATGTTCTGTTCAAGGGTCATTAATCAAAAAAGGAGAGGACATAATCCCTCCAGCTATGACTTTCCAAACTGCTGCTTGAGAATCAAGAAATGGCTTGGCCAGTTCACTCTTGAACTGATGGCTACTTCAATTAACTGACCATGAGGTGCACTAGACTGTGTCTGGCAACACCTATCATGGAGAGGGGAGGGACTCATGAGGGCCAAACCCTCCTTGAGGCAGTTAATGGCTTCTGGAAGAGGGAGAGATATTTTCTTTTTTTTTTTAATTTATTTATTTATTAAGGATTTCTGCCTCGTCCCCACAACCACTTCCCATTTCCCTCCCCCTCCCCCGATCAAGTCCCCCCCCTCATCTGCTCGAAGAGCAATCAGGGTTCCCTGACCTGTGGGAAGCCCAAGAACTGCCCACCTCTATCCAGGTCTCGTAAGGTGAGCATTCAAACTGCCTAGGCTCCCACAAAGCCAGTACGTGCAGTAGGATCAAAAACCCACTGCGATTGTTCTTGAGTTCTCAGTATTCCTCATTGTCCGCTATGTTCAGCTAGTCCGGATTTATCCCATGCTTTTTCAGACCTAGGCCAGCTATTGGGATCTCACCAAGGCCAGCTGGCCTAGGTCTGAGAGATATTTTCTTTAGTGGCATAGTCACTGATAAGTTGTCCATGCTCTTTTACTTATTTTTCTTCTTCTACATTTTAGTTTTTAAATAGTAATATAATTACAACAATTCCTCCTTCGCTTTCCTGCGTTCAAAACCTATGGTGTAGCACCCCTTACACATTCTCAAAACCATGGCTTGTCTCTCTTTAATTGCTTATCATTATTATTTCTAAATGCATAAATATAACCAGCTCAGTCTTGGTAATATTACTTATATGTACATTCCTGACTAATTAGTATTGGATAACCATCTGGTGAGCTCTTCCCTGGAGAAGATCATTTCTCCCACACTCAGCAATCCTTGCTGACTGTAGTTCTTAGTCTAAAAGGTTGATGTCTTGTGAGCTTCCCTCTACTGTGTTATCATGTTCTTTTAAATAATACTTCATCCACACTCAAATTAAAAAAAAAAACCTTTAATTAAGACTGTTAGGTTACCAAGAAAAAGAATAAGAGAAGGATGAATAAGAAGAGGAAGAGGAAGAAGAGAATAAAAGAATATCCAATAACAAGAAAAAAAACAGATATGAAAGTAGAAGTAGAAAGACAAATGAGATGAGTAGGATTGGGAGGAGGCAACAGAAGGGTGAATATGATTAAAATGCTTTAAGTACTTCCTCAAAAAGTCATAATGAAACCTGCTCTTATATACAGTTACTATAAACTGATAAAAAGAAAAATAACTTTTCATGTATAGCCACAATCAAGGCTATTATATTCCTTTCTATAATCCTAAACATTCTTCATCTTCATGGTGGCTCAAATGCCAAATTGCAGAATTTCCAAGACTGGGACACCACTACAAGTAATAGAATGATTATTCTAAATAGTATTGATTTCACTGTTTATTGAGCACCTAAATCAAGGGTTCTATGGAAGCCACAAATTGTATCTTCATTATATTGATGTGAGGAAAACATGATTACTTTCATTTTATTCAAGAGGAGAGTTGTTGTATACACATATTATATGGTGCAATTGGAATGTAAATAGAAATTTGAACATAAAACAATTTTCACAGTAATCAAGGAGGTTTCAACATAATGGTCATATTTTATGATTAGTTATACTCATTCATTTATTTACCAGTATCTCTCTCCATATCTCTTTGGTCAGCAATTCCCAACTGGAGATGATTTTGCTCACAAGGGGACAGTTGGCAATGCCTAGAGCTACCATGGCCTGTTACAACTTGGAAGAAATGCCGAATAGAAGATAACTCTCATCATAAGAATGATCTGACCCATAATACCAAGATTATTGAGATTGCAAAATCTTTAGTAGCCATAGGAAAGTCACTCTTTAAGAATTTCTATGTAAGAGTAGTATATCTCCTATCGAAAACATTGTCCCTGCTAGTAAAGTATACGTATTGTGCCACCAAAGGATAAATACACACATTGCAAAAGATTATAGCTAAGCTGACATCAGGAACCACAAAACATGGCAGGTTGTTGGAATGCCAGTAGATTGCTTGGCCATTTGTGGCATCCTTTTATAGGACTTGGCTTTTTTCTCCAAATAAACAAATTTTGTAACCTCAAAAATGCCTTAGTTTCTAGGCACAGCAGTAATACAAAGGGTGACCCTGTGTTACTGTGGTGACTATAGTTTTCAAAACATTTGCACATGCAGTGGTACTCCCCCAATAAATCTATCTTGTGATAGATCCATTTTTATGATAACAAGGAGAACATATGAGGCCAACATTAAAATTTTGTTGTCAGGCATCTAATAAAACGAAGAGAAGAAACAAAATGCCCCTCTCCTGCCAAGACACTTAACCTATCTGGAGCCCATTAATCCAACAAATACCATGAGCCAGAGCATTCCAGAATCCTGAGGAATGTTTAACACACAAGGTCAGAACACCAACAGTTTAGCAGCTTCTTGCCTTGTAGTACAGCAAAAACCAAACAAAGGAAACAAAGATTTCTTAAATTCTTTTCTTGGGGACCACTTTTTATGAGCATGGATCTCAACTGAAGCAAATTAGTAGACAGCCCCTGGGCACCTTTGGTAATAAGGAGAAGCAGCTACGGTTGCTGCAACCTGAAAGCAGAGAGAGCTGCTCCCTACATCTAATGTGCAGAGGCCAGGAATGTTGTTCGATATCCTATTGTGAATACATGAGACAGCATCACATACAGCAAAAGATGGTCTGGCCACAAATGTCCATAGCACAGAGGTTGAGAAATTCTAGTTTATATAAAAATTGTTCCAGTAAAAGGAACTAAGCAGGATCTACACTAGAATTTTTTCTTTGTTTTCATTTTGGTTGTCATCTTTCTTTGCAAACACACACAGTACAGATGAAAATTATATTACATGAAGATATAAAATTTTCTTCCCTATCATCAGAAGATGATACAAGAAGAAAGGGTCCAAGCATAAATGGCTAATTAGTAATCAAAAGAATAATCTTGAGGGCTACAGCGTCAGCACACATTTCAATGTAGGTTTTTAAATTATTATTGGGAAGAAAGTCCTCAGAACACACTGATCAGAATCGCTTTAAGCACCAGCTCAGAACTGACATTTTAAACAAGATCTCTATGTACAACACAATTCGAGAATCACAGAAATAGTCAGGAGATGCAGAAAACGATGCTTATAATGGCTTGTCCTTGGTCAAGAGATTTGTGCAAGGTCAAACAGGCAATATGAGACAATACCGGAAGCTATGCTAAGCCCTAAATATCATATTTTAAAAGATGCAAAAATATACCTTGGTATATGACTAAACAGGAAGAATCAGATACACTGATAGTTACTGAAAAAGAATGAGCGTCACATTTTACCCAGTTCAGTAGAACTCTGGCTTCATTTTCCTGTGACATCATCAAGTTTTCTGCCTACTGTCTTCAGGACACACGAAGTCTTCAAAGTTCTCAAGATATGTTATTTTTCTTTTTCACAAACAAAGAATTTTTCATATTAACAGATTAAAAAAAGTGACAATGTATTATGAAATTGACCAGTCCTTATGATTTTCTAAAGGGAAAACCCTGTTAGCGTCTACTAAAGAGTCTTCTTACCCAGAGAGTGATTTTTTCCCATCTGATTTTGGAAAATTAAAAATAATCCACTACTGGTTCACTGTTGTTGATGGGAAAGCATTAGCTTTGGAACAAAAACAAGCTGTTTTTTACATCATAACAGATATTGCAACAACTTCCAAGCTCTCTGTTTGCACCCCTATAAGTACCATCGCTGCACTGCAATGATTAAAAGGACAGAAGAGAGTCAATCTGTAAAAGTTGAAGAAGGACATTAAGGCAATGATGAAAGATTTGAAGGGATGTTATGTGTAAGAAAGGAAAGTCTTTGTGCATTTTTCTAGAGAAGCTTGGACAAAAACCGAGAGTGGAAGTTATGAAGACTCAGGTTTTGGCTATAGATAAGAAAGAAATCTTTGTGTCTGCACTATCAATTCTAAGTGGATAACTAAGAGAAATGAAAATGCATATCCACATAAAAGCTTGCACAAAAATTGTCATAGCAAAAATATTCACAATAGTCAGAACAACTCAAATGTTCATCAGCTGATGAATAGACAAAATCTGTCTACTCGATAGGTTACTTGACCATAAAAGGTCAAGTGTAGTTACATTATATAACCTGCATTCACCTTAAGATATTGATGGTGACAGAAAGAAGCCCATCAGAAAAGATCACATACGGTATGATTCTATTTATATGAAATATGCAAACAAGTAAATTAAGACAGAGCAAGAGTTCATTTGTGGCTTCTGAGGACTAGGCACTCGAGTGGTTAATAAGTTAATAAGATCAAAAAGTATCATGCTTCTCTTAGTGCTCGTAAAAATGGGATAAAATGGACTGAAGAGATTGTTGTTTACTTTAAATGAGTGAGCTGCGTGGCATATGAATTCTATGGAAGAAAGGGAAGAAGGTGGACAGAGAGAAGGAAGGCAGGATGGACTGTTATCTTTTTCCCTGGTAATATTTAAACTGAGCTTGGAAGTCCTGTAGCTGGAGATATTGCACTACACCACAATTTCCCTATAGGCTTGCTAGCTTTAAGATCTCTCAATGCTTTACCCTTTCCCTGTTTTCCTAGCCCAACCTGAGTGGCCTAAGGCTGAAGACTAGCTTCTATTTTTTTCACTGAGGCCATTCTTTCATTTACTCTTCCCGTGATAACTGAAGGCAAAAACTCTTTGTTTGTCTTACTTATGTGATTGCTTATTGACTTAGGTAGAGTTCTCCAGAAATATGATAGGACAATGACTGACATGGGGATGATTTTCAAAGAATGTGCTCCCCAGAGAAACTTGTAAGGATAGATATAGGGCTGGGAAATGGAAGAAGTCAATTCCGGGAACAGTGTCTAGTGTTATCCCAGCCTCAGTCTGACTCTGATGGGAGAGATCTGGAGTATAAAGAAATCCCAGAGTTTGTTCCTCTTTAAGCCGAGGGACCTCTGACTTCATAGTTTTCCTCCCACCAGGCATGATCTACGGGATGTCCCAGGATGACAGAAACTCCCAGGAATTTCCTGTTCCTTGTGGGTACAGAAAAACTGCTCCAGAACCAATAGGAAATCTTTTTGGAAACATTCAAGAGTTGCTCATTAGAAGCTAAGGAATGACACAGAGAATTGGTGTGGTTTTTTTTTTGTGTGTGTGTGTATGTATGTGTGTGTGTACATGTGTGTGTGTGTGTTTATTTCTGAAGACATATATGTGTGTGGTGAAACAGGCACATATGTGCATGTGTGTGTAGAAGCCAGAGGTCACTAACATCCCCTGTCTTTCTGACTCACCCGCTGACTGAGTTTTTGACACAGGGTCTTTTGGCTAATCCTGTAGCTCACCAGTTTAGCTAAGCGCTAGCCAAAGAACTCTGATGATCTGACTGTCTCTGCCTCCCCAGCAGCAGAACTGCAGACATACACAGTAAAACCTGGCTTTTTTTACATGGGTGCCGGGTACCTGAACTCAAGTATTTATGCTTATACATTAAAACCAATGTAAAAAGGAAGGAAGGAGTTGGTTCAAATAAAAAGATCTGAGATGTTCTGAGAAGAACTCCAAAAAGAATCAGTACAACATGGCCTGAAATATTTAAGCCGTTCAAAAAAAAAATAAATAAACTAGAAAAGCTGTTTATTATTCTGGGTCTATAGCAGGCCCTGAACATGGTAGAAGCTTGAAGCATCCAGATACATTTTCAGATTCTGTGGCTCAAGCTTCTCAGGCACGGCCTCTGCATTTCTGCCATCCTTGCTGATGAATGCTTTATCTGGCATCTTTGCCCACATCACACTTGTTCCATTTCAGAGGCTGGAAATCTTCTGAAGTATCAGAGCTGCTGGCTCACACTGCAGGCATTTCTCACCAGCTTCATCAACCTTATTTACCATTTCACCACTTAGTTTAAGGTCAGACAGATTCCCAAGCTGCAAACCCATGAAAACACCTATGACTGGCTTGAGTTCTCCTGAATTAACACAAATTGGCCTAATATACTGACCATTCTACCACGCACACAAAGACTCTCTGATTCATCAATTTTTCAATCATCACATTTGGGGAGTACTGAGAATTTAACTTAGAGCTTCATGCCAGGCAAGCACTCCACCAGCGAGCTATATTGCTGGCCTAACAATATTTTGGTAGTGTTTAAGATAGTGTTTGCTGTATGTATATCTAGAAACTCCCACACATTTCCTGCTCCTTCTGTGTACAGGAAAACTATTTCAGAATACCATAGGACATCCTTTCCAACAGTTCAAATGCTATGCACAGAAGCTGCACAATGGCACAGAAGCAGAATTGGTGGGTGTGGTGGGAGTGTGGGTATATGGCATACGTTGTATAGGTACAGATGGGCCTTGATTTACAATGCCATTTTCCCACTTTATTATGGTTCAAAAGTGAACAGGGATGACACCAACAGCCATGCCAAAGTGGACAGGGGAAAGCCTATGAGACCTCTACCCTACACGAAGCACTACGCATAACTAAGGAATACAGAGAGTAGGAGAAACAGTCTTCCTCAGGGAAGAGTATCCCAATTGGTTGTGCAGTACGAAACAGTCAGCCCTGAAAGCATACATATAAGTAGCATTATACAGACTGAACAGGTTGTACTTAGGAGTGGGGGAGAGCGGAGAAGAGGGCTGTTCATGTAATAATAATTAGTGGAAAACGAGGCCATGCATTTGAGAGAGAGCGAGGAGGCGGATATGGAAAGGTTTGGAGGGAGGAAAAGGAAGGATAAATAATATAATTATAATCTCAAAAATAAAAGAAGAAAGTGATATTCATTTAGTAGAAATGACCCATTCAACTTCAAACTTTTTTCCTTGACTTGAAATATATAGTACAAAAAATTCTGAAAGTCGGCCAGCAGCAGCCAGCAACAGCTCCTGGTCAGTCTTGTGCTCATGGAAAAACCACATAATACTGCACAGTGTAGCATGCTCCTTAGCTACAGGATCTATCAGGTTAAGGATATTGGATGTATAAATGCATACTTGACTTGTGGCATTTTCAATCTCTGATGGGTTTATTGGGCTGTAACCTCATTATAATTCAAGGAATATTATGCCTTTATATATTTAAAACACTACCGCGTAATCTAAGTACTCCCTAGAAGACCTTTTATTAGAAGCATGTACCTTCTCACAATATGCAGGACAGCATCTTTCCCTGAAAACTGTTCTCTCAACAATCTTGGCAGGTTTTTCTGAGAAATCTCAATTCTTACAAGCTGTTTCTACCTTCTGTTTCTCCTCCCTGCATGTTTTCCCTTTCTCACGTCCCATGAGGCTATCACACAAGACGAGGGTTAAGCAGAAATGCTGTAAACAGCTGACGGATTGAGTAAATGAAAAATCAAAGACAGGAGGGAGTAGAAATAAAAAGAGCTCCCAGAAGCTCTTGACGCATATTTGGGTGGTAAGGAGTGAGCCAGAGGGCTTTGCTCCAGAGCCTGCTTTTGTTTGTATCTATGAAAGTGCACGAGTTGAAATTCCATAAATAGAGGAGCTTCTGTACCACGTCCTATTGCTAATATTTTCTTTTCCTCTGACGTCTGTCCTCAGCTTTTCAGTTCATGGTGAGTGCTTAATAAATGCATGACGACTGGTGTTGGAAAGTGTCACAGGCACCAAAAGCATTTGAGAGAAACCTAGGAAAATACCAAAGGGGGGAAAATCATCATTCAATAAATTCTCCTAAACTTAAAAGGGCAAGGATGTTGCTTTTCAACTGGGAGTCTCTGAAAGGACAAACTTGCGAGGAGATGTTTGTCTCAAATTTAGTGCAGGAATGAATTCATTTTTCAAATGGTTTGGGAAAAATCAAAGAACTGTTATTACATGATGTGTGAAAAGTATTTGAAATTCAGATTCTTGCCCTTGTAAATAAAGACTTCTTAGAGCGCAATCCTGCCCATCCAACTAAGTATTTGTATATGTTACTTTCTCCTTAAACTGGGAATGCTGAGCAGCTGCTACAAGGAGTCATTGGACATCCCAGAAAACATACAGGGTCTGGCCCTTCACCGACAATGTTCACTGACCCCTAGATTTCAACAGTGAAATGGCACTATCTCTCTTTTTCATACTCTGAGCTTTCATCTTCTCCCTCGGGGACTTTACAAATCCCAAGAAAAGATTCTCTCTTCCATATATTCATTTCTATGAACATCCAAATTGTTTATATCAGACTTAATCAAAGAAAGCACCTCTAGCCCCATTTCTTCCCGAACAATACAAATCACAAACATATAACCAACAATACAAAACAACCATTTAATTGCTCCCTTGTTGTATTTATGTTTCTAATCTCAATCATTTGACAAAATCTTCTCACCGGGTAGTGTTTTAAGCTTTGTTCGTGCCCTTTTTGTTCCTTGAAACGCATTCTACTTTGGAACACATGTTGGTTCCTTGGTGTTGAACCAAGCTGGCTACTTATTTGTGCTGGACTGAAGTACAATGAGCCATGTGCTTTGAGACTAGAAAAGCAGAAGATTGGAAACCACACATATCCTCACTTAGTCCCTAGAGTCCTCTGATTCTACCTTGTCATTTAAACCCTAGCACACTTACAAGAATCAAATTCATTTTCTAAATTGCATTTTTATGGCATAACGCTTTTTTAATAGACTGTGACTTTAGAGGAAGGTCACATTGTATGTATACACACATATACATATATGTGTATGTATGTTCAAAAGTTCAGACTAGTCAAGATTCTGGGGGCTATTCAGAAATCCAGCTCACTTTCCATAACTAACTCAGTGTACGTAGCATCCTCACTATGCTCTGAATATTCCACAACGCAACCATGCATCTCCTTGTTTTTTTTATACTCTGCAATTTAAGGTCACACATTAAACAAGATTCCTTGTTCACAAGAAGAGATTTCTCTGTGTTATATGCCCTTCTTCCTCCATCGCATCCATCACCTCTCTTCCCTTCCACGTATTCCATTTCCCATTAGCAACCAAAACTCCTAATAGCTTCTCTGGAGTTCCTAGAGGACAATTCCTGACTCGCATTACCATGCTCCTAAAAGAGTCTCTGCAGCCATCCTACTGGCATCTCTGCTAGAATACTTATTTGTTTTGTTTGATATATCTTTCCAAACAATGTTCTCCTCAAAAACAGAACTGTCACATTAATCTTTTATCCAAAAGTCTGATCCCCTTCCTACTGTATAGTAATAGCTTGAAGAATATTTGTTGAACACTTTTCTTAACCATGACTACAGAAGATGAGAACAAATGCTATGAGTATTTACAGCTCCAACAAATTTATAATGAATCTGGACCAGAATTAACTGCAGCTACAGCAATTGTTCCTTGGAGTAGCCTGGTGATGGTTACAACAGAAGCATTCCTTTGGCCCAGACTTGATGAACACACATATGGTTTGAAATGTGTTAAAGGGTCTCCCACAAAGGAATTCAATGGGTGCTGCTTCTCACTTGCATGCTAATCTCTTCAGAGTTCAGAAGTCAAGACTCCTCCATTTGACTGCCCACTGAAAATTATAATCTATGAAATGCCTTTCCAAAGGGCACTTGATAAATCTGAGTTCTGTCTTTTGGTATTTGTGAGTCCTATCTGTACAATCTGCCCTATACAACTCTGTCATCAGAAATTAAAATGTAAATCTCTACAATTCCACTCCATGGGACCAGCAACAGGCAGAGTAACTTAAGATAACATTATCCAAATGCTCTGATCCGCAAAACAAGAATTCCACTTAGCCTTAGAGCATAAGAATTTGGCAATTGGATCATTGTTCCAATAGCCTCAATTCCATCAAATCCATTCTATTTTCAGGACCACGAGGGAAAGAAAAGGAACCTGGATACAATTTTTCTAATAAGATGTCCTTGGAAACAACAGTAACCCAAACACTGTGACCTAAGCAGCTGAATAGCTATCACTTCACCTTCTACTACTAGAGCTCAGTATTCACAAAACTATACACCATGCCATTTTCTCGCAATTGGATTTCTTTGAATACATGGTTCTTTGAGGTGCTATAACTGATCTGAGAGGCTGAATGAAGATCATGAATCTTCTGAGAGTCTAGGAAACAATCAACTATAGTTTCTTCTTATCACTTTCCTGGTAGCTTAGGGGATAGCAATTCTAAAAACATCATGTATGTCTACATATACACATTGTATATATATACATATGTATATATATGTATGTGTGTATACATATACACATACCATGTGCATATATATAAGGTGTGTATGAATTTATGCGTAATATATAGTCTCAATAAGAAGATTGTGTTGTTTTTAAATGAAAGATTTTGAAAAATCAAAATGTTAGTACATATTGCATATTTACACAAACTTTTATATTGTAGTTTATGGCAATGTTATTTTTAAGAATGGCCATCAATCACTCTAATGCCTGGGTTATTACATTCCTCATATTCATTTTTAGAATTTAATGTAGTTCTTTCTTTTATAATTCCCAACTTGCATCCATGGAAGGAGATAAATTTAACTCAATATATCAGCCAATTATATAAGCAACTCTTTTTAAACTTCAAGCCATTTCTTCTGGCCTTCTCCTTTAAAAAGAAAAACCTGCCTCAAATTTCTCCTTCAGGAGTAATAACACTTAAATCCTTTTGTAAAATCTAAAACTGACTCTTTTTTTTTTTTTTGAGAAGCACACACATTCTATTTGGACTCCCACAAAAGACTGGGCAATCAGCCAAAATTCAAGTGTGCAATTGAGGCAGACAACATTCTGTGTATAAACAGCTCCCCCAGTCTCCACTATCTCTGGAAAACTTCACCAAATTAAGACTAAACAGAAGTAGAAAGATGATATCCTTACGAATTTCCTTCTTGGGCTCAATCAGTCCCACCATGCAGCTCTTTCCTCGAGTCTTCAGTGTCTCCTTTGGGCTAGCAAGCCTAGAGGCAAGGTGTGTGCTCAGGTAATTCATCATCTGGAGTTAGAACTCCACCTTCTTAGGTTTGCCCATGATGGATACTTGCCATGGGAAGACTTGGTCTTCCATACTTAAACGGTGGAGACAATCTAATGCAAATAAATATTCTATTTGCCAAAACACAGTCCCAAACACAGGTCCAGACCTATTGTGTTGTGTCGCTCTGCACGGTTATTTTATGAGGTATATGCCAGAAGTCACATTCATAATAAACTGGCTGAGTGCAGTGCTACTCCATCTCCATCATTATAAAGATGGAGGTTCTGTTGGGAGGTGGTGGTGCACGCCTTTAATCCCAGCGCTCAGGAGGCAGTGGATCTCTGTGAGTTCGAGGCCAGCCTTGTCTACAGAGTTAGATCCCAGACTGCTAGCGCTGTTACACAGAAAAACCCTGTCTCAAAAATGAGAGAGAGAGAGAGAGAGAGAGAGAGAGAGAGAGAGAGAGAGAGAGAGAGGGAGGGAGGGAGGGAGGGAGGGAGGGAGGGAGGGAGGGAGGGAGAGAGAGAGAGAGAGAGAGAGAGAGAGAGAGAGAGAGAGAGAGAGAGGAAAAAGGAAAAAGAAAAAAGATGGGAGTGCTTTTCCTTGCCTTTAGTTCTGTATTTAAAGCTTTATTGCAAAATAGTATACAAGCAGTAAATGCTGAAGTAATAAGCACACATATCAATGTATTTTCCTGAAGTACCCACCACTGTCCATTGTCCTTCTGGGTCCTGAAAGTCTCTTCCCATTCTCAATCCCCAAATGTTACCATCTCTTAATTGACAGTCCCATTGGTTTGCTGGTCTGACTCTGAGCTTTAGTTCAATAGAATCACACTGTACACAGTAGACAATCTTCTTACCAAGGCCTTTTTTCATCCACACTACATGTTGTGGCATATACTCATACTTAATATTTGCTGCTGAGAAGTATTCCATTGCATGAGTAAAACATATCTCTTTTTCTTTCTGCCTGTTAATAGAAATCCTGTTGTTACCAGTTTGGGATGAACATTCTAGCACATGCCTTTTGGTGAGCTTTTGCTGAGAGTGGAGACATTCCTCTACAGAAAATCCCAATATACCTCCTTAGTAGGTACTGACCAACAGATTTCCATATCGTTATACCGACCTACACAGCTACCAACATACACACATATAATAAACAAACACAAATAAGTAAAGATGTAAGTAGTGAAGAACATCTTTCTTTGAGCAAAAAAGGCATCATGTTTTAGACTTGAAAGACAGTTTAAAAAAGCAACATTAGAGTAGGGGTATATAGGCAAAAGATAAAACTGGCCAATATCTTCAGTAGAGTAATGTAAAACTAGTACTTTAAACATTGGAATTGTATGCCCAGGAGAATCTAGAATCCTTGCAAATTTTGGCACACTAATGAGATACTGATTGATCTGACATTTTGAATATGTTTATGATTAAGTTTCTGGTGGCATTTAGAATGCTCTCTCTTACAAAACAGAGTAAAGGGATAATGTTACTTGATTTCTTGCAGTTACACAGAATTGGCCCTCCGCCTTCATAAAATGACTTATTAAGATACTATTCTAACTAGCTGAAAATAATGAAATATCATGCTTCCCAAAGCATGATACAACTCAATAATTTTAAAACATCCACTTCTTAGATATTATGCATAGCTTGCCTACTAATTTTTGAGCCAATGACAATTTTGCAATCAATTATTTCATTAGGAAAAACTTGAACAGGGACCATCAGGGAATAGCTCACTGGCTCACTCCTAATGCAAATCTGTGTGGAAGAGCAACCAGAAATGAAAATGACATGGAGAAAACATTTCAAGATGCAGGTTTAGGCAAGCATGTTCTGAATATCTAAGGAAATATTGCCAATAATTCACCAATAGAAGCCGCTGAAATTAAACTAGGTCTAATACCGGCAATTTATAGCTGCAGGGAGAGGGAGGTGGACCTGCCGACCACACTCTAGTAAATGAATGTCCACACATCTACAAGTATGTGGATTTGATGGGTTAAAAAAAATGGATTTGATGGGTTGGGAGGAAAGGGAGTACACAAAGTTTGGTGGGTCAGGTAGGGGAATGTATCTGGAATATGAAATTCTCAGAGAATTAATTAAAAGCTTAATATTAAAAAGGTTTCTGGCTAGCAAAGAAACCCAAATAATTAACAAGTGTGTAGAGGGCAGCAGACAGAAGGTGAGGAAATCTTCACTTCTTCCATCCTAGTTAGAGTTTCTCGTGCTGTGATGAAACAGTATGACAAAATCAACTGGGGAGTTAATTGGCTTACACTTTCTTTTTCTTAAATATAAATTTATTAAATATACCAGATCTCAATCTGGATGGCTGTGAGCCAGTATGTGGTTGCTGGGAATTGAACTCAGGACCTCTGGAAGAGCAGCCAGTGCTCTTAACCACTGAGCCATCTCTCCAGCCCCTGGCTCGCACTTTCTTTTATTTATTTATTTATTTATTTATTTATTAATTTATTTATTTTATTTTTTCCGTTTATTTATTTATTAAAGATTTCTGTCTCTTCCCCACCACCGCCTCCCATTTCCCTCCCCCTCCCCCAATCAAGTCCCCCTCCCTGGTCAGCCCAAAGAGCTATCAGGGTTCCCTGCTCCTGGCTTACACTTTCATATCACTGTTTATTACTGAAGGAAGTCAGGACAAGAACTCAAACAGGGCAGGAAGCTAGAGGCAGGAGCTGGTGCAGAAGCCATGGAGAAGCACTGCTTACTCGTTTGCTCATCATGCTTTCTCAGTCTGCTTTTTTATGGAACCCAGAACCATCAGCCCATGGTGGCTTCACCCACAATATACTGGGCCCTTGCTCATCAGTCACCAATCAGGAAAATATTCAACAGCTGGATTTTCTGGGACCATTTCCACCTGACTCCTCTCAGAATGGTTAGCAGTAAGAAATAGATGATGATAGATTCTGGTAAGGATGTAGTGTTGGGGGTAGGAAACACTCATTACACACAATTGGCAGGAAGGTAAATTAGTCAGCCACTGTGGAAATTAGTATGGAGGTTCTACAAAAAGCAAAACAGAGCTATCATACATATGAGCCAGCCATTTCACTACTGTATATACACCTCTGGCAGCATGGTACAGAGATGTCTGCACACTCATGTGCATTGCTGCACTATTCGCAACAGCCAGGAAATAGAACCAGCCTAGGTGTCTACCAACAGATGACTGGACAAAGAAAATTACATACAAAGAAAATTTCACACACACACACACACACACACACACACAGAGAGAGAGAGAGAGAGAGAGAGAGAGAGAGAGAGAGAGAGAGAGAGAGAGAGAGAGAGAGTTAATCCATCATAAAGAAGAGCAAAATTATGCCATGTGCAGGGAAATGGATTGAACTGGATATTTTAAGTTAAGTGAGATAAACCAGACTCACAGAGAAATGCCATATACTGTCTCTCATATGCAGAAATCTAGATCAAACATATTTTTGTACATATGTGTGACATAGAAATTATTGGCTATGATTTGGAAAGAGGGCCAGCAAAAGGAGGAACAAGGTAAGAGAGGTGATAGGGGGATGCGTACGAGTAAAGAGAAAACAAGCAAGACCTGGAAGATCCTCTAAAACCACGTGACGGTAAATGAATGACCTTGAGGAGGGTTTTTAGAGAGACCTTGTGTTACAAGCACCACACCAAGTGCATGAAGGGGGAAAACAGGACACTGTGAAGGGAAAGAGGTCTGGGCAAAGACTTATCAGTGGAGGTGGCCAGCTGGTCTTGATTTTTCTGAAAGAGATCTTCAACTAGTGTTCTCAAGACCAGGGCTTTGTCTGAGGTAAAGACCAAGGAAAGACTCACAAGTGCCAAGAAAGAAAATGGTGGCGAAGATGGTAGACTGCATGCTCAACATTTTCAAATGGATTCCACAAATTCCTACCACTTTAAAAGCCAAATATGAGACAGTCACTGAGTGCAGCAATAGTAATTAACTCCAGTTCTTTGCACAGGGTAGGCCTTTAGATTATCTTAGCTTTCCTCCAGACTGCACAACATCTTGTCTTCACATTTCCAAGGTTGAGGACAATTTTGATTACAGGTTCAAGTGCACATTACTACCTGGAGATTTTTTGTTGTGTGAAGATTTTCATAAAGGCACATGCCAGTGCACAGCATAATGCAAATGTCCACTCAGCTTTAATGAGCAGCCTTTACAACATATGACAGGATTTAATGAGAAGGGAAAACATTTTTCCCCTATTCTTAAGAACAAAATAAAATGATTGTTTTTCAGACTACCACCTGGTTTCTTCGGCTCACTTGTCATGCAGCCTAGTCTGTTCTAAACATTTAAAATTTTTCCAAGCAGGAGGCCTGAGCCCAGTAATAACGTAATTTCTTCTTGCTCAGAACTTCTGAATCTTTTTTTCTTAATTGGGCAAACATCCTTTATTCTAAAACACTGTTATTTTCCTTTTTTGCTAAGTTCACTCTGCCTACTTTGAACAAAACCTAAAATCCCCAGGAAAGTGTTAAGGCTCAGAATTCGTAAATGTAGTCCCTACAGGGATGGAATATTTCCAGGCTCCGATTGCAAGAAAGGATTGTGTCTAAAACTTTCGCTGAGTAAAAGAAGGGCTCGCTGAGATTGTAGGATTCCTTCAAATTCTTCCCTATTCCCAAAAGCCAAAAGTGGGCCAGATAAAATCCATCCTTCCCTGGACACCTTTCAGGGTTG
Source organism: Microtus oregoni (assembly GCF_018167655.1). NCBI lineage: Eukaryota > Metazoa > Chordata > Mammalia > Rodentia > Cricetidae > Microtus > Microtus oregoni. The sequence continues at coordinate 118,230 of NW_024544756.1, forward strand.
TTCTACTTAGTAGGATTCTAGGTACAAACATGATTGTTCTAGGCATACCTAAAAGTGTGTGATGGAGGAAGGTCATTGGTTAAAAAAATAAAGAAACTGCTTGGCTGGCCCTCATAGGTTAAAACATAGGTAGGCAGAGTAAACAGAACAGATTGCTGGGAGAAAGAAACTGAGTCAGGGAGTCACCATGGTTCTCCCACTCCAGACAGATGCAGGTTAAGATCATTCCTGGTAAGCCAGCTCGTGGGCTACATACATTATTAGAAATGGGCTAGTCCAGGTGCGAGAGTTAGCCGAGAAAAGGCTAGATATAATGGGCCAAGCGGTGTTTAAAAGAATACAGTTTCCGTGTAATTATTTCGGGTAAAGCTAGCAATGGGGGCGGCCAGGTTGAAACAAGTCAACAAGTCCGCCGCCCTTGTTTCAACAGAGTGGCGCCCGATGTGATGGACTAAATCCACTTAAAAACCTGAGATAAAACTGGACTCTCTGAACATGGCGAACAATGAGGGCTGATGAGACACCAAGGACAATGGCAGGGGGTTTTGATCCTACTTAATGTGCTGGCTTTGTGGGAGCCTAGCCAGTTTGGATGTTCACCTTCCTAGATATGGACGGAGAGGACCTAGGACTTAACACAGGGCAGGGAACCCGGACTGCTCTGTGGACTGGAGAGGGAGGGGGAGAGGAGTGGGGGGAGGGGGAGAAGGGTGGGAGGAGGGGGAGAAGGGTGGGAGGAGGGGAAGGGAAATGGGAGGCTGGGAGGAGGTGGAAACTTGTTTTTTGTTTATGTTTTTTTTTCTTCTTTTCGCAATAAAAAAAAAAACCTGAGAAGGCTTAAAAATAAGGGAGAGAGAGTTTAACACAGATTTTTGCTGTTTGTTGCTGGCGTGCTGTAGAAAGATTTCCTGATTCGGCAACAGCAGCAGAAAAAATGCTATGTCATTTTAAAGCTCAGCTTCCTGGGGCTGTGCTGCCACTGTGAACTCTGGCTTTAAAGCATTTCAATGGATTTTATGGGACTGGATGTTTCATATTCCCGCTTGGGATCGGAAGGAGAGTGCTCTGAGACAGTGCTGAGCGCTCCCTGCCTGCACCTGGGCAGACTGCAGAATCAGGCTTAGGCAGGCAGAAGAGCAAGGCGGAAGAGACGTGTTTTCAGACTGCACAGTGCTCTGCATGTCAGATTTGGTTGTAACTTGGATAAAAAGAGTTTCTGTGCTGCATGCTCAGTCTCAGAATTAAACTGCTGAGTGTGGCTCCAATGTGGACTTGCTGTGTGCCTGGAACTGTGCTCAGCCCAGGGGCACCAAATGGATCTGAGGCAGGAGTGGCTGCTCCATGAGCAACTGTGCTGACCTCAGGCAGGAACTGCTGTAATTACCATAATAACAGCACAGTTAAGGTTTAGACTTGGCAATAAACAGGCAGTACCATATTACCCCTACATGGTGCAACTTCAGTTTTTAAGAACTGCTTAACATTTTAAGAAATAAATGCTCCTGGATAGTAAAAAAATTACAGATTCACAATAAAACAGATTCAAACAGACCACTAAATGGATCACAGTGTTGGATAATTGTACGTAGGCTTGAGAGAAAAAAAATAGAGACAATAAAGTTAATGCCTTAAAAAAAAGGTAAAGTCTTTAAAGAGACAGAGTACAGATAGTTGAGAGATTAAAAGAAATAAAGTAAAAATAAGCCACATAAAAATGGAAAATTCACAGAGAGTCTGGATTATGTACATTGTGTTTTCTTTAAAATTTTTGACTGTGAAGGAGCTAAGTACAGAGAGACATTTCATTACATGGGCTGCCAAGCTAAACCAGAATGGATAGATATAAGGGTATTACAATTTCAAAATTTGGGTCTAAGGATATGATGCTTTGGAGAGGGTCTTCTTTTGTTTTCACAGAGGACCAGACCCTGTGGATTTCTTCTATCCCGATATGGTATGATAGACCACGACCTCCCGAAAAGTTCCTGTGAACACCCTTAAAAAATTACTTCGCTCAACTGCCAACTGAGATGACCCTGGCACACAGGTTATACCATGAAAGACCTAATTAACGACGCCCCCATTCAGCAGGAAGCAGTTTGGAGAGAAAAAACTGTGCCCATGTTCCCAAAATATTGTTTATAAATGTGTTTTTACATTTAAAGGGGGAAATGATATAGGTATAAATAATTTGCATTGGTATGGATTTTAAGGTCAATTTTGTTATATGTATATGTATTTCTGATCTTGATTAAGGTATTGTGATTGTGTAGTTCATTTTTTAAATGCAATGTATAATTAGGAAATATAGGTTGTTGATGGATAATCATAAATAATAGTCAAGTTTGTAGTAATGTTAGTTAGATTTTCTAGATATATAGAGATACATTTCAGTTAGATAGACATTCTTCATATCTTTCAAAGACTGCAGAATATGGCATTTAATGTTTTAATAACTTAGGACTTTTCATGACAATGAGACATATCTGCTCCTGGCGGCAACAATCTACTTCGAGAGGAAGATGGGCATCAAAGAGGATCCTTATGGAGTTTCATAGCCATTTGGGCAAGAAACTGCTCTTGCCTGGACTGTTGCATAAAATGGACACAGAGAACCCGTAGAGAGAGGACTGCTGAACTTGCCTAAAGGTGAGACGGTCTTTTGGGGTTCATGACTCAAGAAAGAGTCTGCGAGACATTCTTCAGGACAAGCAGATAGTGACTGACTTTGAATTTTCCTGCTTCATGGAAATGTCTGCTGGATACTATGGGCCTGAAGGCTGAAGATGGATGCCCCAACAGTACAGAGAAACTTTGGATGACTGTCCAGGCAATGAGATGTTTCTGTCATTTCTAGAGTTTTGGATTTCTTGTTTACTTAGGTAATATTATATCCTTCTGGAGTCTTTGATGGAGTTGAAGAATGGATAGGTAGTTATAGTTTTTCCATTGTTATGATAAAAGATAAAATAGATATAAATATTGTAACTGTGATTCTTGCTTAAAAGCTGTTTTGCTATATGTAATTTTACTATGTTAAAGTTAAAGCCTTTCTTTTTTGTTTAAACATAAAAAGGGGAAACGATGGAGGAAGGTCATTGGTTAAAAAATAAAGAAACTGCTTGGCTGGCCCTCATAGGTTAAAACATAGGTAGGCAGAGTAAACAGAACAGATTGCTGGGAGAAAGAAACTGAGTCAGGGAGTCACCATGGTTCTCCCACTCCAGACAGATGCAGGTTAAGATCATTCCTGGTAAGCCAGCTCGTGGGCTACATACATTATTAGAAATGGGCTAGTCCAGGTGCGAGAGTTAGCCGAGAAAAGGCTAGATATAATGGGCTAAGCGATGTTTAAAAGAATACAGTTTCCGTGTAATTATTTCGGGTAAAGCTAGCAATGGAGGCGGCCGGGTGCCGGGGACGCAGCCCGCCGCCCTTGTTTCAACAAGTGTGGACATTCTACACGTTACTTCTTCCTCTCCACACTGAACACAAAGCTGAGATACAGTATGTAGACAGAATCCTAGAGGGGAGTCATGTGAATTATAGCCAACATTTTTTTTTTCAGGCCACCAGTTACATGCCATCAAACCTAGTAGTTAAGTAGCTAAAGAACTAGCGTCAACTAAGGTGATTCTGTCCAGGGGCAACATCTGGAGGAATTTTGGTTGTTGTGACTGAGTTAGGGAAAGAGACACAATTGGCATCCAGGGCATATAGCTCAGGGGTACTGCTAACCATCCTACTGTGAGGACAATCCTCAAACCCACCAATTTCCTAGCCACAAATCTCAACAAATCTAAGGCTGAGGAACCCTGAATGAGAACAATCAGAAAATATAGCAATAGGTGGTTTGGTTCATACCCATTCCAAAGTTCATTTGTGTGGCACCTATACTTGATGAGTGAATCAAAAGAGATTCAGTCTCACAAGTTGGGCAAAGTTAATGTCCCATCACACCCTGGTTGCCACATACAGAGGGAAGAGAAATCAATATCAGGCTCTTTTACTGTACATGTTCAGGTTATATTTCGAAATGGTCTAGATGATTTCATTCTGTGGTTCATTGCTCTCAACAAACTCTAAGTTATTGATGTACGTCTGGAAGAGAAAGAGCCTTTGGACATGACTTTCTTCATGTCACCCTATTTGATAACTCAAGAGAGCCTTTCTACACTGAGGGTGAGAAAAGCAAGTCATGACTTCTGGTCTCTACATTCAAAGCATGACACAAATAAAGCCCATCCCATCCAAACACATTTCGAAGGAAAAGTTTAGCAACTTGCCTCTCCAGTGAACAGAAAGATGAGTGATAATGCTACTTACAGCCTACTTTCAAATACGCACTCACACGGATGCAAAAAGCTTTGTTTATTCTTGACAGTTGGTTTTCCCTTGATCCTTTTTTTTCAGATAAATTGTCTATGTGACTCAGGTTGAAGAGAGAAAAAAATTGAGAAACCTTCTTGCAGCCAGAAGAGATGTTGGCAGAAAGCTAACATTCCATTCTGTTCCTGTTTGACCAATGTATACACATTTACTCCAAAGAATGACTGGTGAATTAAAAATAAAAAAAAAATCTCTCATCCCCAAATGAAGCATCAAACCATCTCAGAGTGGCAGTTTAGAGAGTATATTGAGTAGGTCTTGATCATAAATACATAAATCAGGATATATCAAAGCCCATATAATTTTGATTTGACATTTTAGGGCAAATTTTATTTGTAGATATCTTCCCATTTCAGTATGTCATCTAAATCGTAAGAACAACATAGATTCTTAAGATCTTGTCAGAGATTATTTTTGTCAGGGCATATTTTTATCATAAACAGTTACATACTAATTAAAATCTGGGAACAAGTTTTTCAAAGCAATATTAGTTTTTCTAGAATGCTCTGAACAAACCAGAAGAAAATGATACTGCAGTGGAAGATACTCTGCTTTGATCCTAGAGTAGAGAGGAAGTATGTAGATCATCAAGGAGTAAGTTAAGAAGGCAAACCAATCCTATGATTTCAGACCACTTAGGTTTACATAAACCCATCAGGAATTAGAAACATCTATGTGTCATCATCATTTACATGTTGCTTAAAAGCCAAAATTGAAAAGGCAAATTTATTAAAATGTGAACTTGATTTTTGTGTAAAATGATACAATCTGCTAGAGAATTTTATTATTACCCTTTGGGCCAAACCCAACCATTACCTGTTTTTTTTTTTTTTTTTTTTTTTTTTTTATTTTAATTTATTTATTTATTAAGAATTTCTGCCTCGTCCCCACAACCGCTTCCCGTTTCCCTCCCCCTCCCCCGATCAAGTCCCCCCCCCCCCCTCATCTGCTCGAAGAGCAATCAGGGTTCCCTGACCTGTGGGAAGCCCAAGGACTGCCCACCTCTATCCAGGTCTCGTAAGGTGAGCATTCAAACTGCCTAGGCTCCCACAAAGCCAGTTCGTGCAGTAGGATCAAAAACCCACTGCAATTGTTCTTGAGTTCTCAGTATTCCTCATTGTCCGCTATGTTCAGCTAGTCTGGATTTATCCCATGCTTTTTCAGACCTAGGCCAGCTGGCCTTGGTGAGATCCCAATAGAACATCCCCATTGTCTTAGTGTGTGGGTGCACCCCTCGTGGTCCTGAGTTCCTTGCTCGTGCTCCGTCTCCTTCTGCTCCTGATTTGGACCTTGAGATTTCTGTCCGGTGCTCCCGTGTGGGTCTCTGTCTCTGTCTCCTTTCATCGCCTGATGAAGGTTAATATTCCTGAGGATGCCTATGTGTTTGTCTTTGGATTCACCTTATTTAGCTTCTCTAATGGAATATATACATATTAGAGTATTACTCAGCAGTAAAAAACAAGGACTTCTTGAATTTTGCATACAAATGGATGGAAATAGAAAACACTATCCTGAGTGAGGTAAGCCAGACCCAAAAAGAGGAACATGGGATGTACTCACTCATATTTGGTTTCTAGCCATAAATAAAGGACATTGAGCCTATAATTCATGTTCCATTACCTGTTTTTGATAAATAAAGTTTTATTGGCACACAGCCACAACTCATTCATGTACTGTCTATCTGCTTTCAACCTATAAAAGTAGAGCTGAGTAGCTATGGCAAGTTCTCCAATCTGAAAAGCTGAAACTATTTACTCTTTGAACCTTTATAGAAACAGTTTACTGACCCTTGCCTTAGATCCCTGGACCTCTTCTACTGGACATTTTTACACAGGAGCATTGTACATATAATTAATAATTAGAAAGAATGCTTTTTGCATAGTTAGCAACAAAATATGCAAACAATCAAAAGGGATGAAATCATAGTTCTAGCAAAAACTCTTTCTAAAAGATTCTTACTCTACAAAGCATTAGCTTAAATTCACTGCAATTTGCATAAATATCCTGCATTTTCTATAAAGACTTTAGATGGTATATACACTTCTTGATGCAAGGATGTTTTGATCTGCTAATGTTAGTGTTGTAAACAATAGAGATAAAATATACTATATAGCTATGATCAAATACTTAAAATTGCTGTAAGACAGGCTTCATGTCAAAGAAACTGTCTATAACCAAAGGAGACTGCCAGAAGAAAGTAATACAAGAAGAAGGAATACCTGTTTCTCTGCATTTATTTTTACAGATCAATTGGAATGCCTTTGATCTTCAAGCCAACTTGGCCAGTCTTTCCCATGTGTCTACTCTCATTTTCAAACCTTCAATTCAAATAGTCTAGCCTATGAATATAACTTTCAACCTTTCTTGTCTTGATTATCTTCCCGATAATCAGCGCTGTCTTGAATCTTACGCCTTTCTCTCTAGCCTGGATGCCAAGGTTCGCTACAGAAACTGTTCTAGCCATCTGTTGTTTCAATGACTCAACAAAGTCTATTACTAATCAACATCAGACCGCACTCCCCTTCCTCGTGATGGATATGAAGTACATTGCCAAAAAAAAAATACGCACAAATATGCAGACTGGACACAATGACAGAGAAACTTTCAGGAGCTCCAGCTTTTAGCTTAGGTTCCACTCATCTTCCTAGATCTCCTTTTCTATTTGCACCTCTTTATGCTATCTCCTTTCCCACAGGAGAACCAGCTCAGGTTCCCAGGAATTCTTCTTTATCTGCCTAACTAGAGTGGATGCTATTGTTCTACAGGCCAATGGGAGTTTAATTCACAAAGGATGTCTATGAGTTTCCCAAATTTGTCATGTGAAAAAAAAAAAACAAAGACTGCCTATACCACCATTTTACTACCTATAGTGCCCTTTTCACTGAAATGTATACCTTTATTGAAATTTCTAATCCAGAAGCCACCTAATGATTCCAGAATTTGACCTAGTCCTTTGGAGACAGGAAACTAGGGAACAGATTAATTTTAAGTTAGTTTCTATGCTTATCTTGGATGATGAGGTACAAGATGCTTATGAAATTTTTGGTAAATCAGATCCTCCACAAGCCTTCGTTTGCTTCTGTCAATCAATATATCAGCATTGTGACCTAGTCCAAAAAGTTCCAACATCAATGGGTCTGTGTCAGAAGTCTCTTAAATCTATCACCTCCGTTATGTCATTACAAGCCATCTCTTCACTGGTCATACTGCCCTCCCTACTCTATCTTACCCAAGCACAATCCATGCATTCTCTCTCCATAATAGAACTACCCTCTCTCTAGGCCTGTTTCAGTTAACTACATCTCATTACAAGTGGAATGCGGACATCCTGACAGCCATTGAGTGTTGTTTGGGAATGCCTCAAAGTCCCCACATTACCCATTGTTTGCATGTGTAAATCCCTCTTCCTTTGCTTTCTTTGCCAGATTTGCTTTTATGGGTGAGCACTGAAATGGCATTTCTTCTGGTGATGCCTCCCCTAACATTCAGAGGCCCACGTGCACTGCCAGCCTTGGATAGCCTCTGGAGGCATCTGTACGTGGATAAAATGTTATCATTGGTTTTCCCTATGTATCTCCTCCGTTCACTTGGTTCTTAAAGAAGGGGAAGCAACTTCCTGAATTGTAGTGCTACAGCTATTGCCCTGGGGCACAGCATACAGCAGGCAGTGTAGGGAACATGTCTTCATGATGGGAGCATGAAAGTCCAGGGACTTAGATTTAAGGAGGGCTTATTTCTGGTTGACATGAGTGAGCACTGGTGCCTTGGGAAGAGCTGTGAGAAAACATCGGTAGAACAACATGGCATGAAGCCTTGGCTGAGAGAGAAAAAGACTGACAGGTTGTCAAGTTGCACATTATCACTGGGAAACATTGGAAGACATGTACGCAATTGCAGTATCATTTCCTTCTGAAAGGTGCGGAATTCACCCTGACAGCGATAGATGAAGAATGAGCGTATTCCAGACCTGTGCAATCTCAAAGTTGTCATCAGAATGGCCTCCAGACACCAAGAAGGCAGCTTGCTCTTGTTTCTTTGTAAGAGATCTATCTAGAATGATAAAAGTGTGTCAATATGTAGCTGATACTTGCATTGAAAATGGTAAGTGATTTATGGTTAAAATACCCTTTCTGGAACAAATACTAAGTGTGTGTGTGTGTGTGTGTGTGTGTGTGTGTGTGTGTGTGTGTTTGTGTGTGTGTGTGTGTGTGCGTGTGTGTGTGTTTTCTTTTGCTATCTCTTGTGTGTTTAATTCCAAGCTTATGAGAAGGACAGAATTCTACTCTTTAAAACAAAGACTTACTGGTCTAGCAGTCTTGTTAACATATGATTCTCAAACTAAATATAAGATCCTACTTAATGTGCTGGCTTTGTGGGAGCCTAGCCAGTTTGGATGTTCACCTTCCTAGATATGGACGGAGGGAGGAGGACCTAGGACTTTCCACAGGGCAGGGAACCCTGACTGCTCTTTGGACTGGAGAGGGAGGGGGAGAGGAGTGGTGGGAGGGGGAGAAGGGTGGGAGGAGGGGGAGGGAAATGGGAGGCTGGGAGGAGGTGGAAACTTGTTTTTTTTTTTCTTCTCCTTTTCTCAATAAAAAAAAAAGAATACCATTTAGATGTACTCTGGTAACCTAGGCTAAATACTAAGCAAGTACCATAAAGTGGAGCAAGAGGTATTTCTTCCTGAAATTAAGGCTCTAGCCTTGTCAAGTTTCTGACTCATCAGACTTGCAAAATGATCTCTTCCTGGCAAGATCTTGCCCCATGAGTCCTTTAGAAACCACATTTTCCCAAGATCAACTATCATTGAAAATCCCTCAGAAATCACAACAGAAAACTGAAAGGAAAAAAGAAAGAACAAACGTAAAGAAATCCCCTTTACAGCATCATATGCATATACAACTCTATTACTACTTCCTGAATGGCAACCATTCCAAAACATGAAATCATGCTCAAAGGGTATTTCTCAGTCTCAGCACTATGAATATTTGGGGCTGAAAGGCTCATTGGTGGGGCTCATTCTATGCATTGCAAGGTTAGTGGTATACCTGACCTCTCCCTGCTCAATATCATTTGCACTCCCCATCCCAGTTGTGACAACTAAAAACATCTAAAAGCATTACAGATGCCCTATCGGGAGAGAAAATCCTCCTCCACCTTTTCACCCCATGTTGAGAACCACTGGTTCAAAGGCCAGGCAAGAAACTCAAACATCCGCACTAGTGGACCTATATGTACAGCAGAGTTCAACCAATAAAAATCACCTACCCCACCCAGCACACATACCCCGTACTCCACACACAGCATACGTAGTTCTAAAGCCAAGGTCACATGGAGTCTCAAAGAAGATTTATCCTAGTAGCTACCCGTTCCGGGAGGCTGTCAACCAGAAGGGCAAACACCATGACATTGCCTTCGTTTCTTTCTTCATTTTGTTCGTAATTACCCAAATGGAAAGCATAACTATCCTGGAACCACTTGTTGCCATAGCAACAGAGCCAGAGTGTATTTCCTCTACCCTTGTGAGTTCACAGTGCAGGCTCCTGGTGCCACCTGACTTGATTTTCTAATTGCTTGAACAGAGGAATCCAAGCGTCCAAGCACTGAAGTTAAAGAAAGAAAACCTTGATCACTAACGATGATAAGCTTCAAGGACACACATACTCTTCAAGCTAAAGGGGGGCTTCGTATTTGAAAAAACATCTCAAGGGAGATACAAGGACCCTGGGGGTGCTTTGTAGATTGCTCATGTCACTTCAGAATGAAAGCCAATTCAGCAATACAAGTAAAGGTTACAAAAAGTGAAATGCAAGGAACGTAGAACTCCACTCTTCTGGACTCTCAGCTTTTGCAGCCTCTGTCTGAAGTAGCTTCTACACCTTGTGACCATGTTACCTCTCTGATTTCTTTTCTCTATGACCCCCTAACTCCCTTGTCAATCATTTGCTCCACTGCAATGGCATTATTTTGCATATCTAAGTGTGTTGCTAGACTGGAGATTCCAGTCAACTGAACTGAGCAAACCACTTCCCGTTGAATTGAGAGGACCTTTCACCTGACACTTAATAGAAGAAAATCAAAGCATAATAGAAGAAACGCACACAAAGAATTAGAAAAGCAAGAAAATATAAACTATCTCCAAACCCAGACTTTCTGGGAGGATATTAAAATTTGGTATAAAAAAGGTCTGAAGTCCTACATGTTCCATTGATATGTTTAAAATGCCTATGCCACTCATCCACTAAAGAAATACTATCTGGGGGCAGGAGAGATGGGTCAGAGGTTAAGAGCACTGACTGCTCTTCCAGAGGTCCTGAGTTCAATTCCCAGCAACCACATGGTGGCTCACAGCCATCTATAATGCGATCTGGTGTCCTCTTCTGGCATGCAGGCAGACATGGAAGGAATGTTATATACATAATAAATAAATCTTTTTTAAAAAAAGAAATACTATCTGCTCTGTGCTAGGCATATGGTATCCTAGAATAGCACATCATGTTTCTATAATGTTTGACAGTTTATTCAATAATTTTATAGACATAATCTGACAAAAAGAAATATCCAGAAATTTGTCCAGGGGTTAAATGCCATAAGATAGAAAAGTGACAGATTAGACTTTTATTCCAGATGTGATATTCATGGATATTTTGCAACCACTTCCATTCAGAAAGATACCTCTAAACAACAAACCATCTATATTCCAGTTTTTAAATATTCAATGTTGTACTCATCCAAGAAGCATGCTAGTGAATCAGAGTTTTGCTCTAGGGAGATTCTGTCATGGAAGCAGGCATCTCCACATAAGAACTTCCCCCATGACTAGTCTTTTGGGGCCTGTCCAAGCCAGGAAGCCCACTGAGTTGTTAAGAGAAACAGCAAAGCAAACCACGCAGAAGCTAAGTGAGTCTGACAATTATTTCTTTGCAAAGCTGTCACTGCCAAGATCTCTAAAGTTACTCCTCACTGGTGCACTCCAAAGGTTAGGTTAAAGATGTGTCTAAGCCCTGACAAAGCCTCTGTGCAAAATAAGTTTACACCGGTTGGGTTTGAAAAGGGTGGGAACAAGTTCCATTTGAGCCATGTAGGCCACAGAAGGAGGAAAGCTCCAAGTTCAGGTCGATGTGCAGCAACTGTGTGTGTGTGTGTGTGTGTGTGTGTGTGTGTGTGTGTGTGTGTGTGTGTCACAAATTTTAAGGCTGCCCCTAGATATTTCCCTTTCAGAATAACAAACATCTTTTTTTAGCTGGCCCAGCTTCAGTATGCTCTGACTTCCATGGGGAACTCAACCATGCAAAACTGGTTCTTGAGATTTCTGAGTACTTGAGAGATACTTGGAGTCTAGTCACGGAGTTTGGGCATAGTAGATGGGAGAAGAAAGAGAACACTGCATGTAGCATTTCTTCTTTTTGAACATTTTGCTATCCTGAAGAAGTTCATGTAGAAGGCTTTACTTGTTTCAAAAATTGCTTCTGGTGAAGCCGAGAGGAGTTTTCAACTCTTCAAAACTAAGCTGCATGAGTTATATGATCGACTCCAATCCCTTTTAAAGTATAATGCTCAAAAATCTACTTGTTTTGTATATTCCAGAGAAGAGTAAGCAAAGTTTTATGTCAGCTCTTGTTTTCGGGAATGTTCATATGTCAAGACAGGTTAATAGTATATCTTCTGAGAAAGCTTGGGGCTGTTTACACCCCAGGTGTTATTTCATCTTTTCTCATTGGCTCTGTTTCATGCTGTCCCAGACACTAAAGAGTCCAGTCTTGAAGGTTCATTTCGAGAATTACCAGTTTCAAGTGGAGCCTGCCAGGATGAAGCTCATTTTGTATAAAAGCACTTGTGAAATAGAAGCTTTTAAAGACTTTCCTTGGAGCAGTAGCAGCAGAGCAAAAAGACAAGGGACATCTCATTTTCTTTTTACTTCAAATAAGCAGAGAGTATCATTTTTTTTTCTAAAGAAAATAACTACCTGAATAAGAAAAAAAGCATTTTTCCCCCTTGAGGCGGCTTTCCAACGATCTGGTATTTGAATTCATTAGAGGCTTTCCTATAGTGAATTTCCACGTGGGCTTGCACTGGCAAGAATCAAGGAATGTGGTTTTCAGGTTTTGGAGTTGATTAGGCTTATATTGTTTCATTTAGTGATGGGATAGCCACTCACAGCTGGAAGTCCTACTTGCAAATCCTCGGTTTCCATTTCCGTGTGAAGCAGATGGTTCTATGGAGGAGCAATCTGGGAAGGGAGAATTTCTTAGTCTACCTTGCCATGGGAAGGACCTCATGACACAGGCCAGAAATTATGTAAAAAAATAATTATTCTGAATGCAATCCTCAATGCAGTTTTTTTTTTCTCTCTCATGGTTGGAACCATCTCAGCTCATGGGTCAATAGTGAATTACCTTAGTTGGAATAGTTAGATGGTCTTATACACATTTTTTTTAGCACATGTGGAGATTCATCAAATCTTTATTATAAACATGGAAAACAACACTTGCTTTCACACGAGTTTCCTGGACTATATTCCTTGATTGTCAACTAGGCAAAATCCAATGTATTGACTGGACATGGAAGACGAAACACATTCTCCAAGGTGGTGGAAGAAATTCCTATGTTTACCAAATGGAAATTCCATCACTTGCTTTCCAGGTCGTCTTTTGAAAATAACCACAGAAAGAAATGGGATATACTCTTCCCGGTTCCAAAATATAAAGTACTTTAGCAGATTCTGCAGAATGAAGACAAAAGAAATCGTGCTCTTCCGCTGGAAATAATGGCTGCTAGAACAGCACTAGACTCTTCGGTGACCTATTTGTCATCCTGTAAAGCATTGGGAGACACAGGAGAGCTGCTAATGCCAGTTCCTACAACTTACAAAGTAACCACCCGGAACAGTAGCAGGTGATCTGATCACACTCATATCAATATAACCAACGACTTCTTTATCTTAGTAGCATTGGCACAAAACTGAGATGGTACAGTTAATAAACATAGCAATGATATGGAACCTTGCGACCTGGAAAAAAACTGGGGGAGGGGGAAGCATTTTTAATTCCCTATGGCAAATAAATCAAGACTTGGCTGATTTGTGCTATTTTGATGTTCACATAGCAACTGGAATTATTTTCTTCTTTTCCATCTACCCTCATGATGCTGGCATCTCCCTAGCTATAGCTTTCAACTCCTTTTTAAGGACGGTGATTTTAGGAGACAGAGGGCTACATGAATTAAAAATAAGAAAGCCTAGCTTTTTCTACATTAATCATTCAGCATGTACGGCAGGTCACTTAAAATCTTGAGATCTATTTTCTAACTTCTTAAGATGTGGCTACTGCCTGCTATGGAAGAATCAGAAGGCATGAAATACAGGAAACTCTTTGAAAATTCTGATCCGTTGTCATGGTCTCCAAGCAGTCCTGAAGTTAGCACCAAAGTTCAGCTGTTTCAATAGAAAAAACCAAATGGAATTTCTATAATCTTTCAGCCGTCAGTGGTAAACTATAATATTAGAAATCATGCCTTTTATAATTTTAGAATCATGTGTAATCTTTAAAGTATCAAAATATATAAGACTTTTAACTAGGAGATATAGATGTTTCTGAATATTAAAAGATACTCAGGCTGGGCAGGGTTGGTACAGGCCTTTAGTACCTGTGCTAGGGAGGCAGAGGCAGAAGCAGGCAAATCTCAGAATTCGAAGCCAGCCTAGAATACATAGTAAGTTTCAGGAAAGCCAGGGTTTCACGGAGTAACTCTTTCTCGAAAAATCAAAACCAAAACAAGAGATACCCAGAGAAAAGGGAGAAAAATACTATGTTCCTGCACATGAATACCAAAAAATAATAAGGATGTCAATGTTTCTTAATTTTTGTGGATTTGCTAACATTGTAATCAAATTCCCTATTGATTATTGGTCGTGGAAGTTAATTAGAAAGTGATCAAGAATGGCCAAGATTTCCTTGAAAGAAAAAAAAAAGACAGGCAGAGAGAATTGTACTACCTCGTGGCATTAAGGAACTGTCACAAGGACAATGAGAAGGACAAAGAAAACTTCAAAGCAGATCAGAATTTTGTTATAGACCTTGGCATCTTGGAATGAAGAATTTCAACTACCCAATCAAGTTGACTAGGGCAGAGTCTAGGGAAGAAATAGTTCAGGCATCTAGACCCAAATGACCTTTTGTTGCTTGCCACAGAGCGTAAGAGCACTGCTTGAAAACAGAAACATACCTATTGTCATGGTATACTTTGGAAAACCTATACAAAGTCAAACAAAGAAATCCATGCTCAGTCATTCATCATTTCTCGTGTTTAGGACTGACATTTTTACTATGTGATCGATAGACTTTGCCCCAACAAAGGTAGGAAATAATATTTGCTGTAAACCATTTTAGTATGAAAACACAAACATCAAACTCTAGTTACAAATTCCAAACCTAAGCATTTCCTAACTATTTGGCACAATTTAATAAAAAATAATAGCTATGTTCAACATCTAATATAGATGTTATATTTCAAAATGGAAATGTTTTCTGAAACATGAAAAATCAAAGACTGAATGAGTATTCAATGAGCAATAAATGGGTATGTGCACATAGGCTACCCCTCCCCCAATATTTTGTTCTTATTCTTAAAACGGGACTGGTAGTACATAGAGGAATGCAATGATACACTTTGGTGTTCAATGAAATATATAGGAGGAAATAGAGATTTGACACTAATACCGTTATTAAGAGGGCGAAACAATAGAAGTACTGCTAGAAACCTATCCACAGGCCCTGGGTTCCACCTCGATATCTCCCAAAGACGAGAAAGGTCTGAGATTTGACCCTACTTATGAGTCAGCAAGTCATCCTGTTATGGTTTCACAGATACCAGCAAAGATATGAGACACCTGAATCAGAGACGAAAGGACAGTTGTTCACTGCAATAGCGAAAGTCAGAGTTTTATCGTTTTCTTCATTCGCTACAAAGTGACCTGAAGATCTAGCAACGGCTACTCACATGCTCATGGATTTTATTACATGTGATGAATCCTGACGTTAGGGAACTGAAATCTTATAACAGGTGGCAACCCTGCTTAACCTTTGTCCCCAAGGGAGACATTCTCTTTTATTAAACCGGATAGCGAACAAACTTACCTCAAGTCTTCTTCCAGTGCAGTGTCTGGCCAGAGGCGTGTGCTGGATCCTCTGCACAGAGTAGGCTAGAAGTACAGGGTGCAGGAAAGATTCCAGAAGGTGACATAAATGCCCCTGTATCATTATTTCTCGCTGATATATTTTCAGCGTACATTTTATGCAGACTCAGGAGAACTGAGTCCCAGTAAGCCACAGAGCACTGACTCACTAATACCCATATTGGCTTTCCTCCTGTGTCTGTCTCATCTCCATATTCTTTCAGTGTGGTACTAGGATTGTCTCCCAAACAAAATTCCTGCTTTCGATTCCTGTTGTCATGCATAATTTTGGGAAACCTGTACCAAGACAGATAAAGAAATGAATCCACCTGAATTTCCAGTGTCTATGAATAAAAACTTTATTATGTTATAGGTGGACTTGTCCTCCAAAGTAGAAGAAAGAAACCATATTTGATATGCAATATCTTAGTATGAAAGCATAATCTTGGGCTGTCAAGACAGCTCAGAAGGTGACAAGATTGTTGCCAAGCCTGGAGATTTGAGTTCAATCCCCAAAACAGACGCGGTGGAAGGAAAGAACTGACTTAATGCGAATTGTTATCTGACCTCCGTGTGTGCATGCCCATAGACACACATAGACACAGCATGCAGTAAATAACTAAATTTTAACTTAAAAATGTTAATGAAAAAGTAAAAACCATCTTTCCTCTAACAGGACGGTTTCTGATTCAGTGTTATTTTGATGACACAAATCTTATTTCTTCTGGTTTCTTAGTTGGCTTAAAAGAAGATAATCATAAAGTTGATGGAGTCCAACCTTCTGCAATACATTCAATAGATTTACTGAAGACTTTAGCAAGGCTTTCAGGCCAGGAAATGAGCTCATCCTTCAGAAATATGCCTCGGCATCTTGCCACTCTCATACTTTGAAATGCAACAGGGGAAAAATGAGG
This sequence comes from Microtus oregoni, assembly GCF_018167655.1. Classification (NCBI taxonomy): domain Eukaryota; kingdom Metazoa; phylum Chordata; class Mammalia; order Rodentia; family Cricetidae; genus Microtus; species Microtus oregoni. The sequence goes on from NW_024544756.1 coordinate 134,706, forward strand.
AATTTGCTTGGCATAAGGAAATAAATCAAAAGCCCAATGTAGGTAAGCATACAAATTACTTGTGGGTTACTAGTGCTGGGCAATAAAGCCTGGCTCAGAACATCTGCCCACGGAAGGCCCCATATAGCATCCTATAGACTAAAGTGTATGTTTTAGAGTTGTGTCAACTGTCTATGTATCTCCTGGCAAGCTACAATTTATCTAATAGTTGCTTTCTAAGAGTTCAAGATACAACCATAAAATTACATAACAATTCCTAGCCCCATGGAGGTTGCCTGATAATAATAGGAAGTAGATGATTAAGAGTAAGTATGATATGCAAATATTTTGGATGTCAGGCTGTGATATACTAAGAGAAAATAAAAAGTGGAACAGGATATTGAAGCACCAGGAACAAAAAAAGTGGGATGAGGAGAATCGAAACAAATGGCATCAAAGGAAGTCATCAGAGCAGGTCTCAATGAGATTGAGACTGAAGAGCATCTAGACATATCTGAGAGTTATCAATTGGTTCATCATTGAAATAAAGTAAATATAATGGTAAAGTCAATTGTTATTTTTTAAAAAAAATTCCCAGTGCACATAAAACTTTGTGTTGTAATACAGTCTAGTCTAGTATGGGGCCAATAGCATTATGCATAAAACAACGATGCACATACCTAAAATTAAAAGGTGTTATTGGTAAACCAAACCAAACAAAACCAAACAGCCCTCAAATGCCAATGACAATCTGAGCTGTGGGAGACATAATAATAGTTCAACCTTAGACTGTCGCAATCCTTCAATTTGAAAAAGAAAAGAAACAGTATGTTCAAAGCAAGATTAAGTAAAAGATAAGCCATAGATGCAGAGACACCAATATAGTTTCACATACATTAAGTATCTCCAAGTAGCCAACTTCAAAAATGTAGTTGCTTTATAATTTGATTAAATTGCACTAATCATTAAAAAATGTGTCAAGCACCATTTAGGCCTATTTTTGTAAAATATATTTTTCATGACTTGAAATTATGTGTAGGTGTGTGTGTTGGCATGTGGGTATGTGTATAATAGTGGAGCTGCCTGTGGAGGTCAGAGGCAACGTATCTCCTGGAGTTGGAGTTACAGACTGTTGTGAGCCAATTAACATCTTTAAAGGAAACTGAACTTGGGTCCTCTGGTTAAAGCAATAAGCTCCCTTAACCATTGAACCATCTCTCCAGACCCCAGGTTTATTGTATATTAACAAAATTGAATTTCAGAGACATTTTAGAGATATAATCTATTCTCTCTTGCTTTTGAAATGATAAAACTGAAGTAAATAACCAACCAGCTATTTTGCATGTTGCATGTGTATAATGACATTACAGGCTGTATTTGTCCTTCTGTTTTAATTATATATTAGTGGGGGTGTGAACATATAAAATAATGGGTTCCTTGTACAATTTGTATGCTTTCATCATTGCACCTTACCCAGTCTCCTCTCGCTAGTTTCCATTCTTTCCTCTAAATCATTCCTGTTCTGATTTCATGTCTCATGTGTCTGCACACATGCATGCTTAGAAAAGTCACATACATTCTACAAATAGTTTAAGACTTTGGATCTTTGTCTTCCTCCCCCAAGTCTCCTCGGTCAGCTCCCTTTATACCTCTTCCTTCATTATCCTCCTTCTATTTTCATGTAATATTGATTTTTACATTTAAATACCGATTCTTTATACAAGAGATAATGATTTTTTTTAAAAAAAATTCTAGGTATGTCTTATTTTGCTTAAAATGTTGATCTACAGTTTCATTCATTTCATTACAAATGACAGGATTTTATTATACTTCTTGTCTAGTTTTAGTTTGCTGAAACCTCCACACTAGTGGTTGAACTACTTTGCATTCCCACCAGCAGTATGCAGAATCCTTCCCTTACCCCAATCCTCATTTTAAAATGTATTTGTTTTTGTTCATTTGTTTTGCTTGTTTTGTTTTTTATTAAACTTTTAATTGATTTTACATATTGACCAAAGTTTCCCCTCCCTCCTCTCCTCTCATCCACTCCTCCACCTGCCTTCTACTGCCACCCCCATCCTCTTCTCCTTCATCTCCATTCAGAAAGGGGCAGACCTCCCATGGGAGTCAGTAAAGGATGGCATATCCAGTTGAGGCAGGACAAAGCTTCTCCTCCTGCATTTTGCTTGTTTTCTTAATCATAGGCATTCTGGCCAAAGTGAGATGGAATCTCAAAGCAGTTTGGGTTTGTAGTTCCCTGATGGCTAATGGTATTGAGCACATTTTCAGATAGTGGCCATCTCTATTTCATCTTGTGAGAACACTGTTCATTTCCTTTGCTCATTTAATGATTGCAGTATTTGTATTTTTGTGGATCAAATTCTTCATGTAGTCTAGATATTAATCCCCTGTCAGATATATACCTAATAAAATTTTTCTTTCATTCTGCTGGTTGCCTTTTTACTCTCTGTTGCTACATTTACTGTTCAAAAGCCTTTTGTTTCGTGCAATCCCATTTATCAATTCTTATTTCCCTAGCTGCTGGAAATATTTCCAGAGGGTTCTTGCCTGTACCTATATCTTGAAGTGCTTCTGTATGTCTTCCTGGAGCAATTTTAAAGTTTCAGGCCTAATGTTAAAGTCATTGATTCAGTTTCAAATGATTTTTGTACGAGGTAAGAACCAGGTATCTACTTTCATTCTTTAACATGTGGGTATTCAGTTTTCCCAACACCATTTGTTAAAAATATTGTCTTTTTTTTATTGTATGTTGCTCATACCTTTATTGAAAATGAAATGCCTCTACTGGTGTTGGTTTATTTTTTTTAATCTTTTATCCCAGAGTTCTCCATGTCCTTTCTTGGGCTAGCATAAATAAAAATCAGTAACTTTCCTATATACTAATAATGAACATGTTGAAAAGTAATCAAAAAACAATCACATTCCCATGAGTTTCAAAAAGTCAAACCTATTGGAATAAACCTAATCAAGGAACCAAAGACCTTTACAATGAAAACCTTAAAAGTCTAAAGGAAACACTAGAATATGGAGTTGTCCCATGCTCATAAGATGACAGAATTAATATCAGGAAAATGGCTATATTATCTAAAGTGATCTACATAATCAATGCAATCCCCATAAAAGTTCCAGTGACAATCCTCAGAGAAGTATAAAAGAATCCTAAATTTCAGATGGAAATAAAGACGTCAAATATGCTAAACAACCCCAAGTAAAAAGAACAATGCAAAAAACAAAAAATGAGGAAAGAAGAGCTGGGCAGTGGTGTCGCATGCCTTTAATCCCAGCAATCTGGAGGCAGTGGCAGGTGAATTTCTGTGAGTTTGAGGCCAGCCTGGTCTACAAAGTGAGTTCCAGGACAGGCTCCAAAACTACAGAGAAACCCTCTCTCCCAAAACCAAATAAATAAATAAATAAGAATAATGCAGGAAGTGTCATCAACCTAATTTCAATCTGCACATCTATTTATACTTAGCCATGTTCCAAACTTATGGTAACCACAATTTTTGTGATTTCTCTTTAGTTTCTCACTTTTACTTGACACACAACTTATATAGAACATTCAGTGTGTCCCTTCATAGACTTCAAGTCTCGGTTCTAAATTAAATGAGTAAATAGTCAAAGAATTTGACTAACTACAAGGTAAAACAGCTTCTTTTCTGTTTTCTTGTTGTTGCGTACAGAATTATAAGATGTCTCCCAAGATCCCCTTCCCTTAGCACACTGGTATTACCCCTTTTCTATAATAGGGATGGGCCATGAAAAAAGCAGGACAGACTCTCCCTTGACTGAGTTTTCTTACATGGCCAAAGTTATGGGATGCCATTCCTATAATGATCTCATATTATACAAAAAGAAAAAAAAATGACAGTTGACTTGATTCACTTTCTTGGTTGGGAGAAGTAAAGTTCCATATTCTGGGAGCAACCGTGAGATAGTCACATGACAATGAACTTTGAAGTCCTCCCGAGGCTAAGTAAAGTCCCTAGTTCAGTTAGTAGGACAGGGGCCTTAGGAAAAGGCACCTTAGCTCAAGTTCTCAATGGCAAAGAACTAAATTCAGTCCGTTGTACAATTCTTACAAAAGGATTCTGAGCTCAGGTTCTCAATGGTGCCATCTTTAAGATGCTGAGTAGAGGATCCAGTTGGGTATGCCCGAATTCCTGACAAAGATGCTGTGGAATAACACATGCATGCCATTTTCTTTCACTGGCTGTGGTACTGTTGTGCAGCTATGGGAACGGAATCTATGCTACTAATTTTCATTGAGATTATGCTGTATGTATCACCACAGAGAAGCTTCCCCCTGCGCAAAGTTTTCACTGTACTTCCTTTGGTTTAATCCAAGTATTTTACATCAATTTTATCAGCAAGTCATTGCTTCTATGTGCCTCTGTACCCTCATTTCTGAAATGGTGACAGTAGTTTCTATTCAATACAAATGAGTCTTTTAAATCACTGTCAGTTAAGTTTCTACTGGGGTGATGATTTGACCATGGGAAGTTTAGTGGCTTGATCCAGAGGAACTAATTTTCAGTGTCCCTGCAGATTTTATTCAGATCTGGGGGGAATTCTGTTTCTTTTGGTTGCTCATGCACTGCCACCGGGAGAGAACAGTTCAAATGACTATGTCTCAAAGAAGATTTAAACAAAGCCAGAGAGTCATTTACCACCTTGGCCAAGGAAGAATATGCATAGCTGCCTCTTAAACACTGTGCTGCACAACTGATCACATGATCCAATTAAATCGCATGAGTCAGGAAACACACAGAGAGGAGACTGCTGTGTGGGGAGTCGGACCAGTTCCAGGTCATCAGACTCTCAGGAAGAAATAACCAACATAGTCAGGGAAGAGTAAGAAGTCAAGAGAAATAGCTGGGGACGATTAAGTATAAGAGTTGTAGAAAAAAATATCAGAAGTAAAATGGGGCATGGTCATGAAATGAGAGAGACGGAAAGTACTGTCTGTGCTGTTCTCTGCCTATTACCTAGCTGAATGCAGGGCATACCTGTGCTTTCAACATCTTTATCCTGAATGAGCAGCACATTTTCCAGGCACATAAGAGCAGCTCAAAGATGTCTTGCTGATTAAATGGCTGCTGTATTAATGAGGCGATGGGATGGGCAGACTTGTCTCACTAAATGTTCTTTCCCCAGACCTTCCCAAAATACAGATTGCTTCTTTAATATCACAGTCAGGCTTTGGAAGTACATTTCAAGGATGACGAAACAACCAAATTATCTTGTGGACAGGACAGCTCAGCAGAACCTTATCAAAAGAAACAACATTCCTGTCTCATAGGTGAGGGATGAAGCTGAAAAATGTGATTAGATTCCTGCAGCCACCAAAGCTTTTCTGATGCAGGCTCTGTTGGACAAGAACCAGAAACCACTGTCAAAGAGAAATAGATCAGGTCTGACCAGAAAGAGCCAGGAATGACACCCTTCAGACACCCAGGGCCAGGAGGGCAGTTAGAGGTGAGACAGTAGCATCTCTGGGTGTCAAAATATTTTCTCTACTCAGTTGCCAGCTTGCCAAGATGGAAATTAACACAAAGCTACTTTCTTAATTTAGGGTGAATATTTTTCATATTTTCCTAGAAATATTTTATTTAAGATACACAAAAGGAACTAGAGTCACACAGAAAGTAACAGTGTCTCCTGGCCTTTTAGCGCATAGGAGGTGGAACATTTCCTTCTTGCTCTTTTAGAAAACAGTTGTTTGCTTTTAAAGACGCCCCAACTTTGAAAATTGCACGCAGCTAATTCTTTCTGAGATTTGAAGAAAAGAGCGATGACCTGAGCTGAGTCACATCTGGGTCAAAGGGTGCTGCTGCATCTCTCCACCCCCCACAGCAGTGCTTTCTTCACAAAAAATATCCAACTGGGTTTGTCCCAGATTAACATCAAGCCTCAGGATGATGTGGGAAAATGACCTTTGCTTTATTTGTACAGAGTAGTAATGGCGTCCTTGTGTTTCATTCTTCCCAACCTCTGAAATCACTTTCCAAATTTATCTCAGCTGTGATAAAGGACCAAAACAAGAAGAATGTAGCAGTGATTCTGTAGTGGAGTGACTTAACCAAGAAGAAAATATTGCAGCTGTGCTGTTTGATGATTTGGGACAAATGAATCAATTGAGTTTTTCTAATGAGATATGAGATGCGCAGGTCTCAAATCAACTACCAAGTTTTCAATAGTATGGGATTCATATTTACAAGCCATGTAGAAAGAGCTCTGTAATGCATTTACTCTCAAGTTTTACATTTTGACTGATGTGCACTCATTATACATAACAATAAATTTCACTAAGGCATTTTTATTCAAATGCATATTCTTTGACCTTCTTTACCATCCTGTACTCTAGAAATTCTCCCTCACCTACTAGATTCTTTCCTTCCTACTAAACACTTCTGATTTTAGCACAAATACACATGTTATTGTGTATATATTCATATATATATATATATTACACATATAAATCAAGGACCCATAAATGAGAGAAAATATGTACTGTTTGTCTTTTTGAGTCTGGTTTGCTTGTATTAATGTAGTAATGCCCAGTTTTACCCATTTACCAGAAAAAGACATAATTTTTTTCTTCTGTTTGCACAGAACGTCTATGTCACATTTTCTCTATCCATTCATCGGTTGATGGACACCTAAGCTGATGGTTTTGAATCTTGGCTATTGTGAAGAGTGCTACATTAAACATGCATGTACAAGTGTCTCTGTCATGTGCTGACTTGGAGTCTTTCAGACCAGGAGTGATATAGCTGGGCCATATGATAGCTCTAGTTTCAATTTTTTACTGAGAAACCTCCATGATGTCATTCCTACCAAATGTGTATAGGATTCCTCTTTCCCCTCACCAGAATTTGTTATTTATTTCTCCAAATGATAGCCACTCTAATTATGGCTAAGATAGAATCTCAAAATAGTTTTAATTTGCACTTCCAAGATAGCTAAGGATGTTACACATTTTCCATATGCTTCTTGTTCATCAGTACTTTATCTTTAAGAAATTGTTCATTTCATTAGCACATTCATTGAGTTTATTATTTGTTTGAGTAATTGGGATTTTGTTAGTTTGTATATTTTTTATATCTGGCCTGTGTCAGATATAAAGATTCTCTCCCCTACTATAGGCTTTCAATTCACTCATTGGTAGCTTCCTTTGCTCTACAGAAGCATTTAACTTCATGTAATATCATTTGTTAATTCTTAGTATTATTTTTTTCAGCTACTGCAGTCCTTTTCAGAAAGCACTAGTCTCTGCCTACATCTTTCAGTGTTTCTCTATGCTTTCCTTAAATAGTTTCTGTATATAAGGACTTAAACTGACATCTTTGACACATTTTTAATTGATTTTTGTACAGGATGAGAGATGATGTTGCTTCCATTTTTTTAAAAGCAAAATATGTATGGTAACATGGATAGCACCAGCAAAAGTTAGATCCCTCTGAGTGTTTTGCTAGGCTCTCCTAGGTACTTCCACTAAAGTCCTGTATGGCTGAAACCACACGCTCAGTGCAGAAGAGATATCCATGGCAATTTATGAGCCTGCTTTTCCACTGTTTTTCTCTGCTCTGTCTTTGCCATCAGCACAGGCACCAAGGTCATTTAATAAATGGGACCTCATAAAACTAAGAGGCTTCTGTAAGGCAAACTGCACTGTAAGTCAGACAAAATGATAGCCTACAGAATGGGAAAAGATTTTCACCAATTCAACATCTGATAAAGGGCTAATACCCAATATATATAAAGAACTCAAGAAACTGGATATTATGGAAGCAAATAACCCAGTTAAAATGGGGTATAGATCTAAACAGACAATTCTCAAATGGCTAAGAAGCACTTAAAGAACTGCTTACCATCCTTGGCCATCAGGGAAATGCAAATCAATACAACACTGAGTTTCCATCTTATACCTCTCAAAATGGTTGAGATCAATAACACAAGTGACAGCCCATGTTGATGATGATGTGGAGCAAGGAGAACACTACTCCACTGCTGGTGGGAGTAAAAACTTTCACATCCACTATGGAAATCAATATGACAATTTCTCAGAAAATTGGGAATTGACCTACCACAAGACCCAGCTGTATGACACTTGGGTATATCCCCAAAGGATGCTTCATACTACCACAGAGACAGTTGTTCAACTATGTTCATGATTAGAAACAATCTAAGTCCATTTACACAATGGAGTGTTAACTCACCCCTTTAAAAAGTGACATCATAAAATTTGTAGGCAAATAGGTGGAATCAGAAAAAGATCATCATGATCTATCTCAGACTCAGAAAGACAAATATGGTATATATTGGCTTATTATGTGGATATTGGCTGTTAAGACAATGATAATCAAGCTACAATCCATAAAAGCACAGAGGATAAGTATAGCATAATGGAGTAGAGGAAACAGATATATCTCATTAAATAGAGAAATGGAATAAATAGTTATGATTAGTTTGGAGAGGATGGAATGAGAAATATCAAGTGGGAGAGGGGGGTTTGTGGGAGAGAATACATGGAAAGACAGCTAAAATTAAAGGGGCATTTGAGGAGTTAAGACTGGAAACTTAATTACAAAAAATATGCATATATATGAAGACAATCTAAATGAAAATGCAAAATAATAAGAAGACAGAGTCTCAAGTGGCCATCTCTTATCACAAAACGAAGCTTCTGTTGCATCTCATTGAGTTGTTTGTTGGTCAAAGGGGTCCAATGGGGAATCTCCAAACAACCCAGGCTGTTGCCAAGACTATAGGTTACTCTCCACAAACTGACAGCAAGGCCCCCATTGCTGAAAACAACACCTACACAACTCATTGATCATGAACGAGTCAATTTGTGCCTACATATAACCTCCACCCCTATGTTCTACTGTCTTTTTGTACAGGACCATACTCTATACACTCTACAAGAGAAAGATAAATGTGTCAAGCAAGTCACTTTATCTATCATCTGTTCTGCCTGCAAGATATGCTAGGGCAATGCACAAAGCTTGTGGGAGTAACTAAACAATGCCTGATTTTTTTTCTTTTTTAGGTTTTTCAAGAGAGGGTTTCTCTGTGTTGCCTTGGAACCTGTCCTGGAACTAGCTCTTGTAGACCAGGCTGGCCTTGAATTCACAGAGATCCACCTGCCTCTGCCTCCCGAGTGCTGGGATTAAAGGCGTGCGCCACCACCGCCTAGTTACAATGACTGATTTGACATAAGGCCCACTTCATGAGATGGAAACCATACCTTACACTACTTTGGTGACCAAGAACCTAAGACTAGATAGCTCAGGGACCTAGGATAAAAACCAAATTATGCTTGTCTAAAAAAGAAAAAAAAATCTAGTGTTAAAATGACTCCCAAAGATATTCTGCAACACTCATAAATCAGTCCTTGTTCAGCTAATATCAGAGAAGCTTTCTCCTGAAGCAGATGGGAACAAATATGGAGCCCCACAGCCAGACATTATTCAGAGATTGAGAGACCTTGTGACGCTCATGCCTCAGTGGGATGTCTCCATCAAAGAACCCTGTAGATCAGAGAACTCTGTAGAAGACGAGGTGAATGACGGGATGGAGAACACCAAGAAAAGCATAGGTTTCTAAATGAACATTAGCAAATCTCATATGAGCTCACAAAGACTGAAGCAACACATACAGGGCCTTTATGGGTCGGCACTAGGTTTCCGTGTATATATTATGGCTTCCGGTTTAGTGTTTTTATGGTATTCATGTATGTGGGAAAAAGCGGGTCTCTGATTCTTATGCCTTCTCTTGGGCAATTTTTTCTTCTGCTGGTTTGTCCATGTAATAGTTTTCCATCTTATTATATTTTGTTATATTAAAAAATGAATGTACGAAAACATAGCCAGTACAGAAAAGGTTAACAACTGAGCTCACTTATACTAGGTGAGAGAGGGAAAATCGTTGTCTCCAATAGAGTGACACTGGGTATATCGGCCATTCCAGAGAGAGAGAGGAGCTTTTATTTGGTTATAGTTTGGTGTTTTTTATTTTTCTTTCATTTCAGGTGTTGTTTCATTTTTTTTTTTCATTTTGGAGGGTTTTGTCATTGTATTGGTTTTTTGTTGTTGTTTGGGTTTGGGGTTTTGGTGGTTTATTTTGAGAAAGAACCTAAAATTGGTAGGGTAGGGATGGGAAGAGGATCTGAAAGGACTTGAGGGAGGGGGAGAAGATAATCAAAATACATTTAAATTTAAAAATTGTTTCAAATAATACAAAAATTGAAGAGGAATCTATTATCTGCATCTAGAGCTATGGCTCCATAGTGGAGTACTATCTGCTGTTCCAGAGGGTCTAGTTTCAATTCTTAGCACCCATGTGGAGGATCCCAGTCTTAGGTAACTCTAGTTGCCCAGGATCGGATGCCCTCTTTCTTGGCCTCTGTGGGCTATGAACACATAACACACAGACATACAGACACATAAAAAATAAAAATAAATAGGTCTTTAAAAAGAAAAAAGTGCATTGGGCATAGTGGTCCACACCCTTAATCCCAGCACTTAAGAGGCAGAGGTAGGCATATCTCTGTGAGTTCAAGGTTAGCCTTGTCTGCAGAGTGAGTTCCAGGACAGTCGGACCTACAGACTTGAAAAGAACAAAACTCTCAAATTAAAGAAGAATGGATGCATCATTGGAAGACGGTCCAAGAATGGAGCCCTGTGAGGAGAATTCTGAGTGCTTGTGAGAAAACTCCCCCAAAACCCCTCAGTTTCTTCAAAAACACAGAATTGTTCTTGGAATGTACTTTTGTGCCCTCCCAGGTGCAGCAGATAGGAGTGAGTTTACTTTAGGTTATTCATTACATCTGACTATTGTTACTTGTTTATATGCTTCTACGGGAAAACGTGTTTCTGCCACTTGCAGCTTGCCCAAGACACGTGGCTTATCCTTGGGACCGGACTCTTCTCTCCTATGACTCTTAGCCCATCGAGTACAAATTGCTGAATACATTTGCTACGGCATGAGACTTTAGTACGCCTTAGTTTGGGGCTCCACTTTCCCAGGTTCACACTGCCAACTGGAGTCGTCGACAATGCATCATCTGTCTCAGCTTGAAATCTGGACATCCATCTTTATATTGAATTATGGTGTCAATTTGAGAACCTACCATCTGTGGCATTGGTCTTCCTGCATTTAGTTCATGACTGTATTACCTATAGGAACTGAGTCCTATACAAAGGACCTGAGTAGTGTGGAAAATAGCATTGTGGAGTGCAATGGTCTTAGCAGCAAAAGAGTTATGTAACATGCAAATATGTCTACCTTGAATTCATTTATGGGAGCTCAGAAAAGGGAAGCAGGTGAACAGGTGCATAAAAGGGGGAAAGGGAATCTCCAAAAGGTCCAGAGACATTGTATGAAAGAGTACAATCATAACTTAAATATCAATTCCACAATATAAATTGTATGCCATCAGCCCCCCCCCCACCTCTGGTTTTCAGTGGATCTCTGCCCCAAAGGTGAGGAGTTACAGGAGTCTACACGCCACTATTCCATTAGTACAAAGGATCGATGCTGTTTCATCTGTTTCTGCCTCCGTGTTCCTCCCACAAAGCATCTTCTCTCAAGCTGAATTGGATTTGCCATTCAAAGTCAACCCTTTTTTCAAACATGGATAACCACTCATGCAGTGCTGCCACAAAGACCCAGAGATTAGCTCCATGGACACACAACAAACTAATGGAGTGTTGGGAAGGACAGGAAATGGAAAATCCCATCATAGCTGGGCAGAACAGGAGTAAGCTGTAAGCGGACTCAACATGAAACTTTTGGGTCTAAATGAAACTGAGCAGTTGCTCAGAAAACTAAAATGACCAGCAGGCCTGTGGGCAGAGCACGTATTCAAGGTGACTCGCTACCTGTGCTATGTTTACAGGACGCTTGCTTATTTATTGTCCCTATTTGTTTCGAGTTTATCCACTGTCATTTGAGGAAGACATCATGTTTAGTTAACGTATAATCATTTTGTAAGTTCTCTTTCCTCTGATGTCTTAGTTAATGTTTCTATAACTGTGATTAAAAACCATGACCAAAAGCAACTTGGGGAGGAAAGGGCTTATGTGACTTTCACTTCCATATCACCTACAGTGGGCTAGGCCCTCCCTGATGGATCACTAAGTAATAAAATGCTCTACAGCCTAGAGTACATCCCATGGTATAGAGGCATTTTCTTTTTTTTTTTTTAATAATTTTTTTTATTAAGAAAAGAAGAAAAAAAACATAAACAAAAAACAAGTTTCCACCTCCTCCCAGCCTCCCATTTCCCTCCCCCTCCTCCCACCCTTGGTTCCCAGTTAGTTCCTTGGGTAGCTGAGGATTGGGAACCTGAAATGACCCTATCCGAGAGCAATACTGACGAATATCTTGCATATCATCATAGAACCTTCATCTGGTGATGGATGGAGACAGAGACAGAGACCCACACTGGAGCACTGGACTGAGCTCCCAAGGTCCCAATGAGGAGCAGAAGGAAGGAGAACATGAGCAAAGAAGTCGGGACCACGAGGCGTGCACCCACCCACTGAGACAGTGGAGCTGATCTACTGGGAGCTCACCAAGGCCAGCTGGACTGTGACCGAAAAAGTAGAGGCATTTTCTTAAATGAGCTTCTCACCTCTCAGATGACTTTAATTTGTTTCAAGTTGGCATAAAACAATTCAGCACACCCAGTTAATAAAATGTCACTAGACTCTGGTCAGCAAATCCTGGATAACAATGTGAGCAGATTTCTGAAAGGGATCCAATGCTAAACCTTTAAGGAAGCTTCTCAGAAATCCAGCAACACAGACATTCCTCCATTGCCTCTAATATGGCTGTAATGGCTGTCAGAGCAACAACCATCTTGAATGAGAAACATGTGTTCTAGGAAGAGGAGGGAATTTCATCCCAAAGCAGATATTTGCCAAGCTCCCAGCCAGCAGGAAGTATTAACTTCTCTTTATTTTAAAACAAATTGCTGTGCATCCAATACAAATGTATCTTGCTGAGCCTTTCCTGTTTAGCATATTAAGATCAAGGGATTAATTTTACTGCCAGTCTAAAGCACACAGACACAGACGTGAAAACGAAAACTGAATCACAAGTAAATAAGATGTACACATAACAACATATCAAAAGGCAAAAGAAACAGATGTCTGAAGCCTCAAGCAAATACCCACAAACTCTAATTAGAGAGAAAAAGGCACAGGCTGTTCTTACCTGTTTATAAAATGAACAACTCTTGGCCACAGACTCCTCATTTCTTATCTACAGTAATGGTCAAACAAGTTCAACTGCAAAGTCAAAGAATTTTCCAGTCTTTTCCCCAATTCTGGTTCTCTTTCTATTTACTGTTCATTTTCTTCAATATTTCTTTAGGAGTTCCTTAGACTTATCTTTAGAAAACTGCCCCTTTTCCTGTAACCACAAAAAGGATTGTGTACAGAAAAACAACAACATTTATGAGTAATTTCTCTTCTACTTCTTTCTATCAAGCCCCAAAATTGGCTGAAAAAGAACTGGAGCAGCCATCTCTTTCAGATATGTGATTCTGCCAGTGCAGGAAAGAGTCTAAACAGTAACCTGGCTTCACATCTGAAGCCACTGTTTGAGAACACAGCACAGTAAGAACAATCTGCCAAACCTAGGTCAATTCTCTGGCTGAATACTCCTAGTGTTCACCTGTCTTCTTTCTCCTTTTTCATTCCTGCATGCCAGTGCACCATAGAACCTTCTTTACAGCTCACTGATTGATAAGTCTGTAGTCATCTTTGCTATTTATTTGCTATTATTGTTGTCTAAGTCAACCAGACATACAGTCTCTGTCCCTTTTCTACATAGCTGTATTTATGTCTTTAAATACAAGGATCAATATGCAGTCATTGAGCTATTTGTTACTGAATTAGCAGGAACTTTACATGTAACTCTAATATTGGCCTGCCAACTCCCAGATAGAGTAAGAGCCATAGGAAGTATAGAGTTTCTAGCTGAGAGAAATAAAGTAACTGGCAAAAAGTTCCCTGTATGCTCCATATTTGTCTCTAGGGTAGCACTGTCCAATAGCAGTATGATACAATCTACATGTATAATTTAAAATGTTCCCACAGCCATAAGGAAAATGCAAAAATAAGGTGTGTATTTCATTTAACTCAAATATCCCAAAGAGTATCATTTTGACATGAAATCAATATGTAAAAAAAACACTATGCACTGGGGATATATTTTACATCGGTACAGCACATTTCAATTGGGACAATCAATTTTCATTAGAAATACTTCATCTCATCTTTCTTGGCTAAGAAAAAGTGTACAAATATGTGATCTTGATTTTTATTTTACAAAAATGTATGGTTGAAAACATAGATTCCCATGGCCAATGATTTCTGAAAAGGGAGCATAGTATCAGTTTCCACATTTAAATTTTCCTTTATTACACTTGTATAAAACTAAAATAATTTCAGGAGCTGCAATTCAGGAGCCAAGTATTCAGTGGTCACATGGAGTCAGTGACAGGCATATTTGATGGTAAAAGTTGGTATCTATGAATGGAGATTGCAAACAGACTCAACCACTTATATGAACTCACACAATGTGCACGGTTCTTCCTCATTCTCCATGAAACAGCCGATCACTGCCCACCTGTCAAGAACCATATCAAACGTGTTTTTACACACTGAGCTTTTTTCAGATCCGTGCTAAAGGAAGGCAGCTTCTCCAGCTCGTGCAGCACTTTCCCTGAGCCTCCCGAACACTAACAATCATCTTTTTCAATCGACATTTTCTTTCATCAACATTTCGTCCTCTCCATTTTCTCCTGCACTCCCATTGTTGAAAAGCGATAAAGGCCTACCTCAACTGTGTATTAGAAAGTAGTTCCTGAACAATATTTCATCTGAATTGCCCAAGATGACTTCTGGGACTAGAAGAATTAAAAAGAGTCAAGTCCAAACATTTGAAATAAACTATTGACTCTCCACAAACAAAACAAGAAGAAAATAATTTTTGTAAAATTATCATCTTTCATATCCTTACAGAAATAAAAAGCATGGGTTAAAACTGGACTCTCTGAACATGGCGAACAATGAGGGCTGATGAGAAGCCAAGGACAATGGCACGGGGTTTTGATCCTACGCAATGTGCTGGCTTTGTGGGAGCCTAGCCAGTTTGGATGTTCACCTTCCTAGATATGGACAGAGGGGGGAGGACCTAGGACTTTCCACAGGGCAGGGAACCCTGACTGTTCTTTGGACTGGAAAGGGAGGGGGAGAGGAGTGGGAGGAGGGGGAGAAGGATGGAAGGAGGAGGAGAAGGGTGGGAGGAGGGGGAGGGAAATGGGAGGCTGGGAGGAGGTGGAAACTTGTTTTTTTTCTCTTCCTTTTCTCAATAAAAAAAATAAAGGAATGTGAAATTTCAATAATATGATTTCTTAAACATGACCTGCATAATGCCATGCCAATGTAGATTGTGAAAATTTCACAAGTCCCTACCCACAGACGAAGAGGAACAGGCAATCAATGGCTTCTGAGAGAGAGAGAGAATCAGTTCCCTCTAAGGAATGGATTCACCTGGTAGGATAGTCAGTCCCAAGTGGTCAGCCCTAAACACGTGTGCATACAAGCAATGCCAAATGGTTTCAGTATGTTGTAACAACAATACATACAGACGAGGTCATGAGTTTGTAAGAAAGCTGCGGGGAAGGAGTTGGAGGGAATACAGGGATGGATGACAATTATGAAATTCAGTACTCACATATGAAATTCAAAAAACATAAAGAAATAAAATGGAAGAATAAATATTAACATGCCTCATTTTGATAAGTTGCATGATAGACACATCAATCTCACAGATGAATGAGTATCTTATTAAAATTCCATGCTCACATATGTTTCTTTCAGAGAGACAGAATAAACAACCAGACTAATCGTCAATGGAAAACAACTAGGAATGTTAAATAGCATATTTTACAACTCTGTTGAAGTTACGCATGAGTGGATAAGAGAACTAAGAAACACTAAGGTCTCAAAATATTCAGAGAGGACATTGTAGCCCTCCAGCCAATGCTTGCTTTGCAGTCATTTATTGCACCTAGTGATCTGGAGTAGTGCTTTCCTGGCATAACAGGATGAGTGAGAACAAAACACAAATGTCGCGTTTATCCATAGTGACAAGCGGAATAGGACATTCCTTCCCTTAATACTGAGACATACATCACTCTAAGAACGATGAACAACCCACACTCCAACCAAAGTTCAGAAAATTTCTTCCCTCAAATCCTGACTCTAAAGCCCACCCAGAGCAGAGTGGGTATGTTATGGGTTGCACAGTAGCCTAAATGCCACAGTAAAACAAGAAGAATATATATATATATATATATATATATATATATATATATATATATATAATATGTGTGTATACATATGTGTATGTGTGTGTGTGTATAAAGCATTGGATTAATATTCTCTAAGCATAATTAAGCAAAGAAGCAAGAAAGAGTAACTATTTCTGTAAAGTACAAAAATGAACAAAACTAATCTATAGTGATAGATGTTAGCATAATAGTTTACCTTAGAGGGGAGAGATTTATACTTCAGTATTGGGCTCTAAAGAAGCTTATAGGGTACCAGAATTGAATTCATCAGGATGGTAGTCACATGAATGTTGCTATTTGGTTAAAATTTGTTAAGTTGTACACATAATATTTATGCATTTGTATTGCATATGCATATTGCATATGATCTATTGCGGTAATAATACAAAATAAAAGCAAAGAGACAATAAACAGCTTTGAGAGCAAATTAAGTATAGCTAAATCAGTCGTCTGAAGGATGATTTGAAGAAATTATGAAAAATACAGCTTAGTTTCTGTTACTGTATTTCACATCAATGTTCCAAAATTCTGCAACCTTCCTTCTTTCATTGACTCCTAACCCATTGGTTTCTTGAATCTGTGTGTCTTCTCATGCCCTACTTATGCTTTCTTCTTTTCTTAACCATGAATTGCACTTGTTGCCTCCTAAATATTTAGTAAAAGTGGTACTTTGAAAAGGCATTTATCTTGGATCAGCTGGTTTAGTTTAAAAAAAGCTACTAATAAAACTGTTCATATTTAATAGCAGAAACACTCAAAATCTAAAATGACCATAGTAAAAATTTTCAAATCAACATTTATTTTCCAATTTGAGACTATTTCTCCCCAACAAAATCTCAAACACAGACCTGATACTAATTATATCATAGTGTTATTATAGAATATTCATTCTATACATAATATACAACACGATGATACTTCTATGGGGCCTTTGGGAGATGGCTGGACCACATGGATGCGGCCTCATGGATGATATTACAGTTAGACACCCAAACTGTTGAAACTGCTCTCTTGGACTCCTGGACTTCCCAGCCTCCAGAAGTGTGATAAGTATAGGTACCTACAGTAGAGGTACAGGAGGTGGAATTGTCTGAGGCACAAAGACAATTAAGTCTAGAAAGTAATATCTTTTATGTGACCACATCATCATTCTTTGAGGAGTATCTGGATGTCTCCAAAACTTATGGTTTTATTCTTCAGAAAAAAAGATTAAAATGTGATGATGTTAAGGATAAACAATTCAATGCAATTTTAAAACAATTCTATATCTTAAAACCTTTCTATTTTTGTTCTTCTGTTTTCTACAAAATCCAAGTCAATTTGATAAAAAATACAAATATTATAATATTTTGAAATGCATTTATACCTGAATAACCATCCATAAAATGTCAAAATAATCATCTCAAGGGTTTCTCAACTCAAATCTATTGCTGACATCTAACAACATGAATCCACTAAAATATAACTTCAAAGGACAATTACTTTTTTGAAACTCAGGGACTAAAGTCAAGAGGAGCCGGTGTAAATTAATAGGTATCCACATAATTGCACACAACAACCATATACAGGGAACAAAATAAGTGCAGAACAAGGCTGTCCCAGTGACATTCTCTTCGGTCACCTACCCATTTGTTCTCAATGAAAGTCAGTTCGTAGAAGTCAGTGGAGAAACAACTAGGACTCAAAAGAGCCTGGAGAGGAAGCTGAGAGCATTTTTTCTTCCTGATCCGATGCTGTCCCATAGTTGAGCCATTGTCTATATTGTATATACAGAAGGATCCATTACCAGATCCAGTACAGAAGGGAAAGTGGGTTCTGTATAATCATAGGCCCTAAATGCATAGCTATCTGGTTAGCACAGCCAAGAAAATACTATGAATGAACACTGTGTTATCAAATTTCAAAATGCAATCTGTTGCAGTTCGATAAGCAAGCAATGAATGAAGGTAAATCAATTCCCAGTTGTGCATTTTTCATATACTTTCAAAGTCCCAGTTTACCAAGATTTGTCACAACTGATTTCCTCACAGAACCTTTTATAATTTCACCAGAAGTGATCAGTTGATGAATTCCCCTGTGAAAGTGCCCCATTTGGACAAGTTAAATGGGTAAACTTGGTTAAGAAAATATAGTCACCAAAAGCTTCTGGGCAATAGGTACAGATTCTAAGAGTTCAAGTATTCTTGGCTACTTGTAAGTATTACTGGAAGATGCTCAAAACAAACACAATGTTTGCAAAGAAAATATCAGCTTGTATGAGCTAATGTGGATGTTATTTTAGAATTAGATCTGCTGCCATTTCAGGGTAGCTAATACCATTGTCCTCAGTTCAAAGTCTTATGAATTAATATTTAAAAGGAGGGAAGTTGCAGAGTTTGTGACTTTGAATGCTCTCAAAAAAACTCACGGAAGAGTAGATCTTGCTCAGTAATGCAGAGACTTTCTCTTAGCTTACAGCGTATTTGGACCATAGAGGAAGTTGAACCATAGGTAGGAACAGCAAGGGTTTACTTCACAGGCAAGCAGCTGTGAAATCAATCTCCCAGGATGTTACACTCAAAGGGCTCCATGCTGAGTTCAATGTGATGCTGCCACAATCTTGAAATTCTTAATAATCTCCAACAAAGATCTTCGTGCTTCATTTTGCAGTGAACCTCATGTGTTACGTATCGACTCAGGAAACATCAAAGTGTCTATACTTCTATCTAACCCCAAGATGTCTTCCGTTCTTTTTATTTGCAAATATAGGATTCGCTAATCATATCAGATTATAATTTTATCTTGTAGGAAGGACTGAGTCTTTTTGGACGGTGTTGCCAACAAGAAGGATAAGAAAACGTCTCTAAAATGATAACACTAGAAGAAAAATAAAGCAAGTGTAAGACTGACTTACCACCTGTTCTATTTCTATGAAGGGACACCATGATTAAGGCAACTCCTTTAAAAGAAAGCATATAATTGGGGGCTTGCTTATAGTTGAAGGTTAGTTCATGGTGGAGAGCATGGAGGTAGGCAAATGTGGTGCTGAAGAAATAGCTGAGAGCTACATCCTGATCCATAAGAAGAATGGCAGAGAGAGAGAGAGAGAGAGAGAGAGAGAGAGAGAGAGAGAGAGAGAGAGAGAGAGATTAAGACTAGCATGGACATTTGAACCCACAAAGCTCACTCTTAGTGACTCACTTCCTCTAACAAGGTCACAGACACATACTCTAACAACTCTACATATATATGAGCCTATGGGGGCCATTATTATTCAAAACATGACAGGGATATACAGGAATAGTCTCTATATAATCTTTGTAGCCTTTTAATAAATAAAAAATTATTAATAGAATAAGTGAAGAAACCAAGTCATCCTCAATTGAAAAAAATAAAATAGGTTCTTTAAAGAGACAATTGCAAGATAACAAAAAATTAAAATAAGTTCTGCATATTTGAAAATTAAAAATAAAAAGAAAATTATATTCTTTAAAAATCACTGAATACCATAAAGTTTTAAAATAGAAATTTTAATCATGAGAATATAATTTTAGCATTTTATTTTTAGACTACTAAATGATTTAATGAACCTATTAAACTATTACTTTGTGAGCAACAATCCTTGTTGGGACATTTTTTTCTAGTAACAAGAGAAAGGGGTGAGCACAATGCAAGTCAGACCAAGCCTCTGCTTTCTTAGGATGTACATCAAAAAGAGAAGTATAATGGTGAAGATAGAGAATACAATATCAATTAATTAATCAAGACTCCCCAACCTTGATACTATTGGTACTCAGGGCAGAACAGTTCCTTCTTATAGGAACTTTTATAGGAACTTCTTATAGGCCTTTTTTCCCACTTGCTGTCAGTAGCGCTCTTTATCTTAGTTATAATAACAAGATCTCCAGGAATGCGTAAATGTGCCCTATAGCACAAAGGTAACAGAGATCACTTGAGAATCGTTGAAATAAATGAGTTCGATCATTTCAGGTAGTAATTAGTAAAATGAAGAAAATAAAACTGCATGAGAGATAAAAAATATCACAACATCTAGAGAAATGCCAGCTAACCAGAGTTTGAATCCAGGCAGAGTATTAGACATTCAAAGACTAAATCAATAAATAGATTGTTTTAACTTGTATACAGAACATTGTTTGGTTTGGGGTACATTCCCTTCCTCTTTGTATTCTTAAAACAAATTGTCCTTGCTGTGTTGCTATCTGGCCCAACTCTATTATTTATTTACTGGTTTTGCTATGTACAATTTACTTTGCATATTAAAGCCTTGGAATTTTCAGATTTGAGTTTTATAAAATATTTTAACATTAAAAAAATGGAAAAATACCAATTTAGACTGGAGCGTTGCAGCACGTTGTTTCAAAGATGGAAGGTCAAGAGGCATGCATTAGTAAGGGGTGGGGGGAAGAGTTCCAGGCTGTGTAAACAATACGTGAAAAGGTCTAGAGGTGCCAATGAGTTGGATGTGTAAGAAGGTCTTGAAGAAAGCAGGATGCTTGGAAGTGCAATGGCACAGAGTGTGTGGGGAGAAGCCAGATCACACAGCAATCTGTGGCTTTTAATTGTTGAGGTGAATAAGGAGGGTGGTGTAAGGAGAGGGGTAAAAGGAAGTTTAGTAGTTCATAAAAGACATCATGAGAGCTGGAATGAGTTTTAGTAGAAGAAATGGGGAGATTTTGAACAAATTTACCTCACAGTGATAGGAAGCTAACAGATGGGGACTGGGTAAATTTCTTTTCCCAGCAAGATGGGTCTTGTTTCTCAGCTCCTGCTAAAAATCCAGCCTCGTCTACCCCTAGGACAGACTTGTCACATTTCAGTTTAGACTCAAACTCAGATTCTTGGTTCCCCTTTATACCATCATCTTCTACTAGGTCATCTGCCTCTGTCCTAGATAGCTCCATGACCAGTAGCTTCATCTTCCTTTAATCTCTCCACCAGCCCCTCTCATCCTATTTCCCTCCAAGCACTGTCAGAATTTTGCCTCTTTTGGAAACTGGAATTGAACATCCTGTTTTTATGAAAGTAGTAAACCAGTATCTTCATTATGAATTCTAGAGAACAGGCCTAAGGGGTTCTCTGAGACATCTGATGAACAAAATACAATATAGATGTCTCAGAAGTGCAGAAGTGACTAAGTCTGAGGCTAGTGAAATAGCCCAAGGAAGAAAACTTAAACAGCGAATTTTTTTTTGGGGGGGGGAATGTAAGCTTGTAATAGGTTGAATTCTGACTGCCTACAGGAAATGTTCAAGACCAAACTCCTTGTACCTGTTCACATGACCTTATTTTGAAGTAGGGTCTTTGCAAATACAACTGAGATGGTCTTGTTTAGTGACTGATACCATTCAAATCAATGGAATGAACATAAACAGGCCTAAGGGCAAGAGGAAAGAAGCTGTGTGACTCTGGAGGCAGAGACTAGAGTAGTCAAGGACGATCAAGGATGGCGAAGAGCTACTAAAAACTAGGATGTGGTGGGAAGGAGTCTTTACTCTGGACTTCAGATGGAGCATGGTCTAACTCAGACAACCATTATATTTAGTCTCTATAATCAAAGAGCAAATATTCTCTTTATCTAGATCCACCAGTTTGTGGTCATTTGTTTTTTAATCCCTAGAAAATTAAAATAATATTTGTTTGGACCGTTTAGTCTAATGCAAACATATTACTTACGATATGAATGTTCAGTTAAAAGCTGTAGAATTAAGAACTTGAATGAAGTAGCTGAATGAGAGGGAGAATATCAGTTTTACCTTCAGAATAGGGTTGGTTCCAGGGACATCAATCCTGACTTTGTTGCCTTCTCAGCACTTCCTTTTGCTTCTCAACTGATCCAGCAGACCAAAGTTCCTAAGACCTAAACTCTCCGGAGGGTTTCTTAGCTCAGTGAAGAGGCACATGTATTCTCTGCTTCTTAAATCCCAAGGACAGTGGCCTTGGAGGCACAGGAATACCTGACAGAATCGTTGCAGGCTTCTCTTTGAGTGACAGGTATACCCTGATCTAAAAAGACCTAGAAAAGTCTTTTCCTGTCATAATCTGAGTCTGCGTCTATAAAACGCCAGGAAGTATACAATGGTCAAATCCCCCAGTTCAACTGGAGTCTTGCCAATGGGTGCTTCTTTAAGTCTGCACACCTACATGAGAGGCAAGAAATATTACCCATCTGATGTGCATTGAATAAGTGACTCAAATCACCGGCGCTGGACAGTGAGAGAACTATTCTGCATAGTGCCACTTCTCTGTTAGTTTTCCAACTTCTAAGTTCTTTTCTGATCTCTTTGAGGTGGTGTCTCAGAGAGCTGAGGTTGGCCTTGAGCTGGGTATGTAGCTGCGAATGATCTTGAACTCCTGACCCTCTTCTACCTCTCAGTATTGGGATCACAGGTCTATAGGCAAGCAACAGCACATGGAGCGCAGTTGTCTCAATGCTCATGAAAGGAACTACGTGTTCATTTGCTTAGTCATACTGCAAAATAGACAAATGAAATCAAATTGACAATTGTTTAATATAAAAGAACTGTGATATTTTTTTTTTTTTTAGAATATTTGATTGCGTCTTCTGTCATCCACAAAGACATAAAGGTCCTCGTTTGTTCCGCAGGGACATCTGCTGCTGATTTACCTCAAGGCTTCCTGTTCCCTCACACTTTTCATTCTTCTGAAGGCAGGGATTTTATATTCTCTTTCTTGGAAAACAAGCTCAATGTACGAAACTAAACAAATACAAATAAGTGTTCTTACCTGGAATAAATTATAACCATTCATGTGTCTGGAGAGAGGTCAAAAGACAATCAACTTAAAAGTTAGATTTTATAATTTGCCTTTCAAAAATATTCATGGACACTATACTAATGACTATTTATTCTGCAACATTATCTTCAGTGATTAGGTCTTCATGTCAGTGCTATTTGCTAATTTAACCAATTCACTCTTACACACTATTTCTATTTTCATTTCCTCTTATTTAAAGGAAAAAATGGGAGGCAGTGGTAACATATCCTTGAAGCTGAATTTGGCACAGAACTGATATTATTTCCGTGGAATAACTTTTTAAATGTGTCCCCATGGGACCTCATGAATTCTTTTTAAAGCTTCCAATAGCTACTGCTTGGACATCTACTGTTGTATTTCCCCACCATTCAAGCCAAAAGGCCATGTGCATGGGGATCTGTAGTGGCATATCTGTTTCTCACCCAATCCAAACACCAGAACTACAAATTAATTATACATTTACAGTGCTGCTAAATGTACCCATGAAAATTGGAACCAGGCTTGTGAATTAAAGAAACAGTATGTACGCATGTGTGCATAAAGCTTCTGAAATGCTCACAAATCTAATTGTAAGAGCTAAAGCTTAAGACAATTCTAAAAGGAAACAGAGAAATCTATCTTGGGGACTTTGAGCATCAAATATGATAAACTTGACTTCCCCTGACTATTAAGAAGTCAACAGCTGTCCCTTAGGAAAAGACATCATTGCTGAAACAAAAAGGGGGTAAGGGTGACACAAACTGGAGAAATGTTTAAAAGACAACATGGAGCCAACAAGATTTGTCCTCAGACATATTTCTAATGTTCCTGCAAATAATGATAGAGCTAGCAGCAGCAATGGAGAAAAGGGGTCACAAGCAGACAGTCTTCAATATGAAATACTAAATGATTGCAAACTTGTAAAAGTTGCTCACTAAGCCGGGAGATGGTGGCGCACGCCTTTAATCCCAGCACTCGGGAGGCAGAGGCAGGCGGATCTCTGTGAGTTCGAGACCAGCCTGGTCTACAGAGCTAGTTCCAGGACAGGCTCCAAAGCCACAGAGAAACCCTGTCTCGAAAAACCAAAAAAAAAAAAAAAAAAAAAAGTTGCTCACTAAAAATCCATATTGGAAGCCAGGTATAAGGATACACACCTTCAATCCCAGCACTTGACAGATAGATACACGTGCATCTCTGTGAGTTCAAAGACAGTCTGATTTACATAGAGAGTTCTAGAACAGCCAGAGCTATAATGCAAACCCTTTCTCAGAAAAAAAAAGAGGGAGAGGAAGATAAGAGGATGAGGAGAAAGAAAAGGAAAAGAAATTTGGGAAGGGAAAACTTTGATCAAAACATGATATATGGATTTTCATTCAAAAAGAGAAAATTTAAAGAACTGTGTGCAGTTAGGCAATAGCAATAAAAAAAAGAAGTCTATACTGGGGGTTGGGGTTTGGTCAGTGGTAGAGCATTTGCCTAGCAACCTCAAAGCCCTAATTCCAGGCAATGTTATATGGCAAGCAAAACATAAAAAGGATATATACACCAGAACCAAAGACAATAGACGAAATTGACCCCCCAACCACAACCAATTACTAATTATGTATGAAGAAAATACATAAATGTATACTCAAACTTTGATATAAATAAATTTGGCAACATCTATAAAAACAATTGCACTTTATTTACCATAAATGAAGTGGGAGAAGACATCAGGAAAATAATAAAATCTATAATTTAGCCAAAGCATATATATCACTCAGAGATAGATTTAGCCAAATATATCTGACCTCCAAACTGAAAAATATATATATATATATATCACAGGAAAAAGAAACAAGACAATCAAGCTACAACCACAACCAAAATTCTACCATCAGTATTTCAGAAATTGATATTTTCTAAATTCATCAAAATGTAAAGGATGCATATTAGCCAACACTTCTTGAGAAAGAAAATGAATGTTACAGGACTTACACTATCTGGCTTCAATATTTACTATGAAGCAGCAGTAGTCAAAACACGGTAATATTTCCATTTTAAGAGACCTAGAATATGGGAGCTGGACAGATTACTCAATGGTTAGAAGAACAAACTACTCTTGTAAAAGTTGGTTCCCAGATCCAATGTCCGGGAACTTACAACCATTTAACATTTAACTCTAGCTCCAGAGGAATCTAGTCCCTCTTCTGGCCTCTGAAGGCAGCTACATTCACATGTGAGAGTGTGTGAATACCTGCAAAACACACACACACACACACACACACACACACACACACACACACAAATGCACACCCTTTATTTTTTTATTTTTATTCTTGATAGAAAATGACCTGGAATAGTTAAATACAATAAGAATACACAAACTCCTATAATAGAGTTAACTGATTTCAACCATTGTTTGAAGTAATTTAGCGAGTTGAAAAATAAAGTCTTATAGATGGAGAGATGGCTCGATGTTTAAGAGCACTTGTTGTTCCTGCAGCATGCCTAAGTTCAGTCTCCAGCATGCACATAGCAGCTCACAACCAGTCCCAGGGGATATAATGCCCTCATGCTGCCTCTGTGGGCACCAGACATATGGGGTGCACAACCATACATGAAGGTAAATACTCATATACATAAAATAAATAACTTAAGAAAATGTTTTAAAAAGAATGATTCTTCAAAAGATGACACTTGAAACAACGTACTGTTTTTGAATGGGATGCCTCACACCATACATAACAATAATTTCAAAATTGAATCATGGATCCAAATTCAATTCTTTAAATTATAAAACATTTTGAAGAAAACCACGACAATTTTGTGAGAGAAAAATATGTCTTTGAATACAAAAATAAATAAGCCGAAGTGAAAATATCATGAATTGGACTCAAATTTAAAACTCGTGATGTTTGGAAGGTATCATTTAAAAAGCTTACAAATGAAGCTTACAAAATAATTAAATCTGACTTATTCTTAGGGTACATAGGATTCATACACCTAAAATTAGATAATGAGAAACCAGCATTTTAAAATTAGCAAAATGTTTATTAATTATTAAAATAATTAATACTGAAATAAAAAATATGGAAGATGTGTGATAACTTATCAAGAGAGACAAACAAGGTGCTTTAAATGAGGTGGAAGATGAGAATCAACACCACCTTCTAATCTCCAATGAGCATGGTGTCCCTTCACAGTAATATAACAGTGACTAAAACATAGGGGGAGTTAGAAGAGGAAAACTACAGGGTGGGTATGATCAAATTTCTTTTTATACATGTATGATGTTATCAAGAATAAAGAAAAATATGATTTAAAATGTAATGAACAAACCAAAAAACAGAGTACACATAGGGTCAGAGAAATGGGTCAGCAAAACAAAACAAAACAACACTTGTTGTGCAAGTCTAACAACCTGAGTTCAGTCACCAGATAGGAGAACGTTGTCTATAGAAAATTATCCTCTGACCTACATACATGTACCTGGATACATGCACGCCTATATTCCTACACAATATAAGAATAACAAATTCAAAAAGAGAACTCACAGTATGATCGATTCCATTGAGAAGGACTTGCGAAACAGGCAATACTATTCTATATGATTAGAAACCAAAATGGTAGTAGCGATACCAAAGGAAAGAGCACACAAGAGAACTTTATAGAGTGATGAAAATGTTTTGCATCCTAGTCTGAGGATTGGGCATGTACATTTCTAAGAACTGAACAAACTGTATATTTTGGTGGATTTCATTACATACCCATGATCTCATGACAGAACACAAGAATGAAAGTCAAAGCAGGAAGATGTGGAATGGAGAGTTAAACGAGCCTGTGTTCGTTTTTATTATTGTCTCATTTTCCTAGATTTTTCAAAGATGCTAATTATCAAAAAGACCCTTTACCAACAACAAAATTCCTCTGAGAGCAAAGTGACATGGAGCCCCAGTCCTCTGAGGACACAAAGAAACAAAAACATGAGCCTGCTGAGATGTAGAAGCTCAAATTCTTTGAACTCACAGAAGACAAGAGTCTAAATTGGGAACTCAAATATTTTCTGTTTGCTAGCAGAAATGCTCATGCACACAACACTTCATGCAAGCAACAGGCTATTGAACTGGCAATCTGGCCATCACCGTTGTCTTAAGAAGCATTCGAATCCACTCATTTCCCACTTTAAACAAATGTGGCTTTCTCCCAGAGTTACTCATAACAACTCATGTACCCTGTGGTCACAGTTAATCTGACTTGCGGGGTCCTGGGCTTGAGGGCTGTATATGTCAGAAGGTTTCTCATAGGCTTTTGAACAAACACTGCTTGCCACACAAGAAGCAATGCATCTCCCATAGCATTTTATTGTTGCAGTCATCATAGAAGTTGGAGTGGTGCTTGGGAGGACCCACCCAAACAAGGTCAACAACCCAGTTCAGCTCATCAGAACACAGCCTCAAAGAAATGTAGTGCTGGGGACACCAAGTGGCATGTCCATTTCTGGGAAGGAGCATCCCTGTGGTCCACAGGCCAGGGTGTCCTTCAGTTGCTTAGGAAGCATCTGAAGACACAGAAATCTGACTAAAGTTTGGAATGCTATGGAAGGTGGAATCTGGAAATTCGCAGATAGCAGTTTTCAGGGCTCACACTCTGTGTATGGAACAGGGCCTCTGTTCACATCTGCACTTGCTTGGATCCTCACTCCTTACCATTATCTTGTAATTCTGTTTTTCAAAAGGAGCTTTCTGCTGTCTGTTTCCCACCAGGGTCTGCCACTTATGAAGCCAGTGCTACTATGAAGGTTTAACTGACTCATATTTTGAGATTTAAAAGGGAACTTTGGATCCAATGGTTTGATGAAGAGTCCATCTATATATTTATTTGGTTCTTAAATCACTGGAGGAGGTCAGGGTGGGGGAATCCACTTACAAGACTCCCTTTGCATTGTGAAACCACCAGCTACTGACCTTCTAATTTGGTGTAACAAAAAAAAACCTTAGTTGAAATACATGAAAAGAGGTAGCAGCTAGATACAGTGAAGGAGAAGAGGAAGCTGGGAAAGAATGAAGTCTGAGGCATGAAGAAAGGAAAAGGAAACACACACATAAATGCTTGGTTTCTAACCCCTGCTTAGCTTTCTGCCTCTAGTCTGTGAGTGATTTTTTCCTGACCTTTCTTGCCTCTCTGTCCACCCATCCCCCACCTCGCTGCCACAATGGTATTTCTAAAATGTAGATGTAAGAATGCCTCCCTCTTCTGAAGTCCTCCCAAAATTCTCCACTGGGCCCATAGATAATGCTGATAACGGTGCCCACCAGGCCTCTTGCACATACCCTTCTGGTACTCTGAGCCTCTTGTCTCCCCCACTTTAGCCACACAGGACGCCTTCACATTGCAGAGACCAGCCCTGCACCAAACTCGCTGCAGTCCAGGCTCCTTCTACATTTACATAAGATCAAAAGACCTTCCTCCCACAAGTTCCTCCACTGTTGGCCTACGCAACTGTTCTTCAGAAATGATTCAGCCACCTAGCCTGGCCTTGAAGATTTCTTTCTGGATCTGAAGGCCACCATATAAGCCTTGCTAATGGTGATGTGTCAGATCTATTTACAGGGTTGACAGGTACTTAGTTTGTTTGGTGTGACGTCTACAAATCTGTACTAAATGGCACAGATCGTCCTTCATTCTTATAAAAATAACCAGGCTAGATAGAGAGTTTTTCCATAAGATTCTCTGGGTTAGCAAGGTAGTTAATGATAAGACCCAGAACACATGGCTGGAGGGAGATGTTGTATCACTATTGACACAAGCTAACATTTCTGGAGGACCTACCATGTTTCAGTCAATGAACTAATTGCTTTGCACGTCATTAATCATTGAATAATCATTGTAGTCCTATAAATAAAGTATTAATAAGAGAGATAATCCTGACCATTAATGGAAAAATCAGGCTCTCACAGTAAGCTGATATGTCTTTAGTACCTCATGTTTGACTACTGACAGAACCACCTCCTGATGGGCAGAAAAAATAGACAAGGATTTTTTTTCAGGGCGTTGATTTTGGCTTTATGTTCAGAGTTAATAAGGATAAGGTTGAATCTACCACTACTGCAATGCCTAAAACCAAGCTATCCTTAGCAATTGCCTCAGTGTCCAGTACAAGACAAGAATTTAAGATTTAAGCACAGGAAAAACCAAATAATGGCTAGAGTTAGCAGTAGCATCCACATAATGTGTGTTGATAGCCTTGGTAGGCCTAGCTTCTAGAGAGATGGTGGCTAGGACTGAACATGGAATATGGGTCAAAGCAAAATAAAATAATAAGAAAGCATGATGGCAATGAAAGGAACAATAAAGACTTCCATCATTTGCAATTTTGCCCAAACTCAAGCTTGATCTGAAACAAAGACTCAAAGGCCATTTGAGATTGCAAAATCA
The DNA here is from genome assembly GCF_018167655.1 of Microtus oregoni. Lineage (NCBI taxonomy): Eukaryota > Metazoa > Chordata > Mammalia > Rodentia > Cricetidae > Microtus > Microtus oregoni. Next base: position 164,248 of record NW_024544756.1, read on the forward strand.
CAAACCAAAATTAACACATAGGTCCTGGATTTTGCATGCTGGTGTGTTGCTCTTAGAAAGCATTATGATAGACAGTGCCTTTGTCATTGGGAGCCACGGTTAAATAATTTAACCCAGAGCATACTCAATGAAGAGACAGGCCAGAGATAATCTAACACTCTGACCAAGACAAATACATTCATTTCAGTTGCCTACCTGGCAAACTGGGTGCTGGAGCCTCCCTGGAAGTTCACAGTGATCTGAGATAGAATAGAAATATAGGAACCTGCTGTCCAGCTCCTGGATATATCTAGCCAAAGGAATGCACTTCATATAATAATCACAGAGATGTCTACAATCCTATGTTCACTGCAGCACTATTTGCAATGCCCAAAAGAGGGAATAAAGCAAGATGTCCACTGTTGAAGTTTTAGTTCTGTGGCTGTGATCAAATATCCTGACAGAAAGCATCTTCATGAAGAAAGGGTTTATTTAGCTTATCATGGCCGAGTTACAGTCCATCACTGCAAAAACATTAAGGGGTTCCGTCTAAATAAAGCTTACATCTAAATTCTCGTGGAAACAAGAATTAAATTGGGGAGTGGTGGAATGGCTGGGCAAACATGAGGAACGAGGTTCAGATCACCAATACCCACAGAAATGCCAGGTAGGCAGAGCGGCCCACCTGTATTTGCAGGTCACAGGAGACAGAGACAAGCAATCTCCACAGCAAGTTGGCTAGACTGACTAGACAAAAGAGATGAAATATGGGTTCAGCAAGATATTTTGCCTCAATAGTGTGGAAAATGATTAAGGAAGACATCCCATATCAGCTTCGGGCCTACATACTCACGGCCACAGTCATGTATATGAGCCTACATGTGTGTATGCACACACAACACACATGCACATCCCAATATGCATAGGCTAATCATCATCATCATCATCATCATCACAGTTACAGCATATTAGATTAGCTGCTTCTCACTACTATCCACAATCTCTTTTAGATGAATAAACCAAGATGTTAAGAGAGAAATCAGCAATGTTCACATAGCTTCTATTCCCTGGACCCCCAGACAAATATTTCTGTATGGGTGATTTGACTCCCTTTCAAGGCTTTGGGTTCAATGCTTCCTCTTGTATCTCTGTTGTCATTTTTCTTAGCTGCCAAACATTCAACCACATCCTTTCTGCCACAAAATTAGCAAATCTCAGAAAGCAAATATCTCTTCTTTTCTTATTTCGGGGTTTGTTTTAATCAAGGAACTCAAAAGTCAAAGTATGTTCTTTGAGAGGCATATTAATAATCAAAATCTTCTAGAAAAATCATCCCGGAGCTTATCATGGTGGCTCAGACCTCTTATCCAAGTACTTGGGAGGCTGAAGCAAGTGAATCATGTGTTCAAGGTCAACCTAAAACACAAAGTGAGTAGTTATTTTTAAAAGAAAAAGAAAAATTATCTTTTGAAGGTTAATTGTTTTTCTCATCTTAAGTAGACAGTACCGGGGCTGGAGAGATGGATCAGCAGTTAAGAGTGTGTAGTATTTTTCCGGAGACTGGCTCTGAGCATGTAGCCTCCTATAACTCCAACTTCAAGGCATCTGAAATTCTTTTCTGACCTCTGTAGATTCACACACAGAAATTTAAAAAATAGGGACTGGAAAGATAGTTCAGTAATTAAGAGTATTTACTGCTCTTCCATGGGACCTGACGTTAATTATCAACACTAACATGGTAGCTTGCAACTATCTATAACTCCAGTTCCAGTGCATCTGATGCCCTCTTCTGACTTTTGCAGGCATGAAACACACACATGGTATACATACATCCATGCAGGCACAACATTCATATGCATAAAGTAAAGTAAATTTTAAAAAAATGAATAGCACTTTAAGGAACAAAATTCTAAGACATTTCCTTGATGATTGGTTACTATTTTCAGAAAAAAAAAATTCTTGCCTCTGATACTTTCTTGCCTATGCTGGCTGGACGCTGTCACAAGAGGAACTTCTGCGGAATGTTAGAGAATTCCTTCCCCAGAATCCACTGAAGGTAGTTTACTCAGTTATTCCATTTCCATGAGCTTCTCTTCAGGGACAGTAATATTTTTTTCTTACACACATGCATACCCACACACAGTTGCTTCAGACCTTAAACCAAGATCATATGATGAAGATGGGGAAGAAAGGACACAAAGCTCAAGAAAGGAAAGGACAGGGAGCCATGGGAAGTAGCACCAATGTTTACAGTACTGCCATGGAAACAGATCAAGTTGTGGGGTTGTGGTGAGCGGTAAAAGTTAATCAGGCCACAGAGTGAGTATTCTGTGGTTGAAGAATAAACTGAGCTCACCAGGCCACTCCAGAATTTAGTCATGGCAGGCATTTCCATAATGAAGTCCCTGGAGAAAGAACACATTCCAAGCACTGTTGCCAAACAAACCACATGGCAGCCAGTTAAAATTTAAATTTCAGATAAAACACGAATACTTTCATGGTGTCTTTCTTAAATATTATACAGGATTGATTGATACTCAACAATTACTGTTTTTCTGGAATTCAGGGGTAAACAGATATCATATATTTGTATTTGCAAATCTAATTTCAAAAGAAGAAAGCCTCAACTAGGTAATGATAGCTGTGGTGGTTTGAACAAGACTGCCCTCAATAGACCCATTTGAATATACTTGAATACTTGGTCCGCAACTGGTGAAACTATCTGGGAAGGATTTCCTCAGCTACCAATATGGGGGAGAAGCTTGGCCCCGCCTCAACTTGATATGCCAGACTTTGTTGACTCCCCCTGGGCAGCTCTAGCCTTTCTGAGGAGCCATGCCGGGTTGTGTGGAGGAATATGGGATGAAATGGAAGGAGAGGAGGGAGGAAGAACTGTGGTTGGTATGTGACATGAAAAACAGTTTAAATAGTTTTTTTTTTAAAAAAAGGAGGTATGGCCTTGTTGGAGGAGGCATGTCACAGGGGGCAGACATTGAGGTTTCAAAGTGTATTCCCTGACTCTGGCTTGTGATTGAGATGTGAGCTCTCAGCTGTTCCTGTTACCATGCATTGTTTCTGTGACCATGGACTCTAATCCTTTGGAAATATAAGGCCAATTAAATGTTTTCTTTTCTAAGTTGCCATGGTAATATGTAGTGTTTTATCACAGCAATAGAAAGGTAACTAAGATAACAGGTAAATGTGAGAAAAAGAAGAAATATAACATGACCAATGCACTCTTCTCTCCCCTAACATAGCAGAGAGAAGGCACAAATGTCAAACTCACTCACTAATTAACAAAAACAATTGAAAGAATTGTGCTTTATCTAATAAGTTTCCAGGCAGCTCATAAATTCCGCAACACAGAAATAATTTCCTCCCGTTTAATAGGTAAAAACCTAGAATCCAGAGTTGCAGAAGGTCAGTGTTGTGAGCTAGTAGTTCTCAATCAGAGACAATTTTGAAAAGGTCCATGGAACATCTGTCATAAGTGGGGTGTGTGTGTGTGTGTGTGTGTGTGTGTGCGCGCGCGCGCGTGTGTACATGTGCGTGCACACGCGCGCATTAACAACAAGTGGGTAGAAGTCACACGCTAACACTTTATGTTGTGCAGAATAGTCACTCACAAAGAAGGATAATATGGCCATAGATATCAATAGTGCTTGCTTTACAGAAAGGTTACATTCAGTTTAAGAGAGTTTGGGTGAGCTCAGTGGAAGCCTGGAACACAGAGTTGGAAGAACACTAAATGAAGAAATGCGGAGTAGTACTAGAAGCCATCACCAACAGATGGGGTAGGCCAGAGGAGCTCTGTTAGAACTTGTGCAACTACTGGCTGTGTAAAAATCCATTCTGAGAGGTGCCATAATGAGCTAGGGGAACATGTGTGGGTATTAATGGGAATGAAAGGGTGTTCTGAGCCGGGCGGTGGTGGCGCACGCCTTTAATCCCAGCACTCGGGAGGCAGAAGCAGGCGGATCTCTGTGAGTTCGAGACCAGCCTGGTCTACAGAGCTAGTTCCAGGACAGGCTCCAAAACCACAGAGAAACCCTGTCTCGAAAAACCAAAAAAAAAAAAAAACAAAAAAACCAAAAAAAAAAAAAAAAGAAAGAAAGGGTGTTCTGAGATGAGAGCCTCTTAGCATCCTTCTTTCCACTGAGTAAATGGCATGCCCTTGGTGCTTCTATTGACCTGGTTTACTTACCAGTCAACAACCATGTTCACTCTTTCCCTGACTCTGGGGAAATGATGTAGGTCTCGGCCCTCAGAGACCTAGTGATGAATTCCCTTAAAAACTCTGCTCACCCTCCAAACTCCAGTGTAATACTCAATATCTACAAACATATAGTCTTGAATACCTTGCTTGGCGGTACCAGACTCAGGATTCTAGAACCATCTTTGCTTATACACATGGTAGACCAGGAGTTCCCGGAAGTTTATATTTCGCCTTCATCCCAAAATGATTGACAAGCAGCCTTGATGGAAAAGAACATCAGTAGTTGCAAGAATCTACGTGGTCCTCGGGGCTTATATGTGAGGCTGATCTTAAGTTGCTTTCTAGGGGTGGGGTAAGGAGGAATTTGAGACCTATAAACTTTGCGAAGCCTCCTTCCTCTCCTCATCATATTTCGCTTTCTGTATTTCCCCTGAGACCATTCCTTCACTGAGACCTACCATATTAATCCTAGTCTTAGAAATGGGATCTTCCCTTGGGGCACAAGTGAAAACAATTGATCTGCCTGAGCTGAGCGGGTCTGAGGCCTGAGCATGTGATCCAATTAACTGGAGGCAGATACTGACTTTATCAACAGCAATCTGCACACAGTGCCTCTCAGACCCTGTTCATCAAACAATTGATGTATTCCTGTAGTAGATATAAAACTCTGGTCCCAGGAGAAACTGAGCCTTCCCTTAACCTCAGAACCTGAGTCAGGATGGCTTCCATCCACTCCTGGTAACTATTCTTCACTAGTGACTTCTGGAGTGGACATGGCCTTTTTCTCGCCAGTGCAGTATAAAGAAAAGTACACTGAGATTTTATTAAGTATAGATCTACTCACACACACATACACACAAAAAGTGTGATACGGGTATCAATTACTATTCTATTCATTATAAAACACCATGACCAAAGCAACTTACAGAAGGAGTGGTTTATTTGGGCTTATTGTTCCAGAAGTATACCAATGTCATGACAGGGTGACCTGGCAACAAGCAGCGAACATGGTGCTGGAGCAGAAGCTGAAAGTCACATTTGGCATCTCAAGCAGAAGGCAATGAGGGCATACTTAGAAAGATGAGAAGCTTTGAAACATCAATGCCTTCCTTCAGTGACCTAATTCCTACAGCAAGATCACACCTTATAAAACTATCCAAACCAGGCCAATTGGAGCCTATGAGGGACATTCTCATCCAAGCCACCACACTGTAAAGAAGGATAGTTTTATCCGTCTTTCTTTTTTACGACAGTAAGGTGAAGAAGTGATGACTTAGAGAAGCAACCAATTCCTATCAGCACGACCCCAAACTCAAGATGGTCACAATACACTGTCTAGCTCCTCATATCCCTGAGTCACCAAATCAACCCAAGACATCACTATGTCCAAAACTACAGGTCAGAGAATTCATCTGAATGTTTTTTTTTCATTTAAGACACTAATAATCACTCTTCTACTTACCGATGAAAACATCTCAAGATGCCTGCTAATCACAGTCCACCAAGGAAATTGTTTAGCAAATTGGATGTTGTGATAGGAAGGGTTTCCTTTTTTTGGAGCCATGAACAAAACAGATGGATGTTTCTATTGGCTACAATAGGAGCAAGGCAGATGTAGTGGAATAAAGTAAACCTACCATGGAAATTAAACTGAGTGGGGGAGACTGTTCATAAGATAATACTGATTCTAATGGTGAGACTGGTTTTGAACAACTTATCTATACATGAGATGATGGTTTGAAATAACATTTGTGAAGTATCTGGTTCTGCTTCTGTTAAAGTTAAAATGCTTAGAGAATCATGAGTTATCCCAACCTTAGCTGCAAAGACAATTAATGTGTTATTAGGTGCTATTTGGGTAGCACACTACAGGACAGCATGTCATAGCTTGAAAACTTGGGTCTCCTATAAAGACTCTGGGGCCTGATCCAGCTTTCTTTGTATAGAAGGGAGAAGGGGGATGAAAAGAAGGGAGGATGAGAGAAAGAACTGTGAGGGGGAGGGAAGAAGAGAAAGACAAGAGAAAATATGTGATCCTATCACTTACTTTGGAACCCAATGTAGAAGAATTGCAAGTTTGAAGCCAGCCTAGGCAATATAATGAGTTTAAGTCAGCCTGAGCTAGAGACAAAGACTGTATCTCAAAAAGAGATGAAAGGAAGAACAGAGAGATAAGAAAATTAAAAATGGTCTGTTTTATTGGAATTCCAAAATGCATCATGGAACTTGCACTTCTCTATTGAAGCCTCACTCCATTCCTGAAAAGTAGCTCCAACATCCTGGCTATTTATTGTCACAAAAGAAGTCTGGTTAAGGCCTGGAGAGATGGCTCAGCCATTAAAGGCTAGGCTCACAACCAAAAATATAAAAGAAGTCTGGTTATGAATACATTGTGCTATTATGATTAACACTCATAAAGAAAACAAACAAATATTAAATAGGGTCTCTTATTATTTGTATTTTACATTTGAGAACACCAAAAGACAACAAAATGAAATCAGCTCACCAAGGCCAGCTGGACTGTGACCGAAAAAGCATGGGATAAAACCGGACTCTCTGAGCATGGCGAACAATGAGGGCTGATGAGACGCCAAGGACAATGGCACGGGATTTTGATCCTTCTACATGTTCTGGCTTTGTGGGAGCCTAGCCAGTTTGGATGTTCACCTTCCTAGATATGGACGGAGGGGGGAGGACCTAGGACTTACCACAGGGCAGGGAACCCGGACTGCTCTGTGGTCTGGAGAGGGAGGGGGAGAGAAGTGGGGGGAGGGGGAGAAGAGTGGGAGGAGGGGGAGAAGGGTGGGAGGAGGGGGAGGGAAATGGGAGGCTGGGAGGAGGTGGAAACTTGTTTTTTGTTTATGTTTTTTTTTCTCCTTTTCTCAATAAAAAAAAAAATGAAATCAGCTGCCCAGAAGAACCTCACTAAGTGGCCAGGAACTCATCCCTGGTGTGCTTAAGAACAACAAGGCCGTGTTCTCAGAGACCCATTCGCAAAGTGCCAGAGTAGGCTACTTGCCTCAAATGAAAAGTTACATAGCACACGGCCCTGAGTGTCACAGGCTCAGCAGTGAAATCACACAAATATAATACATTTGAAATATTTAGCATAATTATAAGCAAATGAAATGCATAATTCCTGTCTGAAAGTGCATAGCGGTCTATAGTGGAGACATAGGCCAATGAGCAACCATAGTTCTTTAAATAAACTCAGTGGAGAGCTATTGCCGACATCACAGAAAAGATGTTCATCATGTCTGATTTCCCAGGATGACTGAGAATTTATCAGAGAGGAAAAGAAAAGCATCACTCCTAAAAGGTGTACACGGCATAAGGTATTTTGAGAAAGGTGAACAGCTGAATATATTAGAAGTAAAATTGTAGGAAATGCCATTTAACTTCCCAAAATATTCTGAGCCTGCATACTGTTCATCTCACTTCTCAGCCCCCATGGCAGTTCTTAGTCACAGAATAAACATATTTTGAGCGTTCTTAGCCACTTTAGTCTCACTTCCACACACATAGCTAGGATGAACTTTAAAAGTGTGCAGTATTTGGTAGCAATTTCCTATGATTTTTAAATCAATTCTACTAAGTGCTAAATGAAAGTAATTTTGTATTCCCTTGACACACATTGCTCATTTGCCTCATGACAACTGGAGAGGGCAGTGATCATACCTGCTACATCCTCCCAATTTTCGGGCTTATCAGGGAGATTTTTCTCTCAAGATTTTCAATACATGGTGAAAGGACAAGAACATTGGACTCTGAAGTGTCTGGATGTCGAAGAGTCCCTTCTCTCTGACTTATCCATACCAACTGCAGAAATCGTCCACAATTCCCCCTTTCATGGGTGGAAGAATCTCTACTGGGCAGATATCTCATTTACTCCGCTAAGAAGAAGCAGCTGCTTTTGATGGCAGCCTATAGAAATCCCTGTCAGACACAGTATTAAATCTGCACAGGGAGAGATAGATGGCAGATGCCTGGAAGGCATGAAACGCAGGCTCTACCCAAACTCACAACGTACTTCCTAATAAGGTAAAAATGATGTTTTGGCCATTCTCTTACAAGAAAAAAAAAAAGTCTAGGTTATAGTGACCTGAAAATAAACTTGTCTAGATGTCACGCTAGGTCAGGTAGAAAACTCAAAACAGCCATTGGGTTTCCAGGGACAAATTTTAATTGAAAGTTGAATGAGTTCAAGGGCAAAAAGGACATCAATATCAAAGGTGTTAAGATTTACTTGTGAAAATATTAGATACCTTAGGTTTTTTAAATGTATTGTATTTGTCCCTCGATTTGTTAATTCACTTATCTCTTCATAGTTTATTAATCTTGGAGTGCCTATTATTAGCAAGGTATCATTCTGGTAATATAACGGTGATTGAGTCAAGTCAAGAAAAGTAAAGAGACAATTGATACATAAATCAAAATTTCCCTAGGGGAGAAGAACATGAGTTCCTTTCTCCCACTCCTGGACAGTTCAGCCTAAGGGCCTTGAAATGTGTGGTGGCAGATTGCAATAGTCTAAAGATACATGACATGCTAGCCAAAAGCAATTTCATGATCTTAGACAGGATCATTTTAATATAAAGAAGACAACAGAGAAAGCAGATGGATCCTGTATGACATGCAGACTCGATGGTAGTCATATAGTAATATTATTAATATCCTTACCTCAAGCAAGTATGGTGACTCACCCCTGTAATTATAGCACCCTAGATGCTGATACAGGTTCACTACAAGTTCCAAGTCACTATGGACTGCAGAGGAAGGCCTTGTCTCCAATGAACTTGATGAGTTTAAATTTTTAAAACAACAAAACTATCTTTAAAAAGGGAAAAAAAGAGAGGACCAAAAGTTGGGTGGGTAGGGAGGTGAAGGTAGTCAAGGAAGAGCTGGGGGAGGGTGATCAAAATATATTATATGAAATTACCCAATAATTAATGAAAATTTTTTAAAAAATCAAGCAATTCTTGATAGTGACCATTATATTGGTGTCACTGTCTAGAAGAGTAAAATGTTAGCCAACCGTCATTAAAAATAATATCAAATGAATGAAACACTTCATTTTAATAGCAAAGTCATTTATCACATTTACTTATCAACAGTCTCTACTTTAAATATGACTTTGATCAGTTCAACCAAGACGCAAAATGTACAACACAACTCTTGTTTATGGTGAACTTTAATCTGGGAAAGATCTAGGGCTAATGTAGGCTAAAAGGTAAGCATTAACCAGACAGTTTATAAGAAGTTCTAAATAAATCATACACCTGAACCGTACAAAAATTGGGGCAAGTCTTTAAGCTAAGTGTTTACTTTCAGTCTATGTAGCAAAGCCCAGCTTCTGTTAGAGAGCAGAAAGTAAGCCTATGTAGAGGAGCCTCTGATGCTCAGACAACAGCAAACTACCAAGGGACTTTAAAGGAGAAAAAGTGCCTAGCTGCTCGAGCCCAACAAGGGAATGCTTCTGTCAACTCAGATATATACAAACGAGGGAGTTAACAAGGTGAGCAACGGCAGAGAGAAATGAAAGTAAGGAATAGAAGTTGCCAGCATTTAAATGAACAAAAAACTGAGCTTGATCCTCTTCACTCGAAAGCACAGGACAACACATGGAAAGAGACAGATACCGAGTATTTTTACTGCTGTAGATTAGGCAGTGCCTTAGTTAGGGTCTCTATTGTGTGAAGAGACTCCATGGCCACAGCAATTCTTATAAAGGAAAACATTTACGTGTGATGGCTTATATTTTCAGGGGTTTAGTTTATTATCATCATTTTGGAAAGCAAGGCAGCAAGCAGGCAGACATGGGGCTGGAGAAGTAAAGAGTTCTGAATCTCGACTCACAGTAAGTGTTCTGTCTCCCTGAGCAGAGCTTGAGCATATATGAGACCTCAAAGGCCACCTTCACAGTGACACACTTCCTCCAACAAGGGCACACCTTCTAATAGTTCCACTCCCTTTGTGGGCCATTTTCTTTCAAACCACCACAGACTGTCTTGACAGAAGCCACCAAATTCTGTTGCTGTAGTCCAAGAGAAATCATAGAGGTCACTTAAATAACCATGACTGTACATCAAAGCAACTTCATTCACAATAGCAGGCGTGTGGATCAGATGTGACCCATGGGTCAGAGTTTGCCAATCTTCACTTCAGCAAAGTCCAAGATTGCTCATGTTTTAGACTTTCAATGACAACCATGTTCTGAGTATAAAAACCAGAAAAGATTATTTGACATAACAGGCTCAGTGTCCTTTCTATACATGCTACATTTGAACTCCAAAAGAAGAGAGCTAAAAAATTCAAGGGATTGGTGGTTTGACCATAAAGAAGACATGGAGAGAAGCATTTTGTGGTTGGCTTTCAAATGTGGGATACAGTTGGGGATATCTGTGCCCCTGGAGTGCACAAACTTTGAAATGGCTCAGTTACTCTCAGGTTATTTTTTTTTTATTTTTCTGGTTGTTTTTCAAAGAGTGGGTGAATGGTGGAAAGAAACCATCCCAGAGTTACTTACTTAATCACAAAGTTGACTTTATCATGGATAATAAGATCTACTTGTAGCAGAGCAACATCAAGGCATCGGGCAAAAACCCTAGCCACTTTATAAAAAGAAGACTATGTTGACATTGTAATGCCAAAGATAACAGTGAAGAATGGGGATGAAGCAGTTGAGAGGTCAGAAGTAAATTGGGCATCATATTATTCTTCACCCGTCCTCGCCTCTTCTGAGGAATGTCAACAGTGTAAAAGCAAGCCAGTAACAGACGGCAGAGGAATTTAGACTTGTCTCCAGTTCTTGGAAAACAGAACACAAGTTGCAGTGTATCATTTTAACTGCCCTTGTTATTTAACAATGCAATAATAAACAGAGCAAATCAACAAGTCCTTAATAGACAGTTCAGGAGAATTACACATCAAGCATTCTGGACCTGAAAATATGAAGTTCTATATTAGAAAAAAAAAGAATGTCTAAAACAAAGAAGCTCCAATCAGCCATTCAAAGAGCACTAATGTATATTGATCAAGTCCTGTATATGCCGAGCATTTAGTCAGCAGTTAAACAGACTAAAGGGTCCTAAAACACTACTTGAAAATATTTATATACTTGCCTTCTAAGAGTCAAGAATACATAATCATTACATTGGTTTTGATACAGCTACTTTAAAAGAAGAATCTATCCTAACTGTCATCAGAGAGCCTTTATCAACTAACTGAAGGAAGCAGATGCAGAGAGCCACAGCCAATCACTAGGCCGAGCTTTGGGAGTAAGGGAGGAAAGATTGTACAAGCCAGGGTAGTCAAGGTCACAATGGGGGAACCCACAGAGACATGGGAGCTCACAGACTCTGAACTGACAGTTATGGAGACTGCATGGGACTGACCTAGGTCCTCTGAGTGTGAGTGACAGTTGTGTAGCTTGGTCTGCTTGTAGGACTCCCAGCAGTGGGATCAGGACCAGTTGCTGGCACTTTGAACAGGCTTTTGGGAACCTATTCCCCATGCTGGGTTGCATGGCCCAGCCTTTGATGGAGGAAGGTCATTGGCTAATAAAGGAACTGCCCTGGCCTATTTTATTGGTTAGGACATAGGTAGGTGGAGTAAACAGATCAGAACGCTGGGAGGAAGAGGAAGTGAGGTCAGAGACTCCACAGCTCTCTCGGGAGCAGACGCCAGAGAGAGACGCCTCAGAGAGAGACGCCATGCCCCGCTCCCGGCATGAAGCTCCGACCCAGGATGGACTAGGCTAGAATCTTCCCGGTAAGACCGGTTCTCACAGATTATTAGAGATGGGTTGATCGGGATGTGAGAATTAGCCTGTAAATGCTAGAGCTAAAGGGCCAAGCAGTGCTTAAAAGAATACAGTGTCTGTGTAATTATTTTGGGGCATAAGCTAGCCGAGCAGGCGGCCGGGGTGCTGGGAACGCAGCCCCGCCGCCCCCATTACTACAGCCTTGATGCAGGGAAGGCTTTGGGTTCTGCCTCAACTTCATGTGCCATGCTTTGTTGATGCCAATGTGAGGCCTGCCCCTTTCTAAATGGAGACAGAGAAGTAGATTTGGGGGGTGGTGGTAGATGGGGAGCAGGAGAGGGAACAGGAGGAGAGAAGGGAGGGGGAACCTGTGGTCGGTATATAAAATAAATGAAAAAAATTAATTAATGAAAAAAGATAAGAAGAGGCATCTTTATATCTAGTAACAAGGGCAGTATTTAAGGCAAAGTAAAGTTTTGTATAATATAGTTTTATTTGTGTGTTTTCGGGTTATCAGACAATGAGGCAGTCAGCCACCAAAATTTGTTCTTATAAATTAATTGCTAGCTGCCTCTTGAAGACTGATGTATATGTAAGAAAATTCTTCTCGTATTATTTCCTTCAAGATGGGTGCCTTCTTCAAGCTCTGTTAGAATGTTTAAAAAAAATAAAATGGTGGCCATCATGTCACAGTCACCAGGCAGGACAGGACACAAAAGAGACACAATCTCATTATTCTTTCCACCACTGAATGATGAGGCCTCTTACTGCTGCTTAGCAAGTTTAACTTATAGTACTTTATCAGAAAGAGAATATATCTCATGATATACGTGTCTATACTTGCACTGAAAATATTTATATAGATATTCTTGCACTGAAAATATTTGTATAGATATTCAACAAACTGTTCTAAGTTTTTTTTTTTGAAGGTTGAACATTCCAATGAAAAGTGAAAATCTTTACATGGAGCCAAAGAATAAACGTCATGAATCCCTTAGGTCAGAGTCCATCCTGGTATGGGAAAACAAACTTTCCCCGCCGGGTGCTCCTAAACAGCACTTTAAGTCTGTTGAAATTATGTAGGTGGGTGGAGAGGTAGCAGAGGGATTGGGAACACTTATTGTTCCTACTGATGACCCAAGTTTGGTTCCCAGAGCCCACACTGAGTCACAACCATCTGTAACTCTAGATTTTACACCATCTTATGGCTTCCATGTGTATTGCATGCACATGGAGCTCATATATACAGGCGCGTGAAAGAGACGTGCTGGGCAATGGCGGTGACACACCTATAATCCTAGCACTCCCAGGAGGCAGAGATAGGTGGATCTCTGTGAGTTGGAACCCAGCCTCGTCTACAGAGTGAGTACTAAGACAGGCTCCAAAGCTACAGAGAAATGCCGTCTCAAAAAAACCAAAAAAGTAAACAGATATAAATGTTGAAAAGTAAAATTGAAATATGGCATTGAAGATGTAGCCACCAAATTCACAGCAGTGCTGGGAGTCCAGTAGGAGCTGGACAAGTGTCCACACCTTATATCCTTGGGTATGAGTGTGTTTGAGATTCCATCTGCCAGTGACGAGGGGTATGGCAAACAGTGTCAGCTTCCTTAGGACAATATAGAGTCATTAGAAATTATTCATTCTGTGACAATGTCAGCACAAGCCCTGCAAGAGCTGTGACAAATGTCAAGAGCTGTCTACCTAGTGGTTGGTTGTTTTTAGCGTCTTGGTTGCTACTGGCTTAGGATATGAAAATCAGGAGCAGATTCCCGAAACTCTCTGGTAGAGGGTTTCTGATCAGTAGGATCCAGATACAATAACCAAAAGAATTACACAGTGCAGAAACAGGACAGCTGTGAGAAATTTAGAAACACTTGGGCTCTACATTCAAATAGAAATATATTTAATAGAAGTCCTTTAGAACTGACATAAAAGTCTTTATCGTCCGTTAAAAAATGCATAGCAATATTTATTATTCTTTGACAATTTCACACACACACACACACACACACACACACACATATATATATATATATATATGTATGTATATATTCACTAGATATAATGAATTTGGGTAATGTTGTCCCCATTACTCTTTCCAACTGAAATTCATCTTCTCAAAAAGCCCCCATTCGACTTTGATAACCCCCATTTTCTATTCCCCACTTAATTTCATCATAGTTGCTCATTTTCTTCAGTAGGATAGTCACTGATAAATCGTCCATTCTCAAGAAATAATCCGCAACACCATGCTCATAGATAGCATTTCCTAAATGTATATTTCTGAACTTTTGAGATTGGATCATTTTTGGAGGGATAACTATCCACTGCTATGAGGAGTATTTTGCAGCATTCATGAAGTGGATTCATTATATGTTAATAGCCTACCCCTTGACCTCCTTCGCGGTGGCAATCAAACTCATGTCCAGATGTTGCCTTCCCTTCCACCAAGGCTATGCACCAATGCACTGAACAAACGAGTTGTTAAAAAAATCGCCACATTCCCTCAAATTGATTTCCTTTTAAACATCCTACAAAATCATCAGACTGTTTGGGGTCATAACATGGCTTTGTCTCAGTTGGTTGATGTGCCTGACAGAATTAAACTTGTGACTAACACAGTGTGGAACATTACAGAATTAAAGGGGATTATAGAAACAAGGTTCAGGAGGTTGCATCAAATGGACCTAGTAAGGTCCATTTGCAAAGAATAAATATTAGCTTATCCCCTTCCATCCAGATGCCCACCAGCAAATTATAGGACAGGAAAGTAGTAATTTCCCTCCTGCAAGGGAGAAAGAACTTCTTCAGGAACAAAACACAGTATGGCTGCTTACAGGAAAAGGTCTGTTCAGATTGCTGTCACACTGAGGCCTGGCAGTCAGTTAAAGCTATGGTGACTGGTGGTGGGTTCAGTTGGGGGAGTTGGTTTTCAGGCTTTAAAGAGCTTGAAAGGACAGCTGGAAGTCTCATAGGCCAAGGCACCAAAGGGTGCAAGTTCCTTCTCTAATTACAGAGAAATGTTTTTAAAAATCAACCCACCATCCTTTGAATACTTTCCTGGAAAAGTTTTTTTTTTTTTTGAAACACTAAGGTCAATAAAAATAACTGGTATTTATTTTCCTAATTGTTTTTACATGTCTAAAGAAAGAAATTGACTTAAATGATTAGAAGTTAACGGTTCACGAAAGAGTCACTATTTTTTGTTATTGTTATTTTATTTTGTTTTGTTTGTAAGACAGGATCTCTCTATAGAACCCTGGCTGTTCTGGCACTTGCTCTGTACACATGGCTGTCCTCAAACTCAGAGAGATCCACCTGTCTCTGGAGACCCACCTCTAAATGCTGGGATAAAAGTGGGTGACAGCTGGGCCAGATTTTTTCTTAGTTAATGAAACAGACAGACAGACAGATGAAATTAGATGAAAATTAGAAATAAGAAATCTTTAAGGATGTTTTTTCAGTAAAGGAAATTAACCTTAGTGCCACATACATGATAGACCAGCACTCTACCACTAAGCTACATGTACAGCCCTAGACTAAGGGTATTTGGGTTTTTAATTATTTGGAATATTATAGTTGCATATGCTGCACTGATCATAGTTGTTCCCTACTCCCTCCCTTCATCACTCCCGCTCCTGTCGAAGTTCAGGTTCCCATCTAGTCCCACTCTGAGCCCATGAGCACTTTATAACTAACACAATAACTTTATTTAGTAAATGTTGAAAGAAAATAATCACAGTGGTAGAGAATTTCAAAAAGATTCAGGATCTAAGTTTGCATTTTTGTATAAAAATATTTGAGTCACACAAAGACTCAATGATATCATGATATATCAATGATATATGAGTGGCCATCATAAGCACAGATAGAGACAGAAAACAGGATCAGCTGCTGAACACAGAGTGTATAGGCAGATATTCCTGGGGGAAAAAGCCCATCCTTTAGTTACTGGTTACTGTGTGTTGTATTTACATTTCATTGAGTGTAAAACTGCCAAATTCTTATCCTTACTTTCCTAGACTCAGGGGACTTTTGATTTAACCATGTTGATTTTAACAAAGGGACCTGAGTCTGTAAGGGGATGTTTGAAAAAGGGTTTCTTGTTTATTATTTATTTACTTACTTTCTCATATATTATATCCCAACTGCAGTTTCCCCTCCCTCCACTCATTTCCCCTAACACAGGTCAGCACACCCTTTTCTTCCCATGCATACAGCTTTGTCTTTGCATGGCACTTGACAGTACTAGAGACACTCTCAGTATAGAGGGCGACATCCACGATCTATATCAGAGAGATGTAGTTCTCAACTGAACTGGACCTGTGCCCATGATAAATTGACTCTAAAATGTCATCAAAGGTTTCCCCACACCTGGTATTGATGGTGTTGCCTACTCCTTTTGAGTGTGAGCTAATCTACCCAACATGCTTTTAACAAATAAAACAATGTCTGAGTGATAGGACATCACTTTCAATATGGCAACCTTTGCTTTAGTAGCTGATTGTCTTCTTAGCTTGCAGGGTTTGGCAAAGTAAACCGCCATTTTGGAGAAGCCTATGTGGAACGGTATTAAGAGTAGACTTCAACAAACTTGCAGTGACAAAATGAGACCTTTTACCAAATGACATTTGAATAATTAAGTTCTGCCAGGAGCCAAAGTGAATGCCTACTTAGTGCCTTCCTCCTTTGGCCAATGTTCTTCTAAGACCCAAGACTTAGGCTTCCACCTTGATTGCAGCGTCATTTCAACCCTGAAGCTTGGGAATCTACTAAACTGCATTGGAACTGCTGAGCCCAGGAATCATGAGATAACAATACAAACCCTTCAGAGTCAAAATGCCAGTGATGATATGCTGCATGGTAGGAGACACCTAAGGTAATGCCCACATGAGACCAAAGAGTTCCTTACTGCTTAAGGCAGTCACACTCATCTTTTTGGTTACATGTATCCCAAAGCAATCTAGCTGAAGTGTATCAAGCCTTCTTGTATAAATAGTGTCTTTTTAGGCTGGCAATATTTAATTAGCATAACAATAAACCCCTACTTATTATAAGATTTATTATCTTATATATCTGCCATTATACTATTACAGAGAAGATTCTACTATATTAACTTTATATACAAAGAACAAGAGAGATTTTGCAGAATTGCCATTAGCATTGACATTTGAGCGTGATTCATTTTGGTTAAATGAATCCTAATTATCTTGAACTAGCAAAAAAGAATTATTGTGCTTATTAATAACATTTCTACAGCACTGAAAGGCAAACAGGCATTTTCTACATTTAATTTTCCCATTAAAGTCAAAGCATAGAGTTGGTTGGACTCCAGTCTTCCTTTTTCAACCATAAATTCACCGTTGGATCTTGATAAAGTCAGATCAGTCACCAAATTGGGTTAATTTTGCTAATGCATTTGTTTTCCCTGGTTTTTGTAAATAGTGTTTGTTTTGATTAATAGCTTTAGCAGCTGGTGGTTATAGTGCAGAAAAAACATTGCACAGGGACCATTATCATCTATAAATAAATTCTATTTCCCTGTAGTTGAGAGCATCCAAAGCGGCGTAGCTTGAGAAGTTCTTGCACACTTTGGCCCTATAATTAAGAGACCATTTGGGGAACTATCTTTAAAGACGCACATTGTAAAGTGCATCTATTTTCTGTGCCAGGGGTACATAGACCTTATTGGTGAACCATCGCCAAGCTCTTTTTCTTCCACTTCAGCTTCAGTTTCTTTGAAAGGAGAATGACTTCACTTTAGGGACTTCCCCTAAGAGCCACCAAAGTGAATTCCTATGTACCAAGAAGCCTATTATTTTAAGTCATTACACATATAACTGTAATGTAACTCATCCAACTGTGTTGGTGTGATTCTAATTGGAACTTAGCTGGGTCATCAAGAAAAACATTTTAAACAGCACGTTCACCCCTCATTTAATATTTAACTATAGTTCAGTAAGATTCGAATAAGTCAACATTGAGAGTCTGTTACCTTAATGGTCTACTGCACCCCTTCCATGTAATGATATTACAGACAGTGACTTTGGAAAGTCCTTAAGATTAGGTAAGACTACAAGGGTGGAGTATATGTGTGCTATCCAGCCTTAGAAAACAAACCAGAATGCTCGTTTTTCTATCCCCAATCCTAGGTGAGTCCACAACAAGAAGGTGGCCATGTGCAAGTCATGCTGAAAAGCTTCACCAGAAACCAAATATGACAGCATCCTAATCTTGGACTTTCTAGCCTCCAGAATTATGAGAAATAAATTCCCACTACTTAAGCCAAAAGGTCAGTGGTATCTTATCTTGTTACAGCAGCTTGAGTTTTGTTTTTGTTTTGGTTTGTTTTCCAAGAAAGGATTTCTCTGTGTAGCACTGGTTGTCCTAGAACTCGCTGCAGACCAGGCTGGTCTCAAACTCATAGAGATCTGCCTCTCTCTGCCTCTTGAGTGCTGGGATTAAAGGAGTGTACTACCACTGCCTTGCAAATTTTGTTGTTTTTTGTGCGTTTTGTTTTTGTTTTTTTAAATAAGGCAGAGCTCATGAGAATTTGCACTCACCATTGGCCATAATTTAAATAGACAACTTTAGAGTGATGATTCCCAATCTTCTTGTATTTTCTTCTCATTTTTAACACATGAAACAATGATGGATGTCTCATCAAATACATTCTTCCTTAAAGGGACAATCTCCAAGGTCCTACACAATCAATTGCAACCTTTTTATGTTGCAAGAAAGAAAGCATATGAAAATATGTTAATGTGTCATTATTATTGATGGAACTTTGAATTTTCTTCTGTTTAAATGCTAAATTTTATCAAAATTTGAGGCTCACCCTTGTTGGCATAACTTAGCCTCCTTCACTTATTTTTATCCAACAAGGTCATTCCATAAGCAATTTTACTAGTCTCACATGAGGTAAGTTCTTTCCCATTTTCTTTTATTACCAATAATACTGCAATGAACATTCTCATACAAGTGGGTGAGAATTTCTCTAGAATGAACAGTAAGTCCTCGGTGTGGTGATGAATGGTGCCAGGACCCCCTTCTTAGAGGATTCCAAAATCTGTGAGAATCAGGTTCTTGAAAACTATAGGATAGTTGTCACAAATAACCTATATAGTATCTTCCTACCCCCTCAAATTACTTATTTATGTTTTTTAGATACTTTGCAAAATAACTGCTATTGTGTATCACTAGGGAGGTGGCAAGAGAAAAGTCTATACGGATACAATTATTTGCCATATATTTTTGTCTCACAGTTGGTTTAGTCCTCAAATGGAAAACCCGTGGATAAAGAGAGCCAACTGTATATTCAGAAGTGGAGCTGATGACCCAACAGCCTAGCCCTGCTTTAACGTTCCCAGACACAACCACATTATTATCCCCAGAGGTGGTAACAATTTAAGCATGCATGCAGTAATAAAGAATTTCCTTTGCATGTACAAAATAATTCTATTTATATAGACTTTCTTTTATTCCACAAATGCACCCATGCCTCTTATTTCTACCTCATTTCACACTTGTCATTTGTGCTCTCCATCTGCCTGTCACTGACTAGACATTAATAGAGGGCCTATTATGTGCTCAGACCAATGAGGGGATCAGAAAAGAGAACTTCTAAGGTTCGAATAAAAATTTGTGAATCCTCTCCCTGCTACAGGTCCTCAGAACACATACATTTCACTTCTCTGAACTTCTGTTTCATTATAATCAAAGTACGTTAGCACTCATCTTCCTGGATAAACAGTCAAAAGTTAACTAGAGTTTGATTATATTGAAACATTTGTAGGGAGGAAGAATTTTTTTAAAGGACAAAGTAATGGTCACAGTCTCAATAACACTTTCACTGAACTAAAGCAATTATATCCAAATAAAGAAAGAAAACCGATTTGTCTTGCCTGCCCACACTTTAAAACCATTTGGCAAAAGATCAATCTCTGTAAGCGTTTTTATACTCCAAATTCTTTTAGATTTGCTTATGCTATTTTCTTTGCAATTATTCATAAAACATGCACAAAGCTTTAGCCATTATAACAAGAAGGAGTTTTTGCCTGTGTGTATATATGTGCACCATATCTGTGCCTAATGCCCATGGAAGTCAGAAGGGGGCATGAAATCCCCTGAAGCTGAAGTTAGGAGCCACCATATGGATGTTGAGAACTGAACCCAGGGTCTCTACAAAAAGGATCAAATGCTCTTTACTACTGAGCCATCTCAAACTCCTCTGGCAACATTTTAACACAAACAAACTAAGCTTCATTGGATCAGGGTCTCTGCTAATTTCCCCTAAAGATTTTAAGAACCAGGGACATTCATGCAACTGAGTTCTAGTGAGGAAAATCTTTCAGTCTTTCCCTGCCCACGCCGTCACTGAAATACCATCCACAAGCGAGGTGTTTCTGTTGTTGTAATATTTCCTGGCTGTGTCTATGGAGTGCCAAAACAAGGGAAAGCGAAAACACACAGACAAACCAGGTACTTGGCACTTTGAGGATTGGTTGTTTTATTGACTTAATCTTTGCTCCCCCTAGTGCATCGAGTCAAGCTGGCTTTTGTGTGTAGACATAACTTCAGTGTTTAGAGTTGAATTGCAGATCATTCATCTTTAGTCAGTCATGCGTTTGATCTGAAGATATTTGCAAAGTTTACATTTATGAAAATGTTTTACTCCACTTCAGCAAGCAGAGTTTTTCTTCCTTCTAAACACATCACAGGACATTTTTCTATGAATTCATTTATCTTCCAAATAGTTGTCCTGTGGTCCTCGGCTCTTTTCTCCCATAAACAAAATGGTGTCTCCTCATTCCTGCTCTCAATGTTCTTCCAGGGGCCTCTAAGATTCACGGATCTTCTGAGACTTTTGGGGTCTTCAGTAATTTCTCTCTAGACAGTGCAGCTTTCTCTCACTTTGGGGCATTTATATCATGAGGGTTTCTTACACCTCCTTGCTACCCTAGGTTCCAGGTTGCCTGCCTGCTACTTTCCCATTATTAATATTCTCATTCACCCCCTCCCCCCTCACGCCACTCTTTCTGCCTAGAGAAAGCCTGTTCCCACTCTCTCCTAGGCAAGATTAGATTCAAATGGGAAGAGGAAGGAACAGCACCGGGCTATGCTCCTGGATAAATGCCACCTTTACATTCTGAGGCACCCCAACTGGCCAAGTGTGACTTCAGCTGGAAACTATCTGGAGGCAAGAAGACTTACCGAACTGTCTTCCTTGGTTTATGAGTGTTCTGACAGCATTCTCCCCAAGCATAGATTCAAACTCCTAGGTATCTGTAGACTTATTTATGTAGTGACTTGATTTTCTATTGCTATTTTCTAACAGTCTTTGGCACTGGAGGCTATATGAGAGAGAGGTAAGCTCCTTAACTCTATGTAAACAAATCTCTATATGTGATTGTATTAACGGAAAAAGCTAGAATGAGTGGTAAGAGGAATGCGGCCCACTTTTGTCTTTCTTGGTATCTATTTAGTATATACTTAGGGAACCTTCATTTCTTAGGAACATACTTTCCAAGGTACTCCACCATCTACCCACCTCTTCTCTTTGACTCTATACTCAACTGAGAATCAAATACTCTTTCCCAAACACATTTCCAAAATGTTTTACTAAACCCTACCAATTCACACACAAAGAAAATGACAACATTTTTGCCCAAAAAAGTTAAGTGTTATAGACTGTCCACAACATGCAAAGGTTTAACTTAGGACACTTTTTTAACTTCCAAAAGGCATTATTTCCCACAGAATTCAGAAACACTTAAGTTTCATGTTTTGCTTTTTTTTTCCCTAGCCTGATAATATGTGATCAGATCCTTTGTCATTACACAGGGCAGCTCACAGTTGATCATCATATAATCACAAGAAGAAACAACAGATATTCCACAGTGTGTCATGTTGATTGTTAAGCAAAGACAGTGAATTAAATACATTTTTTACTGAAGCTGTATTCAACTTTTGACAGTTTTATTGATATTGATAATTGCATGCATACTATGGAGAAAATTGCATTAAAATAATCAAATCTTAGGGACGGCTTGTAGCTCAGTGGTTGGACAATTTCTTAGCATGCACAAGACATTGGGTTTCATTTCCAACATCACTAAAAAGAAACATCGAGACTTGTCGGGGAGGGGGTTACCAAGCTTCATGTTGGGTACCACATTGTAAACATAATAATGACAACTCTTTCCTACCTATGTGTACAAATTCTGCTGTACTAAAGATTTTCATGGGAAAATGTACATAGATAACATACCATGACATGTAAAAGATCCACAAGAACACCCATAAAGAATAGCTGAGGTTGCTGTGAAGAACAATGGCATCATAGAATTAGAAGGCAAATGGATAGAACTAGAAAAATATTATCCTGAGTGAGGTAACCCAGACCCAGAAGACAAACATTATTGGTGCCTAGCTTAATATTCATCAGAGAGGCTTCACCCAGCAACTGGTGGAAACAGATGCGGAGACCCACAGTCAAACATTAGGCTGAGCTCAGGGATCCCGCTGAAGAGAGGGAGAGCAGATTATAGGAGCGAGAGGAGTCAAGGCCACCACAAGAAAAACCACAGAATCAACTAATCTGGGCTCAGAGGGACTCACAGAGACTGAACTGACAACCAGGGAGCCTGAGTGGGACTGACCTCGGCACTCTGCATATATGCGACTGTTATATAGCTTGGTCCTCTTGTGGAACTCCTAACAATGGGAGCAGGCGCTGTCTCTGACTCTGATGCTTACATTTAGAACCCTATTCCTTATACTGGTGTGCCTTACCTAGCTTTAATGCAAGGCAAGGTGCTTAGTCTTTACTGCAACTTGATATGCCGTGTTCTGTCAATATCCATAGGAGGACTGAACTCTTCTGAATAGAAACAGGAGTGGATGGGGGAACAGAGAGAAGCAGCTAGGTGGGGAATCTGCATTCAGGATGCAAAATAAATCAATAAATACTTTAAAAGATCAGACAGTTTATCAAAATGGAATAGCTAAAGTAACACGCAGGCAGCATGTACAAATGTTGGCAAGATTTGAGATATCTTTAAAATTCTAACACAGGAATCTGCACCCTGGTTCTGTGCAGAGCTAGATTAGTAAATATTTTCAGCTTTGTAGGCCATACACTATCTTTTGCACCTACTCCATTCTGTCTTTGTCTCAGGGAAACAGACATAGATGATAAATAAAATCTGTGTTCCATTGATACCACTTATAAACACAGGCCTCATTCTGGACCATCATTTGCCAATATTTGCCCTAATATAGTGTCAATGAGAAAGAAAAACTGTTCAAGCTAGTTGGAAAGCTAAAGCTGAATTCTGTGTATACGTACGTGTTAATTAGTATGTAAACTAACTCTCATCGTTTGAATATGTAGGAGGATGACAGCAATATATAAATGAGCTCATTAGGGAAACAAAAAAGAATTCACATCCAAATAAGACTTCTAATAGCCCCAAGTTCAAATTCGAAATTATATATATATATATATATATATATATATATATATATATATATATATATTCCTCAGTAATAGAATAGGCAAACTGTTGTATATTCTGAATAGGAAGAATTTACAAGATAATGATTTTTTGCTGAAGCGGGGTTATATTAGGGGCCAATGAGATGGCTCAATTAGTGAAAGAACTTGCTGCCAAGTTTGATGACCTGAGTTCAGTTCCAGAATTTTGCAAGTTGTCCCTGATTTCTACAAGCACACTATGACAGACACACTAAATAAAAGGAAATGAAATCATTCTTATAAAAGGTGCTATCAAATTCAGATAAAACCAGCACATAACATTATTGCATTATTTAACTAAAAATAAATCTATCTGGGAAGAAGTGCCTTTGATTTCATGTATTGCAGTAACTATATGGTGAAAATAACCAATAAAGTTAGAAAGAAAATGACTGAGAAGTCTGGGTGGCATCCGTAGAACACACTTCACAGGTTTGCTAAATTCTTCCCTGTGAGGGATGGCATGTGAGGAATGTCACAGTGGAGTCCGTGAATAAGAGCAGCGTCAACCATCACATTTCCCCCGACAAGTTCATGTTGGTGCTGACACATGGAGAACACATATGCATCAGGAGCACAGTCGTGAACCTGAGTTATTGTGTGCTATTTATGATTACAGGGGAACTTAAAAGGGAGTTACATTCATTCCTCACCAACTACAAAACTCAGATCCAAAAGGCCCCCTCCTCTCTGAGATCTCCTGGGGTTCCCCTAGCCTGTGTCCATTGGGCAGTATCTGGTTTCTCTTCCATCTTTCCTTAATATTTCCCACCTCTCTGTGAACGTTTTCATCCTTCTCTGGAACATAGTCTGTCGATCATCTCTATTGTGAATGTTGTTTTAATCAAGCAGAGAACCTTGTCAAATTAAAAAAAAAGTATTTTGTTTAACTGAGTCTGATCTGAAAATGCCTTGGGCCCCAAGGGGTTATTCAGCAGAAAAATGGGAGGAGTGGTAAAAGCCTTGTCTTATGAGAAAAAGGAGTTCCCCTAAGATGTCTAGAGGCTGTGGCTCCAAAAAGGAATTCACAGATTTATTATCGGACAGAGGGAGCTAACTGGTCTTTGCATGGTGAATCTTTTGCCTCCACCTGCCACAGCATGGTATTAAAGTGGGAGGTGGCATGCGCACGGCAGCACAGACTGACAAGAAGCCACTAAAGGGTCTGGCTGAGTGAAAAGAATATTTACACCAGAACACTCTGATCAGGTGATGGGGTCATATCTCGTAGGCTTTGACACTTTCTGTAACATGAAAAGATGCCCATGTACATATATACATATATATGCGTGAATTCTCAATCCTTGAGTGTCCACATGTTAGAAAATCTACCCCTATTTTGTTAAGAAAGAAACTGAGGCTCAAGATGGAATGACGTTTCTGAAGTCCTTCAGCCAGTTAATGACAGCAGGCAATCTGACTCTCAGGATAGGGTACTGTGTCTCAGGTCTCACGTGGGGACAACTGTGGCTCCCAGGAGACATGTGGAAATGGCATGGCTTGGACAGAGGGTGCTACTACAAGAGCCCAGGGACACTGCTAATGTACAAGGTAGTTAATGCTAGAAGAGGTACCTGGCTCCTCTTCTATATAAGTGATAGACAAGGTATATACGTATTTAAGTGATGAGGTTAATCAAATGTAGAGCTGCTCGCTCTCTCTGTCTGTCTCTCTCTTTCTCTCTCATATTGAATATCTATGTTCTCTCCATCTAAGACACCTAGCAAAATGATTTTATCTAGTGACCCACATCATGAAAAGTCACCTAGAAGAGCTGCAAACTGATGTATATTCTGAGGATGTGTGAACCCTGAGCCAACACTGGCCACTGCACCAGATGAGTGTGGAATGACAGAGACTTTGATCAATAATTCTCTAAAAGGCTCTAATGCCAAATAATTTCAGTCTGTGTGAGTAGCCACTGATTTCCCAATCTCTGGATCTTTTGAATATTTAAAGTCATGATGACATTAGATAAATCTCAAAGACTTAGGAATTGTTTTCTCTCTTCCCCGATACACATAATTGAAACTACCTAAGAACAATAATGCCTAAAGCTTCTGAATCCACCACTTCTCTCCATTTTTTTGTTTTCTTTGCATGTGGAACAATTGGGATCATTTTTCTTTGCCTTCCCTTTAAAGATGGCCTCTCTATTAAAATATAAGCAATGATGCTCAACAGCATTATTACAGCATTATTACGTGCTTTAAGAATCGCTCTTTCTTGACTAGTTCTAGAATAATCCATAAGAGAACTCTAGTTGAATTGCTTAAAGACTCCTGGAAAGGGAAGATGTTTGTTGGCAAAGTCTGTACTAAGTATATGATTCCTCCAGAGCGTAAGTTCCCAGGTAGCTCACCCTCTGCCAGTTCTTAACTTCCTGGGACAAACAGTGAGATTTTCACTGAATCTCTCTGCTCACATAAACAAATGACCACAGAAACTACAAAGATGTCTACCTCTTTTTTTTCTGGTCAAGTTTTATTTACATGGGTATGTGCAGTTTATAGCTTTCTTCATGCTTATTTTTATTCTATTTACCAAACATGGGGTTCCTGTGCAGTGGGTATCTGACAGGATTCTGGGTGCTTTCCAAATGTTACTTCAATGCAAATAACAGCGTATTGAAGCACGCATGATAATCTCCTCACATTTTATAGACGTAGATAGAGAAAGATAAGGCAATTTTCTAGAGTCACACATCCAAGAGGAAGAAGGCAGGGTGATGATCTGCCCCGGCTCTGTGGCCAGTTTCCCTTTTTTTCAACCACCACTGATTTTGCTATTAAACACATAATATGTGGAACTAACCATGACTGTGGCTAAAATATTATAAAAACTGTTTTTATAATATTATAAAAATTATCTAGATCAAACAGGAAAATACATTTTTCTGCTAGATTTGTTCTGAGGGTGGCACATCTATCCAGTACTGTGATCATGAAAATATTTATTAACAAACACATTCCATAGTGTATTTAATTACGAGAATAATGATACATTTAGAGACTATCATTCCTGTCCAGACCTGTTTGTCCACTATGGCTGTCTCTTCTGAGAAAACCCTTTGTCCTTTATTGTACAGCTGAACTTTGGCCAGAAGCCTCAGAGCCGCCATCTAGTGGCTTGTAGGAAGTAGTCCCATTGTTAATAAAGCAGTACTTCCTCATTCAACAAATAGTTTTTGAACAGCAGCTACATTTTCTTGTACATAATATGATTGCTCATGGGGAAGTGAATTGTTAAAAGAAAAAAGTAATCCAAATAAATAAAATTCAAGAAGAAAAATGTAGAGTGCTTACCTAACATAAGTGTGTTATTTAGTCTATTAGCCCAATAAACTCACCTCCCCCACCTACAACTGGCTCCAGGAGGCTTTGAGCCAACCAGGGATTTAAGTTCTGGTACAACTTGTCTTCCAATGATTTCTCCATGTACCTTCCTTGAATACCATGGCTCTTGAACTCAAAACCACTTCTATAACAATCTAATACAGATACACCAATTGCCTGAGCCAGCTTATATTACACACACACACACACACACACGCACGCATGCACGCACGCACACGCGTGTGCATCTGATATTTTTTGTTTTGTTTCGCTCTTCTTTTCTTTATTTCTGAGATAATCAAGCCCAGCATGATCCGAAACTTTGCATGTGGCTCTGGCTGGCTTCACACTCATGATCCTCCTGCCGTAGCTATGACCACAGGTGTGCCAACTAATGATGAGATCTTTTAAACAAGATGGTTCACCCCCTATAGTGCCAAGTAGCAACGCTCATTATAATCGGAAACGTCTCTCCTGTTCTTTGTTCATTATTCATCCTATGGTAAAAGGCTCCTCAAAAACTCATAGACTTCTTACCTACTAAAGAAAATCAAATTTGACTATTTCACGTGGAAGGATAGGAAGGAATGAGGATAGCTTTGGCTACTGACATTTCAGCCTACTCTGGAATGATAGAAATATCTTAAATGAATCTCAACCTTTTGCCAGAGCTCTTTTGTGGAACCTCAGGATGACAGCACTTGAAAGTGTGGCCTGGCTTTTCCTTTTGCACATGAGAAAGCAAATTTCTCTCCCTGCCTAATTGGTGGACTTTGCACTTTCCCTGGCCCCTGATATTTTGCTGCACGAAGATGACTGCTCACTGATTGATGACTTTAGAATACACTAATAGTCCATGCTTCAAAGCAAGGGTGCTTTGTTGTGAGAAATGTCCTACATCATAAGTTACACACCTAAAATCCAGAAGGTTATCAGAAAAAAAAGCCCAGAAAGTGAAAGCAGTTAAGTAACCAAAAGACCATTGTCTTGTGCTAACTGTTGCATCAAGACGTAATGAATGGAAGGAATGTGGCTAAAGGAAGAAAAGATATGTTAAACAGTTCGTGCTCAGTGATGTGGGCACAGCCATTGTCAGGAAAGGGTCCAGCAATTTCACTGACCTCACTTCCAGGAATAACTCCTCTCGCATCCCTATGATCAGAACGTGAGAGCCTCTTGAGTTACAAGGAGCCTTCGGGCTTCAAATAATGAATATTCTCCAGCAGCAGTTGATGCCTCAAAATTTTCTAAAGGAAAATACTGAGTTGACCTGTTAGCTTATCCACAACATTTAATGTTCACTTTCTTGTGCAAGAAATATGGAATGAAGGCAGAATTAGAAACGGTATTTTCCTGCGAATGACCACGAGGGATAATCATACAAGCTGTTCTCTCTGCCAAGATGGGTTTTTCATTCTTCTTTTCTGTCTCTAAAAACTTTAGGGAACAGATAAAATAGAAATCATTATATCCTTCAATAAAGAAAAGAGGTGAGGATAATGAGTGGAATTAATAGCACCTGTTCTTTATAATGTTCTGAAGTCCGTAAAACAATAGAAAGGAAAAAAAGGACCTATGGGTTTCTGAATGGGTAACACAAGCTGTCTATTTTCTTATATTGTCAGGGATTCTTGAAGAAATTGTTTTCCCTGTGCTTTGGCGGATGCTTTTGCATCCGGAAATGATGACTAAAACAGAGGACGGAGACATTCTTGCAATGTCTGTGACTTTAGCAGGCTGGAAATTGCCTCTTTCCCTTGCATTTGACTTCATACTGGATGACACTGCAAACAGAGGAAATGACAACCCATGGGTAAAAGTGCCTTTCTTAATTTCTGTCAACTTATTGGTCATGCTTTGTACACCTTTTTTCCTTTCCTTGTGCATGGGTCTTAAATAGTTCTAGAAAAACAAAAGGCTCTTGAAAAACCCATGCTGCTTTACAATATGTCTAAAAGATAAAAGTTCTCTGGAAAGCAAATGCTACAATAAAGGAATGGGGTACAGTGAAACCCTGATACTTTTAGTTCATTCTAGAGCATCCTATGTGGTCCACCCTGCTGGTGGGTTAGAGGTACTTGGAGATGGTAGTCATCTATTCTTCTAGCTAGACAGGTGACAGATGAGATAGTGGAGAAGCCAGAGCCCCCAAGGCCAGGGCTCTCAACATTCAGCAGTCTTGTACTTCTACACTGATGCATCATAAGTTTCCAACTACGTTTTGTATGTGCCATGACATAAAATTTGTTAAGGTATACCTGGGGCAAGCTAAGTCAGGATTTAACTTAGATAGAAATTGCAATAGTCTAACATCTATTTTTTAAAAATACAGAGAATGCACTATGATTTTTAAATTATTTTTCTCTTTAAGTTAGTATGGCAAAAAATAACCAAAAATTATTCTATGATTGTTATTAATTGTCCTGGAGAAGAAAATGTTCAGAACTAAGTAAGTCAAGCTTAGCATACTTTCTTTCCATGTATATGTAGGAACCTCCTTCTAAGTGGTTGTGGACTGCTTTTATTGATGGAAACAATTAACACCTTTTGCCTATCCATATTATTTACATGGTAACTTTGCAATTTACTTTCGTTAATTTGTATGAGATTATAGCTTGAAGGAGCTGGAAAATTGAAAATGGAAATGGAGGTAAGAATTATTCTAACTAAAAACATTAAAAATATCAATCAATCAATAAATGAATAAAATCATGTTTGCCTGTTTCCCTATACTGTAATAAAAGATGGTCTTCTACATTGCTTTGGCTATTAAATGGTGACTTTGATTTTAATCCTGTACCTTAAAGGGTCAAGAATACTTCCATTCTCTCTAATGGATCCGCTCATTCACTATAAGAAAGTCTGAGAAAGTTGGGTGGTGATGATGCATGCCTTTAACCCCAGCACTTGGGAGGCAGGGGCAGGCAGATCTCTGCGCGTTTGAGGTCAGTCTGGTCTACAGAGTGAAGGGCAGGACAGGCTCCAAAGCTATATACAAAAACCCTGTCTCGAAACAAAACAAAACAAAAGTGATAAAAGGAAGAAAAGAAAAGAAAAGATGAGGAAAATCTAATAGAACAGAAATCACAGCTGGAGAGAGGGCTCTTTTGGTAAAGTGGTTGAAGCACAAGCATGAAGACCTGAGTTAAAGTTTCCAACATCCACATATAAAGCCAAGCCTGGGAGCATGCACCTGTAATCCCAGGACTGAGAAGGCAGAGACAGGTCACTCTAGAGCTTACTGTCCACACAGCCTCGCATAATCAGTAAAGTCCAGATTCAGTGGGAGATCCTGCTTCAAGAAAGAAGGTAGAAAGTGATTGAGAAACACACCCAACGTCAACATCTGGCCTGCACACACACACACACACACACACACACACACACACACACACACACATACACACAGAAACCATATGCAAATAAATCCAGTTTCTTAGCCATTACCATCCTTACAAACATATGAGAAGTAGTCAAGATGAGAGCAGTAAACTCCAGTGAGTAGCAACCACACCTCAGTGTGTATAGATGAAAGAGCCAAGACAAGCTCAGAAACACAATGAAAATGCCTTAAAGTCGATATGGACAGTACTAAAAGTCTAGTGTGAAAAATCACTAAATTTCTGCATGGTTTATTATACAGCAATTGATAACTATGTGCAGACATGTAAGAAGCAGGTTTCTACACACTGAAAGAATGAAAATGATTTCTCCAATTTATACAAATACACATTCATTTGTATACCCAACAAAATGTTCTTAGGCAGTGTCAGGCATGATGAAAACTGAAACCCGAGGATGTGAGGCTGAGGCAGCAAAGACAGTGAGTTTAAGGTCAACCTGGGCTACATCCAACCATGAAATCCCATCAAGTAATGATTGCTTTCCAACGACAGCTCCAACACTGTATTTGATTTAGGACCAGCTCCATTGAAATATTTATCATTACTGAAAGCCTCCAAATGGTCAAAATCTTCCATTATCATTCTCCTACAGGAACTCCCTTCCCCCACACCAAAAAAAAAAAAAAAAAAAACCTGCCACTACTTACAACAAAGCAACCCCACAGGTTTTGTTCTAAATTTCAGTCCTACACATCCATTTGTTCTTACATTAAAATGAGGACCCAAATGAACTGAGATTTCAAAAAAGGCTAACATTCAAGATCACCTTCAACGTTCTTGATTGCTAACTTATCAGACTTTCTATTATCGGCTTATTTGAACTCCATTTGCTTTCTAAATGAAATCTTTTCTCTGTCTGATATTGTCCTTCGCCATCAATTGCCCAAGTTCCAACAATTCCCCATTGAATTTTTCTAACAGTTCCCTAGCTGACCCCTAGATCCTTACTATTACCCCTCACTATGTGGCGCATACCCAGTTCCTCTATGGGTATACAGTGCTAAGCCATGTCTCCCAACTAAGTATCTTGCATCAAAGTGGAATCCTGGAACTCATTCATCTCTAAGGACGATGAGTGGAAAAAAGGAGCCAATCATGGTCCAAAAACAGGTAAGGGCACGTTTGTCATCCTTACAAATTCACCGCCCTTCTCTTCCTGTGTCTACTGCATTGTCTAGACATTAAAGATGGTGGTTTTCCATGGTCAAAGGAACTGCAGGAATTCCAGCTTGTCTACTTGAAGGAGAACTTCACCTGAAACACTTGTTTGGGTGTTTTCGTATGATTGGTTTTTGTTAAATCACTGAGATTTGGTGATTAGTAATTATCATCATTGGTGACAAATAGTTTTAATCATTCCTTATTGTTGGAGATCTGTCTGTGCATCATAGCACATCTAGCAGCATTGCTGGCCTCTACCACCAGACATTAACAACAGCCTCGGGCTCTACTTGTGGCCACAAAGAGAGGCTTCTTCAGACATTGCCAAATGTCCCCTTCAGGGCCAAATTGCATCCATCTGAAGCTTACTTGTCTAGGCTCACAAATCTACGTAGTACATTTCTAGCTTACTTGGTATAAGCAGGCATCTCTTATTTAGTGTGTGGAACAGTTCTCTGCCCTCATCATGGCAGAGTGCTTTATGTCATTTTTCAGGCCTTCTTAATGTTGTCATCCTTTTCCAAAGTTCTTGATAATTACTCTCCAATATATCTTCTAAGAACCTCAATTTATTTTCCCCTTCTGTTAGTGACCATAGCATACAGACAGATGCTTCCATGGAAAAGTGAACAATGCATTTCATCTGAAAGATAAAACAGCTTTTAGTAACTGACAGTGGCTGCTTGGAGCACTGAAAAAGTTAGGACTACATATTCACTCTGTAATGTGTTGAACTCAGTCAGTACCATCAGCTAAGGACTTGAAACAGCATGGCATCATCCTCAGCATCCTCGACACAGATTAGCACACCTTGCTCTCTGTGGACTTTTTCAAGTCTGTTATAATTTCCTTAAAAGGAGGACCTGTATTTCTCCCTGAAAATAAATTGTTAATGTATAGGTCATCATCGAGGGCACAGAGAAATATTTGAAATCAGCCCAATATCTGTTACTAATACACTAATCAAGAGCAAAAGTTGCCTGCTGATGCAGTCATTCCCATGGCCCCAGGTCAATTACACTGTCAAGTTTGCTTTCTTTCAATTATAAGTTTGAGTAGTAATTGGGGCATGAAATGTCCCTCCCCCTATTTTTAACAAACACATTTCTCTTCAATAATCTTGTCCAAAATTCTGAACTGGGCTTTAAAAACTATAGTGCATAAAAATGTATGCTTTATAAAACGCTTTTGGATGTTTGCCTCCTAAATGTTTTACTCTTATTTTTTTTTCTTTTCAAACATATTAAAAGAACCAAATGTGTCATTGTCGTGGGCACAAAATCATCTTGTTTATTACAAAGTGATTCATACAAATTAGTAATGGAAGAATTCTGTCCTCTTCAGAACAGTAAACAATCTGCACAAAAGAGTTTCTAGAATCTAGTGGAGCTTTATCTTGGAACCTTATTGTTCTGTGAAAATGTACAGCTATTTCAAGAGCAAAAATAAAAGGAAGATTAAAATCTTGGAATGGAATCCAAAGACCCCATGAAATCGCCACATTGCCAAAGCACCCCCAAACATGAGATCTCCAGCGGAGACTCACTACTTTTTGAAGTTGACTGTTGTTGAGTACATGTAAGTAATCAGAGTTTCCTGTCAATGGATTGTGGCTGTTTCTGTTTCTAGGCACCCCTCTCAGCCCTCGGTCCTTAGTATTCTCATTTATAAAAACAGTTATAGCTATATCTCGGATCCAACATTCACTGGTGGAGAAACTAGCCTTGGACTTTTATTTCCAATGAGTTATATTTTACATAATAACCTTTAACTCATCCCTTCTTTTTCTTTTCTGTTGTGTTTCTTTAATTAGAGCAGTGGTTGTCAACCTTCCTAACACTGCCGCCCTTTAATACAGCTCCTTACATTGTGGTGGCCCCAAACATAAAATTATTTTGTTGCTACTTCATGATTGTAATTTTGCTACTTTTAGGAATCGTAATGTAAATATCTGATATGCAACCTCTGTGGGGGTCACGACTCCCAGGTGGAAAATTGCTGAATTACAGCGCCATAGATGGAATAGGAAAGTTACCATTTTAACCATGTTTAAAAGGGCAGTTTATCTGGTGGGGCAGTACAAAGAAGCTCCAGCGGCAGGGACATTCCTACTGGCTCCCCAACCTTTCAGCCTTGGAGAAGGCTGAGTTGGGGGATCCAAGGACCTTGCAGATGAAAAGGGGTGCTTGGGGGCAGGCTGGAATGTGCTAAAGAGAGCCTGCATCTGGGAAACATCCCGCTGGATGGTCAGAAAAGCTTAGGGAGTTTGAGGGGGGCTGTACTCAGTTCCCCTGGACCATCCGGCCACAAGGCCACTCACTCACCTGTCTGGATCCTCTCAACACAGGAGCAGGGACCTCTTGCCAGGCTCCAAGGACCTTGCAGACAAAATGGCAGTCTAAGCTCCCAAGGTCCAGTTGGAGAGCAGAAGGAGGGAGAATATGACCAAAGAAGTCAGGACCACGAGGGGTTGATCCACCCACTGAGACAGTGTGTCTGAACTAATGGGAGCTCACCAAAGCCAGCTGGAATGGGACTGAACGAGCATGGGATCAAACTGAGCCCTCTGAATGTGGCTGACAATTGGGGCAGACTGAGAAGCCAATGATAATGGCACTGGGATTTGCCTCTGTGGCATGTTCTGACATTTTGGGATCCTAGTATATTTGGATGCATCCCTTCCTAAGCCTGGATGGAGGGGGAAGGGCCTTGGACTTCCCACAGGGCAGGATGCCCTGCCCTCTTTTAGGACTGGTGGGGAGAAGGGAAAGGGAATGGGGGAGTGGGAAGGAAGTGGGAGGAGGGGAGGAAATGGACATTTTGATTCCTAGTATTAATAAAGTAATAATAATAATACTACAGTGAAATTTCAGTAGCATTGGCTGCATTTACATCGCTGTGTGATCATTAGAATGTTTTCATCTTTTCCAAATGGAATTGTCCTCATTAAACAGCAGACACCCACTCTTTCCTCCCCCAGTCCTTGCCTGCCTATGTCTTTTCTCTTGAGAAGCATCCTTCTGTACTTAAAAAGCCATCTCAAATCTGAGCCAGGATGCAAGCAATAGTTTAGCCATCATACTTACTGAAGGTTTTAGCCAATAGTTAGTATCTATTAAGCACTCTGCTATACTACATTCAACATGTACTGCAATAAGTACACTTACTACTCAAAATAATACTTAACATAGGTGTCCCTTTGCTCCATTTTGCAGAGGAGAAAACTGAGGGGCAGGGAAGCTTCAATGTCTTGTGTAAGGCCACATTGCTTGTAAATGGCAAAGACAAGATTTAAACGGAGGTTTTCTGATTCTAAAGTTTATGTTGTCCACTACTTTTCCTGCACTATAGTTTGCTTTCTTTTTCATATTTTCCACTCTTCCTCAGAACTACAGATGTAAACACTTCCAGGTTATACACTCTGCCAGAGCTGCTATTCTCCTTCACACTTCAGTCCTACTCTCCGGGCCATTGTCTTCAATACGTTTGTGCAGACTTCTCTCCAAAATTCAAAATTAACTGCATCTAACCATATGAACAACAACAATCATGACATTTCAGGGGCTCATCACATCGAAACAATGGGCATTAGGTTAGTTCATCTGTTTTCAAGTCAGCTGGGGCTAGCCAATCTAGGCTGGGCCATACTCCACACATTACTCATCCTCCACTCGAGAAAGTGAGTTAGTCCAGGCAATTCTTTCTTGGCAGAGTCTCAAGAGAACAACCAGACTCCAAGCAAGGCCTCTTAGGGCTTGGGCTTGAAACTGGCCTGCTGTCACTTCTGCCTTATCTACCCGCCAAAGCGAGTGAAAGAGCTGAAAGTTAAAGGACGAGGAATTCCATACTGTTCTTATCAGGCGTAGAAATTCAGGGTGTCTCAAGGTGTGGACCCAGCTCAGGTGAGGAATTTGAACCTCCAGCACAATTGCAGTCACCAACCCTTATCTTCTTCTCATTCCCCCACCAGTATCTTGCCTTATCATGAATCCTATGCAACTCCTTATCTTCAAATGGCTTGATCTATGGAGATAATATCCAAATACATATCTTTAGCCACTGGCTTGACATCATCATGTGACTAGCCCTTCCCGCCACTATCTTAACCTAAACATTTTCAAATCTAAAACAGATGTCACCTGTCTCTCTCCTGCAGAACTGAAACCAATTCTTCTCGCTATCAGAAAGTGTACTAAAGACTTCTATTGTGTAGGAGTCCTTCCAGTTATCGCTCAGTACACAAGTGATTTTTCTGACAGCTGAGACTTATCCAGCCCCAAATAACGTCAGTACCTTCTGTCCAAAATAAGGTAGTGAAACCCAGTTGTAGCCATCAAAGATGTTCCACCCTCTGCTGTTACCTGACACAGTGCTGGCCTAGTCTGTCAGACTCACATTGGAGGTTTTCACTGCTCGGCATGACCTTCTCCTCTCTCATGGGTAAGAGGGAAAGGAGTCACAAATATGTTGACATGGAGTCATACATAATCTTGGATCCCCTTCTTTTCTACATGTGATCCCTGACTGGGTATTGGTATCAGAAATATTTTATTGAGGACTGGATTCTGATAGATCATTTGGTCCACAGGGAAAATAAAACTGAGAAATACTGCAGGTTGTACAGAAATCAAGCTTCCAGCTACCAGTTTTCTACTCTGTGATTCCTGGCCTGAGACTGTGTGGATACATTGTTCTGTTTAATTATTGCATAACCTTCTCAAAAAAGGAAATAATCCTATTTATCTTTCATAGTTTAGTTCAAGGAGAAGGACAAAAAATGCTGGGCAGAAAGCACTGAAGGACGTGAGTTACTCACCATGCACGATACAGAAAAGAAAATCTGTCAATTCTTTATTTACAATGTTTAAAATTTACAGGGGAAAATCTGCACAAGAGTAATTAATCAATGTCAAGCTCTATTTACCGCTGTTGTTAGTAACTAAATGGGGCCCTCTGTCAAGAACTGATATTACTCAGGCTCACCAACCTGCTAGCTCTCCAAAGACTGGGCTAATCTCAAGGCACAGAGTATCAGAAGAGGAACCGAAAGTTCATTGTTTCTAGAACTGGGATCGATGGTGGGGCACAAAATCTAAAAGCATCCCCAGTCCACATTTCACCATTGGCTTCTCAGAAGCCAATGGCAAATAGAGAATTTGCAAGCAAAGACTTTGAGAGAAGATTCCAAGAAACGTTAGGAAAGGATAAAAAATCTGACCAAGATCAGAGGCTAGCTAATTTGTAGTGTGTCCAAGAGCAGGTGGATAGCTGGGACTCAATCCTGTTAGGGCCTTCTGGGAAAGACTCAGTCATTCTTTAATGGATAAGGACCTTAGTTGTGTTAAATGCACCTCCGTGGGTCTGACTCCCTGCCATTATCAGATTGCTCTGCTCTGCTGCTAGGCACCGGATATGAGGGCGACTAGGGATGGGCAACAAGTCAAAAGGTTCACATTTTAACTATACAACCAATACCTTTATGTGGAAGAGAAAACAGTCCCCAAGCAGAAAATGGTTCAAAGCAGAGTCAATGGCCCTCTACATCCCTTTCCCTGGACTTTCCCCAGCATCTATAGCTCCTTTTCCTTTGAGCTTGTCTCTGCATTCAGGAAAAGGAAACTCCTTCATCTTGGCTCTTCATTGCTTTATATAGAGGTCCCCCACAAACAATCTACAGATGCTAGTTATCAGTGTTTCTGGGGGTCTCCTCCCAATTCAGTCCCTTTCACACAAATTCTCATCTCACCAATTCCTCCTGCAAGAACTCAATCATCAGAAAGGTTTTTACACTTTTGAACCCTGCTATAGGCTCCACTTTCTGAAACTATGAACTCTCTCTTTTTCATATCTAATAGATGGGAAACACACTTAGCATAGCAGGTGGGTGAGCCTAGTGGGAGTGACTGGAGCTTCCTCTGCAGACAGGCATCCCGAAATGTTCCTAAATCAGGAATCATGTTTTCAGGCAGTTATCTCAATATGTGTATTTTACTGTTTTTCATGTGATCCTTTGAGGCTATTTTGAAAATCGTGTTAATTCATTTTAAAGCATGTAATGTGATAACTCCTGACATTATGTGGGTTTTGGACAACAGACCGCAACTAGCGAACTGATGCCGGAGAGGTTAGCATGGGGGCCTCCATAAGAAAAGATCTGGAGACCATTAACATGAGTATTGTGCTGGTTAGTTTTAATGTCACCTTGACACATGCTAGAGTCATTTTGAAAGAGGCAACCTCCATTGGGAAAATGTCCACCAGATGTTTCCTTGCATAGGTTCTGGAAGGAGGGCAGCCTAGCAGGACCCGCGGGGTTCTAACAAAACTATAGAAATGGTTAAGTGCTTACGAGTTTTATGCCATTGCGGAGGACAGAGCCTCAATTGAGAAAAGGTCTCCATAAGATCAGGCTGGGCACAAGTCTCTGAGGGCATTTTCTTAACTAGTGATTGGTGTGGGAGTGCTTAGACCATTGTGGGTGGTGCCATCCCTGGGCTGGGGATCCTGGGTTCTATAAGAAAGCAGGCTGAACATGTCATGGGAAGCAAGTCAGTAAGCAGCACCCTCCATGGTCTTTACATCAGCTCCTGCCTCCAGGTTCCTGCCCTGACTTCCTTCAGTGATGAACAGTGATGTAGAAGCATAAGACAAAATGTACCCTTTCATGCTCAAGTTGCTTTGGTCATAGTGTTTCATCCCAGAAATAGTAATCCTAATTAGGACTGGTTTTCTGTCCTTTAGATCTCTAGAATGTTGTGAACACAGAATCTTCAAATGTTTTGAAAAGGTCCTAATGGATGAGCAGGCTGTTAATTCCCAGGCTTCTAGCAAACATCCTTCCTGAGCCTCCCTAAACTCCCTAAAACAGAACCACTTTAGCAGGGTCTTCACGCAACAGAGGCCAGGTCGAGAGCACTTCATGTATTTATGTCTGTACATAAGTCAAATAGGCCACTTTTCTTCTATTTAGCTTTGGGGACAAGTAAGAGAACAAAGTAGCCTGAAACTCTTCACCGTCCCTGTACCCATCTGGGTCTGATCGTGAGAGCTTCCATTATCAAAATATTACAAAACCAATCCCGGAATGAAAGAGAATAAATATTCAAATCAGCAGACTAACAATGGAAGGCTTGGCACATGGCCGTCCTCAGAGACATGTGCCTGAAAGATGTAAGGCACAAACAGTCTCTCCTCTCCCCAGTGGCTGGTGCTTTTCGCAGCCCCTTGCTCTAGAGCAGTGGTTCTCAACCTGTGGCTTTGCGACCCCTTTGGGATCAGACAACCTTTCACAGGGGTCATCTAAGACCACTGGAAAACACAGATATTTACATTATGATTCATAACAGTAATAAAATTACAGTTGTGAAGTAGCAACAAAAATAATTTTTGTCATTGGGGATCAGCACAACATGAGGAATTGAATGAAAAGGTCGCAGCATTAGGAAGGTTGAGAACCAGTCATCTGCTGAGTTCCTAGAATAATGTTTGGAACATAATAAGTGTTCAATGTCAGCTGTCAACACTATCAACAGAGATTGTCACCTGAAGTCTGACTCCAAGTTGAGTGTCCCTTGGATGTTAGACTTTGGAGAACTATACTAATTATTAGAACTGTACTAATAAATTTTTCAAAAAGAATATAGACTCTCACACTAGGAGATAATTGATTTAATCAATATGCTGACATTATCAGGCTCTTTTCTTAATGAGGTATTACTATGGCAATCAAAAAATAATATATGAGATTTGAAAATTTATCTAGTAATATTTTCCTCAGGAGACCCTTCAAGTATTCAGGCAAATATTCAAATGTGTCTTTCCCACAGCACAAAGTGTCAACAAAGGAGACTTGTCTGCTCAAGAAACAGAATCTAAGTAAACCCAGCACTTGGGAGGCAGAGGCAGATGGAGCTCAGTGAGTTCAAAACCAGCTTGATCTACAAAGTGAGCTCCAAGACAGCAAGGACTGTTACACAGAGAAACCCTGTCTTGAAAAACAAAAACAAAGCAAAACAAGACAAAAATCTGAGTTCAAATCCCCAGTCCTGGCATAAAAAGCTGGGTACAACTGTGCATGCTTTAAAGGCAGCATTGGGTGGATCCCAATGGCTTTCTGGCTAGCCAGCATAGCCTAACTGGCAGTCTTCAGGTTCAGTGAGAGACCTTGTCTCCAGGTAACAAGGCAGAAAGCTAATATTGATGTTTCTCTGGCCTCTGCATGTGTGCACACAAATATACACCCAAAACCTCATGCTGCATCACACACACAGTGAAAAATAATGACTTTGTGAACACTACTCTGTGTATCATGCAGAAAAGTATGGAAATTTATTCTAGGCATGGACGAGCAAAAGAAATCACAAAAATGTAGGGCACTTCTTGAATGTGGAAAAAAAGCTGAGAGTTCTGGGTGGTTAAAAAGAGGAAGAGTCAAGGGAAAGTGGGGAGGACAGAACAAGACAGGACTGTCTTCAGGAAATTCAAACCAAGCATTTCTACCTACCATGCTATTCACATGGTAATTACAGCACCACTATCCTAGGTTTAGTCAGGCTATAAAAGGCTACTGGAAAGATTAGTTATGATACTCATCCCTGGGTCTCTACATCCAGCACTAGAACATACTTAGCGAAAGGATGACCAAAGAAAGAATAAAGGAGTCCAAAACTTTTCCAAACATTTTCCACATTTATTCTTTGTCGTGTTTAAAAGAGGAAGGCCTGGTAGTATTATATCAATGTCACAGAGTGAATTGCAAGGATGTTCTAAATTCAGGATTTCTTTGACTCCTGCTTTGGCCTTCTTTGCTGTATATAGCAAGCAGGCTTTCATCTTTATCAACAGTTAGCTAGCTAGGTTTGTGTTGAAGGGAAAGTGCAAACAAACCATTATGCTTTCTTGTGTAAGACCTTGCTGCCCTCTGCTGGCAAAGGGAGATATAATAGGCAGGGGGAAAAAAACTGCGTTTCTGTAGTTGCTGGCTGGAAATGTGTCCATGCCTCTCCTCTTGCTGCTTGACTGTCCTTTCTATCCTGGACACATTCCTCTCCATCAATTCTTCATTCCAAGTTTTCGTGTATTCTTACCTATAGGATTTATTCCTTAAACCTGAACTGCATCAGACACTGAACACCCGCATTGGGAAATTTGCTCCTTTCAAATTTATTACAGGAGTCAGTGAGGTGGCTCAGCAGGTAGAAGGCCCTTGCTGGAGAGCTTGACAAGCTGGGTCCAGCCTCCAGGACTTACACTGGAAGGAGAGAACCACTCCCTGACAGTCGTCCTCTGACCTCAACATGTGTGGGTGTTCACAAGCACCCACAAACACTGACTGCATTCACACACACATACACAATAAACACAATATTTTAATTTTGGTTACAATCCATACTATATTAATCTTTGAGATTTAGCCTGGAGTTGCAATTATTAAAGCCAGATGCCCTTAAGATGACAGATGGAAAAACTTGATCTTGCTCTAACACAGTGCTTGTACACACACATACACACACACACACACACACACATACACACACACACACACACACACACACAGATAATCCCCTGTGTGGATTGGGCTGACCAAACCCTCACAGAAATACCTCTACCCTGACCTGCTGGGTATCGTATTCTACCTCTTAGTACCTCTTGTGTATTCCCTTGAGCAGCAAAGCCAGACTCCCATACTAGATCTCCAGAGGACTGTGTGCACGCTTTCCCTTGAGAAAGTTAGTTACAACTAAGGACATCGCAGAGACAATAAGATCCTTTATCTAAGCCAGGGGAACAAGCAATCTCTCGCACAGGTTGCATGGTTTCTTCCAAAATCCAGCTCTGTTTGGTCACTAATTTACTCTTGGGCAATGACATTTCTCAGCCACATTCCTTTGTTATTCATAACTGAAACATGATACTGAACACGTCTTCTTGAAAACGTTGTCTTTAAATTCAACACCTGTAATCAGATTATGAAGAGCACACTTTTCTTGAAATGGCACCAAGCACTCATGAATGAGTGAATTCAATTATAATGTGGAGTTTGCTTGTTCGGTAGTCCAGGCTGACCTTGAAGTCACGGTGTAATCTAGGCTCGACTTGACCCTCATCATCTTCCTGTCCCAGCCTCCCCAGGGCTGGGACTCTAGGCCTGTGCCACCACACTTACAGTGCATAGTTTAGTGGGAAGTGTGGCCACACTGCTCTGTGGTCACTATCTTTCCCTTGCCTATCTGACTCTAGGCGTGGACTGAGTTCTGGCCAGTGCTATAGATTGTCTTTTCCAGGCTATGCCAGAAACTCCTCCTGATACATTCTTCAGCTCACTGTGCTAAGGAAAGGATGCCTGGCCTCAGGGTAGGAGAGGTCAAACTCCAGCCTGGATACTAAGAATGATTTTTACAATTGAATAGCTGAATAAAATCTGAAGGGAAAAAAGTTTCATGAAAAGCATATGAAATTCAGGTCTTGGCATTCAAATTTCAAGTTCTTTTAGCACACAACCACACTCACTTAT
Source organism: Microtus oregoni (assembly GCF_018167655.1). Classification (NCBI taxonomy): domain Eukaryota; kingdom Metazoa; phylum Chordata; class Mammalia; order Rodentia; family Cricetidae; genus Microtus; species Microtus oregoni. The sequence goes on from NW_024544756.1 coordinate 206,160, forward strand.
GTATTGCTTATAGCTGTTTTCACACTATACCAAAGAGTTGGGATAGAGACAAGATAGTCAAATAATACCGAAATATTTTCAATCTGGTCATTCAAAGAAAGTGAGATGACCTTTGCCCTCAAAACTGGCTGCTCAGTAAACGGGAGAAGAAACCAGGGTCCCAGGGTTACTAAAAGGAAGGTTTTCCACAACCTGGTTGGGAGCTTATGTAGAGAAAGAAGCATTTTCTCTATGACCATAACCCCGAGACCACTCGTGATATAGAAAGTTAAGCAAGGTCCACCTTGGTTAGTACTTGGATGGGAGAATGTGTCAGTCCTAGACATTTAACAAGATTCCTATTAAATGTTGTCCAGAGGCATGGGCAGAATAATAAACTAAGGAAGGAAAGTGTAAGAATGCGTATATTTAAAGAAACAACAGTTTGCGTTTCGTATTCACTGCTTTGTCTTAAATCAAGCAAATTTCCAGTAAAACGTTTTAAAATACATTGTGTGAAATAGCAGCTTCTTGCCACCATGTGGCGCCAAAATGCAATTTCACTAAACTGGAATTCCCCAAGACTGTCAAAGCTCACTGTGTATGAAAAATACCAAAGAAACATAAATCAGAGACCCTCCAAAGAATTGGTCATTTGTAGATTTAAAGATAAAATAAGGAACTATTCCTCCCTAACTTCCAAGTCAAAAATCTTCTCATTTCACTAAACACAGTGTTTGTTTGATAATTATTTAAAAATGAGCTTTAACCACCATAGCTATCTCTCTAGCCCCTATTTCGTATTTAAACCACACAAATTTGGTTCTACCCAAAATAAGTTCCTAAAATCTTGATTTACAGATGGAATAATCAGCAATTCTGACCAGTCCTCAAGCAACTCTTCTACTTTTTTATTATTGATTTTTATTGAGCTTACATTTTTCTCTGCTCCCCTCCCTGCCTCTCCTGTCCCCTTCAACCCTCTCCCATGGTCCCTATGCTCTCAATTTACTCAGGAGATCTTATCTTTTTCTACTTCCCGCAACTCTTCTTCTTAACAACACTGACTAGCACATCTTGGAGTTATTTTGTGATTTTTATCCTACTTTGAGTAAAATAAGCCAGGCACCCTTAAGAAAAATGTACTAACTGTGAGTCAGAGAAAGAGTGATGAAGGTATTCTGCAGCTGTAGAAGAAATGTCCAAAGCTTTGGGTGGTTCGGAAAGATTGATGTGGCCTGGACAAAGAACTGGAGGATTGAAGTGATAAAAATGGGGACCACTTAGGTGGACTGATTCAGAAGGAATGGACTCAGGAGACATGGTGATGACAACTCCTGTCTCTATTGTGAATAGAGGTCGCCATCCCTGGACATGTCAATACACTCCAATGACTTGTTTCTGTTCTTCTAGAGTAGACAGAAAGCTATCACCATCACACATATTTCACAGGATAGATTCTCTTTTCCCAAAGGAGATGCTCCCAAATACCTGTTCTCCTGCCACAGAAACTGAGTATTCTATTTTGGCTGGCATCAACCCACCTCGAACAAATATGGCACGGCCCAGCCTGTTTACAGTGACAAATGACTATGTGACAAAATCCAAGACGGTGGCCTGGTACAAACAACAGAATCTGTCTTAAGAGATAGTCTCAACTGGGCTTTTTGCCATTAACAGGACGTGTGGCACTATCTTGATATATTTTTGGTTGTTGCAACTAGGGACTGCTACTGACATCAGGTGCATGGAGACCTGTTGTGTGAGAGTGCCTGCTTTTTGTCCCAGCCACCCAGCTAGCTTAACCCCTGAAATAATCACACAGAAACTGTATTCATTTAAACACTGCCTGGCCCATTATTTTTAGCCTCTTATTGGCTAACTCTCACATCTTGATTTAACCCATTTCTAATAATCTGTGTTTAGCACGAGGTTGTGGATTACAAGGAAGGATTCAGCATGTCTGACCTGGTGGCTCCATGGCAGCAATCTCTTCTTCCCAGCATTTCGTTCTGTCTTTCCTGCCTATCTAAGTTCTGCCCTATAAAAAGGCTAAGGCAGTCTCTTTAATTAACCAATGAAAGCAACACATAGACAGAAGTACCTCCTACACCAGAGACCAGTGATGTGGCCAAACACCCTACAGGGCATAAGACAGACCATCCACAAAGAATGTTCCTGATTCAAACAGCAGCAGCAACTGCACTATAAAATGCCACATAGGCTCTGGAGTAGAAACAGAGATTTGGAAACAATCACTCCTGTTTCTTTCAAGCTTCAGCCTAGAATCCAGGTGTCTTTTTCTTCCCTGGTATCTACAGAGGAATATGCCAGTCTCAGGACCCCTTTACATTCTTACATTGAGTGTTCAAAAGGTATGCATTTATGTAGGTTTTATCAGTTGCTATTGATAGAATAAGGAATTAAAATAGAGTATCTCTGTGCATGCATTTGTGTGTGTATGTGAGTGTGTGTGTGTCCCTGTATGAAGAGGGTATGCACGCACATGTGTAATAAATAAAGACTGCCTGAAGATCTGAGGGTAAAACAGTCCCGCTGGCTAGCCGTATAGACCAGATTATGGTAAAACACACTTTTAATCCCAGTAGCCACCCTAGTTGCCATAGAAGTGGGTGATGCATGCCTTTAATCCCATTGGTGCACACCTTTGATCCCAGCCCTAGAGAGGAATATAAGACGGGGCAGAACATCTTTCAGAGACAGTCTCCTGAGATTTCTGGAGGCAGGATCGCCATTTTTGGACTGAGGTCAAGGTAAGAACCAATGGCTGGCTGTTTTGCTTTTCAGATCTTCAGGATGCACCCCAATTTCTGGCTCTGAGTTTTTATTAATCGTGCTTCACACACACACACACACACGTATGTGTGCGTGTGTGTGTGTGTGTGTGTGTGTGTGTGTGTGTGTGTGTGCATGTGAAGGGAAGAGATGAATCTCAGGTATCATCCCTCAGGTTTTTGAGACATCACGTTACTTGGCTTGGAATGTACTGATCATGTTAGGCTGGCTGGTCAACAAGCCCCAGGAATCCACCTGTCTCTCTTAGATCAGTCCCTCACTCAAGTCATTAGCAGAGAAGCTTCCTCCTGCAGCATCTGGGAACAAATACAGAGACCCATAGCTAGATGTGCAGAGAGTGAAAGACCTTGAAACAATCAGCCATAAATGGGATGTCTCTACAAAAGCCCTCCCCCTCAGAGCTAAGGGTACCCTCGGGAAGAGGAGGTGAAATGAGTGCATGAACCAGAGTGGATGGAGGACACCAGGAGAACAAGATCCTCTAAATCAAAATAAGTAAAGCTCATATGAAATTGCTGAGACTGAAAAAGGGAGCACAGGGTTTGCCCCTGACCCTCTGTATATATATTATGTTTTCTAGTTCTAGTCCTAGTATGTTTATAGGACTTCAGAGTGTGTGAATGAGTGGGCCTCTGATTCTTGTGCCTTCTCTTTGGTACTTTTCCTTCTGTTTGCTTGTTTTTGTCCATTTCTGCTGTGTTGGTTTTGTATTTTAACTTTTTTTCTTATTTTAAATTTTATTATTTTCCCTTAGAAGCCTGTTTTTACTACTGTGAGACAGAAAGGAAAAGTATCCAGATGGAAGGGCAGGGAGGGAGGAATTGGGAGGAGTAGAAGGAGGAGTGTAGAGGATACAGTACATAAGAAAAAAATCTATTTTCAATAAAATGGAAAAAAAATAAAGCTATGTTAACCCTGTCTCTAAATACCCAAAGACAATATTTTATAAATTAAAAAATTAAGTGTGCACTACCATTCTCTGCTTTTTAAAATTCTGTGCAAGTATTTTATCAACTAAGCTATGTCCCCAGCCGCTGAAGTGAGAATGTTTGACAACACAGAATCACATTCCTACAGGTATCTGCATGACATCATCACATACCAGCACACAGTCTTGGAAAAACTCTACGGAGAGAATGGGAGTAAAAAGCATGCTTGTTGTTATGAAAAGAGTTTGGGGGTTTTAGAAGCAGGATCCTACTGTATACCCAAGACTGGTTGAGAATTTGCTGTACAGTCCAATGAAGCCCTGAACTCAAAATTCTGTTGGCTCAGCCTCTGACGAGATAGGAGTATAAGAATGCACCACTATGCCCAATTTAGAATAGCCTTGAAATTAAGAACCTCCTAAGAACAACAATTCCTCATGAGTTCCTCACACCGCAGTTGAAGAACTGCAGAACCAATGATGATGGATTAAAGGCCTGGCAGTTAGGAGATACTCCGGTGTTCTTTGTGATTCATAAAAGGAGTCGCTTCTCCATGTAAATATACCCTCATTGCAGGGTGTGTGTACTGGCTGGTTTTGTGTGTCAACTTGACACAAGCTAGAGTCAGAAAGGAAGGAGCCTTGGCTGATGATTATCCTCTCCATGAGATCTAGTTGTAAGGCATTTTCTTAATCAGTGATCATTTTGGGAGGGCCCAATTCATTATGCATGTTGCCATCTCTGGGCTTGTGGTCTTGTGTTCTATAAGGAGGTGGGCTGAGCAAGCCAGGGGAAGCAAGCCAGTAAGCAGCACCCCTCCAAGGCCTTTGCACCAGCTCCTGCTTCTGGGATCCTGCCCTATCTGAGATCCTGTCCTGACCTCCTTCAGTGATGAACAGTGCTGTGGAAGTGTAAGCTGAATAAACCCTTTCCTCCACAGCTTGCTTTTTGCTCATGATGTTTCATCACAGAAATAGAAATCCTAACTAAGACAGTATGCTAACTCAACTTGTAATCCCAGTACCTGGCAGGTTGAAGCAGGAGGACATGAGTTCAAGGCCAGCCTGGTCTACCTGTCTCAAACACATACACACACACACACACACACACACACACACACACACACAGAGAGAGAGAGAGAGAGAGAGAGAGAGAGAGAGAGAGAGAGAGAATGTATAAAATGATATACCAATGTTCTCTCATAGCTTCTCTACAACATAAAAAGCACATAATTAAGAAAAAACAAAACTGTCTCTTATGACAACACTGACCTTTTAATCTTTTAATACTGAACATGTGAGCTGAATCAGCGTATTGATCCTGGAGATCATTTGGGAGAAAAAAAAGTACTCATTCAATTTTTCTTATCTGAGACATTCGTAGCTACCGGATGATATTGATCTAGTATCTCATGAGTACAAATCTAGTAAAACTGGCAAGAAAGGGGGCCTTTGACATCTTAAATGGTATCTCTCTCTTTGCTTTCCTTCGCCCTTCACAGTTGGGCACCTGCCAATAAAATTTCCACGTGGAAATGCAATGCAAGCTCTCCTCCCGAAAATCAATTGTTAAGCAAGAAACAGCACGATGGCTTTGTTCACTTTCCTGATGATTTCAGGTGCAATTCGATATTTCTGTAATTTTTCCTGTATTTGATAAAGAAATTAATTCCCAGAATGTATACAACAATGAGCGCATCATATGTCTCATATGTGGAATTCTGCATTAAGATAAAATATTATCCTCCAAGCATGACGGCCATTATCGTTTTCATCAAAGCAGCTGTGACTGCTCACAAGACAACCTCAGGATTTTCCCTCTTGATGTTCCCACACAGAAGAAGAGACTACAGGGGCTGCTAAGCTCTCATCTGAGATTTCCACCCCTCCCATTCTCAGCTCTCTGACAGCTCTATTTAATTTGTTCTAAGCGATAAGTGGTGTTAGCAAGTGGTAGACCATACAGAGAGCAGTAGTTCTCAACCTTCGTGTTGTGACCCTTTATTACAGTTAGTTCCTCATGTTGTGGTGTCCCCAAACTTGAAAATTAATTTCACTGCTACTTCATAACTGTAATTTGCTACTGTTAGAATCGTAATATAAGTATCTGATATGCAGGATGTCTGATATGCGACTCCTGTGGAAGGGTTATTTGACCCCCAAAAGGGTTGCAACCTAAAGGTTGAAAATCACTGATATAGAGTGTAGGAAATGTATTGGAGGTGTCCTCCATGCTGGCTAAGTGAGACTTTCCAGTATGCGGCTGTTCGGGGGTCACTGATGGTCCTGTTAGTAAGCCCTCATTCATGCTCCTGTTAGTAAGCCCAATAAACTCATTAGTTCATAAAGGAGAACGTGAGTGGAATTGTTTCTGGCATCTGTCGTCTGTCACTGGAGCACACGTGTTTACATCTCCACAGGAAACGTTCATGCAACAAGTATACTCTCAGGAAGATATCAATAAGTGGAAGCCAGTGGGCTTCTCAGGTAAGGATTCTATTTTCAAAATATTTAATATCTTAAATACTGAATGTTTTTGAGATATTTTCCAACGTCATTTTCTCTATTTACTATTTTTTGCAACCTGATTTTTGCATGAAAGATCCCCCTGAAACTATCGGTGTCTGAATGAGAAGCACCCCCTGTAGGCTCACACTGTTGAACCACCATTCTCCAGCAGGTGGAGGTTTTGAGGTGGAAAGGTTGGTCAACAGGAGGGCTCTGGTAAGCTTTACCAAGGTCCCTTTTCTGACCTGAGTTCTCTGTTTTCTGGTCCAGAATATTTATTGCAAGTTCAGAAAGGGATTTGAGGTCATATTTTTTTCCCCTGTGGGAAGTGATCTTGTCCCTAATCCCCACTTTTTCACCTCCACTAGTTTGTTTCGGCTTGTGACAAATTGTCTCTAGGCTTTGCAAAATTAGCCTTGCCTGAGAATCACTGACCAGGAGGCCCACTAACTTATTGTTCAACTATCTGACAAATCAGTTATTGAGGCAATGGATTTGGGAAGCACACTCTCTCCCTTTGGGGCAGGACCTCATCGTAGCGTCTTCCATTATTAGGAATCAGGGTTAAAACTGTTATAAAAAATACAAAAAAAAAGGAAACTTCCTTGACTGTGCAGAGCTAGCTACCCATCAAGGACAGATACCAATCCCTCAGCCATCCACAAGGGCATCGGCTCAGATACTCAGGGGTAAATAAGTGTCCCCATCCTCGGGAAATTCACTCCAGAGGCCCTTGATCAAACTGTCCACTTCTTAACCAGAATAAGCAATCTAACCTCAAGAAGTGCCCACACCAAAAACATCTTAGCTGAGAGTCTAACCATAGCCTCACACTATATCCAGGGTTGTGGGGATGGGAAAATAAAGGTGACTTCTTTTCTGAATGTGGAGAACACAGATCCCCTAATCCCAGTGACTCTTAACTTTATACTTTCCCCACTCCACTGTCAGCTGCCTAACCTTATAACAGCTCCTTTGCAACTTCATGGACAAAACTGACCAGGGTAGATTATTAGCTGTGAGCTTATTGGGGAAAAAACCAACCCCAATATTTAAAATGATTACCTTTTAAAAGTTATCACGAAGTCAAAAACACTGATGACAACTTATGCTGTAGAGGTTGTGGGAAAAGGGAACACTTCTGCATTGCTGCTGGGAATGCAAGCTGGTACAACCCCTTTGGATGTCAGTGTGGCGATTTCTCAGAAAATTAGGAAACAACCTTCCTCAAGACCCAGCAATACCACTTTGGAGTATATATCCAAAGGATGCTCAATTGTACCATAAGGACATGTGCTCATCTATGTTAATAGCAGCTTTGTTTGTCATAGCCAGAACCTGGAAACAACCTAAATGCAACTCAACCAAAAAATAGATAAGGAAAATGTGGTACATTTACACAATGGAGTACTACACAGCAGAAAAAAATAATGGCATCTTGAATTTTGCAGGAAAATGGATGGAGCTAGAAAACATTATTTTGAGTGAGGTAACCGAGACACAAAAACACAATTATCACATGTACTCACTCATAGGTGGTTTTTAAACATATAACAAAGAAAGCCAGCCTACAAATCACAATCCCAGAGAACTTAGACAACGAGGGCACTAAGAGAGACATACATAGATCTAATCTACATGGGAAGTAGAAAGTAGAAAAAGACAAGATCTCCTGAGTAAATTGGGAGCATGGGGACATTGGGGGAGGGGAGAGGCATGGAGGGGAGAGGCAGGAAGGGGAGCAGAGAAAAATGTAGAGCTCAATAAAAATCAATAAAAAAGGGGGAAAGAAAAAAGTTATCACAAGGATTAATAATGTAGTTTCAGAGAACAGCTAGTGTAGTGGGAAAAGGAGCAGGTTCCGATCAAGAAACCTCTCTTCCTCCCATTCTTTATTCTAGAATTTTCTTTTCAAGAATCACGACAAACTATCACCTTTGAAAGGAAAGCGTCCAAGCTAAATTATCCCTTGGACAGATGAGCATCTTTCTTATCCAAGTACTAATTATTCTCATGCTAGTATCCTTTAGATAGTCTTCCAGACGTGTCTGGATCTTGCCCACTACCAGTGACTTGATGGTGGGAGATAGCCCATTAGCACCACAATGACCTTGAGAGGGTTTTCAGAAAACAGTACAGAAGAACGTCTTTTTAAAGGACAGAACAGGGGCAGCCCACTCGGTAGGGAACCTACCTAACATGCAGAAAAATTCCCAGCATCTAACAAGCCAGCTGTGGTAGCCAGTACTTGTGACCTCAGCACTTGAGAGGCTTATGCAGGAGAATCAGAAACTCAAGGTCATATTTGACTACATAGTGCATTGAAGACCAGCCTGGGTTATATGAGCCCCTGCTTTAAAAAAAAAAAGTGGGGGTGAAAGGGTCAAAATGATTGCCAAAGATAGGAGACAGGAAATGTGGTGTTGCAAGTTGTTCATAAGCAATGCTACTTAAGCCATCTGAGCCACAATTTAAGAACAGCTTATAAGTCTTTGCACACACTCGGCCACAGGGGAGCAAAAAGCTGTTTTGGACCAACTATGGCAAAAGAACTGTGTTTTGTGGCACTGTGTAGCACAGCTCTGAGCTGCTTGAAACAGTGTTTAGCTGAGGTTCTCAGCTGAGCACCTGAGTGAAGTTCTGTAGCAACACAACTGTTTCTAAATATAGCTGTTGCTGTTACTCATGATGTCTGATCAAGCTACCAACAGATCAGCCGACTTTGAAAAGATAGCTTGTTGCTCCCAGCAGGAGGAGGCATGCTATACCAAGTAATGACACATGGAGGCGAAAGGGAAAAACCAAGAACAAGACCCATTGTTGAGATTTCCCAGGAAAGGAATGGATCCTGGATCTGGCCGGGTAAACAGGTTTAAGATTGTTTAATAGAACATTAAGGAGGTGACTGGAGCGACGGAGAAGCATCTATTGTCTGGTATGTGGCCGAGGGTGGTCAGGCACAGGGAAAAGTGGGCTAGAGTTTGAGCGCTCTGTGAGAGTCCATGAATGAAGGGATTAGGTTTGGCTAGCCCCAGTATCTGGGATATAAATGATAGGCCTGTGGAGTTGTTGCTCGTCTCTGGGAATTAGCCAGCATGAAAGAGCGGTTCCTCTGGAGTCAGCAAGTCTTCATCACATATGTCAACCATTTAGCCATCTGTCCCTTAAAACTGGCTTTGTTGCCTAGCGCTCAGCAGACTTTTGTGGTTGCTCAGTTGATTTACCTCTTACCACACACTAGCAGCATGCCTGAGACCATTCGGTTTTCCACCTTGTGCTTCCATTTCTTTATCGGTGGAAGAGAATAACAGAAAGAATTCTTATAGCAATATAAGTCCCAAGCAGTTGATTGGGGATGGAGGTGGTTAATATTTATAAGAAACAAGATAAACACCATATAAACATTTCATTTTCCAAATGCCAACAGAACTGAAGAGACAGCAGTTACCACTGCCTTCTAGAATGGAAATAAAGAGCTTGTTTGTGAATGAATTTTATCTTCTATGGTTGAGTCTACATGTTTCCCTACTTGGCTTTAGAAGACACATTTCGTTTTTTGTTTTCAGCTGTACATATGACTGGGCAAACCATGGCTTTCTTTATATCTGTGCCCCACAGGGAGAAGAACAACTCAGCCCAGTCAGTGGAAGTCAATGACATCTGAAACCCTTGTCCTGCCATTGAAATCAAAAGGAGCCTGAGGGAAAAGATATGAGTGGAGAAATTTTCAATGGTTTATGGAAAGACCATGCCTGTGCCTTTGCCCCAAGTCTCCTATTGCCAGCCACCAGTCTAACTTCAAGACTGAATTTGGTGACAAGTCCGAAAAGTGTGGTGGAAGGACAAGAAAGCTAACTCCAGTTCTTACAAATGAGTTTTCTGACTCCCCATTCTCTCCTCACTACCCCAGACACGTGCCATTTGTCACTTCTTGAATCCTGCTGGTGTGACAAGCCACTTAGAAGCTCAGAGTCTATGAGTTGGGAAGCCAAGTGAGAAACCCCTTCCAGGCTTGTTAAGTTACCCAGCTGGGCAAATCTATGGATTACCTATCACACATTAACCTTCTTAACCACCAACTTATTAACAGTCAACACAAAGACGAATAAGGATACAGGGTAGGAAGAGCATCTCCAGGATGGAAAGGAATATCCGGAGTTGGGAATAACCAAAAGAGTGGTTTTCACCACTTGGGATTTCACATGAGAGCTGGAACAATGATCTGAGTTAGAACTGGTGGCATTACATTGGATGATTACTTGGGGACACTAGCAACTTTTGGAGATGAATAAACGCAGACAGGAGGCACTCAGGGGATTCTCTAAGCTTCAGCTGTATGCCACTGCTCAGTTCAAATATCCTCGAGGACTGACTTATTTGCTACTTTCTCGTCAGTATCTTAGCATGCCTAGCAAACCCTTGGCTTTATCAAATAAAAGTGGCTACAGTGGCCTTCTGATTCTCCATTCATCTGTCGGCATGGGACTGCCTACACAATGCTGAAATAACCCAATGGTGCCCTAGCCCCTTCATCAAACATCAGACTCCACCTTCTCTGATTTTAGAACAATGGTCTTCTGCTGGAAAGACTGAACCACGGGGAACATTTAGAGATATGTTGGGACATTTTAATTTGCTATAACTTAGAAGTGGGGAGTCGGTGTCAGTGAGTTTTGTCCAGAAGTGGTGCTAGAAATCCTTCATCGCAGAGGACACGGCCTCCCCTCAACAAAGAGTGACCCAGCCTTTGAAATGGCAATACTGCCAAAATTAGGAAAGATTGGTTTAGACTATGTCAAAACATTTTGCTCTCATTATCTCACTAAGATCTTAAGAATTGGAGTAGTATTTTCTTCCCCTTTGATACTCGAGTGTAGAGGATGCCACCCCTGAGTCTAGGCCTGACATTAATTTAGTATGCTCCATGGGTGGTCCAGATGTCCTGTAAATTATCATATGTGTGACAATGAGATTGTGTGTACATAAGGAAAGGGAGGATAAAGTTTTAAATGCTAGTTCTAATTATTAAAATGCCTAAGCAACAGAGCAATGAGTTAATGACATACTTCCTACACAGATGCATTATCTTACTGCCAAAGATCACAAATACAAAAAAAACTCCTTAATATTAACATTATATTCATTCAATTTTTGACTACTTAGATTATGCTTTTCCCCATAAGAATCCACATAGCATTCGCTCTTGGCTCTCATTCTATCTCTTCCCCCACTTTGTTTCCCTCTTTCCCTTTCATTATTTAAGTTCTTTCTTGATTTCTTTCTCTCTGTTTGAGGCATGGGATAACCTCGAGCTCAAGTTCCTTCGGCAGGAGCTTCTGCGGTGCTGGGATTATAGCTATGTGCCACCACAACTTGATTTTCTAGTTTCTAGGCTGTTTCAAGGGATGCTGGCCATTTGGATAATACTTTGCAAGAGAGGAAGAGAAACAAAACAGTAGTAAAAAAAAAAGATCAATACCCGATATAAACAAATAGTAGCTGTCTGCTGACCTGATGTTTATTTAGCGGATACTGTATGTTTGAAAGCTTAAAATTCGTGGTATTAGTTACCTTTTGCCTTACTGTAACAAAAAAAAAATGTTTCACAAGAAACAACTCAAAGGAAGGGTTTGTTTTGGCTTACAATTCCAGGGTATACAGTTCATCATTTCAGGAAGATGTAGTGACAGGATCTCGAGACTGCTGATCACACTGCAACACAGCCCGGTGATGGAGGAAGGTCATTGGCTAATAAAGGAACTGCCTTGGCCCATTTTATTGGTTAGAAGATAGGTGGGAAGAATAAACAGAACAGGACGCTGGGAGGAAGAGGAAGTGAGCTCAGACTCGACAGCTCTCCTCTCTGGAGCAGACGCCTGAGAGAGACGCCATGCCCCGCTCCCGGGATGAAGCTCCGACCCAGGATGGACTAGGCTAGAATCTCCCCGGTAAGCGCACCTTGGGGTGCTACACACAGATGATTAGAAATGGGCTAAATTAATATGTGAGAATTAGCCTAGAAGAGAATAGGCCAAGCAGTGTTTAAATGAATACAGTTTGTGCGTTGTTATTTCGGGGCATAAGCTAAGCTAGCCATGCGGGCGGCTGGGGTGCTGGGGACGCAGCCCCGCTGCCCTTAATACTACAGCCCGGAAGCAGGAAGAGAGAACATGAAATGGGGCAAGGCTAAAAGCTTTCAAAGTCGACCTTCAGTGGTATACTTTGTTAGCCAAGCTCCACCTCCAAAGGGTTCCCTAATCTTCTCCAACAGTGCCACCAACTGGGAACCAAGAACTCAAACACATGAGACTATGGGGGAATATTTCTCATTTGAACCACAATATCCCCATGTGCAGAAAGGCTCACTGACCGTTCCTTAGTGAAGAGGCGCACATTTATTCTGTATGCAGTAAGCTAGCAAATGTTTAAACCATCCCAGAAATCTGAGTGACTTTAAGAACATGACCAAAATTCCAATCAACCCTCAAGACTGGGTTATGACTAGCATTTTGAAATTAGTTTCATAATGACTTCATTTTTGAGGCTGAAAACTGTGACACTCGACACAATTCACCTTTTCAGTCATTGTAACGCTTATTAACATCACATGTGGAACAGAGTTTATTTGTTTCAAATGGGGTCGATCCTAGTATCGTCGGTTCTCTGGTGGAATTTAATTTCACACTGACGTCTTGGTCACTCGAAAACTGTGGTTTCTGGATTATAAATAAGTCGATTCTCTATTAGCCTTGCAGAACACAGTCTGGTCTTATTCAGAGGTAAGGAGATCAGACATTTCAGCAAATAAAAGATATTATAAATATACTAGACTCACATAATGAAGCTTTCCCAACAGAATTGATGCTATTTGGCAGATATTAAAAACATCATCCTCAACAAACAAAATATTGAAGAGATGATCTCATCACTCTAAACCTCCTTACCAAAAATATGTAGCTAGCTAAGAATTTTGCTTAAGGTTCAGCTGGCGAGCATTTACAGTGTGGCCTGCACCACAACTCAGGTGGAATTCATCAGACATCGGGTGTCCATGTGAGCAGAGGCTACTCCTTTCCTTATCTGTTTGGCCTTGGCTACAAAATGGAGGAGTTCAAGTTCAGCTTGCTCTTCCTTTAAGAAGAAATGATTCTTAGAACCTACTATAGAATTCTCCAGTATATGAGGAAAAGCTGTTTGACAAAACCATGTTTAAATGTTAAAGAGATTTTGCATTTCTTTGAACTATAAACTTTAATCACCTTGGATCTAAAATCACAAAACTTCAGGTAACTCTGGAATGGTGTTTCTCAACCTGTGGGTCAACACCCATTTTGGAAGTCACCTAAGACCATCGGAAAACAGAGATGTTTACATTACGATTCACAACAGGGGTAAAGTTACAGGTATGAAGTAGCAATGAAAGTCTTTATGTGGTTGGGGGAGTCACAACATGAGGAACTGTATGAAAGGGTTGCTTTCAACTGTAGGAAGGTTGAGAACCACTGCCTAGAGTGTGTTTCATCAAACTTTTATACAGCAGGGACTAAGTGTTTCAGCTAGTGCTGTCTGCCTTCCCACAAAGGACAGCAGAAGCTGCTGCATTTAAAGGAGCTCAGTGCTGGCCTAAGGAGACATCCACAGTGGAGCCATGAAATACAAATCCTCATCTTTCTCACACAGTAAGACATCTTAGCAGTAGCTGCGCATTTTCTACCTGGTAAAAAGGGAGGGAAAACAAAATGAGTATGAGTGTCCCCGTTAAACTCCCCCCTTGGGACGGTAAAAGATGATGCTACCTTGTGGGTAAGGGAGGATGAATTTGCTCTAATTTGCCTGGCCCTCGACCTTCTGCCTTAAAAATTTAAAAAAAAAAAGGAAAAGAGATATTTCTCCTATTAGAAGCATTAAGAAACCAAGTATGATTTAATGATTGCTTTCTTGGTTTCGAAGGATTTTCTTTCTTGTTTTCTGTGGTACATTTGATGTTCAGAATGATTTTGTTATTCTACACTGGGGTATTATCATATATGATATGTTTATATTCGTAATTCCTGGCACTTACTGGATTTACAAGAAAAGATGGGTAATTGTGTGCATAAACGTCTTTCTCTTTCCCATAAGCCATGTCTAATTGTTATGCTGAGGAGAATTTAATTATGTTAACAGGACCCTTTAAAGTCTACATCTTTAAAATACTACAAATATTATAACAGAGGAAAGATTAGGGAAGTATTAAGCCGATACTCACTGCTATTTTCCCCTGTATTCCATCAGGGGGTTGTAAAGCAAGCGATAAAGATGCACATTCCAAAAGCACTTTTGGTTAATTCTTGTGGATATAAATAATTTCCTTCTCCATACTGCTTTGCTCATTGAGGAAACACGTGTGTGTTGCTGTTCAGCTTTCGCACTTCCTCTTTCCAGCTCACTGGATTGTCTTTGAGGAGGACTGCCTGCTTACTTGGTAAGCACTTTCTAGTCAATTCCAAATTCCTCTAACAAAAAATGAAGAAACTTGGAGTTTGGGATGTAGCTCAGTGGTAGAATGCTTACCTTACATGCATGAGACCCTAGGTTCAATCTCCAGCACTACCAATACATTTACACCCACACCCACTACACACATGCATGTACTCTTCATGAACATATTCATATGTATTTTTCTCATATACATATTCTCTCACATATATGTTTTACACACATACACTTCCATCTCAGGCATGTCATCATTTTCCAGGTCTATATTCCATATTTCTCCTAACTTAAAACTTCACGGCAAGCCGGAGATGGAGATGACCGAATCTTCCATTTGTTGAACCGGTTTCAGAGTCTATTCCTTTGATAAAGCAGTATTGATCAACGTGATGTGTCTTTGCAAATGAGAAGGGATAAGCGCAACCTACTGCAACTTGGGACAGAGGCGATGCATGGCTTCCACCTGTCAGTAAGAGCACAGGTGAGCTCGACAGTGGACACCTAACACACTTTTCAGGAAAGCAAGAGTCATGAGAAAATCTGAGATGCATCAAATACACGTTCTTTCAAGTCATTTGAACAGTGGAAGTTTGGTCTGTCCAAAAAACTAAAAATAGTTTATGGCTTCACATGATGGCACGTAGGTACTGGGTTTCCAATGGAACATGTCCTGACACTCCCACTGTAGTGGGGAAATGATGTTTGAATGCCCAAGTGAAAAACATTCCCAGACTCTCCCTGGCTTCCCTTTGAGGCAAATTTACCTTCCATGACAGCAGAAGGAAAACATGGGATTTAAAGTTTATGAAAGAAAACTCCACTTCTCTCTGACGATTGCTTCTCAGTCTTTGCTGTGCATAACCATCGCCTACACACTGATGATTCTGCAGGTCTGACTGGTACCCGATTTCTGCATTTCTAGCTATATAAGCGGCTTTCTGATGCAGTAGCTGACCTATGACTCATGCTTGGAATAAGATAATGAAGCATGTCTTTTTAAAAATATCATTATTGTTTGTGCGCACATAAACTCACATGCCAGACCAGACTACAATCACATCTCTCTGTCCACCTTTACATGGATTCCAGGGACTGATCTCAGGTCACAGAGTTGTGCAGTAAGTGCTTTGGCCTGATGACCCATTTCACCAGTCCCAACAATGGATTATTTCTATATGCAGTCTGCTCTCCAGCCCTTAGTCTCTGATTAGCCAATTGGCTCACTGAGTAATCTGTGTTCACATAGCAGAAACGGAGACATTAAGAAGTTCAGCTGAGTAAATACAAGAAGGGACCTCTTTCACTGACAGTCCTCCTATGTCTCATTCTGCTTTTGTCTGGGTTGGGGAGAGCTACACAGCATAAGTTCCTCACATCTTCCCGGACAAGATGAATTTGCCAGAGCTATTCTTAAGCTAGCCATAAGACAGGCTAGCAAAGCTGGTGTTTGCAGGCACTTTTCTGCCATTAGAAAGAAAGGGTAAAGAATGGTCAATGAGAAATGGGAGTTGTCTGCACCCTTCTGTACATTAGTGATGGTACAGTGAAGGCATAGACCTTGAAACTATACCATGGAGATTCACCATCCAATTTCATAAACTGACACCAAACCAAAGGTGGAGAGCAATCAATCCAAAATTGTCCACCAGACAACTGTTCAGACATGCTCAGAAACGCCAAGTAAGCATCTAAGAACCTGAGATGATATGAGTATTAGAACAATGGATGGACTGGCTCTTTCCCAGGACTTTTATAAATTTCTGGGATGAGTGATGGTTCTCCCTCTGCCCTATAATTTCTGCCGTTTACAGGCTAATGCAGGAGTATCAAAAGTTTGGAGACAGAATGACCTATACAAGAGACTCTTTCTCAGATAAATAAATAAATAAATAAATACAATAAATACAATAAATAAATACAATAAAGGCAAGAGGAAATAGTTCATAGAAAATTGTTCATCAATGACCTATACAAGAGACTCTTTCTCAGATAAATAAATAAATACAATAAATAAATACAATAAAGGCAAGAGGAAATAGTTCATAGAAAATTGTTCATCAATGACCTATACAAGAGACTCTTTCTCAGATAAATAAATAAATAAATAAATAAATACAATAAAGGCAAGAGGAAATAGTTTATAGAAAATTGTTCATCAATGACCTATACAAGAGACTTTTTCCTCAGAAAAATAAATAAATAATAAAAACAATAAAGGCAAGAGGAAATAGTTTATAGAAAATTGTTCATCAATGACCTATACAAGAGACTTTTTCCTCAGAAAAATAAATAAATAATAAAAACAATAAAGGCAAGAGGAAATAGTTTATAGAAAATTGTTCATCAATGACCTATACAAGAGACTTTTCTCAGATAAATAAATCAATAAAAACAATAAAGGCAAGAGGAAATAGTTTATAGGAAATTATTCATCAAAGTAAATGTTTTGAAATAACTAACACAGTCAATTTAGTACTACTTTCATCTTCTCATCCAGTTTTTAGAGGAGAATTAAAAACAACAGAGATCTATATTCACAGAAAATTTAAAATATACAACACTATATTAGTGACTGTGGTCCCCAGGCTGTGTCTTTGATCCCCAGAACTTACCCATCTGGTATAACTGAGAGCCTATCGTTTTACAGACTTTGCCCCATTGGCCAACCCTAGTCCCTAGCAATAGCCACTCTTCTCTGTGATCCAGTGAGTTGAGATTTTGAAGATTCCACATGGGGTGAGATCACATAGCATTTGTCTTGTGTCTGACTTAATTCACGCAGCACAACGGCGTGGTTCATGCTTACTGTCTACAATGGCAAAATTGCCTTCGTCTCTAAAGCTGAATATTTGTGGGTGAATGTGACTTTTTTAAATTTAAATTTTTGGTAATTTTATGCGTAAAAGCAATAATTCGAGTCCCTTTTATCTCACCCATCTCTAAACCCTCTACAATTTCTGCAAACTCCCTTATTCTTCCCAACTAGTTCCACTCCCAGCCTTATATCTCCCTCCCTTCATTCTTTCTTTCATTTCTCTCTCTTCCTTCCTTCCTTCCCTCCCTCCCTCATTCCATCCTTTCTTCCCTCCCTCCTTCCATCCTTCTTTGCTACTTTGCTTTGTGCAGGTGGTGCCAGCTGCTCTATACTCAGGATTACACCTTCTACATCAGATGCAGAAGACAGCACTTCTCGCTAATCCTCTAGTTCCCACGGCCTTTTCACTCCATACCCTGAAATGTTCTGGGATTTGAGAAGCGTGTCATGGGTGTTCCACTTAAGGATGAGCACTCAATGGTCACTTATTCTCAGCAATTTGACTCATTGTGAGTTCTTGCTTTGCCAGTCCAATTGGCAGAATTTTAAAATCTCTCACATTGACTCCAAAATGAGATTAAAGGTAATACCCACTGCTATAGAGTAATGCTTCTTAGTCTGTTATATTCACGAAATCAAATCATCTGGGAATCTAAATGAAATACTGATCATATTTTAGTAGACTTGGGATAGGATTTGAGGTCCTGCTTTTTTATTTTTATTTTTATTTGCAGATGCTAAAGCTGCTGGTTTCCAAACCCTACTTTGTCTGCCAATGGTGAGAAAGAGGTGTTCAAAGTATTATTCATGGATCAATATGGTCTGAAAGGCACCTATTGAAACAGAGAAACTGACAACATTCATTTTGCAACTTTTCCTGTACTGTGACCTTGCTGGGATACCCACATGTGAAATTTTGTGGTTTATAAAAGAAAAAGAGATTATAATAAAATACCTCAGCACAGATAATATATAAATCACTTGTGTAGAGGAACATTCTTGTCACAGACATGCAAATTTAAGAACATGAAGCACATATTATGAACTAGGCAATGTCCAGTTCTGTGATGAAAGGATGCCTAGGAATTGTTGACTCTGACTGTATAAGAGGTCAATCCAAACCTTTAACACTGCAGCACAAACCTGTCTTCTACAAAGTTCATTGGCAAGAAATACATGGTCACATGACCAAAATATCACACAGAAAAACTTCATGTTTTAAGTATGTTTTTAATGTTGGGCTGTATTCTTAGGTATTCTCAGGACATGGGTTGGACCTATCTGAAACATTAACTAAAAGCTGAAATAGGAGGATTGCCATGAGTTTGGAGCCAGCTGGACCACATAGTGAGTTTCAGGCCAGCCTGGGCTACAGACTGAGATTTTTGTATCAAAACAACAAGAAAACAGTAGCCATCCGAGTATGGATAAGATTAAACATGAAAAGGAGGTAGACATAACCTTAAGTCATGATGCAGGAGAATGATGGAAAGTTAGGGAAGTTGAAATCCAACTTGGTTTCCAGCACTTGCTAAGAGTTTGTGTATTAAACTCTGGAGACATGAAGACAAGCAAAAATATGATCCGGAACTTCAGTAAGCTTAATTTATCACCCTTCTATACAAAAGGCAGACCAGGAGCATCACTAGTTGTTAGTGATGCAGCATCTTGGCTTTGTCCATACCTACTCAAACAGAATCTGCTCTTGATTCTATTGCAGTCAGAGGCATGGTGCTCAGAGTAAGTGATTCTCAATCCCAACTGATTATGATACTACCCCACACTTCAGACTCATCCCATTAGCACTCCTAAAGTGAGACCCAGGCTGCAGCAGTGTGTATCTCTCCATGGATGTTTCAATGTGCATGCAAGGTTGAGAACCCTAGGATGTAGATCTAACAGGTCTACGAAGGTGAAATGTCATCCCAAGGAAAGTCCTTGTGAAACAGGCAATGGAGGGTGGGTGGGTCTCAATAGATACTGAGCAACAAATTGCCATCTCAGAATTGCTCAGTGGGAAGATGAATTGAGTAACTACAGTTCATCACACAGGGTAGAGACTAGCTCTGGAAAGACACTTATGAGAGCATCACTATACTAATCACAAGAAGACAATATCTTCTTTGGGTGAATTCACTCACTTTGTAGAGAGACTAGAGAGCTGGTGTGGAGAGTTATTGGCACTGGCAACTGATGTCAAAGAGTTGCCTAAAATTTGAACCAGAGGGATCCAGTAAAGTTTATCTAAATTTTAAACAAATTCTTTTGCAGAACAAAATAGATAAATACAGAAGACAAATCCAAATGTCCAAAAGTGGGTGGTAGAAGCAACATTTCTGTACCTGGAGGAGACCTAGACAAGTGTTAGACAACATCACATTGTCATGATTTTGCCATTATAAGCAGGCAGTTCCATGAAACACAATGTGGGCCCAGATGACAGTTATGAAGTCAGAAGAAAAACTAAACTCTTCACATATCAATATATACACACATATATACATATTATATATGCATATATATGCATAAGCACATACAGAATATATGTTTGTATGTATACACACAGATGTATGTGTGTATGTCCTAGAAGATCCTCAGCCAATGTCTCACAATACCATCTACATATTAACTGTTGGTAAACGGGGGAATTCTGTTTGGACTTTTTAACATATTTAGAATAAGCATCACCATATCTAAAGTGTCAAAGGACTTTGGAAGGAAGAAAACTTATTAAACCATGCCAATGAATTTTGTAATGAAATACCATCTTGTTAGCCTCCTATTTCCATGGTTCAGAGTAGGAGCATTATGGGTAATTCATGCCCACTCAAGTCGCCAGATATTCCAAATGTGACCTTATTTGAAAATAAAATATATACAAAGGAAGCTAAACTGGAATGAAATCATTAAGATGGCCCGTAATCCAAAATTACTGGCATTTTTAATATAATATGTAAGCTTGAAAACAGAATCTCCAACGGATGTAGGGAGAAAGTCATATGAAGATGAAGGAATTGTTTAGGGAGATAGATTTACAAACTAGCTTTTACCATCATCCACCAGAAAGAGAGAAAAGATAATGAATGCTGGTGAAGATGTGGAGAAAAGGACATACTTAGAGTTCGCTGGTGGGAAGGTGAATTAGTATAGTCATTATAGAATATAGTGTCCTCAAAAATATTAAGTGCTATGTAATCTAGCAATCCTGTTGCTGGGAATATGCCCAAAGAAAATGAAACCAGTATGCTTGGTACAGTACTACAAGAATCAAAAGATGGAAGCAACCTAAGCCTCCATCAGTCGATTAACATATGATGAAAATGTGATGGATACACATAACGAGGCACTGTTAAACTTGAAAAAAAAAAGGTGTCTCAAAATGAAGAAGAATACAGAGGTCTAGAAGGCTTTTCTCAAAAGCTACAATATTAGCATAGGAAATAAAACAAGTTGGCAAATAGGAAGGCTAACATACACACACCTATGCCTTACACACAAACACTCTAGCCCAAGGCTATCTCGATAGAACCTTCTGGAGCAACTGGCAGAGATTGAGAGTCACTCCTGAGTCCTGAAAGGAGACTTCTAGCTCATTATCCTACTAAAACCCACACCCCAGACTAGAAATTTGTATACTACAAGGACACAGGATATATGAAGTTATATGTTGACCGACACAAAGCAGCATCTTCAAGAAAGCTGGTGCCAAGCAAATGGCTCCCAAAGCTTGGGTTATCTAAGATAACTACCCAACTCCTTGCATAGCAGGGCCCTTGAGCTACTAACCTTTCTCTCTATGTGTCAGCTTTCTGCTTCCTTTTGAAATGTATCTTTTCTCAAATAAACTGACTCTGCTTCTTTTGAAACTGTGTATCTCTCTGCTCCACTATTTGTTCCAAGATCTCCCACTGAACCCTCTAGAAACAGCTACCCAACCCCCAGCATTAGTCCATATGAGGATACTAGGATGCAAAGTAAAATAAGACAGGGTAAGGACCTCACATATACCTTGAATACAAAAGGGCTATTTCACACAAGTAGGGAGCAGAAATGGGGATTACCAAGAGCTAAGAATACAGGGAGAGTTTAGGATCAAAGGATACACAATGTCAGACAGAGGAATAATTTCGAGATATTTACAGACCATGCAGTGGCTACAGTTAATAGCAATATATTAAGTACTTGAAGACCTTGAACTGAATAGATTTCAAATATGCTTACCACAAAGAAGAAAAACAATAACTATATGAAGTAATGTAAGTTAATTACCTTTGTTTACTCATTCCTCTGCATGCTTGCAATTTCAGACCTAAAAAGCCTAAGAAAACATATTTCTTAAAAAAATTAAGACAGTGGTGATTACTTGAGAATATATTCTGTGAAGAAGGCTTCAAGAAAGTGTTTGTTTAAAGTTTAGCCACAAAGAAGAATTGAAAGGTAGAAGGTACAATCCTAACGAAATAAGAAAAGATAAAACTTGCTTCAGATATTTTTGTTGTACTGGAGATTTCGCTTTTTGGGGTAGGGCTGTTTGTTTGTAAGACAAAACTCACAGAGCCTCTACTGGCCTTGAAGTCACTAGGACCTTAAGAGATTCTCCTGACTCCACATCCCCAGTTGCTGAGATTATAGGTATTACACAGAGCCGTGTCCAGTTTTGCAGGTTGCTGGAGCCTGAACACAGGGCCTCTTGCATGCTAGGAAAGCACTCTGACAACTGAACTGCATCCCTAGCCCTGGAATCTTTGCAAAGAAAAACTCAGGTCAAGAGTGAGATCCCAGAACCAAGATCAACAATGTTCTCTCACTAGTAAGGCAAAGCCTTTACAAGCCTGCAGGATTCTCCACTAAGTTACTAAAGCAGATAATGGCTTCCCAGATTCCAAGAGGAGGGAATAGAGCGGGGTGGGGGAAAGAAGGAAGGATCCAACTGGATGAATAAGAAAAGGAGGAAGAACAAGGAGATCAACATGTCTTGTGCAACTAGTTCCTGAAAACATGTGTCAGCAAGTCCCAGGCCAGCTGTCACTGGGAAGGACCTGGCCTCAATTCTCTGGGTAAGGGAGGCTGTGACACTGAGCCGAAGGTGAATAGCAACATTGATTTAACCATTTCAAAAAGATTCATCAATAGCATGATGTTCATAACGTGTAGTAAATGCAAACACTCCCACAAACAGACACTCCGAACCATAATCTAACCTGAATAACGTAAATGTAATCAACTAAAAGTTGCTTGTAAGAATTATTCTATTTGATCTTTTGAAGTTCAGGATTTGTTTCTTTTTATAGAGAACCTGCATTTCATCAAAAGGAGAAAAAAAATACTATCTGGCTTTTATAGCCTTCTTGGTACTTACTTGGTCTTTGGTGTCTTGGTACAAAAACTTCAAGGTTAACTTGCATTCTTTGAGGAAAGAAAGAATTGCTCTCATGTATTCTTCCCTAAGATGTTTAACACAGAGAAAAGCACACTGTGTGAGGACATTCCAACAAAGCAAGATGAGAAATAGACAGACTTGAAAACGGTTAGGCAGAGAGTGAAGAAAAAAGCCATCCCATTAAACTGTGCAATTTAGATAAGAGAGCAGCAAACACATAGCCACTGAGCAAACACTTTGTGAGTGAGTTTCTGGGCTGGTCTCCACTTGGGAGAAGTA
This sequence comes from Microtus oregoni, assembly GCF_018167655.1. Lineage (NCBI taxonomy): Eukaryota > Metazoa > Chordata > Mammalia > Rodentia > Cricetidae > Microtus > Microtus oregoni. Next base: position 229,341 of record NW_024544756.1, read on the forward strand.
TCTGATGGAATTTACGTTCTTCACAGGGCTATAGGATGCATAGATTGAAGAGAAGACAGGGCAGATTGGAAGGAAAACCCTGGAAATGCAAGCCAGTCTTGGAGGCATGTCTTGCAAAGGAAGAAAACAAGTCATTGGTTCATTCAAAGTTGCATCTGTGCACCACGCCGTGTTCTAGGTTCTTGGAGAATAGCTGAAGAAAACCAAGGTGTTGATCTCAGGAAGTGATCCATTAGTGACAGTGAGTCAGGGTACACAATGACTATGGACATAAAGAAGGCAAAGCGTGGAAATATGTCAAAGGAAAATAAGGCTAGACAAGGTACCTAGAAGAAAGGGAAGAAGGAAGGAGGAGAGGAAGGGAGAGACAGAGAGGCTTCTCTGAGAAGTGACTATGGGAGTGTAGATTAGAGAAAGTAAAGAAATGAGACCCTTTGATCATCTGGGGGGAAACACTCCAGGTAGATGGAAGAGCATGTTTGAAAATCCTGAAATTGGAATGTGGGGGAAAGACTGTTGCAAGAAAAGCAAGTCAGTGAAACGAGATGATATCAGTAGGGCCAGACTCTGCAAGTCAAAGCAAGAAATGTGGGTGCTTTGCTGAGGAAACAGAAGCCAACTGTGTGGTGTTGGAGAAGAGGGGTGCCATTCCCTTTGTTGCATTTTAAGTGGCAAACACTGAATGGTACTGCATCTTCAACAAGCATTTTGAATTCCTTGCCTCTGTGCTAAATACTAGACACAAAAAGTAACAGGCAGACACTGCCTTATTACTGTTGTTATTACCGTTAAGATCACCAGCACCTGAGGCTGGAGAGATGGCTCAATAGTTAAGAACACTGGCTGCTCTTCCAAACGTCCCAGGATTAATTTCTAGAACCCACAAGGCAGCTCACAACTATTTTGAACTCCAGTTCCAGAACATCTGACATCTTCTGGCTTCCATGGACATGCACACATATGATATATGCAACCAAAACATCCACATGTGTATAATAAATATTTTTAAATTATTTTTAAGAGACCATTGGCAACTATGTGAACAGAATCATAATCACCTGTTGTAGTAAGAGCAGCGGGCTGCCTCCCGGCACCCGGCCACCCGCACGGCTAGCTTTACCTGAAATAATTACACGGAAACTGTATTCTTTTAAACACTGCCTGACCCATTAGTTTTAGTTTCTTATTGGCTAGCTCTTACATATTGATCTAACCCATTTCTATTAATCTGTGTAGCCCACGAGCTGGCTTACCAGGAAAGATCTTAACCTGCGTCTGTCTGGAGTGGGAGAACCATGGCGACTCCTTGACTCAGCTTCTTTCTCCCAGCATTCTGTTCTGTTTACTCCGCCTACCTAAGGGTTGGCCTATCAAATGGGTCTAGGCAGTTTCTTTATTAATAAGAAATCACTCCCACATCAATCACCACCACCACAGTCTTCAATATCAACATTACTATCACCAGCAGCACCATGACCATTGTCAAAACATTGCTATTTTCACCATGACCAATGTTCAATGCAGTCTCCTGAGTAGTAAGCCATGATTCAAAACCATTTTCTTCTAGGAAGAACTGGGTTTATGTAGTCAGAGTCAGGGAAACATCTAATTTCTGTACAGCTGCCTGAGTCTGTAAAGCAACTTGACCCATAAGAGCAAATCAGTAGGTTAGGCCATTGTGGCAGATCAAACTGGCAGACATATGGCATGCCATAGCAAGACTGTTACCTGACTAACCAACACACAATGGGACAACTTTCTGTTCCAGACCTGCTTTCTGTATATGAGTTTCTTTATAAAACAAGCATCCCACTCTCAGAAATAGTCTCTTTTCTGTGGCCTCTCCTGAAGAAGTGGGTCTTTGAAGACTCAAGGAAAAGAGTTCTTCCCCAGATCTATAGATAAATTCCCAATGGGTCAAGCGATTAGAACTAATTATGCTATGATCTGATTCTGTTTATCCTCACTTTGCAGAATTTAACGTCAGAACCTGAAATTCCTCCTCAGAAATAAAAATAGTTCTGGTTCTATTGTCTTTGGCACTTTTAGAGCATCCTGTTTATTGTTTCCTATGTGACAATCTCCCTTCTCACTAACTCTAAAATTCACAAGGACAGATGTGATGTCTCATCCATTACAGTACCCCCATAATTTGCTCCCTAAATTTGATTCTCACTGAAATAAGTCATTGCTTTCTCTTCCTTACAATAAATTATTTATATATATATGTGTATATATATATGTGTGTGTGTATATACATATATGTATATATATATGTATATGTATGTATATGTATGTATCCATCAGGCATAGGTAAGGAAAAGTACAAAGACATTGTAATACTAAGGAAACATAAAGGTGCTGCAAGCGGAGCTTTTGATCACTGACAAAGAAGGTGGGAATGAGGAAGAGGAGTCCTTGGTGACTGAAAAATACCTCCTTCCAAGAAGGTAATACCCATTATCCAGTTGACAATTCTCACTGTAAATCCTACTACACATGTCAAAGTCCTTTCTGGAAGCTGATCAAAGTTTGTCAGACACTATTACAGCTATGAATAGAATGTAGCATGGATGCCACATAACTCACGATGAGAAAGATAGCAGTCCCAACACGGCAGCAGAAATAATATGCCAGGGGTTTATACGGGTTGCAAATGGCTTCGACAGTCTGTAAGATTAATACAAGCCCTCAAATTGCAAGTTTCTTTTTACTTTTACTGAAAAGTTTGTATTTTGTTTAAAAGAAAAGGCAACAAGGAAAAATTCCATGACAAAGAGTTATTATGGGAGCTGAGTCATGGACAGTATCATTTCAAAAAGTAACCCTTCAAAAACATAAGGGGAGGGGCACTGCCTCTTTCCTATGATGACCCTCGTGGGTCATTTCAGTGTTAATTATCATGAAAAATCCTGAAATTGCAAGGAATTTGATTCAGTCACTATTCCCATGGTAAGTAGCATCATGCCAGCCCTATATAGAATAAATATTACAGATGCCACAACGCAAAATAGGACTTTGTGGTCAAATCCCAAGAAAGGAAGTTTCTAACCTACAACCTGCTAACCAAATCCAGGCATCCTTGGGAGCACATCCTAATCTCTAAATCATACTAATAAATGGCTTCCAATGACATGTAAGTATGACAAATAACACAGAACAGCACTAACCTTTGAGAATAACTCCAGATAGAAGAGGAGGGTGAGCCCAACATATTACACATCGGATGTCCAAGTTAAAATCTGGATGGAGCTCCCATTCACAAGCTTTCATGCTCTGTAACATTCATTGCCAAAACGAAAGTCCAAGCAATCTGCCTGGGAAATGATGAAACCTGACCATCATGGCACTTTAGAGGGGGCCCCAGCATGACCTTGAGGCATTATTTATTATTGGTGTTTGCTTACTTTCCCCCCAAAGCCTGTGGTTTATCCATAACATCTGGGCCTCATCATTGACTGGAAAGCATGAGAGCCTCAGTGCGGAGTGAGGCAATGGAAACAGAAAAGGATGTCGGAAGATTGTCAACAGGCATTCCGACATTGCCAAATGTCATGTTCTTTTCCAAGGAACATTCAGGATGCAAATAAAAATCATATAACACTTCTCTTTGGCAGAGGAATGGGCAGAATTTGCTTTTTGTCTTCTTTTCTCTTGGTTTGAACTCAAACTGGGCTGCAGAGGACCGGGAAGACTTTATCAAATCTTGTGTCTCTTCCAAGATAAAGAGATTGTGCTAGAAGTTTTATTCACTCTCATGAGGACATCCCCCCTCCTCCTACCATGAAGGGTGCTGGAGTAAAATGCCAGAAATCTCTCCACCTGAAGATCTCCTGATTAGGGATTTGCTAGGACCTGTCATTCTTGATCTGTTGACCCCAAAGGTAATTTCAGCTGAAGTGACAGCTCTTCAGCCTCCCTCCTTCCACAGAGATCAGAGATGGTAACAGGTTCTCAGGCAGCAGCTACTACAGAACCTCAAAGTCCTACACCCTGCCACAGCAGTCTCTAGCTCATGGGGACCTGAAGCTCTCTACTTGTATGGAAGAATGAGGTGATACTACTTGTACCTCCCAAGTCTTCTTGATCTCTCACAAGGAAGCCACATTATTTCTCTGTCACCTCAACTTCTCTTGCCAAAGTCTGTTTAAAGGCATTTAAGGGCTCAACACCATTGTACTGCAAAGTGTACCCTCTGCCTACCCATAATACCTTCCTTCTTTTTGTCCAACTTTTCCAAAACTTTATTTTCCCTATCCTGACCAGACTTAGTTGTCCCCCATAATGTTCCCCCACAATACTTTCACTGTAATCTCCCACTCACTATAATCACTGATTTATTTATCTGCTTCAACCACTGGCTGCCAAGTGTGCTGTTTAAGAGCAGGAAATCAAATGTCTTTTCCTTTGCACTTCTAGGCTTAAGCAGGACTGGTATTCATTTGCTGTCTATTCAACAAACTATCTATATTACAAGGTCAAATCCATCCAGCAACGAAATTTTTTCTTTATATGCTACGAGTTGGCTAATTATAAAATCTCCATTCTGAAAAATAGTAATAGATACCATTTCCACAACTTCAGGAAAGAAGGCACCAAATCCCCAACATTGGAGAGAAAATACTATAATCTATAGAAGGGCTGGGTAGATTTTTCTATAAATGATAAGGCAACAGATGTTTTGGTTCTTATGGGTTCTGGGATCTCTGTCTACTCAACAGTTCAAGTCCATTGTTGTATTCAGATAGTAAATCAACAAGGGGACATGGTGATGTTGCAAAGAGCAAAACAAAGAACCAAAAAAAAATCTGAATTCTCAAAACAGTGATGTAGATTTGGCCTCTGCAGTCTTAGTTTATTGACCTCCTAATGAAAATCTTGAAACAATTCAAAACCTTCTTATTTAATGTCTAACGAAAAGGGATGCCTTATACCACGAAATCTAAGGATCATAAAAGGTTCACAAGGGGTAAAAACTTGAGTGTGGCACTCTTCAGTGACTATCCCAGGGGAAATGTTCACCTTCAGGACTGAAAATTATTCAAAACTAAATGACATTAGAGCTGCAAGCTACCCAGTTTGGTGGGAGAACAGTTTCTTTGCTGGTTCTTTATTGGTGAACCAGATGGGACACGGGGCAGCTTGGAAAATTTCAAAGAGTGATGGTTGAAGGAAGGACACCATTAGTCCCATTAGTACCAAAGCTCATTCTTCTTCCGGTGTGCAAACTCTTTCGTCATTGTTTACTGCACTTAAATATGAAGTCAAAGAACCAACTCATGATGAAATTTGAACACCAAAAATAGATTTTTCTTACGTTCAAGCATTCTCAATCTACTGCATTACTTCATAACACTGTCTTTTCAGATCTCTTGTTTGGTGTTCCTTTCTCAGCAAATAGCCCATTAGCCACTCAACAAGTATCTATTAAACATTTCCTGCAAGTCAACCACAGTGCCAGGAGCTGACAGTGCTTCTCAAAATTGTCTGATCATCCAAAGAGTGGCCAACTCTGGACTGCTGCCTGTTTGTATAAATAACATTTGGTTGGCAAACAGCCACAGCAACTCATTTATGTATTATATGTGGCTACTTTCCATAGCCTGCAAAGCATCCAATATTTCACTCTACAAAACTGTTTGGCAATGCTTGATCCAAAACAAAGAACCCTAAACAATATAAATATCAATCAGTGGAGGGGGGCAGTTTAGAAGAAGTAGGAATAGCTATTGTACAATTCATTTTCACAAAATAGATTACTATGAAGGTCTTACAAAAAAAGGATGCATAGATATACCCAGGGATATTAAACTACCTTCAACATATGCTAAGTAAAAGAAGTTTCATGCACATAACTAATCAAAATGCAGAGAACAAGTGACCATGTGGTACCCAGCCACAACTGATTTATCTACAATACAACTTCTGCACCTAAGGCTCAAAAATCATAGGGAAAGAGTGGGCAGAAAGGTTATAAAAGCCAGAAGAATAAGTTTTTGGTGAGATTTCATCTCCTAGAAATGTCAGAGAAGCCACACAATGAAGTCTCATCACCATGGCTACCTAAAAAAGACCTGACCAAGGATGACACCAATAGACATACAAGCATGGAGCCTCAATACTACACAAAGAACTCGATCCAACTAAGAAATGTTGAGAGCAGGACAAATAGTCTTTCCTATGGAATAACCCTCAAATTGGTTATCTGATAACAGGTGTTCTGCCCTGAAATCATATATATATACAAAGTAGTATTATATGGACTAAATAGACTGTTCTAATATGTTTAAGAATACATGTTTTGAGTCTGTGTGTGTGTGTGTATGTGTGTGTAAAAATAAAAAAACAAACACCATAAATTTGAGCTACAGCAGGAGAGGTCCATGAGAAGAGTCTTAGGGGAGGGGAGGGAAAGGGGAAATGATACAATTGTATTTTAAATTCAAAAATAAAAATATTTTAAAAAGAAACTAGATATGGATTGTACACTACATATTTATTAAAATGATGATGTAGATATAAACATAGAAGGCTAATGCTCTATCCATCACAATAGTAGATACAAATATATAGAAAGAGTTGTGAATGTGCTTAAATTCATTTGACATCACAAAAATAGAAATATATGTAAGATATTAATATTACTTGTACTCTATAGGTAAGCAAAATTGGACCCTGAGGACGGAGATGGAAGATATAGCTCTAACAAGCTGGTACAGCCCCTTTGGATGATACTGTGGCAATTTCTCAGAAAATTAGTAAACAACTTTCCTCAAGACCCAGTAATACCACTTTGGGGTATATATCCAAGGATGCTCAATCATGCCACAAAGACATGTGCTTAACTCTGTTCATACATAGCATTGCTTGTCATAGCCTGAACCTGAAAACAACTCAAATGCTCCTTTACCAAAGAATGGATACGGAGAATGTGACACATTTACACAATGGAGTACTACACTGCAGAAAAAAATAACAACATCTTGAATTTTGCAGGAAAATGGAACGAGCTAGAAAACATTATTTTGAGTAAGGTAATCCAGACACAGAAAGACAATTATCATATGTACTCACTCTTATGTGATTTTTAAACATAAAGCAAAGAAAATCAGCCTACAAACCCACAATCCCAGAAAACCTAGACAACAATGAGGACCCTAAGAGAGACATACATAAATCTAATCGACATGGGAAGTAGAAAAAGACAAGATCTCCTGAGTAAATTAGGAGCATGGGGACCTTGGGAGAGGGTTGAAGGGGAGGGGAGAGGTATGGAGGGGAGTAGAGAGAAAAATGTAGAGCTCAATAAAAATCAATTAAATTTAAAAAAAACAAAGACAGCGGAACACCGGGCCGGGCGGCGGAAGGCGGCCGGAACACCGGGCCGGGCGGCGGAAGGCGGCCGGAACACCGGGCGCGGAGGACGCCCAGCACAGCCAGCGGGGACCAACTGGGACAGGCTGGAACCGGCGGGGACCAGAGCGGCAGCAGAGGAAACAGGCTGCTAGTGGCAGGAACCATCCCAGCAGCAGAAGCAGGCTGCAGGGACCGCGCGAAACACTGAGAACAGATCGCCCCACTACAATTAAACCAAAGAGGTAGGCATTCGGTTGGGGAGGTCCCTGGCAGAGGAGGAGCCCGGTCCTATTCTTGAAGACCCTTCTGAGGGATGAGAGGGATCTTGCCCCCCCCCCCCCCCCCCCCCGGCAGGAACCAGGAAACAGAGCAAGGGCATTTTGTAAGAGGAGCCCCTGGCCAGCAGGGAAACCTGAACCAGTTTTAACAGACCCCTTAGTTAGCATCGATAGGAGGAGATGGGCAGGCGTCAAGAAAAGAATTCACCCAATAATCTGAAAATCAGCATGAAAACACCAGAACCCAATGATCTTACAACAGAAGGTCTCCAACACTCTAACACAGAAGAAGTGGAAAAAATTGACTTTTTGAAAGCAGTAGAGTCCCTTAAACAACATGTGAAAAATGCCCTTATAAAAATGGATGAGAAGTATAACCAAAAATTTGAAGAAATGAGTAAACATGTACATAATACCCTGGGAAACCAAGAAAGAACGATCAAACAGGTAATGGAAACAGTTCAAGAATTGAAAACTGAAATGGAAGCAAGGAAGAAAACACAAACTGAGGACCAGCTGGATATGGAAAATCTAGGTCAACGAGCACAGCCTACAGAAACAAGCATAATCAATAGAATACAAGAAATAGAAGAAAGAATCTCAGATTCTGAGGACACCATAGAGAAAATAAACACTCTGATCAAAGAAAACTGCAAAGCCAACAAATTCTCATCACAAAACATTCAGGAATTATGGGACACAATAAAAAGACCAAATATAAGAATAATAGGAATAGAAGAAGTAGAAGAGTCACAGCTCAAAGGCCCAGAAAATATTTTGAACAAAATTATGGAAGAAAACTTTCCCAACTTAAAGAAAGATATTCCTTTGAATATTCAAGAAGCATACAGAACACCAAACAGACTGGATCAAAGGAAAACATCCCCTCGCCATATAATAATCAAAACACAAAATATACAGGTTAAAGAAAGAATACTAAGAGCTGCAAAGGAAAAAGGCCAAGTAACTTATAAAGGTAAACCGATCAGACTTACACCTGATTTCTCTATGGAAACAATGAAAGCCAGAAGGTCCTGGATAGAAGTACTGCAGAAGCTAAGAGACCATGGATGCAAGCCCAGACTACTATACCCAGCAAAGCTTTCGTTCACTATAAATGGAGAAACCAAGACATTCCAGGATAAGAACAAATTTAAGCAATACGTAGCCACGAATCCAGCCCTACAGAAAGTAATAGAAGGAAAACCGCAACTCAAGGAATCCAACATTGCCAACACTGCCTACAATAACTCAGGCATCTAGCGACCCTTCACTAGCACAACTCAAAGAAGGGAGACACACAAATTCTACTTCCAAAAACAACAAGAATATCCGGCATGAACAACCACTGGTCATTAATATCACTTAATATTAATGGTCTCAACTCACCTATAAAAAGGCACAGGCTAACAGATTGGATACGAAAACAGGATCCAACATTCTGCTGTTTGCAAGAAACACATCTCAACCACAAAGACAGGCATCTACTCAGAGTAAAGGGTTGGGAAAAGGTCTTTCAAGCAAATGGTCCTAAGAAAAAAGCAGGTGTGGCCATATTAATTTCTAACAAAACTGACTTCAAACTAAAATCAATCAGAAGAGATCGAGATGGACACTTTATACTCATAACAGGAACAATTTGTCAGGATGATGTCTCAATCCTGAATATTTATGCCCCTAATATAAAAGCACCCATGTATGTAAAAGAAATATTACTAAAACTCAAGGCAGATATCAAACCACACACACTAGTAGTAGACTTCAATACACCTCTCTCAGCAATGGACAGGTCAATCAGACAGAAACCTAATAGAGAAGTAAGAGAACTACTGGAGGTAATGAAGCAAATGGACTTAACAGACATCTATAGAACATTCCACCCAAATAGGAAAGAATATACCTTCTTCTCTGCAGCCCATGGAACCTTCTCGAAAATTGACCACATACTCGGAAACAAAGGAAACCTCCACAGATACAAAAAAATATCAGTGTCCACCTGCGTCTTATCAGATCACCACGGATTAAAGTTAGAATTCAACAACAATCCTACCTCCAGAAAGCCGACAAACTCATGGAAACTGAACAGTCAACTACTGAACCACACCTGGGTTAAGGAAGAAATCAAGAAGGAAATTAAAGTCTTCCTGGAATTCAATGAAAATAGAGAAACAACATACTCAAACCTATGGGACACTATGAAAGCAGTGCTAAGAGGAAAGTTCATAGCACTAAGTGCCCACTTAAAGAAAACAGAGAAAGCATACATCGGAGACTTAACAGCACACCTGAAAGCTTTAGAAAAAAAAGAAGCAGACACGCCCAGGAGGAACAGAAGACTGGAAATAATCAAACTGAGGGCGGAAATCAACAAAATAGAAACGCAGAAAACAGTCCAAAGAATCAATGAAACAAAAAGTTGGTTCTTGGAGAAAATCAACAAGATCGACAAACCCCTATCCAAACTAATTAAACGACAGAGAGAGAACACGCAAATAAATAAGATCAGAAATGAAAAGGGGGACATAACCACAGACACAGAGGAAATTCAGAGACTCATTAGATCTCACTACAAAAGCCTGTATGCCGCAAAACAAGAAAATGCAAAAGAAATGGACATGCTTTTAGATAAGTGCCACATACCAAAGCTAAACCAAAACCAGGTGAACGATCTAAATAGACCTGTTAGTCGCGAAGAACTAGAAACCGTTATCAAAAATCTACCTTCCAAAAAAAGCCCAGGACCAGATGGTTTCAATGCAGAATTCTACCAGAACTTCCAAGAAGAGCTAATACCTATACTCCTTAATGTATTTCACAATATAGAAACAGAAGAGTCATTGCCAAATTCCTTTTATGAAGCTACAGTTACCCTGATAACAAAACCACACAAAGACCCAACCAAGAAAGAAATTTACAAGCCTATCTCACTCATGAATATCGACGCAAAAATTCTCAATAAAATACTGGCAAACCGAATCCAAGAACACATTAGAAAAATTATCCATTATGATCAAGTAGGCTTCATCCCAGAGATGCAGGGCTGGTTCAACATACGAAAATCTATCAATGTAATCCAGCATATAAATCAACTGAAAGAAAAAAACCATATGATCATTTCATTAGATGCTGAAAAAGCATTTGACAAAATTCAACACCCCTTTATGATAAAAGTCTTGGAGAGATTAGGGATACAAGGGTCATACCTAAATATAATAAAAGCTATTTACAGCAAGCCGTCAGCTAACATTAAATTAAATAGAGAAAAACTCAAAGCCATCCCACTAAAATCAGGAACACGACAAGGATGTCCACTCTCTCCATACCTCTTCAATATAGTGCTTGAAGTTCTAGCAATAGCAATAAGACAACATAAAGGGATCAAGGGGATTCGTATCGGAAAAGAAGAAGTTAAGCTCTCGTTATTTGCAGATGATATGATAGTATACATAAGCGACCCCAAAAACTCTACCAAAGAACTCCTACAGCTGATAAACACCTTTAGTAATGTGGCAGGATACAAGATCAACTCCAAAAAATCAGTGGCCTTCCTATACACTAAGAATAAGGAAACAGAGAGGGAAATTAGAGAAGCATCACCTTTCACGATAGCCACAAATAGCATAAAATATCTTGGGGTAACTCTGACCAAGGATGTGAAAGATCTGTTTGACAAGAACTTTAAGTCTTTGAAGAAAGAAATTGAAGAGGACACCAGAAAATGGAAAGATCTTCCTTGCTCCTGGATTGGGAGGATCAACATAGTAAAAATGGCAATTCTACCAAAAGCAATCTATAGATTCAATGCAATCCCCATCAAGATCCCATCAAAATTCTTCACAGATCTGGAGAAGACAATAATCAACTTTATATGGAAAAACAAAAAAACCCAGGATAGCCAAAACAATATTATACAACAAAGGAGCGTCTGGAGGCATTACCATCCCTGACTTCAAACTCTACTACAGAGCTACAGTATTGAAAACAGCTTGGTATTGGCATAAAAACAGAGAAGTCGACCAATGGAATCGAATAGAAGACCCTGACATTAACCCACAAACCTATGAACACCTGATTTTTGATAAAGGAGCTAAAAGTATACAATGGAAAAAAAGAGAGCATCTTCAACAAATTGTGCTGGCAAAACTGGATGTCAACCTGTAGAAGAATGAAAATAGATACATATCTATCACCTTGCACAAAACTCAAGTCCAAATGGATTAAAGACCTCAATATCAGTCTAAACACACTAAACCTGATAGAAGAGAAAGTGGGAAGTACTCTACAACACATGGGCACAGGAGACCACTTCTTACATACAACCCCAGCAGCACAGACATTAAGGACCTCATTGAATAAATGGGACCTCCTGAGACTGAGAAGCTTCTGTAAAGCAAAGGACACTGTCGCTAAGACACAAAGGCAACCCACTAACTGGGAGAAGATCTTCACCAACCCCGCAACTGACAAAGGTCTGATTTCCAAAATATATAAAGAACTCAAGAAACTAGACTGTAAAAGGCTAACCAACCCAATTATAAAATGGGGCATTGAGCTGAACAGAGAATTCTCAACAGAAGAACTTCAAATGGCCAAAAGACACTTAAGGTCATGCTCAACTTCCTTAGCGATCAGGGAAATGCAAATCAAGACAACTTTAAGATACCATCTTACACCTGTCAGAATGGCGAAAATCAAAAACACCAATGATAGCCTTTGTTGGAGCGGTTGTGGAGAAAGGGGTACACTCATCCATTGCTGGTGGGAATGCAAACTTGTGCAACCACTTTGGAAAGCAGTGTGGCGGTTTCTCAGGAAATTTGGGATCAACTTACCCCTGGACCCCGCAATACCACTCTTGGGAATATACCCAAGAGAGGCCTTATCATACAACAAAAGTATATGCTCTACTATGTTCATAGCAGCATTGTTTGTCATAGCCAGAACCTGGAAACAACCTAGATGCCCTTCAATGGAAGAATGGATGAAGAAAGTATGGAATATATACATATTAGAGTATTATTCAGCAGTAAGAAACAAGGACTTCTTGAATTTTGCATACAAATGGATGGAAATAGAAAACACTATCCTGAGTGAGGTAAGCCAGACACAAAAAGAGGAACATGGGATGTACTCACTCATATTTGGTTTCTAGCCATAAATCAAGGACATTGAGCCTATAATTAGTGATCCTAGAGAAGCTAAATAAGGAGAACCCAAAGAAAAACATATAGGCATCCTCCTGAATATTAACCTTCAGCAAGCGATGAAAGGAGACAGAGACAGATACCCACATTTGAGCACAGGACTGAATTCTCAAGGTCCAAATCAGGAGCAGAAGGAGAGAGAGCACGAGCAAGGAACTCAGGACCATGAGGGGTGCACCCACACACTGAGACAATGGGGATGTTCTACTGGGAACTCACCAAGACCAGCTGGCCTGGGTCTGGAAAAGCCTGGGATAAAACCGGACTCCCTGAACATAACGGACAATGAGGACTACTGAGAACTCAAGAACAATGGCACTGGGTTTCTGATCCTACTGCACGTACTGGCTTTGTGGGAGCCTAGGCAGTTTGGATGCTCAACTTACTAGACCTGGATGGAGGTGGGGGGTTCCTTGGACTTCCCACAGGACAGGGAACCCTGATTGCTTTTCGGGCTGAGGGGGGGGGGACTTAATTAGGGGAGGGGGAGGGAAATGGGAGGCGGTGGCTGGGAAGAGACAGAAATCTTTAATAAATAAATAAATTAAAAAAAACAAAGACATAAATGTTTGAACAACTGGAATCTTTCATGGTATGCATATATGATCTATCACATATTTGAAAGTATTAAGTGATTTTGACATCCATGCATTAAATAAAGTTAAGTTTGGCTTTTGCCTCAAAAGAAATAAAATTCTGTTGGCCAACTGAAGTTTTCTGACACCTCTGAACAAAAGTAGACTGAGACACTAACATAGATCTAATCTACATGGGAAGTAGAAAAAGACAAGATCTCCTGAGTAAATTGAGAGCATGGGGACCTTGGGGGAGGGTTAAAGAGGGGAGGGGAGAGGCAGAAAAAGAAGTAGAGAGAAAAATATAGAGCTCAATAAAAATCAATTTTAAAAAAGTAGACTGACAATTTCCCTGTTCGATCCCATTTTTCTTTTTACTTTTTTTCTTTTTTATTACTTTATAAATAATACCAATCAAAATTTCCACTTCCTGCCCTCCTCCCACTTCCCTCCCCTTCCCCCCCTCCAGTCCTAAGAGAGGGCAGGGTATCCTGTCCTGTGGGAAGTCCAAGGGCCTCACCCCTAAATCCAGGCTTAGGAAGGTATGCATCCAAAGCAAATAGGATCCCAAAAAGACAGTACAGACAAATCCCAGTGCCATTATCATTGGCCCCTCATTCTGCCCCAATAGTCAACCACATTCAAAGGGTCCAGTTTGATCCCAAACTTAGTCATTCCCAGTCCAGCTGGAGTTGGTGAGCTTCCATTGGCTCAGGCACACTGTCTCAGTGGGTGAACCAACCCCTCATGGTCCTGACTTCCTTGTTCATATTCCCCCTCCTTCTGCTCTTCAACTGGACCTTGGGAGCTCAGTCCAGTGCTCCTGTGTGGGTCTCTGTCTCTGTCTCAATTCATTGCTGGACAAAGTTTCTATGGCGATATTCAAGATAGTCATCAGTCTGACTATGGAACAAAGCCAGTTCAGGCACCCTCTCCTCCACTGCCCAGGGTCCTAGCTGGGGTCATCCCCATGAACTCCTGGGAACCCCTTCAGAGCCAAGCCTCTTGTCAACCCCAAAATGGCTCCCTCAATTAAGATATCTTCTTCCCTGCTCCAATATCCATCCTTCCTCCATCTCAACCATCCCACTCCTCCAAGCTCTCCCCAACCCTCCCCTTCTCCCCTTTCTCTCCCTCTCCCCTTCCATCTACCCTCCCCGCTCCATGCTCCTAAATTTTGCCTGGCGATCTTGTCTGCTTCCAATTTCCAGGAGGATCTATATATGTCTTTCTTTAGGTTCACCTTATTACTTGGCTTGTCTAGGATCATGAACTATAGGCTCAACAGAACATTCCATCCAAACAGTAAAGAATATACCTTCTTCTCAGCACCTCATGAAACCTTCTCAAAAATTGATCACATACTCGGTAGCAAAGCAAACTTCCACAGATACAAAAAAAAATGGAGTATCCACCTATGTCTTATCAAATCACCATGGAGTAAAGTTAGAATTCAACAACAATTCTATTCCTAGAAAGCCTACAAACTCATGGAAACTGAACAGTCAACTACTGAACCACCCCTGGGTCAAGGAAGAAATAAAGAAAGAAATTAAAGTCTTCCTTGAATTCAACGAAAATGAAGACACAACATACCCAAATCTATGGGACACGATGAAAGCAGTGCTAAGAGGAAAATTCATAGCACTAAGTGCCCACATAAAAGACATTAGAGACTTAACAGCATACCTGATAGCTCTCGCTACCATTTTTCCTGTCAAAGAAGAACAGCTGCAGGAGGCTGGAGCCTGTTTGATACCAGGAATTGTGAAGAACAGTGGCAGCACCTCAGAGGGAGGGAACACAGGTCTAGTGCTGAAACTACTGCAACAGGAGACCCAGGAAAGCCTAGGGCACCTGAAGGAAGTGCTGACTCTGTCTACTAACAACATGAAAATCACGACTCCACCATGACTTCTTAGGAGAAGAAAGCAAAGGCAAAAGAGACATTACTTCATCCCTAGACTGCCCTGGACACAAAGGACAAACGATAAGAATAAATGACAACAAAATGAAAACCAACCACATTAGGAAAACTATAGAAAGCAGTGTGTGTGTGTGTGTGTGTGTGTGTGTGTGTGTGTGTGTGTGTGTGTGTGTGCGTGTGTGTGTGTGTGTGTGTGTGTGTGTGCGTGTGTGTGTGTTTTAAAGAAGTTCCAAAAACTGTGTAAAGTGAAAATGGACTTTCAAAGCAATCCATATGACATAGTCCTTTGGGGAATGACCCTTGAAACTGTATCAGTAGTCTAGGAAACACCAGTCCAGCATCTTACAATGGAAATAGCATTATAGATCTATGGAGATTTCAAGAATATTTTTATTAATTCTTTGAAAATTTCATACAATGTATTTTTGGTCATGTGAGCCCCTATTCCTTCTCCCCAATTTCTTCTGGATCTTACCCTCACTTCCTTAACCTCCCCCAAATTTGTGTCCTCTATTTTTCCTAAATAACCCCATTGATCCTGGAGGGATTTTTAAGATCCTGCTAGCTCCAGTATCTACAACATTCAGCTAAAAGAGAATGATCTCACACCAACCAGGTCCTGTCACTACTGAGAGCCATCTCTCTTCAAAATGAGAACAACTTCATTTCTAGAGTGTTACCAAGATACAAGCAACATTCAAAACCATAATGTAGAAAGATTAAGACCGTGAGGGCTGCTTGTAAAAAGTAAACTTCCAAATCTAGGGCTATTTCACATTCATATTCCCATAAAATAAATGATCACTTTATGATATCTAGCTAGAAATCTCAAAATAGAGTAGCAAGTACTAGCCCAGACTGATTTCAAAGTGAAATCCCTTCTTTGTTGTGATTCCAATACCAAGAGCGACCTTCCCCCTGGCTCCCACCTTTGAAATGCAGTGTCACTCAAGGTTCACTGGCTATTTTGAGAATAAGCAAATCTAATTATCTGAGACTTTTGCAAACTCACGAAGTCTAGGACAATTTAATGCCTTATGTTAATTCTAATCATTTTCTATTTTTGGCATTTTATTATTTTGAACATGTGCCAGCTATTATATTTCTCATTTAATCACCTAGTTGTGAAAAGTTCTATGCCATGTGTGTTGGACTTCTGCTTTGAGGAGAAAAATCCACAACAAGTAAAGGTTATGGTTTAAAAGAACATTGAGTACTTGGGATAAGTGCATAATTATGACCACAGATTAATACCATCTTTAAAAGCCTTGAGCTGTAGAAAGATGGAAAAAATATACTTGTTTAAAAACTCACAAGAAAACAAAAATTATATTGAATGAATTCTTTTAAAATAAATAATATCTTCAACATTAAAACCTCCTGAAAGCATGAACTGTGAACTGTAATTATGGAGCTATATGTCAGAATGTCCACTTACGAAAAACCCATAAGGGAGCACAATTTAATAATGATTTTCAAGTTAATGTGCAGAAATAACTTACACAGGACAGTAGGAATAATGGAAACATGCCCTGGAAACAACTGAGCATGTTGCTCTTTGTAGCTAATTTCAAATTATATTAAATTCCGTACAATGTGCATAATGGAGACGTTTATGCCTTTCTCCCTCTTACATGCATGTATGTAACTATAAAGCTATGCCCTCAGACTAGTCAGAAAGATTCTCCCTGGAGCCAAAACACAAACTGGAAGAGCACATTGGTGAAAGGAAGGGCAAGATTCATAATAAGTACAAGCTTGATCATAACTAGCAGTTCTCGTCACAATTCAGGCCTACAAGGAATTGGCACAGATTTGTGTTTCTGTTTGCATTTAAAATCATGTCAAAGTTCAATTCGGGAGTACATACTGGTACTCCTGGTCTCTCCTAGAATGGGAAACATAATCCCTTTGATAAGATGTTGTTGATTAACAGAACGATTTCATGTTGGCCTTGCTTTCCATAATAGACCTTTTGTAGTAGCCTTATTTTCAATTTGTCATATTTTTATTGGCCCAGAGGTCTGCAACATTGTGGGCTAAAGGTCATAAAGGGTTAGAGGCAGCCACCAAATCTATTCTCTTATAAAGCATTTTGTTTGAAAGTATAAAAATGCATATAAATCGAAAAAGTACCTATACACTAAGGAAAAAAATTGGATGCGTGATGACAAGAAAAGATGATGAACTCAATGCAATGAAATGACATTTACAGTATGTGGTCAACTTGGGATGTAGAATAACCTGGGAGAAGAGCCTCTTCTCTGGGCATGTTTCTGTGGGATTATTTTGGGATTGATGTAGAAAGACCCACTGATGATCAGTGGCACCATTTCCTGATTGGGATCCTGGACTGTATGCATGGATAAGGAGAACTGAGCAGTTGCGCACAGCCATTGCTTGCTGCTTTTTAATAGTGACTGCAATGTGACCAGCTGCTTCAAGCTCCTGCCAGCTTGACTTTCCCACAATGATGCTTTGTACCCTTGAAGTGTGAGCCAGGATGAACCCTTTCTTCTTTAAGTTGTTTCTGTCTGTCCATTTTATCCCAACAACAGGAAAAGAAGAAGAAATTAAGGCAAAACATACATCAAGACAACTATACTTTCCAATTAGTTAGCTGTATTTACTTTGGTAAATTATAGGTATTAACATTTAATATTTTTATTATTGGCTTACTATTCCTTTATGCATATTTATAAACATCAAAGAGACAGAGTTTCAATATAAATGGTCTCTGAATTATTTCTCAATATATTTCTAAATCTTGAAAATAAGATTGTTTATAACTTCTAATACTAGTTTTATAAGTTAATAATAGAATTTTATTGGATTAAATCCAGGGTCTATAAATATATAGGCATGATAGTTTTTATATAGTCTATCCAAAGAACAATTTCTTTTACAGAGTCCTAGTTTTATAATATACTATTGGGGAAAAGATAAGCAGTTCCTTAATATTTACTACTAAAGAAAAAATAAGGTAAAATTTTTTCATAAACTGTGGGGGAGGAAGAGAAGCAGGAGGAGGGGATGGAGGGGGAACTATGGTTGGAACATAAAATGAATAAAAAAAAATTAAAGTTCTCCATAATACTAACAAATATACAAAGGCTATTTGACCTCTTGAGGAAATTGTTACTGACTTCTGCAATCTGATGAAAGATGAATCAGATGAGACTTTTAACAGGCAGTAACATTTAGACATCACGAGGTCAATTTCATGTATGCTTTAAGCTTTCCAGTCTTGTATCCTGGCCAAAAGCATAAGTTTCTGGAAGTAAACACAGTCAATCAGATGGCAAGTAGAAGATGCCACTGCAAACAGCCCTGGCAATAGCTCTGGCATTCCTCGCCAGGACCCATGTCTAGTTGGGTAGAGCAGATGTCCAAAGATAATTTTGTGGGCAATCCTCACAGTCTCCCGAGGACTGTTTCCAAGTCTGTCTCTAGAGGAGCAGCCTTATCCCTTGGTCTACAGAAGTAGAGCAGATACCCAGCCAAACAACGCAAGCACTCACTATTTTTATTTTTCTAACCAATAAGAAATATCTCAAAGCACAGCTGTGCTATTATTATGCTTTAGATATGAAGTGACCTCCAAAAGGCCATGTTAGGAGCTTTGTCTCCAGATGGTGGCAACAATTTGAAGTTTCAAAACTTTTGAGGGACAAGAATATGTCACATAGAAGGGGATCATGGGCTCTGACATCTCAGGTCTGTTCCTCTCTGAATGCACCTCTCTCTCCTTCTCCCTCTCTTCTTCCTGTCTTTCATTAGATGAGTAGCCTTTACTATAAGATCCTACCACCATGAGGACAAGAATTATCTATCAAACCCTCAAAACCATCAGCTAAAATAACTCTATTTCTTGAAGTTGTTTGTCACCAATGTTGTCACAGTGATGAGAGTGATGAGGAAAGTAACTAATTCAACTACATATACTAAAATCAGAGTTGCCTGATTTTCCTGGTAAATCTGTATAGCAAAGATCTTTGTCTCCTCCCATTTCATATCAATAACTGAAACTATTAATAGGTATATCACATCTATTTATCGCTACTAACAGAAATAGTCTAGGTTTCATTTTAATTTTATTCACCCCCAGTTGTCGTTTTTCCTGATTTCTATCAGCAGTGTTCTCTTAGCAAAGCCAATGCCCTTCCATTTTTAGTTGACTGGAGTACTCCAGTTTCAGGTAACGTCTTAGAGACATTTTTCTATTGCTGTGACAAAACATCATGACCAATGACACTTATAAAAGAAAGTGTTTAATGTGGTGCTTCTGAGGATTAGTCTTTGAACATGATTTCTGGGAACATGACAGCAAGAACAGCTGAGAGCTTACATCTCAATCCACAAATGCAAAGTAGGGGGAGAGACACTGGGAATGTCGGTGTCTTGTGGAGACCTCAAAGCCTGCTCCTAATGGCAGGCATCCTCCCACATGGCCATACCTCCCAATCCTTCCCAAACAGTTCCATCAACTAGGGACCAAGTATTTAAATATATGATTCAACGGGGCCATTCTCACTCAAACCAGCAGAGGTGAATTGCAGAGACAGATGATGGCCTGAATTAACAATACTCATGATCACATACCCCAGGTCCTAGAGAACTACATTTTCCATACTGTTTCTCATCACAGTTCAAGATGAGGCCATATAAATGGGATGTACTCATAGGCAAAAAAGATCCAAAGTGGGTGCATGTCTTTTGGTAGATGGCTAATGAGAGGTGTATCTCAGTGGTGTGAGATACAGCAGGTAGCTGTATTTCCTGTTGCCTTCCTTATTTTCTGAATATTAATTCCTGTCCTTTTCAATTCCTGAGTAAACCTCAAACTCCTCTAATAAATCTCTTTCTTCTGGAAATATGTACATGTTTTTGTCTTCTCAAATCATTCTTGTTCCATATAGAAAGAACTGATGATGACTGATCACCTGGCATCCACTGGAGCAGCTCAGTTGCCAAAGGTAGAAAGTTTGAGTTCAGGATGGTAGCTGTCCAGAGGGACACTGACTCGGAGCCGTATATTAAAGACAAGAGAAGCAGGCATGTTGGTACACGTCTGTAATCCCATGACCTGGGAATCTGAAGCAAGAAGGTCATGAGTTCCAGACCAACCTAGGCTGCACAGCCTAATTATACGGCTTTAAGGGGACTTATCTTCCACTGGAGGGTGCCAGCGGGAATGAAGGAGAGCACCTAGAAAGAAAGCATGAAGAAATGCTGCTTTCATCCCCGACTCAGAACTGCATATGAGAGTGTTTATTCCTCTCTATTTTATAAGAATATGGTGGGGAATCAGCAGATCTAAATTCCAGAGGATCTGTAGCATTGATTCTCAAGCTCCTCACATCCTATAGCTTAGTTAATGCTTCCCTTGGAACTCACACTCTTCCTCCTTGTTCCCTTTGCAGAACTCTTTTTCACCTAAGTGAGACTTATTTTATCATCATTTTAATCAACAGCATGATGAAAGTGCCAAAGAGATTGGCTGGAAGCTGGCATGGTGTTTTGTGCCTATAATCCCAGCTCTCGGGAGGGTTTTAAGATTGAGAGTAGGCCAGACTATATAAGGAGACTATATCTAAATACACGCACACACACGCGCGCACACACACACACACACACACACACACACACACACACACACACCTCAGAAAGAAATAAAAACAAGTAAATAAACTCAGCTGCTTCTTTTATTAAGCCGTGATTATATTTCAACTATTTTGTGAAAGGGATTTGTGAAGATTAAAGGAGACAGTGTATGTATTATAGCTTCAAAATGTAAGGCATTAGCAGAAAAAAAATCTACTGCTTATTCAGTATTATGAAAAGCCATGTCCTATATGAATCCATGAGGGTCCTTTAGAAAAGAATCACAAGGTATAAGCAAAGCTTAAATTAAAAAAAAAATTGTTTGGTTTCTGGAAAATAACATCACTGGCCAAAACTGTTTGATCGTTCAATTTATAAAGGGGAGACATGTGCAGACCCTATTGGAAAAACCCAATTTCCAAAAGCTTTAGTCAGAACAAACTCAAGACGAACAACAATGTCTACATCATTGCAGACATATACATCAGCGAAAACACATCCCAATGTCATTGTGGCCCACCTAGAGTGTAAGCCTTAGAATGCTTGGGAACAAGGTCAAAGAACATTTATTTCATGAACAAGTTTTTGTGAATTATCTCAGAATTTCTCTAAGTGTATCAGATATTAGATTTACAAGTTTGTAACATGCAGTCTTAGCTTGGGTTCTTCAACTATACTCTGAGAAGAGAATTTGGGTGTAGGTAGTTTATTGGGGAAATGAGACAGTGAGGGAAAGACACAAACAAATAGAAGTTCAGTCCCACTGCAGAGCACATACAGACTTACCTCAATAAGAGACTATGTAAATGGGACAGCCAGTCACCAAGTCGCCATACATCACTGACTGAGGGCTGCTTTCGTGGCCACATACTTCCCGTTGACAGGGGGAGAACCCTGAGGAATAGAATTTTCTGGAGCAGAGGGGATGATAAGGGAACATGAGGAGACATTGTGTGTGCCTCTTAGGCATGCATATTATGAATTAAATTCCAAGAAGCTTCCAGAAAAAATATCTATCAATATCAGGCAAAAAAAAAAAAAAACACTTGAATCTATGACAAACGTAATATGGTATCAAGACATATAGACACATGTATCTGGGTCCCTTAAAAGTTATTGTGGTACAAAAGCATGTTTAGGGTATTTAATTTATAAGTGTATTCTGTATAGATGTGGATTTGGTTCAGTCAGTGAAGTGCTTGCTGTAAAAGCACAAGGACTTGAGATCAAATCCCTCATACCCCATACAAGTTGGGCCCAGTGCCACCCATCTCTAATCCCAGGTCTGGGGATTTCAACACAGGCATATACCTGGAGTTTGGTTATCAACCAATCTATTCAAATTAATGAGCTCCAGGTTCAGTAAGAGATTCTGTCTCAAAAATAAGATTGATGGATGCTGGAAAAATGTGCCAATAGTTAAAAGCGCTTACAACTATTGTCAATAACCAAGGACAGGTTCCTGTCATCCACATAGAGGATCATGACTTCCTATAAATACAGTTCCAGGGGATTAAATGCCCTCTTCTAGGCTGTGTGGCTTTCTGTATGGACATGGTACACATATACCTAATAGACTCACACATATATACATTAAAAATATAAATAAATACAGCCTTAAAAATAAGGTAGGGTATAGCAAGGAGGGCACAACTTGTTGATTCCTGGCCACTTAGCCCTGAAATAATCACACAGATACTGTATTAATTAAATCACTGCTTGGCCCATTAGCTCTAACTTTTTATTGGACAACACATACATATTAATTTAACCCATTTTTATTAATCTGTGTATTACCACATAGCTGTGGCTTACCAGCAAGATTCCAACTGGCTTCTGTCTCTGGCAGCTCCATGGCTTCTCTCTAACTCCACCTTCCTCCTCCCATGCTATAGGCCAAGTCAGTTTCTTTATTCATTAACCAATAAAAGCAGCACGTAGACAGAAGGACTTCCCACACCAGTAGGGAGTGACATTTAGGTCTTAACTCTACTTGCATGTGTACACACATGAACACATATACCCCCACATACACACACTAAAAGAAGAAATGTATCTGCTACATGAATACCTATAGATTCTATACTGATGGATTTAATGTACCAAGGATAGAAAACATTTTTCAAATTGCTGCTGTACCAAACACTGAACTTTTTTCATTATTCCCTAAAGAATAAAATATAGCCATTTTTTTACACAGCGTTTACACTACACAAGTCACCGAATGGTGGTCTAAAGCATGAAGAGACTGTGTATAGGCAAGGTGCAAATACCATACCATTTTCTAGATAGAGCTTTAGCATTCATGTAATATGGTGTCCATGAGGGCTGTAGAATAAATCCACTACAGATATAAAGACAGAAATTCCAACTAGATATTCTGAGAAGACCAAAAGTAATTAAAATTCTTTGTATGATTATCCTCAATGGAGATTTAAAGAGTCTCTTGGATCCTGAAACAATTGAATAATGGTAAAATAGACACATACAAGTCTAATACATACAATTGGCCTGTCACATAAAATTATAGTTCTACTCATTGAATCAAAGCTTTTACTGAGCTAGTGGTTTGAAAAAAAATATAGTAACAGAAATACTGGAGATATTTTGTTGATAAAGTCAGATCTTCCCATAAAAAAAATGCTGACTTATTAGAAATGGAAGCTACAGCAAATATATAGTTGGTAAATCTATGTCTAGTGTGAGGAGATGATAGGAGATGTCCATCGATAGAACCTAAGACTAAATGGAGTTTATCAACAAATTGTTTTATACAGGGAGCATTGAGCTGAGTTGTAAAGGAAAAACAAGTGGAGTATAGAACAGAGGTGATTGATTGCTAGTAGTTCTCAAGAGCAGACAATCCTGACCCTCAGGTGACAGGCAACAAGGCTGCAGGTTTTATTGCTAATACAGCACGAAGTAAGCATTTTTATACCTAGTAGAAGAGAAAATGATGCTATGAAATAACATATAATAAACAGGAAAGAATATAACACAAAGAATTTGTTGGTGCCTGTGATGGTTAATATTGTCAACTTAAAAAGACCCAAAACAGTGGTTCTAAACCTTCCTAATGCTAAGACCCTTTAATACAGTTCCTATGCTGTGGTTACCCCAACCATAAAATTATTTTGTTGCTACTTAATAACTGCAATTTTGCTACTGTTATGAATGGTAAAATATGTGTTTTCATTTTTTAATTTTTTACTATATTTAATTAATTTGTTTGTTTGTTTATCTGTTATGCCATGTGACTCATGGTGATTGAATTCAGGTTATCAAGCTTAGAGGCAGGGCCCTTCACCTACTAAGCCATTTTACTGGCTTTATTTTTTAAATTGTTTTTATTGAGTTACATATTTTTCTCCACTTTCCTTCCTTTCTTCCCCCTTCCTCCTACACTCTTCTAGGATCCCCATTCTCCCAATTTACTCAGGCAATCTTGTCTTATTCTATGTCCCATGTAGATTAGATCCATGTATGTCTCTCTTAGGGTCCTCTTTGTTGTCTAGGTTCTCTGGGATTGTGATTTGTAGGCTGGTTTTCCTTGTTTTATGCCTAAAAGCCACTTATGAGTGAGTACATATGATGTTTGTCTTTCTGGGTGTAGGTTACCTCACTCAATATGATGTTTTCTGGACCCATCCATTTGCCCACAAATTTCAAGATGCCGCTATTTTTTTTTTACCACTGTGTAGTACTCCATTGTGTAAATTTACCACATTTTTCTTATTCATTCTTCATTCGAGGGCATTTAGGTTATTTCCAGATTCTGGCAATGGCAAACAATGCTGCTATGAATATAGCTGAGCAATCTGTGTTTTCTTAGGTGACCCCTGTGAAAAAGTTGTTCGGCTGAAAGAGTTGTGACCCACAGATTGAGAAAAACTGATCTAGAATCACTGAAGAGAGAAGCCTCTGGGCACATAAGGGAGTTTCTAGGCTGTGTTAAATGAGGTGGGAAGGTCCACCATAATTATGGGCAGCACTATCACATGGGATGAGTTCCTGGATTATATTTAAAAAAAAAAAAAAGAAAGTGAGTAGAGTACCATTCTCTCTCTCTCTCTCTCTCTCTCTCTCTCTCTCTCTCTCTCTCTCTCTCTCTCTCTCCTTCTAATTGTAAATACAATATGATCAGGCTGCCTTAATTCTACAGCCTCTGTATTATGAACTGTATTCTCAAACCATGAGCCAAAAATAAGTTGCCAATACTTGGGATTTAGTCACAGCATCACATACAGTAACTAATATAGGCTTTAATGTCACAAAGTTTTGTTGGACATGATCAAAGTCATGTACATGTGTGAAATTTTCTTCATTATACCTATGACATACAGTGAATATATGCCAAATATATACTCCTCTCTCTAGTCTATGCTTTGCTAACACATATGATCAATGTACAGTGATCTCAAAACCAAGAATGAAACTTCCAACTTTAATGTAAACTGAGAATTTATTGCTGACTTCTGCAGAAGGTGGAGTGGGTGCAGGTCTGAGCATGGTGCCTTCTCCTAAGCACGTTGTCCATCCTTATTAAGGAATGGGGAGGCATACATTTTCTTGAGTTTACACTGTTTAAAGGCAATGATGGAGAATGCTATAGCTCTTTATTCAAATTTCTGCTTAACTAACGTAGGGCTCATATGCTTCCTTCCACAGGGGACGCAGCAGGCATTTTGGTAGGCTTCCACAAAGCCTTCCTTCCATGGCATTTCTTTTTCTCACACTTAAAAAGTTGGCTTAGTAGAAGCCTAGGAATGTGGTGAAATGCAAAAAGAGAAAAGCTCTAAATAAATTGCAGAGGCCAAAAAAGAAAGAAAAAAAAACCTAAAAATAAATTTCTGGTTAGCAGCAAGCTTAAGTCTGGAAGAAAATGGAACATGTGTTAGAGATCTTCTAATAGCGGATCTTGATGCAGAGGGAAAAGAAAAACCGTAGAACAAGGCCCTGGGCATGACACTGAGTGTCATGAGTAACACACGAAAACTAGACACACCTACTTATTGAGTGAATTGAAAGCCTTCATATTACCGGAGGAGCAAAGAAAATGCGCCCTCTGCATTTATTTCTGAGTCTCTCAAACATCAAAAAGTATGATGTTTATTAATTCATAGCTGAGATTTGAGACGCTGATACAAGTTAAAATGATATCAGAGGTAAAATTATGTCTGCCCACCTGATGAATTAACATGATTTATCTTTAGGCTGAGAATATAAAATTTTAAAATATTTGATTCTATGTTAGTAGGTAAAAGGTGTCTGGGCTGATGGTTGGAGATAATGACAATTGATGATAATGTTACTAATGATAACAATGGGACCGTTTAGCAAATACTGAATACTTCCAGCCATGCAACTGCTTGGACTTTCAGTACTTGGGAGGCTGGATCAGGAAAATTGCCACAAGTTGTGTATATGTGTGTGTGTGTGTGTGTGTGTATCAATTGATAAATCGGTAGATAGATAGATAGATAGATAGATAGATAGATAGATAGATAGATAGATAGATAGATAGCATGATATCCATAGAGAGATGGATGGATGGATGGATGGATGGACGGACAGACGGATGGATGGATGGATGGATGCCTGGATCTATGAGTGGGCTGAAAAGAGAAATAGTATGTGTTAATAGTGATCAGAAATTATGATAATGGTTATGTAAGTGTCATCGTTTTTGCTCTCCCAATACAATTCTTACACAGTACAGAAACTGATATTTGGTAAATCAGAGTTTGTCTTAACAAACCACACTCATACAATCTCTCTGGTGGTGGCATTCTTAAATATTAAGTCTACAATTTTAAATACAACAATTACTTAAATTATATGTCTTACTATGATTTCAATATATGTGTTGCCTTCGGGGTTCATGTTACAACTCTGAGGTGGGGCCTTTCTGGGAAGTGTGACATCATAAGAAGAGTCATGAACACCTGCCTTGGAAAAGGGTTGGAGGGAATTTCTAGGGCCCTGTTATCCCTTTAGTCCCTCCTACTATGTAAGGATGGAACAGAGACTGATCCTTAGGTGATATTAGCCCTGCTGACACTTCCAAGCGGGAACTTTACCCATCTGATTTCTAAGATTTGAGAAATACATATTTCTGTTTATGAATTGCTTAGTGTGTGGCATCTTTCTGTAATACTACAAATGGGCTAATGCCTGCTTCTAGGTTAGGAACTGGGGTTGGCCTTTACTTCCAGGATAGTGGTTCTCGACTTTCTAAACGTCATAACCCTTCAGCACAATTCCTCATGTTGTGGTGACCCCCAACCATAAAATTATTTTGTTGCTGTTTCATAACTGTAATTTTTTGCTACTGTTGTAAATTATAACAGAAATTTCTAATATGCAAGATATTTGATGTATGACCCCCAAAAAGGTTTGAAACCCGCAGGTGGAGAACCGCTACTCTAGGACATTTTCTTGAGGTAAGTTCCATCATTCCTTTTAGTAGATGATAACCTGCTAGACAGAAAGGATAGAATTTAATGCTAGTTGAATCTGTAATTTAATCCTCTATAGCTGCATACATTCAATTAACTTAGTTACTGTAGCTGCAGGATTCTTAGGGTAGCTTCCAAAGCTTCCCATCCCATCCTTAATAAAGCCAGAAAGTGTGAATCAAGCTGCTGCCATTAAGGGATTTCAGTGAGGTAATTAAAGTTTCAAAATATGGAGAGTATCTAGTTTGACCTTTTAAAAGGCAGACATTGGACAGACTGGATGGATGAGAATGCTTTGATACACTATGGCTACCTTTGAAGACGGCAAGGTCATGAGCCAAAGAATGTTGGTAGACTTTCAAAGCTGAGAAAGACCTTCAGACAATTGCCAACAAGGAAACAGGGAGCACATTTGTATAGCCATAAGAAACTCAGTCTTGCTGTCCACCTAAATTCACTTGGAAGCAGACTTCTCACTACCACCAAGATCCTCTATCACAGAACATATACATTACACTTGTGGTGATTTTTTTACATTAGCAAGCTAGCAAACAAAAATAAACATATTTACCTTCTTTATGTTTGTTTTTTCAATAAGCAAACAGAATCATATACTAACCCTCTATATCCACCTTTTCTACACCTGAAGATTCAACCAATTGTGAACCAAAGCTATTTTTAAATGACATATATCTCAAAACTGAGGAGATGGTTCAATGGGTAAAATGTTTATTAACAAGCATGAAGACCTGAGTTTGAATCCCCCGCACCCACAGAAAACACTGGGCATGGTACCACACACCTGTAATCCCAATGATGAGAGTTAAAAACAGGAGAATCCCTAGGGCTCATAGCCCAGACTGTCTTTCCAAACAGTGAACTCCAGGCTCAGTGAAAGACTGTCTCCAAGAAAAGGTGGAGGGCAATAGAGGGAGATGCCTGACATCAATACCTGGCCTCCGCATGTGTACACATACATACTACATAGCAACACATACTTGCTTCAAAATACGTATAAACTTTTTCCTTCTGTCATTATTGCATAAACAATAAGCTGAGGATTTGCACAGCATTTGTGTTTTATTGGGTGCTATAAGAGACCTATAATTGATTTAAAGCATTAAGAGGGTATATGCAGCTTCTTTGCAAATACGATGCCATTTTCTATAGAGGACTTTACCATCCAAGGATTTGGTATCTTGGAAACTCCTGAGTTCAGTCTTGATGGGTACCAAGGGCCAACCATGTATTTGTTAAGAATAGTTAACAAAGAATTAAGTTGAAGATGATTAAATAAAAATTCCTATGGTACATTTGTTTAACACAGAGAATGCTGTCCATTAAGAACTTTAGAAACGGAGTTGAGGGCAATTTGACTGATTCTTCAATACAAATATGCAATTAATATGAAACTGAGGGCCGGGCGATGGTGGCGCACGCCTTTAATCCCAGCACTCGGGAGGCAGAGGCAGGCGGATCTCTGTGAGTTCGAGACCAGCCTGGTCTACAGAGCTAGTTCCAGGACAGGCTCCAAAGCCACAGGGAAACCCTGTCTCGAAAAACCAAAAAAAAATTAAATAAATAAATAAATAAAAATAAAAAAAAACAAGAAGAAACTGAGGGTCAATAATAAATCTGACCTATAGTTTAAACTTAAACTATGATAAAGTAGAAATTAAATTAAAGTAAACATATATTATTATACCAAGCTTTTAGATAAGGTCGAAAAACTGATTTTAAGCCAGAGATATGAGTTGGAGAGACATAAGAGCAATGTTAAGACCAAGTAATACTGGGACTGGCAGTACAGGCATGCTACAGATACTCAAGAGGCTATGGTAGAGAAATTGCATGTTCAAGGTCTGCCTGAACTAGGTTCATGACTAACCTGGGGCAAATTAATGAGACTTTGTCTCAAAATAAAATGTGAAAATAGGCTTGGGATATAACTCATTGGGCAAGTTCTTGCCTAGCTTATGCAAGGCTCTGGTTTTGATTCACAGTACCATAAGAAAGGATGGGGTTAATAGGAACTAAGTCCAGTAAATTAAGTGCTAACATGGATTATGAGAAGTTAATGATAGTGGGCAACCAAGTTTCTTTGAAGAAAACAATTCCTCCCATTTAACTATACATTTTAAATGGAACTCTTCCATTGATTTGCATCTTTAACCCACATAGCATCATTTTAAGTAAGCATGAAGAGAAGGTTGGATGGTGATCAAGAAATGATGTTAAAGTGAGATCTACTTTCATCTGACTGCCTTACAGCAAGGATGAGGTCAGAGGATTGAATTCTAGTCAATGGAATAGTCAATATTCTGGTCAAAGGCAGGAGGGGTGAACATCACATCCAGTTCAGAGGCATGGGATCTGAATTTCTAGTGCCATTCCATATAACATACATATTGAACCCAGAAGCTCCCCAAAATGGAAGAAACCTGAGTCCTTAAGTTTCTCACTGGAGGTATACTCTACAAATGCCTGGCTCAGTCCAGTATCACAAGAAGTCAACTTGTATTACATTAAGCTCAGAAATGTCCTTGTTATTTGTAGACATTTGCCCATCATCATAGAGATATTTGAACTTTAGAGAGAGGCTTTGTGGTCTTCAACGCCTAATAATATATTCAGAACTGATTAAGCCATCAAGTAACAAGTAGAGAAGAATTAGATGTTAGAGGCTAGGTACCCAAATTATTCACTTTATGGAGCACTGGAGCACTTACTAAAATATTCGCCTCTGATGACCTAGAAGTAAGTGCCTTTAGAATCATAGAGGTAGCATATGTTGGCTACTCTTGACCATATTTAGCAAGGGATTGCAAGGAAGGGGAAGAAAATGTGGAGACAATTTGGCCATTTTGCAACTGGAAATGAAAGGAACAGACTCCAGAACATGAACTTCAAAGCTTGGCAGAGGTTCCTCTTCTAGATGCCCAACGAAATAAAAAAAAAGACCTGAGACTGGAGTACATCCTGACCTCCAGCAGCTGTCTAGTCTGAGAAGCTCCTGTGCATGTTGGCGTGTAACAGGGGCAGTGGCAGTCCAGAATAGCTAAATTTTTGTCTGAGGGGATGTGATTTTATGAGGTGACAGACCTGGGATTTGAACTCATATCTTATGCATCTGACCTCAACTCTCTCTTAGTATATTTCATAGCCAAATTTCTGCATCATATTACCAGATTTCAAATTCTCTGATAGTTCAGAAGCTAAACAGAAAAGAACTTCTTTGGTAACAAAACAGACTTTCCCTGCTTTTTATGGTATTCTAGAAGGTAAAAATCATCTTTCCAGTTCCTTAAAAGGGGATCCCTGAATTGTATTTTCATCAAACTCCCTATTATACATTTTCTCACTGACAAAAATGAAACCAGCCTTTTGACAGATGACACTGTTATTATTAAAAACTAAATTTGAGATTATTTTTATTATTTATGATAAATAACATTGTGTACTAACATCTCTGTTTGACATATATTGGCAAGGATGATGCCCTAATCAAGTTTCACAGCAGATACTAAAATCAATTTGTATATTTGACTATTGAGAATACAGCGCTCAACAGTATAATATACATACTACAATATTTGTGGTATTTATTTCCTTTGTCCAGGAAACTGCTGAATTCATTTATTCTTTGTGACCATCTTTAGAGCAAGCATTACCGAAATACACAAAAATTAATTGCTTTTTTAACTTTTAAAAAACACTAGCATTTTAATTGAGATAGATATAAGCATATACATCAGACTTGGGAGTATCTTAATTTGGGTTCCCACAGAAGCAGATACTGCAGTGAAGATCTGTGAATACATTTTTTATTTCGGAGAAGTAGCAATTCCCTGATTGCCACCAATTCAGTACTTTAAATACACACACACACACACATACACACACACACACACACACACAAAAAAAAAAGAAAATCCAAGTGGATTTTACCATGCTAAAATAAAAGAGAGAATCTTTATCTTAACATTTTCCAGATTTAAGAAGACTCTGCATTGTGTGGCTTGTGGCCTTTTCTGCCATCTTCAAAGTCAATAAAGTAGCATCTTCCAGTCTCTCTGTCTTCTTACCTCCATCTCCAAAGTGGTATCCCCTATGTTCTTCTGATTAAGGACCATGTGATCACTCTTGGCCTACCTGAATAATCTAGATTAATCTCCCCATTCCAAAATCATTAATTTAATGCCCATCTTCAAATTCCCCTTTACCATGGATGGTGAACATATTCATTGGTTTGGGGATTAAGAGTCTGCTACTCTGCAAAGCACTAAAGATGATAAGAGAAAACAATGAGTAGAGAAATGATACAGAAAAAGGTAAATCATCAATAAAGCACACTTTAAAAAGGTAAATACTAGGGAGGACAACTTGTACATGCAGTTTCTGGAAGCATGGTGGATCTGCTGCAGAATTATCTTGGAATTCACCACTCCTAGGCATTCATCACCAAGTGAGGGTCATTCCCAGGGTTCTCAATGGCCTTAAACTTCTAATCCTTACCTTAAGATTGTAGGATGTGTGTCTGTGGCCAGAAAGGAAACACTGGAAGAAGAGTGGCCAATGTAGTTAGCAAGCACTTGCCATCAGGCTAATGTGGTCAAGATATGTAGATGGCATCAACAGCCTTTGCTGATAACAATGATTAATGCACTCTTCTTATGCAAATTTATACCTTCTTGGAAGGGCAGCAATCCAAAATTGTGAAATAAATGTTGAGCTAAAAGCACAAGGCTTTAGGAATACATGGGGGTGGCTGCTGCCATGCATTGTACCAAAGGTTTTACATGAGCTTCTATCTTTAACAATCTAACCAGACCCAATTAAACCATTTCTTATTATATCTACAACTAAACGTCTCTATGGTCCCCAGCCAATGACTTTCAAAGTGACCATGTGACAGTCATCATCTCAAAAGACTAGTGTTCCAATACCTGATGAACTTTCTAAGCAAGCCTTCTACCATTGCTATATACCATGGCACACTTTCTAGCATGCGTGAGTGTAGCAATTAAGAAGGAAAGGAGAAAAGCAGAAGGAAGCAAAGAGAACACTTTTACATTTGTTGTTATTGTTGTTGCTGCTCCTCTGAAACAAGGTCTCACTGTACAGCCCAAGCTAGTCTGAAGCTTACTATGAAGCCCAAGCTGGCCATGAACTCATAATCCTCCTGCTCCAGACTTTGGAGTGTTAAAACCACAAGTGGATATCATCTCACTCAAATTATACATATTATATACATATGAGCATGTGTGCATCCAAAATACGAAACAAACAAAGGCCAAGAGGAATATATATATATATATATATATATATATATATATATATATATCTACTAGAGGTTTTCTCAGGCAAGATAGAGTCCCAGGGTCCCAGCAGTTGGGTGTTTGGGGCAACTCCAATTCACTTCCTAAGGCCAGAAGACACAAAGTAGAGGTTTCCTAACCAAAATAATGGGATACTATTTCCCATTAGATGGAGGAGCTGGATCATTTGTTTTGCTTTCCAGATCAAATAGGCTACTTCTTCTATTCAAGGAAATTTTTCTTAAAGAACATTTAGGCCATTGTTAGCCCATTGGGAAAAAGAAAACAGTTTCAAAGGCAGATTAAAGAATTTCTCTGCTTGCTTACTTTAAAAGGCATAGAGAAGGTAATAAATGTTACTTACAGTGTTTCCGTTGTCAATTACTACAGTATTATTGTCCTATAGTATTATAAATAATAACTAAGCAAAAATAAGACCATCATTCTTTGCTTTAAATTAACTTTTTTCAACTTTATCAATGACTGCTTGATAAATGTGGACTATTAAAAGGTCTAAGAAATAAGATCTTGATAAAATGTCAATAAATCTATTCCCTTCTAACCTTGAGAGGCAGTGAATTGGCCAAGGGCCATTTATTTGCAGGCAAAGCTCTTTCACCCTGTCTAATTTCCAAAAAATGCATAATCCAGAAAATTCCCAGTGGGTCTAGCTGCCTACAATGTATCTAAATGAATTATGATGATTCTTCACAGCGTGTGAGTTTGCTGTATTTTCTGAGGGAAATCTCAAACTCCAAAAGAGATGAGTTCATCTGGGCAAGTATTTTACTGTAAAAGGTACAGGACTCAGCACTTATGAAACTCTCAATCAAAACTGCAGCAGGATATAAAATCTCCATTAGGAGGAGCAGAGATGTTGACAGGCTCATTGTGAGCTGTAACCATGTATGTGCCTCCCAGGAGAAATCATTTCTGGGTGCATACTTTCCATTTTAATGTCTTAACAACAGACTTGAAAACATCTCAAAATTTTATCGCCACCCAGTGCAACTAGCATTAACCACTGCTATGTCCCATTAATCGTCAAGGAAAAAAAATCTCTTGAATATAAAAGTCTCTGGAAATAATAGCACTGGATTTTATTGGGTTGTTTTCAGGACCATAGCCACATACATCGATGACCTATATTTTAGTCACGATTTCTACAAGTCTAGCTAGCCCACCTGCAGTCTTATCCCATCTCTGCCTGTCTCACTTCACTGTAGGTGCCTCCTGAAAGTTCCTTAGCAAACAGTTTTCATGGAAAGCTGCTCATTGACTGAAAGAAAACATTTCCTCTGGCTTGTGTTTTGAAAAGACAACAACAACACAAATATGATTAATTCCCATCTACCAAAAGACAATAATTCAATAAAAAATCAGATGGTTGAGAAAACAACCAAACTTTTAAATGGTTAAGGGGTCTAAATAGATATTTTCTTCAAAGATTCACCACATACACACACACACACACACACACACACACACACACACACACACACACAGACACACACACACATGGTTGATTGTAACATGAAATGATTGCTATCTTTTTAGTCATCAGGGAAATACAAATTATAGCCTCATTGAAAATTGCATTACACTTAGCAGAATTATATATTAAAAAGACAAGTGATAATAAGTTTGGCAAGGGTGAAAAATGGCAAAGGTTCTAATAGGAATGGCAAATGATGCTAGGGTTTTGGAAAGCTGTCTGACAGTTCCTCACGTGGAGTATGCCCCAACAAGTCCAGTCCTCAATATATACTCAAGAGAAATAAAATACACTCCCATAAGAAAAACCTTGTACATAATGTTTATTGCATAACTGTATATAATCAAAAGATAGAAGTTGGGGCTAGAGAGATGGCTCAGCAGTTAAGAGGACTGACTCTTCTTCCAGAGGTCCTGAGTTCAATTCCCAGCAACCACATGGTGGCTTACAACCATCTACAATGAGATCTGGTGCCCTCTTCAGGGGTGCAGGCACACATGCAGGCAGAGTATTGTATTCATAATAAATAAATAAATAAATTTAAGAAAAAAGATAGAAGCATCTGGAAGGAAGAATGTATAAATGGTTGTAATACATCCATATAGCAGAGTATTAGTCATACATGCAACAAGAGGGATAAAACCTTTAATAAATGGAAGAAGCTGATTAAAAATGCCCAAACATGGCATGACTGCATTTTTATGAAATGTCCAGAACTTGTTGAAGAATTCACAGAAACAGAAAATAGACTCCTCATAGCTTAGGGTCAGCTAGGTGGATAAGAGGAAAAAGTATGAACTTTCTGAAGTGCTAAAAATGATGTACAGTTATTTTGGTGATATTATTTATATATGTAGATATGTATATGTGTAGTTACAAAAATGTACTAAATTGTTAAAAAGCAAAAGACATGCACACAATAAACTCTTTTCAAAGCTTGCAGTTATCACACGCTTGCTTGTTATGAAGACTTACAAATTAGAGCAAAGAAACTGACAGCAAATGAAGTGTATGAAATGACACATTACTGATTGGACATATTTA
Source organism: Microtus oregoni (assembly GCF_018167655.1). Taxonomy (NCBI): domain Eukaryota; kingdom Metazoa; phylum Chordata; class Mammalia; order Rodentia; family Cricetidae; genus Microtus; species Microtus oregoni. The sequence goes on from NW_024544756.1 coordinate 264,600, forward strand.
TATGTTCGGGGTTCTTTATCAATCCTGCACAGAAATTTCCCCTAATAATCATCCCACCAAACAGTGAGTCTCCATCACTTTACAGATGAGGGTAGTAGGTTGTTGGAAATATGCCCGAGGTCCACCTGTCTCGTGAGCAGTGGTAGAGGCACATCTGGCCCTTAGGCTTCTAGGTACAACCTGCACAGTCTCCCTCCTCACAGAGTCCTCTAGTTGCAATTTGGGTGTAAATGCTTCTTCAAAAGTCTCCTGTGGTTAAGGCTTGCACCTCAGACTGCAGGTAGTTTTAGTAAGTGGTGATTGGATTGCCAGGCTAGTCTATTGATGAGTTCATAGCGGATTGAGCTATTGGGAGGTGGTAGAAATGGAAGATGAGGACTAACTGAGGAACTTGTTTACTGAGGATGCATCCTTATATCTTGTCCAACTACAACCAGCCCCCCGCTCCACACACTCACTTACTCTCTGGTTATAATGACATGTCAGGCTTCTTTTTGGTTTTTGGCTTTTTGATTTTTTTTTCATTTTCATTTTTATTTTTTTTAAACAATCTTTTTTTATTTTACATACCAATCCCAGTTTCCTCTCCGGCTACTCCTTTTTCTCCCACCCCACTCTGCACCTATTCCTCAGAGAGGGTGAGGTCCCATGGGCAGTCAACAAAGTCTGCCACGTCACTTGAGGCAGGACTACAGGCTTTTTCTAACCTATGTTCCTGCCATAATTTTCTGTCCTGCCGTAAGCCTGACATCAACATAACCATCTGACCCTAGTCTGCAACGTTGAACCCATGAGCTAATAAAACACATCTTTTCTCCTTCTAAGTTGTTAATCTGGCACATTCTGTCACGGTAAAGAAAAGATGACTGACACACGGTACAAGATAGTTTTGCAATGTGTGAATTAAAGGTAAGTGTGTTTGAATATTTGGCCTTCAAAGAGTGATTCTGTTTTGGGAGGCTCTGAAATTTTTTGTAAATGTGGTCAATTTGGCATACACTGGAGTTAGAAGGAGTTGGTTGTGTAGGTTGTGTCTGCTTCTAACAGAAGCCTGTGTTTCTGGGTTCAGCTACCATACGAAGAGATAAGACCATTTTCCCATGGTCATGGAGCTGCTCTGCCATGCCTTCTCCAGAATGATGGACCGGAGTCCTTGTGAAACCATGAACAAACAGGTACTTGTCAGTATTTCCTCATGGCCACGAGAATCTTCATGAAGTCAGTACCAGAGAAATGGGGCTGCTATTCAGACAAACCTGATCACATGGCTCATGGCCTTTCAGAAGTGACTCATGAGAAAAATTTGGAAGGCTTTACAGCTATGGGCTAGAGAAGCCAAAGAATTCTGTAGTGGGTCATTCTGATATAAACCAGAATGCTACAGTGCAGACAACATAGAAGACAGAAAAGACTGTGTCCAAGAAGGTTCAGGGAGCCATGAGGACCCTATCAGGAACTGGCCCAGAGGCAAAGAATCTGACTGCATTCTGCCCTTGTCCTGACAATTTGAATGGCGTCTGCATTCATAAACAGTGAGCTTATCAGCTTGGTGGAGAGAATGTCAAGAGATGACGTTGCTTTAGCTGTGGCCTGGTTAGTGATGGGCACTGTTAGCCGAATTCATAGTGAGAGGACAGGAGAAAAAGATGAGCACATCCGTAGGGAACATTCACTTTGGCAAGGAAAAGACAGTGAACACCCGCACAATTGCAAGCAAGGCAGGTGCTGACAAAGCGGCTGTGACTTTTATAGCGATTGGCACAATGAAGGAAAAATTAGGTACGACAGGAAAGGTACACGGAGGGCAAAGTCCCATCTGTCAACGCCACCAGGCTGCAAATTAGAGAGACTTAAATTGGGAAAGAGTGCTGCCTGCGGTCCCTTCTGAGAAACAGCAGCCTAGGAACATGTTTTCCCAACGACAGTCACACAGGTACTTGGAGGCACAAGAGGATGCAGGTATACCTCAAGATAATAGCATAACTTGGTGTCATAGGATGCTAGATACATATGCAGAATTCACGAGCTATGGGGTTCTGAGAGCTTTCTCCAAGTTTTTGAAGCAATGTGTAGTAGAATCAGACATTCGCAGGGAAGTCCCAAGGAACTGATGCTTGTAGCTATGAAGATGAAGCCTAAGTTCTCACAGAAACTCCATCTATGTTGGCTATTCTGGGGACATGGAACATCTGCCAATAGAAGCTGTAGGTACTAAGTAGGGACAATCAAATAGAAAGGCTATTCATGCAGGGTCCTTGGGGAAGGGATACTCAAACACGTTGGAACTCAGATAATGTCATCATGTACCCTGGATGTAAGTCATGGAACTCCAATATAAGCAAGAGGACTATGCAATATTAAATACCGGCTGAATTACCAAACAGATACTGCCTACACAGCTAGGAAACTATCTCTTTTTCTCTCTCTTAGGAATAAATTTTGTAGCTCATGTCGACATAGAATGGAATTATTTGGAAAAATGAACAGTATGACCAACTAGGTAATTTGTGTGACAAGCTTTAATTTCAAACAATTTCAAAGTTCATTAGATATTTTGGTATACTCAGCCAATAAATTTTTTTATGAAGCATGATTATAAGCTAAGTAAATAAAAAACTCCATAATAATGAATCATGATCAAGTAAGTTTAATCCCAGGAATTCAAGGAAGTTCAACATTAGGAAAGCTATTAATGGAATTCTCAGTGCATTTATACTAAAGGAAAAAGGAAAATGATCAATCATCCCAACAAATGCTAAAATAGATTTTACAAAGTTTTAGAAGGATCCAGGTTGAAATCAGAATACAACTATTAGAAAGACACAGTAGAAGCTGACCACTTTATCATGGTCAGGTTAAAGAGTGGTCCTTTAAAAGATGCCCATGTTTAATATCATGCAGGAAGTTTTCAAGGACAAGTAAGATAAGAAAATGAAGAAGATTCCTAAACATAGAAAAGGACTACGCCAGGCTATTAATAGTATAAAGGACCTCCTGTCTACAAATTTAACCTTTTCAGTTTAAGGCTTCTTGGAACTAAGGCAAAAGCAATAACGTCACTGAAACAAGACCAATACACCCAAGTTAATAGATGTACACCATCAATAATGACATGGAGAACATATTGAAAAGCTAGCTAAAAAATGACCAAGAAACAAACAAAACCCTATACAATACTGGGGAACAAAGGCCTGTCCATGTTCAAATATGATAAATTGACCAACTGTTTCAAACAATAAAGCACCCTCATTTATTGCAATGTATCTATTCAAACCATTTTGCTACAGATTTGCCATTCCTGTGTGTGTTCAGGTATGTATCTCTACAATGTTATGATTGTAATGACTGCATATATAACATAAAGGGTAAAACTTTGCATAAATTATAAATTAATATTTTTAGTTATACAACTGAAGAACGCATAAATTTCAAAGGAAAAAAAACTCTTGATTTAAGTTGGTTCACAGAATTCGTCTGAAACATCCCCAAGTCAAGACTGGTTCAAGGGTTCTGAGAGCTAAGAATAGGATTATTATAGAATGAAAGAAGACGGTAATTCAGTTATATGGATAAATAACTACAGAGTTCTAAGCCATGTGTTTTCAGTAATTTAAAGCAGGTGAAGATCCTAGAATGTTTGCAATAAGAATGACTATCACCAAGAAAACAAATAATTACAAACAGTGGCCAGGATAGGGACAATAGAAACCCTTATTTACTGTTAGCAGGAATGCACACTAATCCAGGCACTCCTGAAACTAGTAAAGAGGCTCCTCAAAAACCTAAGTAGATATGCCATGCGATCCAGCTATAGAATTCACAAAGGGCTCATCAACCTAGCAGAGCACAGTTTGTTGAAGCCTTTAGTATTTACAATAACCAAGTTCTAGAACCAGACTAGGCGTCCAGCAGCAGAGGAATGGATAAAGAATGGAGTTTATTCAGCAATAAACAAGAGTGAAGTTATGTCATTTGCAGGAACTCAGAAGCATCTGGAGGTCATCATAGTAAGTGAATTAAGTCAATCTCAGAAAGATAGATGTTGCATTTTTCTCTCATTTTGGAGTCCTAGACTTTTATAGAGATACATAATATCATATATGTACAGATGAGTTCAAAGTAGAAGCAAACCTGTGTGTAGGGAAGAGGGAACTTATGGGAGGGTTGAGTGGGGGTAGGGAAGGGTGGAGGGCTTGAGGGCAATATGCTTAAAGTACTGTGCATTATTTCATAAAAACTGACCAATTTAAACCTCTATAATAAAAAGAGGCATCTAGAGAGATGAAACACCAGGTAAAATGCTTGCTATGCAAGCCTGAAGGTCTGAGTTCCTTAGACCCACACAAAGACGGAAAGAGAAAACCCACGCTATGAAGATAATCTCTAACCACAGTCACAACACATGTGCCATAGCGAGTGTGTACATGGATGTGAACACACAAATCACTCAATCTATCAATATTTTAAAATACAATATTACAGAAAAAAACAAAGATGTTTGAACTTAAAAGATTGAACTATGATGCTGTCAGAGGAATGGCTCTTAGGAAAAACATGCTAGAAATAATGACAGCATGTGGTCTATGCTACTGCGGGGTTAGAGATGTGAGCCTCTCACCAGAAACGGATTTCATGGAAGGAATTATCTAATTTGCTGCAAGGTGGACAGCACTGTAAAAATCTGGGACACATAGGATTCTTCACCTGCCGCCAAAAGGTTGCAAGCAGGGAAGACAATCTTAGTTGGCAGAATAAGTCCTCATGTTGTCATAGCTCCTGGTTTAGCTTTGTTTCATTGTTTGTTGCTTGAGGTCCCACGGATGGAGCATGAAACATGCTAAGCAAGGAGTATACTAAGGAGCCTGCAACATCTCTAGGTCCAGCATTATGTTTTCTGTACATGAAGCCATTTCTCTGATTTCCAAAGTGATATGTGGCCACTGAAGAACAAACTGACATTTTCTGTTGTTAAGACGTAAAGTGTTACACTTGACTATGGTTTTTCTGGTTATGGGTTTGCTCTGAGGGTTTGGAGAGCTTCAAACTGGCACACTCATTACTGAGGCTCAGTTACCACCTCTATTGCTGTATTGACCCCTCCTCAAGGGACAGGAGGTTACTTAGTGGAGACATCCCCTTAGCCAATATCCTGGCTTCATCTCCTGCTTTGTCTGTGGCCTGTAGCTGTGGGCAAGCTTGAGAAACGGGGTATCTGTTTGCCAGTTGAGGGCCTTAGAGAACTGATTATTCACAAAAGATACGTTGTGTCTCTTCTAGAGGGTGGAATCCGCTGCATCTGATGTACAGGGACATTTGATGACGTGAGTGAGATCTCTTCCAGACAGAATGTCCTGTCCAATGCCTAAGTCCTTAGGTCTCTTCTCAAAAAGATCTTCCAACATTTTAGCCTCCTGCTTCTTCATGATAGCAGGGGCTGGAGCCACCTTCTTCCTCTTGGCATTCATTTCTTTAAGCATCATGCTCATCTGGAGGACACAGGCAACTATGTGAATTGTCAAGAAATCCCATCTCAGCCACTATCAGCCTCTTTGTTACTTAATAGGTTTTAGCTTGTACTTTTCTAGTTAGAAAATGTAGAAAATAAATTTGGTTCTTGAGTCATTTTGAAGAATAATTAAGCCATAAATGTCATCTAATTAGCACATGATACATGTTGGTATGTTTTCCCTGAGGCTTGTGCTTTGAGTACCTTTTCATATTTCTATACAGCTATATTTTATATCTACTTTGGAGAAATGTATATTAGGCAGTTGGCATTTTTGACCATTGACTTGCTAATGTTCCTAAGATTTGATTATTAAACCCTTATTAGGTATGAGATTTGCAAACATTTATTCAATTTGTATACTGTCTTTTACTGTTTTTTTCTGTTGTTAAGAATAACATATTTCATTTAAAGGCTAAATTATGAAAATAAAAAAAATTAAGAACTTGACTTTTTGAATGAGCCGACCTACTGAAAGGGATCAGTTTAGCTTATGAGTTTCGAGAAAAAGTTAAACTATTTGGCCACACTTTTGGCAGGCAAGTATACAGAACCATTACATTAAAATTTTCCTGAAGCTGGGCAGTGGTGGCACCCATCTTTAATCCCAGCACTTGAGAAACAGTCGCGAGGATCTCCAAGTTCAAGGTCATCCTATTCCACAGAGAGAGTTTCATGAAGACAGGGCTTCTCGGAGAAACCCGATATCACAAAAAACAAAAAGAAGGAAAGAAAAGAAGAAAGAAAGGGTAGGGGAGGTAGGGAGGAAGGGGGGAGGGAAGAAAAAGAAAAGGAAAGAAAAATTGCCTGAGTTTCTCAAAAGCTTAAAATAATAGTCACCATATTATCTGGTGTAGGGGAAATGAAAACATACTTCCATACCATTTTTTTTCTTTTTAAATATTTTTGTAATATTTACAACAATCCTTACATATAAATATATCTTGATTATATTCTTGCCCTCCCCCAAATTTTTTCAAAACCTTTTAAATTCCCTACGTACCCAACTTTTAGTTCTTTCTAAACAAACAAACAACAAAACTACCCCCAAACTAAGAAAACAAAATGAAACACCCAAACAGGAAAAAAAAAACCACCAAAGTTTAACCAAATAAAATAACCCACAAAATATTAGAATCCAGTTATATATTGATCAACTTCTCCTGAACATGAGGCTTTTCCTGGAGTAGTTGATATACCCAGTGTCACTCCGTTGAAGAAAATTGATTTCCCCTTTCCAAGCAGGTATAAATGAGAGTTCAGTCATAACATTTTACCCTAGCTGTTAGGTTTTCATTCATTCATTTTAAAAGGTATGTATATATGCATGTATGTATGTATGTATGTATAACAAAAAATAAAATAAGACAAAAGAAAAACTATCTCATCTAAGTTGGGCAGTATAAACCAACAGAAGGAAAAGGCTCAAGAGAAGAAACAACCATCAGAGAGGCACTCATTTGCACACTCAGGAATCCCATAAACCTCTAATCTAGAAGCCATAACACATATGCAGAGGACCTGGTGCAGACCTGTGCAGGCCCTGTGAATACTGCTTCAGTCTCTGGGAGTTCATATGAGCTTTGTTCATGTTGATTTACAAGGCCTGATGCCCTCCATCCCCTCTGGCTCTTACACTATTTCCACCTCCTCTTCTGCTGTGTCCATTTACTTCTGAGGGGAGGGATTTGATGGTGATATCCAACTTAGGGCTGAGTGTTCTAAGGTCCCTCACTCTCAGTGTAATACCTGGCTTGGGTCTCTGTGTTTGTTCCCATATGATGCAGGAGGAAGCTTCTCTGATGATGGTTGAACAAGGCACTGACGTATGAGTATAGCAGAATATCATTAGGAGTCATCTTGTACAACGTTTTAAAATCTTTATTCCTTTTCAAAACAGCAGTATTTGCTTTTACTTTCGGTCCCTGGGTTACCTAGCCTCTGGATCTTAGTCATCCAAACATTGTCAAGTATGGGTTCCATCTCATGAAGTGGGCCTTAAGTCAAACTGAAGTTATTGGTTGGTTACTCCCACAACCTATGTGTCATCATTGCCCTAGCATGTCTTGTTAGAGGCAGTACATTGTTGGAGATCGAAACGTTTGTGACTGGCCTGGTGTTTATGTTTTTCTTTTCGTAGCATGAAGAGTATGTTTCTGCACCAAAGATACTAGAACATAGGGGTGGAGGCTCTACATAGGCACCAGCTCAACATCTCCATGTTCAATGAATTGTGTAGGTGTTATCTTCAGCAATGGGGCCTTGTCAGTTTATGGAGAGCAACGTATAGTCTTGGCAACAGTCTGGTCTATATAAAAAAAACTGTGCGTAAATGTCATAACAATATTGTTTATATAAACCAAAATGGTAGAAACAGCTATCAGTGGAGGAAGGCACAAATAAAATGTAGACTGTCCACACAAGTGATTATTCTGGAACAAAAGGAAATGAAATTCCAATACTACTAGATCTTAAAACATTATGGCAAATAGAAGAAACCAGTCACAAAAGATCACCGACTTGGTACTTTCATTTATGTCCAGAATGGGCAAATACAAAGCCACAGAAAGCAGATTAGCAGCTTTGAGGAGCTAAGAAAGAGTGAAAGAATGAGGAGTGGCTGCTACATGACACGAGTTTTATTAGGAAGGATAATGAGAATATTCCAGATCACATGAGATCAGCCACATTCAGGATGGCATGACCATAGGCAAAATATTCCAAAAAATATTCCAAATTAGATAGTGATAGTAGTTGAATAGAGTCATAAGCAAAACACTGAACCACTAACCTGTAGGTTATATAGTTTAAGAGATTGGACCAATGCTATGTAAATTATATAACTCAAAAGACTGTTCCTGAAAATAATTATTAGGTCTAAAGAGAAGACTTATTAGTTTAGGGCACTCATCACTCTTGTAGAAGACTGGACATAGTTCCTACCACCATGAGGCAGTTCACAACAATCTGCAACTCCAGTTCCCGGAGCATCAACACCCTCTTCTGACCTCCAAAGGCACCAGATAGACACATGGTAATCAGACACACATGTAGCCATAACACTCATACACATAAAATAAAAATGAAGAACACTTACACTAAAATTCTCTCTTCTGTGAGTTTGTCTATAAGCCTACTGCCAGTATCTGAATACAGAATAATTAAATACATTTGTCTGGTACAATAGTATTTAAATTGAGTGTCCAACAACACATTTTAATAATGAAGAACCTTTACCAATCAAATGTAACCATTTTGCATTTTCTCATGCACAGAGGAACTAGAAGTCTTCATACCAAGAGATACACTGTAGCGTTAGAAGTTTGTGGAGTTGAGATTAAGCTATAAAAAGCCTGAGAAAATGAACTCACTTGGAAAGTGTGCCTTTCAGAAGCCCTTCAGCAACTCTTCATGTTTTCTATAAAAACAAGGCGCTTTTCTGCGTGTAGGAAAGAAGGTGTTATGTTACTATCTGCTGAAATGCTGAGTTGAACAAAATTATCTAGTGGAGAAACTGATAGGCTGTTTTGAAGGAAAAGGCTGCTACAGGAGAGTGACAAAATCCAGACCAGCCCACTCATGTGGCGATGTTTCCTTGAGAGACTGGTGGAAGAAAATTGACCTCATTGCAAAAACTTTTACCCACACTTCCCAAGTTCCCCTTCATCTTCACGAGCTTATCACTAGCCCATAAGAACCCTGAAACTCGGCAATGCCACACGTCCATTGCATGCTCTTGTCTGACTCCAAGAGGCGATTAGGCAGCTGGGAAGGAAAACAAAAAGGCCAAGACCAATTAGCAATGCTTTTAAACAGTATCCTGTTTAAAGAAACAGAGAAGTTGGTAAAGAAGATAGAGTGAGAAGAGCAAGGGAGGGGGGAGAATGAGAAAATATCAATCTAATTGGTTTCTTTTTTACACACACACACACACACACACACACACACACACACACACACATATATATATATATATATATATATATATATATATATATATATATTGAGGGGAGGGGCACTGTAAACATTGACTGTCATTCTATTTCAATATGTTTGTACCTGTCATTCATGACAGACTCTAGAAATGATGCAAATAAATCTGAAATTTGAGCACACAGAAAATAACTGTCTGGATTAAAAAATGGATACTGCCTGCATCTCTTCTGGCTGCAGTTTCTGAGAAATTATCTCTGTAGGATTAGGAAGGAATGACTAGTCAGTTAATAATCAGTCGGTGCCTTGAACTAATTTGGAAATGTAACATAGCCAAAGGATACCAGGATAAAAATCTCAACCAGGCCTAGTGGAGCACATGCTTTTAATCCTAGCAATTGGGAGGCAGAGGCAGACAGATCTCTCAGAGCTTGTGGTCAGCCTGGTCTACATTGCAAGTTCTAGGCCAGGAAGAGCTACATTGTGAGAGATGAACATACTGTCTCAAAAAATAATCATTCCATTCCTTTTTATGTTATAGTTGAAGAGTATTGCAACCTATGGCATCTCTGTCTTCCAACCCTCTAAAACCAATTGCTCTGCAACCCTCCTGTTCTTCTCATTATTTTAAAAAGAGTAGACATGTGACAAGTGACTCTGGCTCTCACACAGTGGCCTCCAGGATCATACAAATCTAGAAAGTTGAAAAAAAAGTTGAAAAAAAAAGAAGCTAATCGAAAAAGTCTGTGTATCGTGTAACAACCAGCATTCAGCATTGTAGAAGATAGTCACAGATGATTGATTGTCAAAGCTTAGGAGAAAGAGAAGAAATAGGTGGAACACAATGATTTGTTAGTTAAGTCAATGATTTATGATGCTTGACACTATAATGGAAGGAACAGAAAATTATTCATTTTCCCAAACACATAACATACAACACCACGAGTGAGCTCCCAGCCTGGGACTTTAAGTGATGAAGATCTGTCAATGCAGGTTCATCAGTTGTAATAGCTGGACCACTCTGGTACAGGGAAACATGGAGTTGTAAGAGCTGGACCACCCTGGTGAGGGAACATGGAGTTGTAATAGCTGGACCACTCTGGTACAGGGAAACATGGAGTTGTAAGAGCTGGACCACCCTGGTGAGGGAACATGGAGTTGTAATAGCTGGACCACTCTGGTACAGGGAAACATGGAGAGAAGAAGTTATGTGTTTCAGGGCACATTATATTATGGGAACTATTTGTACTTGTCTCTCAATTTTTGTGTAAACCTAAAGCTGCTCTAGAAAAATAACAGAACTTCCATTTAGCTTTTAAAAGCAGAAAAATTGATTCTCTTAGTAATCATTAACTTACTATGCCCCATTTATCTCACAGCTGAGATGAGTTGCAGAGTTGTGAGTGCCTATTAAAAAATTAAGATGCAGAGCCCCATGGTCAACATTTAAAAAATCCAATATGAGGCCAGGCATGGTGACACACGCCTTTAGTCCCAGCACTTGGGAGGCAGAAGCACTTGGATCTCCGAGTTCAAAGCCAGCCTGGTCTGCAGAGTGAGTTGCAGGACAGCCAGGGCTAAACAGAGAAATCCTGTTTTGAAAAACAAAGAAACAAGAAAGAATTCCAAGATGAAGACAACAGAACATGTAATCAAATGTGAGGCCTCTAAATACCAGGTTTTGTGCAAATATCCATATCTTACAAAAATGATTTTTTTCTGCCTTCAACATAATGTTCTGTCTTTGAAAAAAAAAACCTTCTGAAAGTCGAAAAATAGGAAGGGAGTGACAAGTCCTTAACTAGTTTGGCAGGTCCTTTATGATCACTGTATGCTTTGAATTTTATTTGTACTCTGAATGTCCATATGTTGAGAACTTGATCCACAGTGTGGCACTGTAGGAGTTCATAGAACCTTTGGGAGATGAGGCCCCCAAAGGAGTAATAGTGCCACGTTTATTTCAGAAATAACCAACAGCATCTAATTGGACTTAAAGGGAGGGAATTCATGCCTGGTACCATAAACCTAACCAACTGCCCTTAGCTGGAGGGGACATTGACCCAAGAGAAGAACCTACCTCTGCCATTTGCCTAAACCAATGTGATTTAGAACTGTATTCTAAGCACTTATTGTTACACCCACAAGTAAATGTCACTCTCATCCCTCATACAGGAAGCTTCGTTTTGCAACAGAAGAAGACTATTACATAGACACTCAGATCTCCAAAATTCAAAGAGTAAGTGACAGCGGAGTGGGCAAGTCCCAATTGATACATATACAATGGAACCCATATCCCTACGGTTCAGGGAGCATGACAGAAGTGGGAAGTGGGGCATGTAGAAAAATCCTATGGATCAGAGGACCAGGATGCATGACGCTAGCATTTTTCAGACGTGGCAGAGATACAACATCTGTGAAATCTTAAGAATATGGTTACCTGTGTAAGACCTGCATAATGCCAACACCAATTGAAATGCCAGTGTGGGTGGGGAGATTTCATAAGGCCCTGCCATGATATAAACAGCTATAGGTAATCAATGAATGGCTGGAAAGAGAGAGAGAGAGAGAGAGAGAGAGAGAGAGAGAGAGAGAGAGAATCAATCTTTCACAGGAATGAACTCCTCAATAGACTGTTCGATTCCAAGTCATCAGCCCTAAGCATATATACACTCAAACAACAATATTAAATGGACTCAGTATGTTGTATGGTGGAAAGAAAGTAAATAATGTAGGTCTCATCTATGAAATTATAAATACACACATATACAATTTAAATTTAAGAAAGAGATAAGTATTAGGAAAAGGGCTATAGATCATTGGGAGAAATAGCAGTGGCAGGCACAAGTGAGTTTCTTCTATAAGCTTGGACCTGGCCCCACTCAGTTTTCTAGTTTCCTGTACTAAGATGAGGTCATTTGATCTCATATTGTTCCACCACTGCTATCTTCTGTAATAGGATACTACCCAGAGAAATTTCACCAGAACTGAACCAACAGAGACATCATATCCTTTTCCAAAACTCCAAGCTAAATAAACCTCTTTTCTTTATAACGCTAACAGCCTCTGATCTTTCATTGCAGAAATAGAAAGCTCACTAACACAATCATCCAGCCAACTCATTTCCACCTCACAACTCACAGATGATCCCTGATGTCTGCATTCTACCATCAGAGAACATTCATTACGTTCATAGAATTTTCCACACTGACTTTGTCTGAGACTTTTTATATACTCCATGATTTATGAAAAGGTTTGTTCTGATAAACCCACAGCAAACTGAAAATATATCTAGTTGAGCATGGATTTAATCCACCTAACCTAACTGACATCACAGTTTAGCAATGCTACATAGTGCAGGTTTAAGTGAACTTGCATATTTAAAATACTATTTAATTTAGAAATGGAAAAAATGCCTTTTAACGCAAAAAGTGATTCATTTATCCAAACAAATCTGGATTTTGTGAAGTCATTTTATATAAAATAATGAAGACCTGAAATTCCTTCGTGGACTTTCTCATATTGCTGATTGTATTATATTGTTTTATTTATTATTATTCCTCTGTGTGTTCATGTGTGTGTGCGCATGCGCGCATGCACGCACACATGCATGCATGCATGATAATTTATCCATGTGGCTGTCTGAAGACATCTTTGTGGAATTGGTTCTCTCCTTCCACCTCAAACATAAATACTTTTACTCAGTAAGCCGTTTCATTACCCCACACCTCTGGCATTGTTTATTATTTAAAAAATATTTTATACTGTCTTGAAAGTGTTTTTAAAGCTTAAGACGATGCTGTCTTTTTAGATTTTTATTTTTTCTGTGTATGTGTATTTTGCCTGAATGTATATCTGTGCATCACTTGTGTGCCTGGTGCTTACGGAGACCAGAAGAAGGTGTTGAATCTCATAGAACTGGAGTTATAGACAGCTGTGAGCTTCCATGGGAATTGAAAGTGGGTCCTCTCTAGAGCAGCCAGTGCTCTAAACTGTTATGTTGTCTCTCCAGTCTACATGAGCACAGTTTCAGGTATATTTCTCCGTTATCTTAAAGATAGAAGATATAAGAAAGGAGAAGACTAATTCCACAAAGAAAACATTTTGGAAAACTTTACTTACTTTTATTTTACGTGTGGAATGTTTTGCCTGTTGGTGAGTCTGTAAACCTTATGTGTGTGCTCTCAGAGGCCATAAGAGAGGGACAGATCCTCAGGAACCAGAATTATTAAAGAACAGTTGTTAGCATGTGGGTGTTGGAAATTGAATACGTAACAAGAACTCTTAACTCTGGGACCATCTGTCTAGCCCCTGAAAACATCATTGTTATGATATAGCAATTTTTACTGAACATATCTAAAATTACTCCCAAATTAGTACCAAATCCACTGGGGTAATAAAGTCTATCCAACAAGGTCGAAATCTGAATGGTGTTCAACTTTGGCCTTTTTTGTAGCCTTTTGGTCATGTTTGAGTCTAGGTAATCTGTTGGTAGCATGGCATATCATCCTTAACCATGCCATTTTCCTAGCTTAGAATTGTTTTTGACATCTTTTCTTTACTCTTCTGATGAAAGCATTTAATAAATAATTTTGTTTTAAAAACAAACTTATAGCATTTTTTCATAAAAAATCCATGTTATTAACATATTATCTAACTACTATGATCAACTAGTCCTAGTTTTCCTCAGACTAGCTTCTGGCTAGCCCATTGAAAATCTTCTATTTTAGGATTCTCTACCCCCATCTTCAGTTGGGAGCACACTGGGATGGATGATTACTTACCCTTTCCACTTGCACAAAAATGATGTGCTATTCTGTGTCCTTCACAAGCTTGACATGGGGCTTTAAGTATAACATTTATTCAAAAGTACTTTGATTAATTTCATTTACATGCATTTTTTTTGTCACTGCACTTTTAAACCATTTCCAAACCATGCTTTTCTATATTTTCCCTATAAAGTCCAGGCACTGTTATAATTAGACAAAACGGTCTGTTGGTTCCTGGCAACCTAGACATAAAGAGAAAAATAAAAAAAATGTTCAAAGCCAAAATATTAATAGTTTTTTAAAAATATAGTTGAGCTATAAAAATCCTTATGGACTGAATTTACATCTATCTGCAACCATGGAGAAGTGAGTTTGGATTTTATGGCTAGATGAAGAGAATTGAATAATATAACCTCGAACACCTTTATTTCTTGGTGCTGATGGTCAGGTACTGAATCTGTCCTTTCTTCTTTGTTAAATGCACTGCATTAAAAATTACTTGGAAGTCCTATGAAAGAAGCAAATATCATTCTGTAAGCTGTGAGGAATTATGGAGTTTATCATTGTTAATACAAAAACAAAGCCAAAATCAACATTTTTAATCAAAAACCGACAGTAGGTCAGGGCCTGATCTTGGCTCTTGAAAAACACAAGCAATCAAGACTTCAATAATATTCTAAACAGAGGAAAAAGCACGAACAAAGATACACAGTAGAGACCAAGAAGTGTTTTCAAAGAGCAAAAAGAGTTTATTTTCCATTTGAAAGAATTTGAGGAGATGATAGATAACTGGGACCATTATCAAAGAAAGAAAGGTAGATATATAAAGATACCATGGGGCCCAACAAACAAGACCACGAGTTTAGACTTGACTCTAACAGCAGTGCAGAACCATCCAACATTTCATGTGCAAGTAGATGGTAGAGTTTCAATTTCCAAAATCTCCTCGATAATGAAAGGAAAGAAGACATTCTTTCTAGGTCATATTGAAGGCAAAGAAACCAGTCTTAAGGTTATAATAAGTGACAATATCATCTAATAAGGAACACTGCAGGTGTTTCCAAAAATAGAAGACACCTCACTTGATTAGTTGTGTGGAGGTGTGGAGAGAAAAAGGCTAAAACCGAAATTCAGGCAGTTTCAGAAATCAGCGTCCCCCTCTTTCACAAAAATGAGAACTCTGGATGAGAGATGAGTGGGTTTTAGGGAAGACAATCAATTCAACCATCTCATACATTGACCCCCCCAACTGAACAAAAATCTAAAGCTTACAAAAAGCACTGGCTTACATTGTCATGTCTGGTCTTCACACCGTTTACAGTTTCCTTCTTCTTCAGGCTAAGCAATATTCCACTGTGTGCACAGGCCAGGCTGTGTTGATCCACCCACTTAACTGTGAATATTTCTATGTCTTGGTGAAAGTGAACTATACTACACCAAGCATGACAGTACAGGTAACCCTCAAACAGCCTGATTTTAATCCGTTTGGATAAATATCAGAAAGTAAGATTGTTGGTTAAGATGATAAGTCTAGTTTCAATGTTTTGAGGACTCACAATATTGAATGGGCTATTAAGCTTAGTGAAATGATTCAGACACAGAGGCTATGATGATTATAGAAAATACACATGCACCTGTATGTATACACACATGCACATACACACACACACACAAGTGAGGTGTGGGTAGGATAATCAGTCAAAGTATATGACAATTACAAATGTGCACATCTACCAAATCAAGAAAAAGAAATGGGGCAGAATAATCAAATGTGTCACTTCAAAACAAATGTCAACAGATATGTAACATATAGAAAGCAGAGTAAATGGAACAATTAT
Organism: Microtus oregoni; assembly: GCF_018167655.1. Lineage (NCBI taxonomy): Eukaryota > Metazoa > Chordata > Mammalia > Rodentia > Cricetidae > Microtus > Microtus oregoni. Next base: position 280,643 of record NW_024544756.1, read on the forward strand.
TAATTTGCAATAATTCTAGACTTTCAGTGCCAAAACAGCCAATGATCTAGCACATTGCTCATATTTCTCATTCTTGTGACCAAATGTCTGACAACAAGCAACTTTATAAAAGAAGAGTGAACAGCTAGACATGGTGGCACAAAGCTTTAATTCCAACCCTTCAGAGGCAGAAGAAAGTGAACATCTTTGAGATCAAGGCCAGCCTGCTCTACATAATGAGTTCCAGAAAAACCAAAGCCAGGGTGACAAAAAAAAAAAAAAAAAAAAAAAACCCTGTCTCAAAAAAAAAGAGTTTATTTTGAACAGCCAATTGCATCAGAGAAAGTATGGTGGAAGGGCTTGAGGTAAGAAGTCACAGTCAGGAAACAGAAAGATGAGGGGGAAATGGGGCCAGGCTCTGAAGATGCCATCAGAAAATGGGCCCAGTGTGCACAGATTCCTGGGAAGTCGAAACAGCCTGCAAGAAAATGGTTTCCAGAAAGAGTATCGTAACCTAGCTAGATAGAACTCCCAGAACCTTTTTGAACGACACCACACTAGCTCCACCAGGTTATCCAGAATCCAAATGGGGGAAACAGTGCTGGAATTCTACTTCAAAGACTCTGAACCCAGAAGCAAGTGAGACCCAGGAAAGAAACCCTCAGTTACTGTGATGCAGTAACATCTTCTAGAAAATGAGACTGTACGGCAGATATTGGTGATGCCTCACCCTTGACCTTCACTTCTGCATGGTGGAGCTTGCACCCTGCAAACCCCTGTAAATCTCTGCTTCTTTTCCTGGCTGAAGGAGAAAGAGCAATGCGTCCTCGAGGAGGGCTACTGAAAATACCAGAAAGTTAATGTGCCTGAAAGCAGCCCTTACCTATGACAAAAAACAATTAAATTGGGGGGAAAATATACCAGCCTCTCCTCCCCTGGTTAGAAGAGTTGCAAAGCCAAATTTTATACTGTCCCAACCTGGCAGGATGGATCGCAGGCATCAGTAGTAGAGAAAGCTGTGAGTGCACACAGTTTAGTTTGGTGGTGTTCCCAGGAAATACTAGTTGAAGAGTGTGACATGAAACGGAGAAGGGAATGAAGCCAGTTAGCACAAATTACCAATATGGGCAACTGGGCTTTAAGCCTGCTGGGGACTTTGGGAAACTATGAAGAACACGTCTCAGAGTTCTCTGTACAAAGTTAGGGAAGCTAGTTTATTTCTGCATCCTTGCCTGTTGGACATGGGCTGTGGATTGATCTTGGCAAATAAAGACGGCTTGGCCAGGCCATCAACAGAGTCCACAAAGGCGTATCTGGAGAGGACCCTGTGCTGGGAAATGGAAGTCTGGAGTCAGGCAGTAGAGGAATGGTGAATGCCAAAGGGACCCAATAGCATCCACTACAGAGCATCACAGACACAATCAGCTCCTAGTGATGGATGGAAGCTTTGAAGGACAAATAAGAGCAAGTGGGATTAAGGAGAGGGCCGTGAAGAGGGACAAGAGCAATAGAAGGGAGGAGATTTGTTCTCAAGGAGAATCTGCTAAACAGAAGTGTTGCTGGAGGTCCTCCCATTCCTCCAGCCTATCACCGCTGAGGTACCAGCCCATTGGGGCGTGGTTTCTCTCCCTTTAAGAAAGTGGCCACTTCCCTCTCCTCTCTCTCTTCACTTCCTGCTCCACCGGCGACTAGACTCCTTTCCTGGTTGCATAGAGGGACAGTGATCTGTAAGTTTTTTCCCTTTAAATAAATACCACCCTAATAATCATAACCCCGAATTGGTGTGGCATTGTTTGTGACTTACGCCTTCACAGAAGGCTGTTAGACCTAGTCAAGAAGGTATAATGTGCAGATATAATGCCAGGGAGAGGAAGGAGAGCTAGGGAGGGGATCTGATAAGTGATATGAGGTATGCTCATGAAAAGAGGGGGAGATCTACCCCGAGACCCTGCGGTTGCACCATTCACTGTGCCAGGGACTCAGGCAGACAGATCATTCATGCCACAGAGGGAGCATCGTGATTTGCTTTTTAACACGTTGAATGTCGGGCTTCTTTTATTCAGAGAAATGCAGCGCACTGTGGGTGGAAGCAGCACTGTAACTGGAGTTTGAGGTGGTGCCGCAGCCTCAAGTTGTTCTTATCTTGGGGAACCAGGAAGCCAAGAGATAGAATGGTTGGCACTCGGTTGGTTCTCTCTTTTTTCTCTTTTGATTCAGGCCAGGATGCAAGCCCATTGATGGTACCACTCACATGAAAGGCCCGCCTTTCCTCTTCAGTTAAATTCCTCTTGAGAATTGCCCTCAGAGACACACACCCAAAGGCACCTTTCCTATCAGATGCTATATCAGGGCCGGTTGACAGTAAAGATGAACCATCAGAAGAATGGGTATATTGATCGTGGGGAATCCAGAAATAATATGTGCCACGGACCAATCTGATTTTACCAAATATAGGAGGCAAAATTGATTCAATAGATTTTGAAAGTCCTCTGCATGCCAAGTACTGTGTTAGCTACTAGAGCTCAGCACTGACAAATGGAAAATGAGGAAAGAAGTCATTTCTCTCTGGGAGCATATAGTTCACTACAGTACAGTTTCCAGCAATCATAAATGTTAGCAGAACCATGGTAACCGACAAGACAGGAGCCCCTGGAGAGTGTAAGCATTGAAAACAGAAGGACTTCAAGCAACTGCAGGTTTTTATGGACAACCAGAAGGAAAACATTTTTTAATGGACTAAGAACAAATTTAAAAGAAACTTTTTTTGTATTTTTGAGACAAGGTTTCTCTGTGTAACAATCTTTGCTTTCTTAGAACTTGCTTTGTAGGCCATACTGGTCTGGAACTCACAGAGGTCCACCTGCCTCTGCCTCCAAAGCACTTGGATTAAAGGTATAAGACACTACTTAAGACTCAAAATAATCTGTAAGAATTGGGTGCTTTTATGGTCACCATTCCCTACACCGAGGTAGCAGGGGTCACTTAGCAGACATATATTTACACTGCATTCTAGAAAAGATTGAAGATGAATAAGAACTAAGACTATTCATATCATCTAGGTGTCATAAATATTCCCTGCCACTAGACAATAACAAAATAAGTCTCAATTTGGATCCTTCATAAAGAGTTTTTGCTTTTTCCATTAATTCTGATATCTCAGTAAGAAAGGTGCTATCAAGTTGATCCCATAATATGTAACTCCAGGTACCTCCAGGTTGCTTGGTTGAAAGTAACAGGAATCTGATTCTAGGTTAAAATAATTGCAATGTATTGGAGAAATACCAACATATTCTAACAGTCAGGCTTGGAAAACACACAAGGATTAAGAGAGAATAGGTAACAAAATTGTACCTCCCGGACACCTGCTACTGCCACAGTGTCATGGGCCACAGAGAGCAATTCCTCTTTGCCACAGATCTCCAGACCTCTTTGTTTCTCTGTCATACACTCAAGAGACCAAGCTCAGATGGAAATATTTCCACTCCAGGTCCCACCCCACTTGACCTCATGAGTCTCCTACATAGGATGATAGAATCTGCTTCCAAGCCCAACTCTCACAGTGGGGGGAGACGGGTTCTCTGTAAGACATTGCTGGGAACATGACCTCAGGTCTGAAGAAGGTGGTTGAGTTCCTACCCTGGAAAATAACCTCAAGACAGGTTAAACTTCAAACCTTCTAAAGCAATTCCCAAGCAACTTGGTCTTCTCAGAAAATGATTTTTGTCCCTGGAAACATTAAATAATACTATTCAAAGAAAATGGATGGAAGGTAACATTTTGGTCTTGTTTTTTAAAAAGTGGTTTTCAGGGCTGGAGAGATGGCTCAGTGGTTAAGAGCTCTGCCTGCTCTTCCAAAGGTTCTGAGTTCAATTCCCAGCAACCACATGGTGGCTCACAACTATCTGTAATGAGATTTGGTGCCCCTTTCTGGCCTGCAAGGATGCATGCAGGCAGAGCACTGTATACATAACGAATAAAACTTTTAAAAAAGTTTTTTAAAAAAGTTGTTTTCAATGAGCAGAACTTCAATAGCAAGGTCTCTTTGCTCCAAACATAAAACAAGGTGCCTAGAATGTGTGTGCTTCCCATCAGTTTCTGCTTTGGCTTACAGATCTATGGGTGAGTACGTGTGTAATGTTTGTAGACACAGGGTGTGTGCAGGACATGGGGAGAGCAGGGGATCATTTTTAAAACATCTGATTGGAGACATCAAAGTGCTTATGGCTTCTTGCCTATTATTTCAAATTGCTTGTGATTTGTTAATGGTATATTTTTGGTTTTTGCTTTATTCTTGTCATGGAAAAAGAAGGATTATATTTCTAAATATAGTTTCCCAAGAAAAATGAAACAATTTTACACCATAAAAAGGAAACAAAATTGTGGATAAAAGAACTTCAATTTACATATGAAGAACAAAATCTTCTCAAAGGTGCTCTGATTCTGGCTCGAGAGATAGCTCAGTCAGTAAAGAACTTGCCACACAAGTACAGAAATCTGAGCTCTGTTTCCCAGCATCCATGTAAAAAGCCAAGCCTTGGTGGCACATGTATGCAATTCCAGTGAACGAATACAAAAATCCTGTAGTGAAGGAGCTGGCTGGCCAGTCAGCCTAGACAAACTGGTGAGCCTCCGATACTGAGGCAAATAGTACCTAATGGCAAACACCTGATGATGACCTCTGACCTTCCAAGGTGTGTGCCCATGCATGTGCCACACATGTTCACACATACATACACACATAGAGAGGGAAAAGGGGTAGTTTTCTAGTCTGTATATATCTACTTCCAGTATAATGAAAGAAATGGATATAATAAATCAAAATGGAAATGAAAAAGCTCAGAAATTGTTTTATGGATGAAGCCTTTAAAAATGCTAATGCAAACTATTGACATACTGCATCCAACAGTGACCAGCCCCATTCAAATCTATCTAGTGGCTCCTTTTTTCAGGCTGCACTAATCTGTGGTTGTTTCTAGGCTTCAGTATGGTGCCTGATTTGTTTCAGAAGTATGGACAGAAAGGAGAAGAGAAACCTGAGGCATACTCTAATCTTGGCACTTTTAGAAGATCGGAACCTAAGCCTCACCACGCAAGCATACAGAACATCTGTACTTGTATCACAGATGCAATGTTCCATTGGGTAGTAAGTTATATGGCCAGCACTCATGACTGCCTGAAAATACCCTATCTACTCTAGCAAACCAGATGATCCTTCTATGTGGGAGGGATTAAGGAACTGAGAACACAATCAACCTATCACACCATACAAGGAGCCCATTACTATGGCCCCAAAGGAGTTCAGTTTGAGCATCCAAAGCACATTTGATGAAGAATATCTTCATGTAGAAGATAGCTACAGTTCCTCTGTCACTGGATTAAATCACAAAGCAAGTCCACACTGCATGTGCAAGTTAAAAGGTTGTTCTCTAGACCTCTGGAAAGACCCAAATAGCCACATATTCTTTGCAACATATACCTGCTATTTATTAAGTAACTGAACTAACCTATTTGGAGCTTCTTCTAAGACCTCCATCTCCTCAAATAGTGACATTTATTGGGTCATAAATTAGGAAAAGTTCTTGGGAAAGTGACTGAGCCCTGGAGTTTCATATAGAAGGTTTCTAAATTTCTAGAGAGGTAATCTATGGTGGAATGACCGGCCCAAGGAAAGGTTGACCTGCCATAAGGGAAGCTTCAACTATATTATCAGGTAGCCCTGAAGCTTTGGAGATAAAGACAAGATGAATGTCCCTAATCCAGCCAGTCTAACTTTGGGAGGGTCAGTTTCTTTGTGCTGAGGACAATTTCAATGAGGAGCACAGTTGGTGGCCATCAGCCGACAACCATTCCAACAGTGAGATTTCAGTTGTTTGACCTAGAAGATGGATGTGGATGGAACTACATAGCATCCATGCATCTGCTTGAGAAACTATACCACATAGCTGGAAAGTATTACCCAATCCCCCTCTTGCCTCCTTGTGTCCTGAGGGCCCAAGCACATAACCATGAGGTTTGGTATGAGTTCTGTGAGTCAGCATCTGGTTCTCCATGAGAGACCCAGCACGTAAGCAGACAGGAAGTGACAAACCTGAGCAGCTGTCTACTATTCCCCACTTCTATATAGAAGCCAGCAGCATGTCGGAGATGAGAAATTAGGGAACACCTGATGATGGATATGCCAGTATTCTCCTGAAGAGCAGCGATTGGGTGAAATAGCCTTGAATAGATGGGAAAAAAATTTAAGAGTCAATGTTATGGTCAGTTAGTCAACTCAAAATAGAATGACTTAGGAAGAGAGTAGCAATGAGGGACTGTTAGGTTCGTCCATGGTCACATCTGTTAGAGATTGAATTAGTCATTCTAACATATACGAGAAGATCCATCCTGAAATTGGGTATCGCTATTCTCTGGTTTATGATGAGGACTGTATCAAAGCAGAGCAAGTGAGCCAAACACTAGGCATGTGTGCACTTCCCTTGTCTTTGCTCTGCTCTTGGAATTACTCCCTGGACTTCTCTGCCATGAAGGACGGTCATCGGGAATTGCACACTAACATAAATCCTGTCTCCCCTAGATTACTTTCTGTCAGGGAATTTTATCATGGCAACAGGGATGAAACCAGGACAGAGCAGGAAAAGGGTGAGCAGCAGTAGATATGTCAACTGAAGAGTGTGTGTGACTTACGCAACACCCATCTTCATGCCCTGCCAATCAAATGGCAAGAGCACTTTTCAAAATTCCAGTCCATACAGAGAGCACAGGTATGCACGCACCTGGACACAAGATGTTTTCAGTGAAATGCCTTAAGGTAATTTTGAATTTCAAGGGCTTACTTATCCTTGAGTCCAGATATCTCATGAGTATTGAGAAATCTAAGATTATGTCTTCCAGACATCCTCCATAAAACCGATGTGACAGAGTAGACATAATAATAACATTTGAATATTTGCAGTTACCCCTCACCAGTCTGCAAGAAAATAGTCTCCCGGGCTGGAGAGATGGCTCAGAGGTTAAGAGCATTGCCTGCTCTTCCAAAGGTCCTGAGTTCAATTCCCAGCAACCACATGGTGGCTCACAACCATCTGTAATGGGGTCTGGTGCCCTCTTCTGGCCTGCAGTCATACACACAGACAGAATATTGTATACATAATAAATAAATAAATAAATAAATAAATAAATAAATAAATAAATATTAAAAAAAAAGAAAATAGTCTCCCTATCTGTGTGTGTGTCTTTCCATCTCTCCCTCCATTGCTGACAATTAAAACCAGACAGACCAGCGTCCTACCTATAACTACAGGCTGGCAGGGGTCTCTTGATTGCAGAGTACACAGTCTAGCCTTTATTTGTGTTATCTGCTTTGACTACAAAGGTGAACTGGAACAGCCAAGAGAAGATAGAATCACTCTTATGAAGCCAAGAGCAACTGCACCTCAGGGAGAAAAGAGATGATCCAGAAAGGAAGCTGGGGAGGCAAGAGGTGCTGAGATAGACAAGACCATGAGTTGGCTGATTAGGGAGAGGACCGGGAAGAGAATGGAGAAAAAGAGAGAGCAAGAGAAAAGAAAGAAAATTTTATAAATCCAGATCATGAAAGAGTTGCGAGGTGACTTTCTGTGTGTTGTGTAATCTGACGTAGCTTAACAAAAGATTTATTTATGCAGCACGGAGGCCTGATCTTTCAGCGCCAGGAGACCCAGCATTGGGGTGAGTTTCTGGCCCACGGCGCCAGCCTGGGACGGGGAGCTCGGGGGTTTCTTGGCCCCCTGTCCTGCTTGGGCTCTCTGCTGCCTCTTTCTTCCTGGCCCACCCAGCTTCCGTCCAGAGCCCTCCCCACTTCACCCCCACTGCCCTCTTTTGGCGCATGGCATCGCCCAGCGCAGCCTATCTGGGCGCTGGGTCCAAGTACCCGGGGCTCCCGGGCGGGCAGCAGTTCCTTTGTTTCTGTGGCCTGCCTGCACCAAGCGGGGTAGGCGCTTTGTCTGCAAGCTGCCCAACCAGCACGGAGGCCTGATCTTTCGGCGCCAGGAGACCCAGCATTGGGGTGAGTTTCTGGCCCACGGCGCCAGCCTGGGACGAGCTCGGGGGTTTCTTGGCCCCCTGTCCTGCTTGGGCTCTCTGCAGGGCCTCTACTCCCCGGGTGCTGCCTCTTTCTTCCTGGCCCACCCAGCTTCCGTCCAGAGCCCTCCCCACTTCGCCCCCACTGCCCTCTTTTGGCGCGTGGCATCGCCCAGCGCAGCCTATCTGGGCGCTGGGTCCAAGTACCCGGGGCTCCCGGGCAGGCAGCAGTTCCTGTGTTTCTGTGGCCTGCCTGCACCAAGCGGGGTAGGCGCTTTGTCTGCGAGCTGCCCAACCAGCACGGAGGCCTGATCTTTCGGCGCCAGGAGACCCAGCATTGGGGTGAGTTTCTGGCCCACGGCGCCAGCCTGGGACGGGGAGCTCGGGGGTTTCTTGGCCCCCTGTCCTGCTTGGGCTCTCTGCAGGGCCTCTACTCCCCGGGTGCTGCCTCTTTCTTCCTGGCCCACCCAGCTTCCGTCCAGAGCCCTCCCCACTTCGCCCCCACTGCCCTCTTTTGGCGCGTGGCATCGCCCAGCGCAGCCTATCTGGGCGCTGAGTCCGAGTACCCGGGGCTCCCGGGGGGCAGCAGTTCCTTTGTTTCTGTGGCCTGCCTGCACCAAGCGGGGTAGGCGCTTTGTCTGCGAGCTGCCCAACCAGCACGGAGGCCTGATCTTTCGGCGCCAGGAGACCCAGCATTGGGAGAGCCAACATTGGGGAGAGACAGCGTTTGGAAGGCAAGGAGACCTAATCCGGTAAAAGAAGATCCATTGGGAGCATTTGAAAGAAGAGATGGGCCGACGTCAAGGCAAGAATTCGCCCAACAAGCTGAAAAGCAACATGAAGCTACCAGAAACAAGCGACCTCTCAACGGGAGGACAAGAACCCCTTAATCAAGAGGAAGGAGAAAAGATTGACTTCATGAAAGTGATTGACACCCTTAAACAGCATGTAAAAAACGCCCTTATAGAAATGGATGAGAAATATAACAGAAAGTTTGAAGAATTGAATAAATCAGTGAATGATACCCTAGAAAACCAAGGAAAAACAATCAAACAGATAATGGAAACAGTTCAAGACCTGAAAACTGAAATGGAGGCAAAGAAGAAAACACAAACAGAGGGCCGTCTGGACATGGAAAATCTAGGTAAACGAATAGAGACTACAGAAACAAGCATAACCAGCAGAATACAAGAGATAGAAGAAAGACTCTTGGATTCTGAAGATACCATAGAGAAAATAAACACACTGATCAAAGAAAACAGCAAGTCCAACAAACTCTCATCACAAAACATTCAGGAAATATGGGACACAATAAAAAGACCAAACCTAAGAATAATAGGAGTAGAAGAAGGAGAAGAAGGGCAGCTCAATGGTCCAGAAAATCTATTTAATAAAATTATAGAAGAAAACTTTCCCAACCTAAGGAAAGATTTTCCTATGAAGGTGCAAGAAGCATACAGAACACCGAATAGGCTGGATCAAAAAAAAACATCCCCTCGCCATATAATTATAAAAACACAAAGCATACAGAATAAGGAAAGAATATTAAGAGCTGCAAAGGAAAAAGGCCAAATTACTTATAAAGGTAAACCTATCAGACTTACACCTGACTTCTCCATGGAAACCATGAAAGCCAGAAGGTCCTGGATAGATGTACTGCAGAAACTGAGAGACCATGGGTGCAAGCCCAGATTACTATACCCAGCCAAGCTTTCATTCACTATAAATGGAGAAAATAAAATTTTCCAGGATAAAAACAAATTTAAACAATACGCAGCCACAAATCCAGCCTTACAGAAAGTAATTGAAGGAAAATCACTAACCAAGGAGTCCAACAATGACCACAATAACTCAGACATCTAGAGACCCTTCACCAACACAAAACAAAGAAGGGAAACACACAAACTCTACGACTAAAAAAAAATGACCGGAGTTAACAACCACTGGTCATTAATATCACTTAATGTCAATGGACTCAACTCACCTATAAAAAGGCACAGGCTAAGAGATTGGATAAGAAAACAGGATCCAACATTCTGCTGTTTACAAGAAACACACCTCAACCACAAAGACAGGCACCTACTCAGAGTAAAGGGCTGGGAAAAGGCCTATCAAGCAAATGGACCTAAGAAACAGGCAGGTGTGGCCATACTAATCTCTAACAAAGTTGAATTTAAACTTAAATCAATCAGAAGAGATGGAGAGGGGCATTTTATACTCATAACAGGAACAGTTCATCAGGATGAAGTCTCAATCCTGAACATCTATGCCCCTAATATAAAAGCACCCACGTACATAAAAGAAACATTGCTAAAATTCAAGGCAGCCATCAAACCGCACACACTAATAGTAGGAGACTTCAACACTCCTCTCTCACCAATGGACAGGTCAATCAGACAGGAACCTAACAGAGAAATAAGAGAATTAGTGGAGGTAATGAATCAAATGGACTTAACAGACATCTATAGAACATTCCATCCAAATAGGAAAGAATATACCTTCTTCTCTGCAGCTCATGGAACCTTCTCGAAAATCGACCACATAGTCGGTAACAAAGCAAACATCCACAGTTACAAAAAAATATTAGTAACCACCTGTGTCTTATCAGATCACCATGGATTAAAGTTAGAATTCAACAATAATGCTACCCCCAGAAAGCATACAAAGTCATGGAAACTGAACAGTCAACTATTGAACCATACCTGGATTAAGGAAGAAATAAAGAAAGAAATTAAAGTCTTCCTGGAATTCAATGAAAATAAAGAAACAACATACTCAAACTTATGGGACACTATGAAAGCAGTCCTAAGAGGAAAGTTCATAGCACTAAGTGCCCACTTAAAGAAAACAGAGAAAGCTCACATTGGAGACTTAACAGCCCACCTGAAAGCTCTAGAAAAAAAAGAAGCAGACTCACCTAGGAGGAGTAGAAGACTGGAAATAATCAAAATGAGGGCTGAAATCAACAAAATAGAAACACAGAAAACAATACAAAAAATCAATGAAACAAAAAGCTGGTTCCTGGAGAAAATCAACAAGATTGACAAACCACTATCCAAGCTAATCAAACGGCAGAGAGAGAATTTGCAAATTAATAAGATCAGAAATGAAAAGGGGGACATAACCACAGACACAGAGGAAATTCAGAGAATCATTAGATCTTACTACAAAAGCCTATATGCCACAAAATTGGAAAATGTAAAGGAAATGGATACTTTTTTAGATAAATATCATATACCAAAGTTAAATCAGGACCTGGTGAACAATCTAAATAGACCTGTTAGTCGCGAAGAATTAGAAGAGGTTATCAAAAACCTCCCTACCAAAAAAAGCCCAGGACCAGATGGTTTCAATGCGGAATTCTACCAGATCTTCCAAGAAGATCTAATACCTATACTCCTTAATGTATTCCACAAGATAGAAACAGAAGGGTCATTACCAAACTCCTTTTATGAAGCCACAATTACTCTGATACCAAAACCACTCAAAGACTCAACCAGGAAAGAGAACTACAGGCCAATCTCACTCATGAATATCGACGCAAAAATCCTCAACAAAATACTGGCAAATCGAATCCAAGAACACATCCGAAAAATTATCCATTATGACCAAGTAGGCTTCATTCCTGAGATGCAGGGCTGGTTCAACATACGAAAATCTATCAATGTAATCCAGCATATAAATAAACTGAAAGAAAAAAACCATATGATCATTTCATTAGATGCTGAAAAAGCATTTGACAAAATTCAACATCCATTTATGTTAAAAGTCTTGGAGAGATTAGGGATACAAGGGTCATACCTAAATATAATAAAAGCTATATACAGCAAGCCGACAGCTAACATCAAATTAAACGGAGAGAAACTCAAAGCCATCCCACTTAACTCAGGAACACGACAAGGCTGTCCACTCTCCCCATACCTCTTCAATATAGTGCTTGAAGTTCTAGCAATAGCAATAAGACAACATAATGGAATCAAGGGGATTCGAATTGGAAAGGAAGAAGTTAAACTTTCGTTATTTGCAGATGATATGATAGTGTACATAAGCGACCCCAAAAACTCCACCAAAGAACTCCTACAGCTGATAAACAGCTTTAGTAATGTGGCAGGATACAAGATCAACTCCAAAAAATCAGTCGCCCTCTTATACACAAAGGATATTGAAGCAGAGAGGGAAATCAGAGAAGCTTCACCATTCACAATAGCCAAAAACAGCATAAAATATCTTGGGGTACATCTAACCAAGGAAGTGAAAGATCTATTTGACAAGAACTTTAAGGCATTGAAGAAAGAAACTGAAGAGGATACCAAAAAATGGATGGACCTCCCTTGCTCTTGGATTGGGAGGATCAACATAGTAAAAATGGCAATTCTACCAAAGGCTATTTATAGATTCAATGCAATCCCCATCAAGATCCCATCAAAATTCTTCACAGATCTGGAGAGGACAATAATCAACTTTATATGGAAAAACAAAAAACCCAGGATAGCCAAAACAATCCTATACAATAAAGGATCTTCTGGAGGCATTACCATCCCTGACTTCAAACTCTATTACAGAGCTACAGTAATGAAAACAGTGTGGTACTGGCATAAAAACAGAGAAGTCGACCAATGGAATCGTATAGAAGACCCGGATTTTATCCCACAAACCTATGAACACCTGATTTTCGATAAAGGAGCTAAAAGTATAAAATGGAAGAAAGAAAGCATCTTCAACAAATGGTGCTGGCACAACTGGATGTCATCTTGTAGAAGAATGAAAATAGACCCTTATCTATCACCGTGCACAAAACTCAAGTCCAAATGGATTAAAGACCTCAATATCAGCCCGAACACACTGAACCTGATAGAAGAGAAAGTGGGAAGTACCCTACAGGAGCTGGGCACAGGAGATCGCTTCCTATGTATAACCCCAGAAGCACAGACATTAAGGGCAACATTGAATAAATGGGACCTACTTAAACTGAGAAGCTTCTGTAAAGCAAAGGACATAGTCAATAAGACACAAAGGCAACCTACTGATTGGGAGAAGATCTTCACCAACCCCACAACAGACAAAGGTCTGATCTCCAAAATATATAAAGAACTCAAGAAACTAGACTTTAAAATGCTAATTAACCCAATTAAAAAATGGGGCACTGAACTGAACAGAGAATTCTCAGCAGAGGAAGTTCAAATGGCCAAAAGACACTTAAAGTCGTGCTCAACTTCCTTAGCAATCAGGGAAATGCAAATCAAAACAACTTTGAGATATCATCTTACACCTGTCAGAATGGCTAAAGTCAAAAACACCAAGGATAACCTTTGCTGGAGAGGCTGTGGAGGAACGGGTACCCTCATCCATTGCTGGTGGGAATGCCATCTTGTGCAACCACTGTGGAAGTCAGTGTTTCGGTTTCTCAGGAAATTCGGGATCAACTTACCCCTGGACCCAGCAATACCACTCCTGGGAATATACCCAAGAGATGCTCTATCATATGACAAAAGCATTTGTTCAACTATGTTCATAGCAGTATTATTTGTAATAGCCAGAACCTGGAAACAACCTAGATGCCCTTCAATGGAAGAATGGATGAAGAAAGTATGGAATATATACACGCTAGAGTACTACGCTGCGGTAAAAAACAATGACTTCTCGAATTTTGCAGGCAAATGGATGGAAATAGAAAACACTATCCTGACTGAGGTGTCCCAGACCCAAAAAGATGAACATGGGATGTACTCGCTCATAATTGGTTTCTAGCCATAAATTAGGGCCACGGAGTCTACAATAGGTGAACCTAAAGAAGCTAAGTAAGAAGGTGAACCCAAGGAAAAACATATAGTTATCCTCTTGGCTAAGGGAAGTAGACCCAATTGCCGGGGAGAAAATTAGGATCTTGGGGGTGGGGTGGGATGGGGGTAAGGGGAGATGGGGAGAGAAAAGGTAGAAGGGAAGGAGGGGGGATTTGGGGAATCAGGAGAATTGGGATAAAGGAAAGGTGGATAGGGGAGCACGGAACCACAATTCTTAGTTAAGGGAACCACTTTAGGGTGAGCAAGAGATTTGACCCTAGAGGGGCTCCCAAGTGCCCAACATGAGGTTCCCAGTTAGTTCCTTGGGTAGCTGAGGATTGGGAACCTGAAATGACCCTATCCGAGAGCAATACTGACGAATATCTTGCATATCATCATAGAACCTTCATCTGGTGATGGATGGAGACAGAGACAGAGACCCACACTGGAGCACTGGACTGAGCTCCCAAGGTCCCAATGAGGAGCAGAAGGAGGGAGAACATGAGCAAAGAAGTCGGGACCACGAGGCGTGCACCCACCCACTGAGACAGTGGAGCTGATCTACTGGGAGCTCACCAAGGCCAGCTGGACTGTGACCGAAAAAGCATGGGATAAAACCGGACTCTCTGAACATGGCGAACAATGAGGGCTGATGAGACGCCAAGGACAATGGCACGGGGTTTTGATCCTACTTAATGTGCTGGCTTTGTGGAAGCCTAGCCAGTTTGGATGTTCACCTTCCTAGATATGGACAGAGGGGGGAGGACCTAGGACTTACCACAGGGCAGGGAACCTGGACTGCTCTGTGGACTGGAGAGGGAGGGGGAGAGGAGTGGGGGGAGGGGTAGAAGGGTGGGAGGAGGGGGAGAAGGGTGGGAGGAGGGGGAGGGAAATGGGAGGCTGGGAGGAGGTGGAAACTTGTTTTTTGTTTATGTTTTTTTTCTTCTTTTCTTAATAAAAAAATTATTAAAAAAAAAAATTTATTTATTTATTTCAACTTTTGAAGCTTACTGAATTTGTGATTGTTTAGCTGTGGTATTCAGTAGCTGTATTCACTTAATTGAGACAAGAAGTTAGTTAGATTTCTCCAAGTTATACAAAGGAAGAAAGACAACCAATAAAGATTTGTCCCGTTAGAAACACTATGGTGTATTTCCTTGTGATGGGTCCCAAAGGGCTGTCTCACATTCTTCTAAGCTCTTTGCTGTGCTATCTACATATAAAAACCCCACAGGTTCTTCTTTCTCGCAGTGGTAATTATCCATATTATGTACATGATTTATGACCGCTTTAAAGGCAAGGCCTGCCCGTGGAGACACTAAGACCTTATTAGTCCATACAGAGCACTGGACCAATAAATAAAACCTTTGAGAATAAGAGTGGATCCTGATGTTGTCCCACAATTAGCTAAAGTGAAAATGAAATCAATGGCGTCCTCCAGGGAACCCAGAGGGCAAACCCAGAGGAATATTTGTAACATGAAAGACACAGTCCTTAAATTACTTTTAAATCTCTTGAGGCTCAGAGTTTTTGTGTGTGTGTGTGTGTGTGTGTGTTTTTGTAAGTCTAAAATCTCCAGCTAGACCCCAAAGGTAAATGTATTCATTGTTTAATGTAGGAACTATTTGCACTTTCCAATTAAACTTGTCAGGAGTAATTTAAAAGCTTAAATGGATTAGGAACAACCTTTAGAGAATCCTTGTTCAAAATACAGTGATTATGAGTATTACACAGAGAAACCACAAGCTGGGTGTGCTAGCACCTACCTTTAATTCCAGCACTCCAGAGGCAGAAGCAGGTAGTAGCTCTCTATGGGTTCCTGGCCAGCCAGGTACACAGAGGCAGACCCCATTTCAGATCCAAACAAAACCACATCATCCATTACTCAATTCTCTCCTGTCTGTTTCTCATGTCCTTTGTTCAAATCCTTCCCCAGTCCTGATTAATTTGGTGAAATGGAATTTGGGGCTTAGTGTTACTAATTCACAAACTACATTCATAGATCCTAAAAGAGAGTAAAAAATGTATACCAGTCTACATAAACAGGCTCTTGGTAGAGAACATCCCCCTTCCTATTGCTGTCTGTTTGCACTGTGAGCTATCGCCTTCTCTTTGCAGTCAAAGCTATGTATGAGAAACACTGCTTCACATGTCAGAGTTTTTCTCATCCCCATCGTAGGAAGCAAGCACAGTCAATGGAAGAGGCTAGGCAGCATTTTCCAGGCAAATCTAGAATGAGTGGCTCTCAAAGTCCTGATCATCCATGATTACAGCATGGTGGTTGAGTCTGCTCTTGTTTGTTTCTTTAAAAGAAGGCAAAGAAGGGGTTCCCGCCCTTGTTTTCTGTTCAGATGCAGGTAAAATGATCTGAGTTGTTCAGAGGGAAAAAGAAATCATGAAGCTATGAGAACTCCAGGCAAAGTAACTGAGAATTAGGGATTATGTTAGGGATTTTACAACTCTATTTTCAGAACCCAGATGGTTCAGGAAATAAGGCCAACAACCAATAAATGGGGCATCATTAAAAAGGTAAAGCATTTCTGTCCTGCAAAGGAACTGAGTGAAAAACCAGCCTAGAGAATGGGAAAGAATCTTTGCTAGCCACACATTGGACAGAGGATAATATCTAGAATATACAAAGAACTGAAAACACCAGACAACAAAAATCAAGCAACTCCAAGTGGAACACATTGATGAGTTTACAGTGGGTTGAATGCAAATCTCCACTAAACATACAGAAAAAAAATGTTTAACTTCACAAGTCATCAGAAGAGTGTAAATCAAAACTATATTGTGATTCCATCTTACTGTCTGACTGCCAGTCTCTACAGAGCAAGTTCCAGGACAGCCAGGGCTACACAGAAAAATCCTGTCTTGAAAAACAACAACAAAAGTGAGAAAAGAAGAAAATAAAAGCAAAGAAAGAAGCCCAAAACAAATACTGACATGGATGAGAAAACAAAGGAACTCTTCCACATTGCTGATGGGGAACCAAATGGAGTACATTAACCTCTTCCAAGGACAGTGCCCTCAATGATTTAATTACCTTACATCAAACTCCAACACTTAAAGGTACCAAGTTCCAAAGTTGCTACCCTGCGAAAAATGAAACTTTGAAGGCATTCTAATCACATTAGGTCTGAGTTGAAATGGCATCTAGTCCTTATTGCTCAGTTCTCTCTTACTGTTATTTTGTTTTTATTTTTATTTCATTTTATTTTTAGCTTTTCAAGGCAGGGTTTCTCTGTGTAACAGCCAAGACTGTCTTGGTACTCACTTTGTAGACCAGACTGGTCTTGAACTCATGAGATCTGCCTGCCTCTGACTCCCGAGAGCTGGGATTAAAGGCGTGCGCCACCACAACCCAGATATTTTACTGTTGCTTTAGCTTATCTCAGTGACCTTACAATCTACTTGACTTTTTTCATACATTGAAGCTTTAGTTCCATCTACCCCAAAATTTTTTTTGTAGTTTGAGAATTTTTTACAAACATATAATGCATTTTAGACAAATCCTTTCCCCATTCTCTCCCCTCCAACTCCTCTATCCCCCAAAATGCATTCCCCTTCAGACTTCATGTGGTCTATTTTTAGGCCCATAAGTTCACTTAGTGCTGTCAGTATGTGAATGAATATAGGTCCACCTACTAGAGATTGGTAGTGATTTTTATTTCCAGCAAAAGAGATAGGAAAACACATGACTTGTATTCTGGCTTCTTTCAAAAATTGTTGAGTGAACCCATGCAAAAAAAAACGTAATGACTCAGCAATCAAAGATAATACACAATGAAAAATAAGAGAAAGAAACACAGTTTGGACTCATTTTAGAGTATTTCCTTCAAGGATACTGTTTTGAGAATTATGTTAACAATCTATGTAACTATACCTAAGGATATAACAATTGTTTAGGATTCTTTTGTTCCTTTTACTAGGAAAAAACTAGATAAACCTTGTTTCTATTAATCATCTATTGACTACAACTTCATAAATACAGTTCAGTTGTACACAGTGTTATTTTTTGGTACAATTCTCTTTATATAAATCTAGAGTGCTCCAGCAGGATTGTGTGAGTAAAGAGGCTGAAATGATACTCAACCTTCAAATATGAGTAAAGTAATAGTAATGTTATCAGTGAGAAAATAATGATTCTGGTACATTTTAGTGTTCAAAGTATTAAAAAGGGGGGGGGGACCTTAAGTCTTTTTTGTGAAATTGGATTACATCATATATCTGATCTGAATATGTGATCAAGATACAGTGCATATTCCTAGGCTAAACATAAACATGTGGGAAACTTTGATCTCCAAAACCACAACCATCAGCATGAAGGATATCACTATCATTAACATCAGAACCACTATAGATAGGCTGGAGGTTTTCAGAGATAGGTTCCAGCCTTTGAAGTGGGACAAGTCCAGAATGTGTCCTTTGAGCTATGTGGTCATCTTTGCTTCTTTTCCTGTTCCTATGATATAATACTATGATCAAAGCAAGTTAATGGAGAAAAAGTTTATCTTGGCTGATAGTTGTAGAGGAATACAGTTTATCACCTCGAGGAAAGCATGGTGGCAGGATCAAGAATCTAACTGGCTACAATGTGTCTGCCCTCAGTAAGCAAAGCATAAACAGGAAGTGTGGCAGGGATATAAAGCACCTTCCTTCTTGCAGTGACCTACTTCTTCAATAATGTCCTACTTCCTAAAGGTCCCACAACATTGCCAAACAGCTCTACCATCTGGGGACTAAAGGGTTAAAATACATGAGCCTGTGGGGAACGTTTCTAATTCAAACCATAACAGTAACATCTAAGCATCTTTAGTTGGCTAGAAAACTACATAATACCATGGATGCTAGATTCTATCATAATTAAGAAACTAACAATAGGCTGGTAATAGCTGGCACTGCAATGCCAGGAAGATAGAATGTTCTATAACCCTACAGAACTAAGGTACAAACTTACCTCCATAATATATCTGTGGGCCCTGGTCAATATCCCCAAGTTCTTCCAAGCCTTGTTTTATCCCATTGGAAACCCTCTGTCTTAATTTGGGTTCTACCAAAAGAAAAACTATGGGAAAGAAGGAGATGCAGAAAAATATTTGTGGAAGAAATTATCCAAAGGTTCAAGAAAAGGATTAGAAAAATGAAGCAGAGAAGAAAAGTCAGCAAAACGTGCATCAGTCAGAAGGGTCCTGGTATTGACAGGCGGGGCAATTTTTTCCAGAACTTAGAGAAAGCACAGAAAATGCAACTCAGAATCACTAATTAAAACAGGCAGAAGCTCTGGCATGTTTATCCTTCTATCTAATATTGATTAAGGGCTCTCCTCTGAGGTGTCAATTGCATGAAATATCAAGGAAATTAAGTGAGCTCCACAGTCGCAAGAGGAAATTCTCAGACAGACTTTGTTTCCCTTTTTTTGTTTGTTTGAGATAAGGCTTTACTGTGCAGCCCAGGCTGGCCTTGAATTTATTCTATATACCAGATTTGTTGGGGGATATTTGATCACACTGTGAACCTCAAGTATGCATTTGTGTTAATTAAATAAAATTAACCTTGGGTCAACCAACAATCACAGTGTCTGAATGGATCCACACTAAAACCTCTGAATTTATGTTATGATTCTATTGCTTGGTGTTCTTGTGGGACTCCTAACAGCAGAAGTGGGGGGTGTCGTTGACTATTCTGTCTGCTATTGGGACCCTTTTACTCCTTCTTGATTGCCTCATCTAGCCTTGATATGAGGGTTTGTGCCTAGGCTTATTGCATCTTGTTATGCAGTGTTAGGTTGTTATCCCTGCTAGGGGAGAGAGGAAGTAAGGGGGGTCTGGGAGCAGGGAAAGTAGGGAAAACTATAGTCAGGATGTAATGTACATAAAGAAAATAAAATTAAAGAATAAAACTCAGATAAAAACTCAATAAGAAAAATGTTAAAACAAAGTAAAATGGAACAAAGTTCCTTTAAAAAATACCTTTGAGTTTATTTGTGTTGTCCTGCCACTTCTGACATGGGGCCTATCCTGAAGTATGGTTGATATACCCAGTGGTACTTCATTGGAGAGACCTGAGTTTCCCTTTCCCAGCAGGTACCAACTGCACATAGCTTCTTGGTTAGGGATGGAACCCTGTGTCCACTTCCCCTTCTCAGACTGGGACCCTGTGCAGCTTTAACCTGGCTTGCTGCCAGTCTCTGTGGGTTCGTATGTGCATCAGTTCTATTGTGTCTGGAAGACACTATTTTCTTGGAGTCACCCACCACCTCTGCCTCTAACAATCTTTCCACATCCTCTTCTGCATAGGTCCCAGAGCCTTGAGGGAGAGGTTTAATGAAGACATCCCATTTAGGACTGAGGACTTCAAAGTCTCTGACTCTCTGCACATGAGGATGGGATCTTTTTAAACAGCCTCAGCCTCATCATTTCAAAGGAAGGCAACTTCCAAATTCATAGACTCTGCCATCAAAAGGATGATGCAGATGTGATTAACTGTAGACTTTAAGAAGGAGAGAAGAACCTTGATTATCTAGGCAGACTTAACACCATCACAATAATCTTTACAATTAGAAAGAGAACAGGAAGGTCAGAGGAGATGAGATGACAAAAGGAATGTTGGAGAGAAGCTAGAAGGGGGTACACTGCTGGCTTTGAAAACAGAAGAAAGGCAAAATCCACAGAATGAAAGTGGCTTCTAGAAATAGCAAGAAACAAAGGAACAAATTCCCTAAATTCCCCAGAAGAAACACAGTAGTTCTGGTACCTCAGGTCTACCCTGGTAAGAAGTTTTACATACATTAAAATTCCAGGACTGTAAGGTAATAAATTTGTGTTGTTCTTTCTTTCTTTCTTTCTTTCTTTCTTTCTTTCTTTCTTTCTTTCTTTCTTTCTTTCTTTCTTTCTTTCTTTCTTTCTTTCTTTCCTTCCTTCTCTCTCTCTCTCTCTCTCTCTCTCTCTCTCTCTCTCTCTCTCTCTCTCTCTCTCTCTCTCTCTCTCTCTCTCTCTCTTTTTTTATCTTTGAGATCATAATATAATTGGAACATTTCTTTCCTTCCTTTCCCTCTACCTAAATCCTCCCATATAGGCCTCCCCAATCTCCTTCAAATCCATGGCATCTTTTTCATTATTATACATGCATATTTGTATATGCATATATGCCTATATTCCTAAATTTTAACCACCTCACCATAGCTAACCAAAATGCTGAGGGGTAGAGTTCAATATAAATCAATACATCTCAAAATCCTCTCATATTTAAGGTTCAGTGAACATTGTGGAAGAAGAGGTGGAAAGATTATGAGAAGCAGAGGATCAGGGAGTTTTCTGTGAGACTATGTCTCCTAGTAATATCAGAAGTTACACCCATAGAGTCTCACCATCATGACTTCCCAAATATGACCTGAACAAAGATGACATCAGTGAACATGCTAAAGTGGGCAGAGAGCGGGTGAACTCATGAGGCTTCAATGCTACACAATGAACTACAGGCAAGTGAGGAAAGCTAGGAGTGGGGGAGGCAGCCTTCCTTATTGGTTGTTTAGAGCCAAATAGTCAATGATTTTTTGACAAGTTCACACAAGTATACAATGTATTGTGATTATATTCACTCTCCATTACCCTATGGTGTCCCCCTTCTTTTCCCTCTAAACTTTTCCTTCCCACCTAGTTCCCCAGTGTTGAAACCATTAGAGAAAATAGCACCCTCCTCTCCAGCAGCCTTTAACATTCAATTAGCATTGCAAAAGACATGGAAGCTCATGGACACCTTCTCTATCAAAGTTGGAGGACCCAATCTTGTGCAGTCATCAACATGCTCATAGCTGCAATGTCAATGCTTTATAACAAAATTCTTCATCCTTTTTCCTCTCATTTTATTTCTGCCATGTCTTCCGTGATGTATCCTGTGCCTTGGGGGTGGGGGGGGCAGTCGTGATATAGGTGTCCTGGTTAAGGTTGGTCCTGTCCTAAGCCACTAAGCACACAATATTCTGATGTAGCAGCAACTGGAAATTAATACATATGCACATATCAATTACAGCAGACACCACCTGTTCTTCAAAATTGAAGGTTACCAAAATATATATGAATCCATCTTAGCAAAGATCATGATAAAAAGATATTCAGTAATAACTGTTATGTACTTAGGCCTAATCATATTGACATTTATAAAACAATACCTTCCCTGAAAGACTTTTCCCGGTGAATCATTTACAAACTGAACTTGGCTAAACCATATCTCATTACTTGGACAAATAGAAATCACTAAGAAACAAAATACTGTCCTAAAGCAACAGAGTTTCGTCACACAGAATATGTATGTAGCATGCTACATACATAGAAAGATGAATTGTTATTGCCCAACCTGTGCCATTGAGATAGTAATATAGAGTAATATAAGATCATTAGCTCTGTGCTAATGATCACATACATAGAGGAGAAAACATAGTTGCTAGAAGTCACTCTCCCTTGGTCTACTATTGAGAGTCAATCCCTATTCCCAGTCTTCTGTGTTTGGAGTGCATAGCTGGTGCTCAAAAAAAAATTTCTAAAGTTAATCCTTTAGAAAATATCACCCTTCAAAAATGGTGGGTTTCCATTTTTAAAAAAAAATGTTGTGAAGTGTGCTTCAAAATATATGTTTCAAAAAAGGGTATGTTTCAAAAAATGTTTGAAGGGAGATTAACAATACTCTAATCTGCTTAATAACTGAAGTTAATTTATGAGAACTATAAATGTTAATCTATTTCCAATTTTAAAAGGAGAGAACATAATATTTATAAGCAGATTAGTGTATTTATGGCTAGGTACCTAAACTAAAGTGGACAGTCTTCCAGGAAGAAGTAGCAAGGGCTAAGATTTAGTCCCTGAGCAGTATTGGAGGTACTGTCCAGCCTTAAGTGAGTTTGTTACATCCTCTGATACTCATTTTTTTTCTGTAATATTAAACCTTGAAAGTCACTAGGGAAGTCTAAGGCTTTTTACAGCTCAAAACCAATTTATACTTAAGCCTAACCTCAAACTTGCTTTATTAATCTTATTTTTGTAACAATAAAAATCTAACTAACAAAGACATTTAAATCTTGGGTTATGTCTTTGACAAGTGGAGAGAACTCAATGAAAAAGTGCAGAATGGTTTGTCTTATAGCCTACTCAGCATTTAGGGATTTGATGCCTTCATTTGTCTGGTAATGAAAATGTTGATATGGATTTTTGCACTCCAAAAAACTGTTATTGTTTTTGACAAGAAACATGTGTGGACCAAAGGGGTCCAAGCAACAGACACACATGTCAGCATGTGCAGCTTTACCACCCGCTGCCCTCCACCAGTCCCTTCTCTCTTCCCTACCTCTGTCCAACATCATTAATCAAGATGCAGGCTTAACTATAAATAGGCCCTGGAATTGACTTTAACATAGTGGGAAAGGTCTGGGGTAAGTTCCAGCTTGGCTGCATTTCACTTCATTCCTGACAACCTTCCAGCAAGGTCTAAGCCTCCTGCTGCCCTCCCCTTCTCAGTAGTCACCATCCTTCACACTATAACTAGAGGCAGCACCTTCCTTTGCTTTCACTTTGAACAGTTCTCACACTATTTTCAATTGTCACATGCAATGCCTGTGCTTGGTGCCAAAAGATGATATAGTCATAAAGAGTTATCTATAAATAGCATACAAAAGTACCTGGAGGTTTTAGTTTGATCAATAATCCAAATATAGAATTTCACTAAGACCAAAACAGATTTGTAGAGATTTTCATTATGTAAATACAGGAAGATAAATAGGTCAAGTAGGAAGAGGAAGAAGAGAGAGGAGAAAAAGAGGAAGAAAATGATGAAGAGGAGGGGGGACACAGAAGAGGACAGTGGAGAAAAGAGTATGAGGAGGAAATTGAGGGAGGAGGAAGAAAGAAAAAAGGAGAGAATAAGTATGGACAGGAAAGGAGGAAGAAGGATGATGTAGGATTCGCCTCTGTAATACCATTGGTTAATAAAGAAGCTGCTTGGGGCCTATTGCAGTGCAGAATAGGGCAAGTCAGGAATTCCAAGCACACAGACATAGAGAGAGCAGGCAGAATCTAAGAGAAGCCATGTAGCCGCAGGAGGAGAAAGATGGCATGCACCTGTACTGGTAAACACAAACCTCGTGGTAAGATATAAAATAATAGAAATGGGTTGATTTAAGATACAGGAGCTAGGCAAAAAGAAGTGTGAGCTAATAAGCCAAGCAGTGTTGTAATAATATACATTCTGTGTGATTATTTTGGGTCTGGGCAGCTATGAAACAAACAAGCAGTCTCTTCCTACAGAAGAAAGGAAAGAGAGAGAAAGACTGGTAAGAAGAGGAAGAGATCAACAAGAGGAGAATAGACAGCATGGGAGAAAAAGGAAGAAGAAAGAAATGGAAGGAAGAGTAAAGGAAGGAAGAAGATGGGAGAGAATGTGAAGAGGAAAGGGGAGAAGCAGGAGGGGATAGGACATAGAGAAAAGGAAGAGAAGAGAAAGAGGAGGAGAAGACGGAAGTGAGGGAAGAAGAGGCACCACTGTCAAGTCAGAAAATAACAAGAAGACGTTTAAAGGAGTCAAGAATAAGGACAAATTTCCATGCTCTGTAAAACTTCTGATTCACAGAGAATTTTATGCTCATGTGTCTTGTCCATCCTGCTCTAAACATGGAGTTATAAATATGGTAAAATGAAGAAAATCTCAAAATACTGTTACTAATGTCAGAATAAAAATCCACATATTCTTAAGGATTTACAAGGACAGGTAGAGCCTAAGTGTGCTGTGTCCTGAGCCCCACAGAAAGCAGTAAGTGGGTCTCAAATTATTCTTTCCATTGGGTAATTTCCAGTCCTTTTTTTAGACCTAATCTTAAATTTAGACTAGATTTATAACACTATAGTTGCTAAAGGACGCTAAAACCAAGCACTGACAACTGGTTGCAGGGTTTACAGATTTTGTCATTGCTTATCAAGGGGCAGAATATAATTTTATTTTCCAGAGAATGTTTTACAGTATCTAGAAATATCATTGGTTCTCATAACTGTATGGAAGTTAATGGTACTCATATCTCGTGAGTAGAAGCCAGGTATACAACTAAACATCCTACAGTATACAACCAGTGCCGCTATTGAGAAATCCTGAGTTATGTATGGCTGAAGACGTACAGAAGGTAGAGGTTTCAATATAACATTTGTCTAGACAAGGATCTGACCCCAGCTGCTACTGGCTATATATTATTTCTAATTAACAATGGAGAAGGCACTTCAAACATCACACTGCATATGGTGGTGTAGAAGTCAGCTGAAAAAATCCAGATGTGAAGAGGTTCTATAAGGGAGGGAAGGAAGATGGAAGGGAAGGAGAGAGTGGGGGAAGATGAGGGAGGGAGAGGAAGACAGAATCAGAATGAAGCAAAGTAAAAGAACAAGGGAGTAACGTATAAAACAAATGGTCTGGGGAAGTGTCTCTTGGTAAAGCACTTGCCATGCCAGAGTGAGGACCTGAGTTTGAATCCCCAGAACCCATGTAAGACTGGGCATTGAAGGGTGCCCAATGGAGACTAAGTTTCTATAATCTTATGGGTCACCTAGACTGGCATATGCAACAGTGAGGAACAAAATAAGGTAAAAAAGCAAGAATGAATACCTAGGGTTGTCGTTGGACTTATACTGCCTACTCCTGCCCACTATGACATGGGCACATATACATCATTTACGCACTTAAATAGGTATCATACAATACTCACATATACACATATACCATATAGACACTTATCCAGTACACACATATGCATATACATCATAAACATACACATAATGTACATACACTTACACATACATATTATACACATATGTATAATATACAGACATATGAATATACCATACATAAACATATAATATACATTGCACACAATACACATATACATGCATATCATATATGTATATCATATATGTGAATGATACATAGAAATCACATGTGTATGCATATATCATACATATAAATATATACGTCACATATAAATATATGATATGCATATATACATTATATGCACATCAACAATACACACATATACATCATATAAACATATGAATATACACCATACATATGAATAAACATTGTACAAACACATATACATATACAATGTACATGCATATACAATATACACACATATAAATATACTTTACACATATGCATGATAAAAAGCATACACACTATACAAACATATACATCATATGCATATATAATATGTACATGTGCATATACATTATACATGCTCATGTATTATATACACACCATACACACAAATTTTTAAAAAGAAAAGAAAACCACAAACAAAAAAATCCTCCTAAAATTAGCCTACACTAATGCAGACCTTCACCTTTCCCTGCATTCCTCCAAGTACAATGCCCCAGTCTCATCCCCAGATCTGTTGCAGAACATTTTCAGAATCCTCTCCACACACTTAATCTCTAGTGGAGTTCACTTACCATTTCTCCTAACCTCTGTCTTCCCACTCCTTGCTTTATCCCAGCCTCCAACGCCAACAAGCCCTTCCTGGGAGCCCACAGACCACTATGGGCAGGGAAGATGGTAGACTAACTGCAGATATTCACTTCTCCTTCTGTTCCTCCAAATCAAATCGCTCAGCCTCATCCTCAACTCTCCCAGAAACACCCACTGTAACCTCAATTCCCCACTGCCCCATCTCCAGTGGATCACACAGATCTTCCTCTCCAAACTTCTTTCTCCCCATCCCACTCACGGCTGTGTCCAAGCCTCCAAATCAAGCATGCACTCCCTGAGAACCCATTGGCCACCCTAACCAGGGAAGTAAGTAGGCATACTGCTATGAAATATTATTTTAACTAGGCAAAGATGGGCTACAGTTGTTTATGATGTGAAATATTGCTTTAACTGTGTAAAAGTGTGCTGCATTTGTTTAATGATATAAAGCTGTGTTGCATTCGTTTGTGTTGCATTGGTTTCGTTATGTAAAGATATGTTGCTGTTTTTCCTTGCCTGCCTAAGGCACCTGATTTGTTCAATAAAAATCTGAATGTCCAATAGCAGGGCAGGAAAGGGATAGATTGAACTAGCAGGCATAGAGAATAAGTAAGTAGGAGGAGAAATCTAGGTTCAAGAGAAAGAAGAAGAGAATGAGGGAGAAAGAGAGGGACACACATGGGACCAAAAGCCAGGCAGAGGCCAGACAGCAGACACTGGAGAAAATAGGAAAGTAAGATACACAGAAAGAAAGTTAAAAAGGGTAAAAAGAGAAACAGGTTAAGCTATAATAG
The DNA here is from genome assembly GCF_018167655.1 of Microtus oregoni. Classification (NCBI taxonomy): domain Eukaryota; kingdom Metazoa; phylum Chordata; class Mammalia; order Rodentia; family Cricetidae; genus Microtus; species Microtus oregoni. The sequence continues at coordinate 307,749 of NW_024544756.1, forward strand.
CAAGAAAGAAACAAGCAGAAGATAAGGTCACGCATTCATAATAAGTCTCCGTGCCATGATTTGAGAGCTGGTTGGTGGCCCAAAAGAAAGTCTGATACAGCTAACGGAAGCTCTTCACCTCTCCCTCCAAATCTAATCCCCCAGTCTCGTTCCCAGTTCTGGAGTAGGCCATCTACCTCATGCTCAGCCTTCATTCTAAGGGGACTAACTAAGCATATCCTGGAGGGACACCCTAATTTCCCTACTCTTGTGAAACCAGGGATTCCCTGTATAGTTTAGGCTGGTCCTGAACTCAAGATCCTTTATTTTATTTAAATTTTCTGTTTGAAAATTTCAAAGATAAGTACTGTAATCATATTATTTTCACACATCTCTGACTTTTAAACTCATTCTGTATCACCTTCCTCTCAGATACAGGACCACTTCTGTAATTAATAATATTAGTAACACAGTACACCCTACTGAATCAATTTAGCATTGCTAGTAGACACACATAATGGCAATACCAATTGACATGGTAATGAAGAAGAGAAATTTCACAAGGTCATACTGCTAGATGAAAAGCTACCATTCATCAGTGGTTCATGAGAGTGGATCTTGTATTTTCTCCAGGATGGAGGCCCCTAATAATTTATCCAATCTCACAACCCTTTTAGTGAAGCCTTACACAAATTGGAATTATAGTTATTCACCACCATGCTCAGCACAACATTCTGCTTTTAGTTTTACTATGGGGGAAAACTTTACTTTTGCCCAGAGATTTTTTTTTTAAGTAGCAAACAAGTAGATGAGGGGCAATACAGACCTTCACAACTGACCAATAAAAAAACAATAAGAGACTACAGGATGTTCAGCCCTGTGTGCAGAATATAAAACACTACTGCCACTCCCTGAAAAGAGCAAGGGCTCATTGAGAAAGAAAGAGAGCCGAAAGAGTATAGGAGTCAGAGGTTGGGTGGGTGATGACAAGGAAGCAATGTCTTTTAGATACAACAGGGAAACTACAACATGAATTTAAGGTGGTCAAGGCAGCAAGCACAGGACCTGTGCAAACTTGATGGAGGAGGGTCTTCTGTTTTGTGTGGATTTCATTGGTTAAATAAAGAAACTGCCTTGGCCCTTTGATAGGACAAAAAATTAGGTAGGCAGAGTAAACAGAACAGGATGCTGGGTAGAAGGCAGTGAGGCAGACGGCATAGCTCTCCTCTTTGAGATGGACACAGGTTAAGAATCTTCCCGGTAAGCCATCACCTCGTGGTGCTACAGACATTAATAAATATGGGTTAAAGCAAGATGTGAGAATTAGCCAATAAGAGGCTAAAACTAATGGGCCAAGCAGTGTTTAAATGAATACAATTTGTGTGTAATTATTTTGGGTAAAGCTAGCCGGTGACCGGGAGCCAGTCTGCAGGAAGCGGCCCACAGCTTCTTCCACACAAACTTAAGCCAGGCCAAACTCCAGCATGGAAAAGGGAGTTAGGCAGGACATCCTACCCTAACCCAAGAACTCTAGACAACTCTTAGCTGCTAAGAAAAAAAGGGTCAGCTTTCTCTAACACTGTAGTCCTTGATGAGTCATCCAGGCTCTAGTGGAGAACCACACAGCCAAGAATATTTGGTTAGCACAAACTGGCCTTGATCAAAGAGAAATGACACAAAGTTGGGTCGAAGAAGGGGAAGGAGAGTAGATCTGTGGAGAGATGGAAGAATGATCAAAACACACTGAAGAAAATTCTCAAAGAGCTGGCAAAAAAGTTTCTTTAAAAGTAACAGATGTTCAGAGACTCCTGGAAACATTAAGTTACAGGAACAAACCACCTGTTCACAGTAACAAACAATGTTCCAAAGAAAGGGAAATTTTATTTGAAAAAAAAAAACAGTTAACCAAACACAGGGAAAATGGGCAAAGTGAAGGAAGAGATTGGAATTATCAAGCGGTAAGAAAAAGAGCATTATATCTAGACTTGTTATATCACAAAAATTCCATGGTTGCCTTAACCGTTTAATCTACAAAATAAGAATTTTGGAGGAATCCATGTCTTTGATCCTTGAAGGAAGATGTTGCTTGCTCTAAAAAATCCTAAGGTATATTTAGCATGTTATTCATCCAGCAGTTGCAACTATAAAAATCTTAGCATTAAAATATGAAATACGAATTGAACTTTTAAGTTTTCTCTGAAAATATTTTGCATTTCTCCATGGCTCAAGCTCAAGTTCCTCAGAGTAGATATTCAACAAAGACTGTGAAAACAAAATCAGAAAGTTATCAACAATCCAGGCAAAATCTTAATATTTATAAATCAGAGAAGCCTGTTGTACATTACCTTTAACATTTGTTGATAAAATTGCAAAAGAATCATTGAATTGTTAATCTTGCAATTTCTAAAGTTTGATATTAGCTTTATGCCAAACTTTAAACAGTGCCTGGCTTGTAATATATCGTCAACATATTTTCATGAATAAATACAATAAAATTATAAAAATGAAAGGAAAAAAACTGATGAAATAGAAAACAGTTTATTGGTGATATGTGGACACAAGAGCTAACATTTGACAAACAATTTAACTAACAAAATAGCAAATCATATACAAGGTATGCCAGGAGAATATATGGACAATATTAAGAATGCAAAAATGCTATTGTAGTCAATTATTATTCACAAAATAAAATGCAAATATAGTACAGTAACATTTAAAATTTAAGCCAGCTACATCCTTTCCATGAAGCATATAAATTATATTGTTTATGAGGCAGCATAAGACCAGAAGAAACCAGTAACTATCACAGAAATGTAGTTGGCAGTTTTAAGCCCGCCCTTCAAAATGGCAATCAGACCCAGATGGGTTGATAGTTTGCATAAACTGTTTCAGAAGATGAGGGTGAAATGCTTAAAAGAATCTAGAACATCTTTATACCAATTTGGAAAGTCCTGCAGGAGAATTTATCATCAGAGATCTACCCAAAAATGAACACAGCCACCAAAGTCTGAAAGAAAGCCTAGTAGATTAGTATCTCATACCCTATATATGTCAAGAACTCACAGATTTCAAAGTCGTAAGTCTGGGAAGGGACTAGAGAAGAAGTTGCCAATAACTAGAGAAAGCCAGGTGTGGTGGCACACACACCCTTAATTTCAGCACTTGGGAGGCAGAGGCAGGAAGAACTCTGTGTTCTGAGTTCAAGGCCAGCCTGGTCTACAAAGTGAATTCCAGGATAGCCAAGACTGTTAATAGAAAAACCCTGTCTTGAAAAACCAATATAAGAGAAAAAGAAAGGAAGAAGACAGACAGACAGACAGACAGACAGACAGACAGACAGAAAGAAAGAAAGAAAGAAAGAAAGAAAGAAAGAAAGAAAGAAGAAAGGAAGAGTGAGAGGGAGACAAAATGAGATGAAAGGAGGAAGTAATCAGAATGCATTATATATGGGCATGAAAGTGTCAAATAAACTTAAAGCTTAAAAAAGAATGCAGAGATGCTTCAAAGAAAATAAATCTAAAACTCTACTATAGTAGTAATTCAAAGATGGAAAGCTATGCCTTCAAGATTAGCCTAGTCCTCCATTAGTGATGGACTGTGACCTGGTGTTATAAGCTAAAGAAGCTAACAGAAGTCTCTGTGCTCCCTTAAGGTGCTGTTGGTGAAAGGATTCTCTCCCAGCAACAGAAATGAAACAAGATAAAGAGACAAAATATCCTTACGTATATAGCTCACCCAGTGCCTGACCTGAGAAGCAGGAACCTCTCATTCAATGACTATTCTGCTAGTTGTCACAGGAACCCTTTCCCTCATAGAGCTCGGAGACTGCGGCGATTGCAATATTCGTGCACCATTCAAAATGGTGCTGTCTCCACAAACCTCACAGCTCCCTACTGCTGTCCCATGTTGATTTTGCCTCTGTGTTTAGACTTGCGGGTGGGCTTTCTTTCTCAACATCATAGGAGAGTGTATATTTAGCATCACTGTACATAGAGGGACAATGTGAAACAAACAGGAGGCATTTTATTCTCAGCAAATCTCTTCACTAGCCAATTGCTTTCTGAGCTATAACCTTTTTTTTAAAAAAATGGCCTATTTTGTGTAATATTTGATATTTTAGGGAAAACAAAATGTACTAGGTGGAACCAACTGTCACCTAAAATGTTTGACAGAGGAGAAATATTTATGATCGTGCTGTCATGACTAAGTTTCTGAAATAGAAATCATAAAATGATTTCACAGATGATTGTTTGGAAGCTACAGACAACATCGCATTGCTGTTATGCTTGAAAAGCAACTGACCCCCAACATCAACTTCTGGTTTGATAAAAATAGAAGAGAGCCTGGAAAAGAAAAATTGCATTATCCATACCTAAGGAATTGAAACATTTCTTATTGAAAACCTAGTAATCACGTTTGATCAAAACTTCACTCTTAAAAAAACTTAATTCTTTGTACATTTGCATCTGTGCCAACGGAAAAAAGACTATATTCTTCTCTGATATTTTCCAGCATGTTGGAATATGAAGACAGATAGAAATTCTAACCATATAACATTAGGCACTTCTATAATATGGGATGACAACACAGAAAGAATAAATAATAATAAAAAAAACTTCCTCCTGGGCTTCCTTATAACCATGACCAAAATTGTTCTATCAAAGCAAGAAGGCAAAGAACAGATCAGCTACCCTTTAGCCTTGTCATAAAATGAACATAAGAATGGTTCTGGAGAGGAGGGGGTGATTCAGGCTGGTAAAAGTGTTGTGCATCTGAACTCAGTCCCTGGAACCCATGTAAAAGCTAGATATGCTGGCACGATTCTACAATCCAAACACATTTTCCGTGAGATGAGAAGCAGTGACAGGAAAACGGACCAAGATCCTGGAGCAAAGAGTGCAACAGAGATAACAGGAGAAACCCTGCCTTAAAGCAAAGTAGGAAGAAAGACCGATTACTGAAAAGTTCTCTTCTCACTTCTATGCCGTCATTGAGAGAGGGCTCATTTGGTAAAGTGGTTGAGGCACAAGCATGAAGACCTGAGTTCAAGTACCCAACATCCACATAAAAAAATCAAGCCAAACAACCCACGACTATAATCCCAGCGACAAGAAGACAGAGACAGGTTGCTCTCTAGAGTTTACTGTCTTCACAGCCTCACATATTCAATGAAATCCAGATTCAGTGGGAGATGCTGCTTCAAGTAAGAAATTGGAATGCGGCATTGGTGGTACAGGACTTTAATCCCAGCACTCGCGAGGCAGAGGCAGGTGAATCTCTGTGAGTTCGAGGCTAGCCTGGTTTACAAGAGCTAGTTCCAGGACAGGCTCCAAAGATACAGAGAAATCCCATCTCGAAAAATAAAATAAAATAAAATAAAATAAAATGAAATAAGAAAGAATGAAGGGAAGACAGAAAGAAAGAAGAAAGAAAGGTGGAAAGTGATTGAGAAAGATACCCAACATCAATCTTTGGCCTACACACACACAAAGACACACGCGTGCACGCGCACACACTAATTTTAAATAAAGAACAGTTGGAAGCTAGTGAGATGGCTCAGTTCATGAAAGATACTTATCTCCGAGCCTGAGGACATGAATTCTATCCCAGGAGTTCACATGATAGAAGGAGAGAACCTTTTCCCACAGTGTTCATGAATGGATCTCCCCAAAGCATGCATGTGGCCCCATACACAAATGAGTAAAATGTATATTAGTTTCTTTTCTGATGCTGTGATAAAACACCATGACCATGGCAACTTACAGAAGAAAGAGTTTCTTTGGGATCAAGGTTCTAGAGAGATAAGACTCCATCACGGAACAGAACCATGGTGACAAGGAGTAGACATAATAGCAAGAACAGAAAGCTGACCGCACACACCTTTGAAAACATGCAGCAAGTGACCCAAATTCTCAAAACTCCAAGCCCATCCTCAGTGATACTCCCTCCAACAAATTTCCAGCTCCTCAAAATTCCACCAAACGAGGGACTAAGAGTTCAAATACTATCGGGGAGATTTCTCATATAAACCACCACAAATATAATATTTAAAAAAGGAATAACCTGGCAATATTTTTTCCTTATTTCTAGGAAGTATAAATATTTCCTTATTTGCTACCAGCAGGTAATAATTATGTGCACTGACTATTCCATTGTTTCTAATTCTAGCCAACTTGGTCATCTGTCTAGAAGAAACATTTCATCACTGTTATCACTTAATTAACCTTATGCTTCAGGTCCATCTGTGTGCATTGGAGGGCAAATCTTGCAGGTTTTCTAGCATCCTACATCTATATATAATTACTTATTTCATTTCAAGAGAGTGCTAGAAAAGGTGGGTTCTTTCCTACCTTGGTCCACTTTAAGGTCCTTCTTCTGTTGTGATCTTCATTGATGTTGACAATAGAGAATCCCATAACTTTCAAGTTCTACACAGTCCTCAAGCCCAGCGAACTTTCAAGCTCTACACAGTCCTCGAGCCCAGCGAACTTTATCCTATTTCAATAGTGCTGTGAAGGAGTGTGGTTACCACGCAGTAGGATATTGCCCATCATTTGGAAGTGCCTGCCTGAGCCAGGGAAATGCCCTTTGATAACCAAGTTCTAATCTTCAATGTAACATATGTCCTGGGTCTTCACAAAGCTGATTTTATTTGCTATAACTTTTAACTAACTCGCTCAAGAAAGGTGTCTGTATTTTTTTTTTATTTATGCCAAGCACTATACTTGAAACTGTGAGAAAAGTAATGATCAAGGCCAATATGAGCACGGATCTAATAAAACCATTATGGATATGTACACTTTGTACATGAGCATATATATACACCTAGACAAGTTCTCTTTTCATTTCTGATTCAAATTTTGCTACAACTTTCTCTAAATTCCTTAGGGCAGCAGTCTGCTTGTAAAGCACCATACTCACAAACTGGATGGCAAAGGCATTTCTCCCATGCCCAAGAATCAGCTACTCTGGTAGGTACCTCGTGGCTGCAGGAGAGCTGGCCTGAGGTTCTCCTTCGAACACCCTGAAGGGCTCTCTGCCAAACCTGACCTCATGTTTCAACCACAAGCACACAGCTAATAATAACTGCAGCTCTTAACTTACAAAATACAATCTTAAAGGCAAGTTTTGAGAATCTGCCAGCTATCTGAAAGACAAATTTACAAAGCCTGATGAGTAACTACTAGCAAAATAAAACTTCCCCCCAGCGGGCACCCGGCACTTCCAAGCTTCCCCCAACAAAGTTGTCAGAAAAGAACATGAAGCGCCCTAGCTAGTGTGTGCGTCTGTTCACCCTAAAGGTCAAGTCTATTAATTACCCCCTTAGCCAGCTTCTGTTTTCTCAAAGCAATATTTGAGAGGTAAAAATGTTCTGGTGCAAGATCAATCAAGAACATTTTACTATGGAAGCTGATAGCTTATCTGCACACACATGTGTAGGGATAAGTCCCGCCCCTTAAGGGGCGTGTTCGCCTCGGGCTAATGTCTGCCTATAAATTTGGCGAGCAAGCTCCGACCTCTCGCTTCTGCTTTCCTGGTCTCCGCGGGAATGGTGGTTCTGTAAGTCTATTTCTACATTAAAGCTATATATATATTTTTACACTCTGTCTGCATTCATTTACGCCGTTACATTTTGGCGTCCAACGTCGGGCTATTTTGCCCCCGACTCAAGCGGGTAGCCCGCTAGCTAACACAGCACCCTTCCCAGTGCTGTTTTTCAGTTCGTGACTCCTGCCCCAGTGCCGAGTCCGAGACACACTCAGCGACACAGGCCCATTCTGCCTGCCTTGCTAAGTTTTGCAGCGGAACCCCACTGCCTGAATTAGCAGAAGCTCAAGTACTTGCGGTTTTGCAACAAAAGCTGCCACAGCGTCAGATTTGGTCTGTTACAAAGTGACTTGGCCGGTTGTGGTGGCCCACGCCGGTAGGATTTGCTGAAGGAGGCAGAGGCAGGAGGATCACAAGTTTGAGGCCGGCCAGGCAGTGGTAGAGCACGCCTTTAATCCCAGCACTTGGGAAGCAGAGGCAGGCAGATCTCTGTGAGTTTGAGGCCTGCCAGGCCTTGGTAGTGCACGCCTTCAATCCCAGCACTTGGGAGGCAGAGACAGGCGGATCTCTGTGAGTTCAAGGCCAGCCTGGTCTACAAGAGCTAGTTCTAGGACAGGCTCCAAAAACACAGAGACCACCACTGGCAGGAACCGATCATTGCAGGTAAAAAAATTTTCTTTTATAAATAAAATGTCTGAACACATTACTGTTCAAGAATTTAGTGATTTTTTTAATTGTACCATGTGGGAGATTTTACAAGAGGTGTCTATCACCCCACATATATGGATCCTTCTGGGATTCGTAGTTTTCATTGGCACCAAATGGTTTGATAATAGAAATATGATAAAGTCTTTACGAGACGAATCCAGGATTCTTAAGGCAGAGATTGAACGCTTAAAAACAATTGAGAATGACAACAATCTTCTCAAGAATCAGTTTGAAGTTCTCCAGGCTGATAACAATCTTCTCAAGAATCAGGTTGAAGTTCTCCAGACTGATAACAATCTTTTCCAGAATCAGTTTGAAGTTCTCCAGGCTGATAACAATCTTCTCAAGAATCAGGTTGAAGTTCTTCAGGCTGATGTTAAGGAGAAATTCATTACTATGGAAGAGGGAACAGCTGATCTGGACCATAAGATTCAGTCCCTTTCTGTAGGAAATGAAACATTAACTGAGAGAATCAAAACTGCTGAATGTGACAATCGGATTTTGTTTAAAGCTTATGACAGATTGACGGAAAGATTGTCAATACAAGAAGGCACGGTTTATGCCATAAAAATTATGTCCAAAGATGAGATGTTATCTCTAACGGACAAACTTCATACTTTAGAATCCTCAATGAAGGCTTTGGAACATAATTCTGGACAGGAGATTCAGACATTGCAGAAGGCAATGGTGAATAGAATTGAAAAGATTGAGGAATTTCTAAATTCTGATGAGGAAGAGCAAAGGGTAGAAAGGAAAATTTTAACTACATCTGTGGGTAAGTCTCTCCGGGACAATTTCCACAAAGCTCTACCTACAGCTCTACCTGCCTTTCCAGTAATAACAACAGAGAAGGTGATTGGTTCCAAAAACCCTAGGGTCATCAAGGAGGATACATGGGAGCCTGTGCGTATGAATGATCTCAAGGAAATAAAACAGGCTGTCATGACTTTTGGGATGCAAGCCTCTTTTGTTAAAGAGATGCTAAGATCTTGGGCCACGACAAGCAGAGCAACCCCCTCAGACTGGCTCCAGCTGAGCTCTGCCGTACTCGAGAGTGGACCGCAATTGAAATGGAAATGCTTATTCAGGCAAGAGGCTAGACTCTTAGAACAGCAGGAAAAAGCGAAGGGAATTGACATTTCCCTAGATCAAATTCTAGGTGAAGGGCCCTTTTCCGATCCTCAGGAACAAGCTAATTTGGATGAAAACACACTCTCCATGTCTACTACAGCAGCCTTAAGGGCTTGGGACAGGGTACAAGACCCAGGACAGAGAATGGAATCATTTGTCAGAGTTAAACAGGGTCAGAGAGAACCCTTTAGTGACTTTTTACAAAGATTAACTAAGGCTGTACAAATAGGAATATCTGACCCAGAAGCAAGACGTATAATGATTGAGTCTTTGGCTTATGAAAATGCAAATGTGGAATGCAAAAGGATTTTGGGTCCTTTAAAGCTCAGATCAGCGCCGTTGGAAGAATGGGTCTTGCATACACTCAATGTTGATACATTTGATTATGGCACTGAAGCATGGGTAGAAGAAGCAATTTCCAATGGTAAAAGGAGACACCAGAATACCAAATGTTTTAATTGTGGAAAAATGGGTCATATTAAAAGGAATTGTAGACAACGGATTTTCAGAAATAATAATAATAATAATAATGCATCTTTCAGAAATAATAATAATAATGCATCTTCTAGAAATAACAGAAATAGGAGGACTCAGCCTTCAGGTTTATGTAGAAGATGTGGAAAGGGCAGACATTGGACGAATGAATGCAGGTCTACAAGAGATAGACAAGGCAACCTGATACAGCCGGGAAACGTGAGAGGGGGGGCCTCACAGGCCCCCATGGCAAACATGGTTCAGTCATATCCAGTTTCTGCAGAGAACGTGCCTCATCAGGACAATTAGGAAGCCCCATGCCTACTGTTACAAGCAATAATGATCAGAAAGATAAGTTACGTGTGTTTTGGCAAACTTCTATAAATGATCAAAGACCTAAACTGAGAGTGTGTGTAAATGGCATTTTTATTACTGGCCTGCTGGACACAGGTGCTGATGTAAGTATCATTACCCCAGAATCTTGGCATCCGTGTTGGCCTCTTCAGAATGTAAATGTTCAGCTCCTGGGAATTGGAACCCTATCTCGAGTAAGGCAGAGCACGAGATGGGTTGAATGTATAGGGCCAGAGGGACAAATAGGAAAATTAAAGCCATATGTAGCCAATATCGCAATGAATTTATGGGGTCGTGACCTATTACAACAATGGAATACTGAAATTAACATTCCTGCTAAATCTAGAGCCTATATTTCTGAGAATAATATTAAAAGATATTACAAACGGAGAAAACCGGCCATTCGGGCTGTACAAGAACAAGCAATTGATGTCCCTTCAGAGATACCAACAGCCTTGCCTCTAAAATGGTTGACTGAGAAACCAATATGGACAAAGCAATGGCCTTTAGCTGAGGAAAAGTTACAGGCTTTAGAACAGCTGGTACAAGAACAATTAGATGCTGGACATATAGAAGAATCTACCAGCCCTTGGAATTCTCCTGTATTTGTGGTTAAGAAAAAATCAGGTAAATGGAGAATGGTGACAGATCTCAGGGCCATCAACAAGGTTATTCAACCTATGGGCCCTCTGCAATCTGGAATTCCTTTGCCCTCTTTATTACCAAAAGGATGGCCTCTCATAGTTATTGATTTAAAGGATTGTTTTTTCACTATACCTTTGCAAAAAGAAGATAGAGAAAAATTTGCCTTCACAGTGCCTACTTATAACAATTCTCAACCTTCGAGGAGGTACCACTGGACCGTCCTCCCCCAGGGTATGTTAAATAGCCCCTCCCTGTGCCAATATTTTGTGAACCAACCATTGCAAATAATACGCAAGAAATTTCCCAAATCTATAGTATACCATTACATGGACGACATCTTGTTATCCGATTCAAACATGGATACCTTGAACAGACTGTTTGAAGAAATAAAGATACTTTTACCTAAATGGGGATTGCAAATCGCTCCTGAAAAGATTCAGAAGGGAGATTCTGTTAATTATTTAGGTTATAAAATAGGTTTGCAAAAAATTAAGACACAAAAAGCACAAATTAGGAGAGATCGCCTACGGACTCTTAATGACTTTCAAAGACTGTTAGGAGATATTTCCAGTCTACGACCAGCTATTGGAATAACACCTGATCTAATAATTCATTTGAACAAAACCTTGGATGGTGATAAAGATTTAAACAGTCCCAGAGAATTAACAGCTGAAGCAGAAAAGGAACTGACAATGATTGAGGAAAAATTACAACAGGCACATGTGGACAGGGTGAATCCAGAGCTCGATTGTATTCTTGTCATACTACCATCAAAAATTTCTCCTACAGGAATTTTAATGCAGAGAGATGATATTATTTTGGAATGGATCTTTTTACCACATAAACCAAGTAAGAAACTGAAAACTTATGTGGAAAAAGTCTCTGAGTTAATTATAAAAGGCAAGCTGAGACTTCGTCAACTAGCAGGCATAGACCCAGCAGAAATTATAGTGCCTTTCACTGCTGATGAACTAAAGAAATTATGGGAAGATAATGAACCATGGCAAAGAGCTTGTGCTAATTTTTTGGGAGACATTAATAACAACTATCCAAAAAGCAAGCGGCTTAACTTCATAAAGAGAACTTCTTGGATTCTTCCTCGAATCGTCCGTGATGCTCCAATAACTGGAGCCCGTACATTCTATACTGATGCCAATAAATCAGGGAAGGCAGGTTACAAATCAGAAGACTTGGATAAGGTGGAACAAAGTCCGTATACTTCTGTCCAGAAGGCGGAATTATATGCCATTCTTATGGTGCTAAGGGATTTTAAAGAACCTATTAATATAGTTACAGATTCACAATACGCAGAAAGAGTTATTTTACATATTGAAACTGCTGAATTTATACCTGATGATACTGAACTAACCTCATTGTTCCTCCAGGTTCAAGATTTGATCAGGAACAGGCTTTGCCCTATGTACATAACACACATCCGATCCCATACGGGTCTGCCAGGTCCTCTAGCACAAGGTAATGCAGAAATTGATCAATTATTGATTGGTAGTGTGCTACAAGCCTCTGAATTTCATAAAAAACATCATGTTAATAGCAAAGGTTTGAAGAAAGAGTTTTCAATTACATGGCAACAAGCTAAGGAGATTGTAAAGAAATGCCCTACTTGCTCTTTCTATAACCAAACGCCACTGCCTGCAGGGGCTAATCCAAAGGGCACCCAAAGGAATGAAATCTGGCAGATGGATGTGTTCCACTTTGCAGAATTTGGCAAATTAAAATATGTACACCACACCATAGACACATATTCAGGTTTTCAATGGGCTACTGCCCTGAGCTCAGAAAAGGCTGATTCAGTAATCACACATTTATTGGAAGTTATGGCCATCATGGGTATACCTGAGCAAATAAAGACAGATAATGGTCCAGCATATGTATCTAAGAAAATGAAACGCTTTTTTGATTATTATAATATAAAACACATTACAGGTATACCAAATAATCCTACAGGTCAGGCAGTTATAGAAAGATCAAATCGTACTATAAAGGATATGCTGAACAAACAGAAAGGGACTGAAAATACCCCCAGAAATAGATTACATAATGCTTTATTAACCTTGAATTTTCTTAACGCTAATGAGAAAGGAACGACAGCAGCAGAAAGACATTGGATAATGGAAAAGTCTGCTGAACTAAATCAACCGATTTATTTCAAAGATGTGCTGACCTCTCAGTGGAAGCCAGGAGATGTGCTACGTTGGGGAAGGGGTTTTGCTCTTGTTTCCATAGGAGAAGAAAAATTGTGGATACCATCAAAATTAATAAAGTTTCGATTTGAAGAGGAGAAACCTCTTGGAAAGGAGAAATGACAACTCATCCACAACGATGATATTCATACAGGTGGTAAGAAAAACATATAGAATGGGGGCAGGGTTCTGTTCTTATCTCCACAGGAAAACACTCATCTTTGAGAAATTCAAGGGACCCTGGATGTTTGGATACTGACAGATGGAAAAATACCTGCCCAATAGGAAATATCAAGACAACTGAATGGGTTGTGTAAGTAATATTAAACCATATTTCTAAATTTATAAAGCTGGTTTTGAAGTTGGACTCTGGCTCAGTCCCTCTCCAATTCCAAGCCTGTTAGTAAGAGAAAAACCCAGAGTTTCTGGAGTTTCTGTCTCATGTCAAGAGCCATGATATGGGACAGAAAGAAATATGAGTTTAGAAAACATCTTTGCTTTTCTTCATATCTATCATACTTTTCATTGAATATATCTATCATGTCTTTCATTGAATATATATATATGTCTATATATGTCTATATGATTAATGTTTAAGTTTTTCATAATGAACAATGAGTTTTTCCTGAAGTGACATTTGAAGTTTCCAGGAAGAAGATGGGGCCCCATAACAACAACTCCACCTGGTTGATATGACGTCATGATACTGATAGCGCTACTACAAGACCTGCTTTGGGTACCAGCTGCACAAGACAGTTCCAACTTGGTTAGCTGAAATGGTGCACATCTTATACAACATTTTGGCCAGACCTGCACGAAAATACTCAGAGACTATTTGCAATTTTAAAAGACATTATCTTGAAATTTAACCATCATTTTACTTTCACAGGATCCCCCAGAAAGAACGTCGCCCCTATGACAGCTGGAAGTAATTCTAGAGAACGACGTCCCCTCTCCCAGTAAAGTTTGCCCTTGGGTTTAGGGACATCATTTAGGGGTTGATTATAATTAGTATATGATTGAGGGTTGGGGGAGGAATTTTATAAACTCAGGGATCATTTTGAAAAAAAAAAAGAGGGATGATGGGATAATAGACAAATATATTGGTATAGATTCTTGTATATTGATACAAAGTTAAATTATATTGACTATTGTACGCATGCATGTTTCTACCTCTGTTTAAAACATTTTTATGTATTGACATATATTGTATTGATATATATATATATTGTATATATTTACCATATTGCAGTGTACATTTCTACCTCTGATTAAGATACTTATATAATATTTGTGTATTGATATATATTTACCTACTGCAATGTATATTTGTACATTGTTTATATTTGGAGGTCATTGTCCTCATTTGTTTCACAGTCGTTTATTGTCTTAGTCTTTAAGTTAGATAGATATTGAGAATTATATAGACTAATTGTCATCTAAGTTTGTCATTTATAATTAGACTAATCAGGTTCTTTAGATATATAGAGATTATACTCAGTATAGATAGATAATCTTCAACCTCTTCAAAGAGCTGTAGAAAATGGCCTTTAATCTAACTCAGAGTTTCGTGATAGTGAGACACAATTGCTCCTGGCAACACCACTCTATTCCCGAGAGAATGTTGAGCACCAAAAACACTCCATCTGGAGCCTTTCTATTTGGCAGAACTGGCCTTTGGGCAAAGAAATGCCCATACCTCAACCACTGACACAGACGCAGAGTGTGCATCAATGGATAAAACAGGACTGTCATATCCTGCCAAGACAGGGTAAGATAGTTTTGAAAAGTTCCTTGCCTTTAATAATGGTATGTCAGTTATGTTAGGCCTTAGCCAAAATTGGTTGACTCAACGTTGCAAACGAGACTTTGGGTGATTGCCCAGGTAGTCAGTTGTCTCTGTCAATTGTTGCACATTTTGGATATATCTCGTTTGTTGAGTAGTGTTTATTCCCTTCTCAGATTTTTGACTGAGTTGAAGATTATATAATTGTAGTTACTCTTTACATTATTTGGACTTCTTGAGATAGAATGTTTAGCAAAGCTTTTGTTCTCAATATTGTTTGTTGTATTTATTATTTGTTGTTATTGTATGTAGTTGTATTTGGTTTAGTTCTGTCTTATTTAGACAAAAAGGGGAGATGTAGGGATAAGTCCCGCCCCTTAAGGGGCGTGTTCGCCTCGGGCTAATGTCTGCCTATAAATTTGGCGAGCAAGCTCCGACCTCTCGCTTCTGCTTTCCTGGTCTCCGCGGGAACGGTGGTTCTGTAAGTCTATTTCTACATTAAAGCTATATATATATTTTTACACTCTGTCTGCATTCATTTACGCCGTTACACACATGTATGTTAATATGTTGTCGTTGTTAATGAAATTTGGCATGTGTTTAGTGGCACTGAAAGTCAAATTTATATAAAATGCTAAAATTCATTTTTAAAGTTGTTGCCTTGTACATTTTTATCATTCCATTAAAAACTTAAATTTTAGCATCTTCATACTCGTGTCCAAACTATAAAAGCAAAACATCTAAGAAGTCCAAGCCAAGTGGCTTTCTAAAGGAAAAATTACAAACCACATAGGCATCAAGGCCCAAATATAATGGTGATGGTCACAAATCTATAGGCACGTTAAGCAGGCCCTGTTCATCTATGGCAGGGGAAAATGTATACCAACATCTATTAGAGCAGGGACCATGTATCTTCTACTCACAAATATATGCCATTGTTTATACTGTTGGCAGAATAAAGTTCTCAATAAACACCTGATGTGTGCTTGAATCCATGGTGAAAAAAGAAGAAAAAAGGATAGACGGATGGATAGATGGTAGGTGAACAAATAGATAGATGAACAGACAGAGGCACTGATGACTTTCTCTATCTGGATGAGACTTAGAGCACCTTAGCTACCTAGACAACAGAATGCTAATGATTTGATGTCTCAGAGTT
This sequence comes from Microtus oregoni, assembly GCF_018167655.1. Classification (NCBI taxonomy): domain Eukaryota; kingdom Metazoa; phylum Chordata; class Mammalia; order Rodentia; family Cricetidae; genus Microtus; species Microtus oregoni. Next base: position 323,734 of record NW_024544756.1, read on the forward strand.
GACTATGTGAGTTATCCTTTGTATCATGTTAATAAGATCTTTTGTTACCTTTCCCCTCCCTTTATGCTGGGTATAAAAGCTGTGGAAAAATAAATGTGGGCGATTTCAGGATTTCAGTAGTCACTGGAATACCCTCCCGGTATTATTCTATGTTTTCCATCTTATTATTTTTATGCACCTTCATATTCTTTTACTTATATTTCTTCAATTCCCATGCCCCTACACTAGCAAGGAGTATTTTTGTCAAGATCGGTCCTTGACATATGACAGTCCAATGTAGCATAGTCTCTGACATCTGCCCACATGGCCCAGCTCAGTGTATTCATGTCCACTGTGGACTGTTCCAGATGGCCCTGCCTCTGACTTTGTTCTCCCATGTGTATATCTACAATAAACTTTCTCCTCCACAAAATGTAGAAGCAGTCATAACCTTTCCTTTTCTTTCTTTCCTTATTTTTATTCAGTATTTATATTTTCCTGTTGATCAAATGGCAAGAGTTAATAAGATCTTTAAAGTTTTATTTAGCCGGGCAATGGTGGTGCACGCCTTTAATCCCAGCACTTGGGAGGCAGAGGAAGGCGGATCTCTTTGAGTTCGAGACCAGCCTGGTCTACAGAGCTAGTTCCAGGACAGGCTCCAAAGCCACAGAGAAACCCTGTCTCGGGAAAAAAAAAAAAAGTTTTATTTAGAAATGAAGAACTTCTTACAGGCTACTTCATTTACAAAGTTTGAGAGTACATAGAATATATGGACACTTGTAACAGGGCAAGGCTGAGGCCTTACCTGCTATCCCTAGCAAAGGCATTACTTTGAGAACATAACAGTAAGAGAACAGGATTTGCTATTGGTTCCCATTTAATCAGTTGTGAAGTGCATTGAGCGATGACAACTGGAAAGGCATATCTCATTTCCTAATAATAAATAACATCTTGCTACCCTGCTGGTAGAAAACCTTTGGGATTTCTATTTCTGTGACTTTATTATGTGGACAGAGAATTGAAATGCCATCCCCATAACAGTCATTTCCATTTGCAGGGCTCCAATTTGACTTGCACACTAATCCTGTAAATTGGAGACTTAGGAAGGGTTTTTATTTCCTCTTAGAAAATTATATTCTTTAAAGTGACCTGATGCTACCTGCCATGGATTCTCATAAGGGATCACAGTGCAAAGAGCTTAATATTGCGTGGACTTCTGTCTAGAACATTGGAACTAAGCAGGAACTGACCTATGCAATTATCAAGTTAAAAAATTAAATCCCCATTTTTAAAAGTAAAATGTGTTTAAAGCTGTGTTATATATAGTCTAGATTCTACTTTAGTGGGCATTACTGTTACCCCCCATGAATTCTAAGATTCATGGCAAAAAGCCAGCTCTGGTGAGCTTTCCTACAGCAGCTGGCACCTAGCCTCTTGAGTGTTGAAACCGGAAGATCTCATCCCAGCCAGAAATGCCTGGGACACACGGCCATTGACACTCTGGTGGGTGGGTACAAACCTCCAGAGCCTGAACCTTGTGGTGGGACAAATAGAGGTGTGTTTTGCCCACCTGAGGACCAGTGGAGTCAGGCTAGGCCTCGAATATCTTCGTTCCTTTCACTGTTGCTGACAAAAACAACTTGAGGGAGAAAGGGTTTATTTGAGTTCACAGCTCATGGGGGAATTCAAGGCAGCCGCCTGAGACAACTTGCTGAATTTCACCCACAGTCAAAAAGCAAGGTGCAGCTCAAGTCCCCTTCTCCACGGATACAGTTGAGGATCCCAAGGAGGGAATGGTGGACACCTCCCACTGGCAAGCCTTAGTCCACCTCAGTTACCAAGAATGTCTCCAGGCACGTCTCCCAGGTGTTTCTAGATTCAGGTAAGCTAACTATTAACACTAATTATCACAAGCGTCTGCCAAAATTGTATCTTGGTCTGCATTCTTTCCTGGTCCTACTCCTATTCTGGCTTCTTTCGAAGACTCTTTCCTAGTAAATCATTAACGTCTGAATCCTTGACTTTCTGGAAACCTCAACTTAGGATAAGTGTATCTTTCTCAACCTTGCCAGTGACTACTACAGTTACCTCCACAAATATATCTCACTCTTTTGAGACATGGGGTGGATTCCTTCATGGTATTGTCAGTGTACCAGACCCCTTCCCTACTCATATTTCATGAATGTCTTCACAGAAACAGTTATCAGTTCATCAGGGAATGTGTGCTATTTAAACTTTGCTCTCCTCAATGCATTCTCCAAATCTTCTTCCCGTGGATCTGATCACAGGGAAGCCTCCTGTGACCTTCCCTAGTAGGTCATTCTTAGCCTCACCCTACCATATGCATTCTCGCCAATTCACTGACACTTTGTCACATACTCAAACTGCATATGGCAATTACTTGGAATTCACCCATGTTCCATTCACTGAGCATCTATTTTATGGAATTGGAAGGGAATGGAGCCAGCCAGCATCTGGGCTTTAAACCACACTATGAAGCAGTTGTGTGACCATGAACTACTCAGGAGAGATGATACACTGAGTTTCATTTTTATGATCCACAATGAAGGAGTGACAAGACCTTTAGTGTTCATTGAAGTGATGTCTCTTGCTTGTGGTGTCAACTATTAAGAGATTAGGGAAGAGCAATGCCCTTCTTCGCCCTTCAACTTGGTCATGTGCTAGCTGCAGTCTCCACAAGTTGCTCTTTGCCACTTCAGTAAAATGAGAACTATAGCAGAGCTTGACACAAAACTGCCATGGGATTAAATTGATAACTTATATAAAAAATGAGGCCGTTGATCAGTGCTACTGATTAGCACCTGTGAACACATCGATTTACTTGTAAAGCTGGTAGCTTGAGCTTTGTACTACCCTAGTTATTTAGTAAACTTAAACCAACTGTCATGCAAAATATATTAAAACCAGCAACAGTGGGAACAGCAAAGGGTTGCCATTTCCCAATTTGGCTAATTTTTTAAGCAGTTAGTATTGGCAAGGATTCTGTGAAGTACTCATCACAATGTTCCAACCTTTCTGAAAACTAAATTAGTAAAATCCTTAAATTTTTGGAACTAATTCTGCCCTTTATCTTATTCATTCCTCTTACAGCAATGAATCTCACTGGAATAAGATGTACACAGCAAACATAAGTTAGGAAGGTGTTCATTGCAATATTACTTATAGAAGGTAGTAATGAGAAATAGTTTAAATATCATGATACAAAAATAAGATATTATTTATTTCTATTAATATGATTATCTAAAGTTGCATCCATTTGCCTACAAATGAAGTAATTTCATTCCTTTTAAGCCTGGAAAAAATTATTTGATATATATAAACCACATTCTCCTCATCTGTTTTTCTGTTGACCCGTTACCTAGTTTGGCTCTACAACTTAGCTGCTGTGAACAGTGTTCCACAATAACACTGGGGGCCAAGTATCTCTGTTATACTTTTGTTTGGGAGTCCATCAGGTAAATACTCAGCTGCATCATTTGAAGGTAATTTTTTAGTTTTTTAAGGAAACTCCATACTGATTTTCATATAAATATTACATGTTTACTATAATTTGTGATTCCAAGTTGTTACATCAACACATAAGACCTATATGTACATACAACATGAAAGTTGACACAGTGGGACTGAGGAGCGCTCTCAGCAGTTAAGGGCACTGTCTGCTCTTCTAGAGAACTCAGCTTTGTTTCCCAGTACTCACATAGCCTCTCTGATGATCTGTAACTTCAGTTCTAGGGGGATCTGATGCTCTCTTCTTGCCTCCAAGGGAGGTGCATATGTAGGGTACACTTACACGCAGGCAAACCACTCATAAACATCTAAATAAATATTTTAAAAAGAAAGAAAGAAGCAGCAAAATTGTCTGGGAAGACAAGGCGGGGGGGATAACAGGGAAGGGAGTGAGGTTAAAAATATGAAAAAAGTAGGGGATAGGGAAAACACTATATACTTGTATGTGAAGGTCTTTATGCAAACCAGTACCGTTTGCAATGAAAATAAACCATAGAGCAAAACGATTAAAAAAACAGAAAAAAGGGCCTATACTTACTTGTAATTTTTACACACCAGAAAAACTAATACATTTTCAGTAATTATTGACAACATAGATTTTCAAAGGGTGACTATTAAGTAAAAATATTAGAAAACCATAATTGACATGTTCTTTAACTGTGTTAATTCCCTAGTGCTTGAACATTGGCAGATGAAATAACATACATTTGCTATCTCCCGGGCTTTGTGAGTCAGGAATCAAGCTCAGCTTAGTTCTGTGTTCTGTTCAAGCTCTCACAGATGATGATCAAAGTATCACTGAAACTGGGTCTCCTCTGGAGGCTTAACCAGATTAGGATTTCCCTTCAACTCCACCCACATGGTCACTGGCAACCTTCAGTTCCTTAAAGGTTGTTCAACTTAGAGCTTGATTGAGTTTCTTGCTGCCTGGTGAAAAGAGTCCATTCTCACTCCTTTGCCATGTAGACTCTCAGTTTTTTTTTTTTTTAATCAAAACAGGCAAGAAAGACTCAGCTACTAAGTTAAAATTGACAATGTTTTGTGAGCTAATCCTCAGAATTGCATCCTGTCAAAGTGGCTGTCCTGCATTGGGTTCAAGCAAATTACTCACAGAAGGTGATTACATATGTGTATGGATTCTAGAAGTTAATGATCATGGGGGCCATCTTAGAAATTGCCTGCAATGCATGTGCTCGCTTATAGGTGGATTTGATATTAGCTGGAAAACAAAGGATATTCGTGCAATAGTCCACAGATCCAGAAAGGCTAAGTAACAAGCAGGGATCAAGGGGGAATGAATGGATCTCCTTGGGGAGGGGAAATAGACTAAATTTTGAGGATGGACTGGATGCAGGTGGAATGAGTACAAGGAACACGCAGCAGGAAATGGAGACAGAGTACAGGGAGAGACGACTAAATAGGAGTGCATTTCCTGGGCAAGGTAGAAACCTAGCATAATAGAAACACCCTAGGAATCTACAAGGATGACCCTAGCAAAAACTCCTAGTAATGGGGGATACAGAGCCTGAGTTGGCCATCTTCTTCAGAGGCTTCCAGTGGAGAGATTGGGACACCAGTCTAGCCATGAAACATTTGACCTACATTTTGTTCTGCCTGCAAGATGTGCTGAGGTAAAGGTGCCACAGAACTTATCCGAGTAGCCAACCAATGACTGGTACAAGTTGAGACCATGCCACGACAGGGAGTTCACCTCTGTCACTACCAAGAGGTTCAGGAACCAGAGGATGGATAGCTCAGAGACCTGGGATAGAACCAAACATAACTGGCAAAGACAAGAAATCAATGAAATGATCCTAATGATATTCTGCTATCCGTGTGGACCAGAACCTAGCATAATAATCAACAGACAGACTTCACCCATCAACTGATGGGAGCAGATGAAGAGATGGACCCACAGCCAGATATAAGCTGAGTTTGAGGTATCCTTCAAAGATGGGGGGGGGTGTTGTAGAAGACAGAGGGGTCAAGGATACCAAAAGAAAACCACACCAAAAGAAAACCCACAGATCATGCACTAGGGATAAATACTGGTTCCACTGCTAGTGGCCCCACAAACTGCCTAAGCCACACAACTGTCACCCACATTCAGAGGGCCTAGTTCAGTCTTACATAGGTTCCCCAGTTGTCAGTCTGAAGTCACTGAGCTCCCGTTTGCTCGGGTCAGTTGTTTCTGTAGATTTCCCTACCATGGTCTTGGTCCCTTTGCTATAATACCGCTCCTCCCTTGCTCAGTCAAGATACAGCGGGGAGGGCCTTGGTCTTGCCTCAAGTGATATGACAGGCTTTGTTCACTCACTTTCTCTGAAAAGTGGATGGGGAGTGGGGTGGGGAGAAAGAGGGGGGAGCGGGAGGACAAGAAGGAAAGGGAACTGGGATTGATATGTAAAATAAGATAGTTTTAAAAAGAAACGAAGAAAAGAAAAAGGAAACCCATAGAATCAACTAATGGGACTCACGGAGACTTGAACTGGCAATCAGTAGAGCCTTCATGGGTCGGAGCCAGATTTTCTGCATATATGTTAGGTTCTAAAACTTGGTCTTCATGTGGGATTCCTAACAGTGGGAGTCGGGGCTGTCTCTGACTCTTTTGCCTACTTTTGGGACCTTTTCCCTCTTACTGTCCAGCCTAGTCTTCTTGTAACTTGTTATGTGTTGCTCAGTTGATATTCCTGGGAGGCCTGCTCTTTTCTGAAGGGGAATGGAGAAGTGGATCTAGGGAAGAGGGGAGATGAGAAAGGACTGGAAGGAGAGAAGGGAGGGAAAAATATAGCCTGGATATAATATATATGAGAAGAATAAATAAATAAATAGCCCACCATACCTGCATAATATATGAATGAAATGTGTTAGCTACAACAATGAAATATGCCCAAATAGTCTGAACACTTATTTCTAGAACAAAGGATTATGGATAATACTAACTTTTTTCTCTACATGTATCTGTATTTGATGAGATTCTTTTATAATTAGTATATACTATTTTTAAGGTTTCTGAAACTCCTATTGTTAAATAATTTACATTTATTGAAAAGTAGATAATTATATGTACATACATATATACATTCATATATACGTATTATATAAAATATGTAAAACATTATCAGAATACTCACATTTCCATCTCCTTAAACTTTTATTATCTCATTTGTTCAATGTTGCTCTTCCACTTCTTATTGGACATGTATATTGTAGCTCCCAGTCACTGCCTCTGCAATAGTGCACTATCCTGCTATCCGGTGTAGGATGTATCTGTGAGCTGACCTCTCTCTAGACCTATTCACTCCCTCACTTCCCAGACTCCAGTTACCGCTGCTCTACTCTTGATTTCCATGAAATCAACTCTGGTAGTTTCCACATAGTGGTCAGAATGTGCAGTATTTTCCTTTAGGGTCTCACGTCTATGACAATAAGACTTCCTCCAATGGCACCTTGTTACTGAAAATTTCACTCATTGTAATGGCTGAATAATATAGTATATATTATTATTATGTAATATAAAATATATTTAGTGTTTCCATACCACCTTTTTAGCCATCATCCCACAATGGGCTATTATGGCAATAGCCATGGACATATGGGTATCTATTTGATACACTGTTTACTATTTTTTTAAAAATAGACTCCTAATCATAGGAAAGTTAAAACCTGGGGTATTTCTGTTTCCAGTACATTCAGAAAATCTGTGGCATTTTTTTCCTAGTATCCATACCATAGTACACTCTGACCAATCTCAGCAAGATTTCTACATTCTGCCACGAACAGATAGGTGATTGGGTAAAGGTTCTTTGTACCAGCCCTAACAGCAAGAGTTCAATTCCGGGAATTCATGTGGTAGAGGAAATGAACTGACTTTTACAAGTTGTCCTCTCGCTGCCACACGTGTCCTGTGTGCAGGCGTGCACATGTGGACACACACACATACAACATACAAATGTATTTTTAAAAAATACTTTCTCTGCATGGCTTGCAGGCAATATTTGGGTTTGATGCTTATGTGTTTATTTGTTCGCTGTGCTAGGTATTGAATCCAGCTGCTGGGCATTTTAGACAAGCTATCAAGGAACTACATCCCCAGGACTTCAGTGTATATTATTGTTATGGCTAGAAAGCATTTGTTTTATCTTGTTGTAACAAATACTCAGTAAATTTTATTATAAATTTGTACAGAATGCCACAGTTGTGATGTTCTCAATGATCCTTTTCTGTAAAGGTCTGGTTTTGACTAAAATGGTTAAATCCAATACTCTCAAACATCTGGAAACTAAAAGGGTACTTAGGCCATGCTTGACTTTATTTGACTTGATTCTTGTTCTTTCCTACCTCAAACTTTCCTTACAAACTCAAGAGATTCACATTCAAATTACCAATTTGGGGGCTAGCAAGACCGCTCAATGGGTCACAGTACTTCGGGCAAGCTTGATGACCTGAGTTGATCCCTGAAACAAACACAGCAGAAAGAGAAAACTGACCCCAGCAAGCTGTCCTCTGACCGCTGTATATGTGACACAGCATACATGTACACAGGAAAACATACAAGTAAATAAATAAGTTAAAAATTACCAGCTTTTGACACAATCACAGAGAGGAAAGTTCCTATGACAGGGTGCCCACCACTTGGCAACAACGTTTTCTCTGTTCCCTTTAGGCAATGCAATGTCCTTAGTATTAAAAGGGCAGAAATATAAAACTGACTCTCTGTGATCAAAATGGTTACATTCTAATTGGTAAGAGGGTGCAAATACGCATCAAACAACATCACTCAAATGCTCCTTAGAGGTATAACACATGCTCTGACATGCTTGTACCACTGACCCCTCAATAATTCAGGTACAGGATGGCTGAGTAGTCCAGACATCCTTCTTGGAGGAGACTTGATCTACTTTTTCCAATGTAGGTGGCACTTCAATACTGTATATGGCAGAAAGGACAACAAGGCATCTTAGGTAAGGTTGGACAGGGACAATCCACGTTATGGTCGTTACTCTTTTGGGATTATTAACAGTACCCCTTTTCACTTTCCAAAGGGTTACAGTTTTGATGATAATTTATAGGAACACCCTAAGCAGTGGACACTCATGGCTAATCAGTGGAATCAGCCTGCTCAGTAAGTAGTAACTCTTGTCAGCATCAGCAAAAAACAGTTGTTCATCCCAAATGTCTCTTCACTTATTTAATGTGATTTTTAACCTGGAATGGTAAATTGCTAACATGTTTTGGGTAATACAGAGACAAGCCGATGACAGTATTTGGAATACTTGAAATGTGTATAAAAGCATGTGTTTTTTGCATGGTTCTTTTCTCTTTTGTAAAATTTGTTTGGTGTGTGTGCAAGTGCACACGTGCGTGCATACAGGCATGTCTCTCTCTCTCTCTCTCTCTCTGTGTGTGTGTGTGTGTGTGTGTGTGTGTGTGTGTGTGTGTGTGTGTGCTCAAAAATGCATGTAAATTGTGAGTATGGGAGCATATGGAGGTCAGAGGAGAGCTTTTCAGGAATCGGTTCTCCCCTTCTTCTTTTTGAGGGAAAAGTCTCACTGGTACTCTGTACTGTGCACATCATAGGAGTGCCGGATTACAGATCAATGGCATTTCAGCCACCTGCTTCTGTGGATTCTGGAAATCAAACTCAGGTTGTCAGGCTCTGTAGCAATTGATTTTTTTTTCTCTGAGTCTTTTGTGCTGCCCATTTTTTTTTAACTATACAACTATCTGGATTCTAGAGCCAGTACCAAAATGAATGCTAAAAACCCATAGTCACAGGTATATCCAGAACCTAGAGAATGAATGAAGGCTCCGAATGACTGGTGGAAGGTGGAATTCTCCAGAACTAAGATGGAAATCGGGTTTCTTCCCCCAGCTTTCTCCCAAGAAACAAAGCTTAAGGTTCAGAAAAATGAAATGATTTGCTTATGAGAAGCCAACAAGAATTCTGGATAAAAAGCTGCCATCTCCACGGTCATCAAGTCAGACTTCAGTCAGGCATCTACACTTCTCAGTGCAATCTGAAACAGGAACCGCTACATCATAGAAACCAGCTGGCACCAGATGAAAGCCGCCGTCTTTCCGAATTCTTGCCATGACAAGAAAAGCACAACTTGTCAACGAGAATTCACTCGGAACAACAGGATATGAAAACCAAATTTTGGTCAGGCCAAATTTAACAACTTCAGTTGACCAAACATGTTGTATTAAGTCTTAAGTCATAACCAATTTTATAAAAAACAAATTGCACAATGTAACTTTGTACAAAGTGAAAGTAAAATGCCCCTTCAAGTTGAATTTCTCCTATAATGAAATGCCGCTGGCAGGTAAGTGATTTAGTCATAGATACTTAAGCTGTCAATTTAAGAATAAAAATTGATAAAAAGAGAATATGAATGCATTAACAAGTGAACAACTTATTATAATTACAAAAGAAAGATTTATTTTCAAAAGGTTCTCTTTTTTTCCCCCAAAGATCGGTCTCATAAAACTCACTCATTCACCGGCATATCATAAGTTTTCTCAGGGTCTGACTATACACAGAAGACCTGAAATATAAAGCCTGAAATGTTCAAGTTAATGATTGGGGCAATTCCATTCAAACGTGGCCACAGGAAACTATGATATTTCACAAACAAGCCCTTCCTTTTCTCAAGACTGTGCTGGTCTTGAGAAAAGGAAGTATCAACTGACTGGAACCGTTCCCCAACTTCCACAAAGTTCTGTTCTTTTAACAGGGTGTGATGATGCAGGCTGGTAATTTCAGTCCTTGGAAGAGAGAAACAAAGATCAGAAATTCAAGGCCATCCTCTAGCTACAAATCTAGTTCTATCTAGGCCACTCTTGGCTACATTAGATCCTGTCTCCAAAACAACGTCCTATTCTAAAATTTGCTTTACTTTGTTTCTATTTGGATTCTTCCTCTGACAATGAACAGAAGGAAAACCACTAAACCTAATGATTGCTGCCCCCATTCTAGCATATCACACTAATAGGAAACACAGATACAACCAGCTACAATTTATATAGTTTGAACTCAAGTGTATCTCAGTGAAAAGCACAAAGAGTCTATTCAGTGAGTAAAGTTTTATGTCTCTATTTCTTCCCCACACTAATTAAATTTTTTTTAGCAATTGGTTTTTTTTTAATTTTCTCTGAAGAGTCAGATTTAATAAATGCAAATTTTGATAATGTTCTGTTGACATTCCAGAAATTTTTTTTTAATTACCAGTGATTAGGTGGTTTAAATTAAAATAATTCTTGAGGGATCTCTGAAATTGGTTTCTAAGAGGTTCGGTAGGTGATCAGGTATTAAAAATAACGATGCGCTTCTCCTTGCTTAGGGGGAAAATGTTCTATGTGGAAGAGATGTGCTAGAATATGTACTGTACGGGATGTTTTACTTTCAAACCAATGAGGCCAAAGCCAAAGTAAGGACAAGCTTTCAGAGGAATCTATTCTTATAATAAATCCCTGAGGAATGAAGGCTTGGGCAGATCCTGGTGATAATCATCTGTGTGGCATGTGGTAGTGGGAAGACAATTTAATGGCAGAATGCAAACAAGTATCAGGAGAAGAAACAGACATGGGTTGAGGTTGGGAGCCTGGTATCTAGGAAGATACACTTCACTGCAAAATCAGTTCTGAAAATTGTTGACATTTGCACCGAGAGAAATGGAAAATTCAAGAAAGAGCAAAGAGCCAGGAATGGTGGTGCATGTCTGGAATCCCGGCACTTAAGGACAGGGAGGCAGGAGGGTCAGGAGTTCAAGCTGAGCTTCAGCTACATAGTGAGTTCAAGGCCAGGCTGGGCTACAGAAAACTCTGACTGAATGAATGAAAACAAAAGGAAGTGAAGAAACCCACACATGGCACCATTATTTGGTCAGAAGCCTTTAGGGGAAACTACGACTATTACATTGCTAAATAGGCATAATCTGAAATATAATATATAATTATAATTATATGATATATGATGCCAGTTCAGATGTATGGGTTGGGGTAAGGCAAATAGAACTACTCTTAAAAGTCCAAGCAAGAATAATATTGATAAAAAGGAGAATCAGCAGAGATTTAGTTTCCAGAGGTCAGTCTCGGTGACCTATATACTTAAAAGTTGTCAGCATGGTGACTTACGTTAAAAACCAGAGCTTGACAACTCCTGACTGCCAAGAGAGGGAAGATATGTCTTCCCCAAGGATGAGTTTCCTAATTGGTTATCTAGTACCAAGTGATCAGCCCTGAATCATGTACATACAAATAATATCAAACAGACTCAGGAGGCCATATTTATATATATTTGTGTGCATATATGTCTACAAGTGTAACTATAATAATCAAAGAAAAAGAGGCCATATATGTGAGTGGAGGGGCATGGAAGGGGTTGGAGGTAAAGGACAAGGTTGGAGGGAGAAAGGAGAAAGAGAGAAATTATATAATTATATTCTAATTAAAAATATTAAAAATCAGTTTCAAAAGAGTATGAAGTAAATTAGGCATTAGGATGGGTTGTCTACATGGTTTACAAATAATTTGAATACTTTACACATAGGGGTTATTGTCATTTAAAATTTATTCTGTGTCCTTCACTAACATTTCTGTTAAGGGACTGGACATGTAGCTCAACTGGTAGAGTGCTAACCTAGCACACATGAAACTCGAGCTCCATTCCCAGAACTATATAAACTGGTCATGGTGTCACACTGTTGTAATCCCAATACTCGAAAAGTGGAGGCAGACGGGTCAAAAGGTCTAAATCATCCTTGACCATACAGCCAAGCTCGCGCTAGTTTTGCAAAAGCTCCATTAGTTTTCAGGTGTAACGGTAATTCATCCTGGTATTTGTCCTGAGAATAAGGAGTTAACAGCATAGAGAGTAAATAGCTAAATTAAAACTTGCTAGATTCAAGTTCTAATCTCCAACCTAAAAGAAGAAAACCCTCCTCTCTCCAGCAGATAAAAAAGAAACCATATAAAGCCCAGGACTATGTATAAATTTAAAAGTCAGAGATTCTAACAGTTAAAGGTTTGTTAGCTACTGAGAAAGAGTGGTACAAGTACTAAAGCTGTAGCTTAAAGTAAGAGCTAGTGGACCAACTAAATGTTAGACTGCAACGGATGCCACACTTGTACATAGGAAAGTTGATGATTTAGCTAATCAGAAAATTAGAGGTTTCAGGAAGAATGAATTGAGTCACGTCTGAAGGGATGTCTCGCTGCCAAAAGTCAAAAATGGAAACCCAGAGTCTGAGGGATATGAATGGCTTAGAGAATGAGAAGCCATCCTTAAGGAGTGAGAAGGAGCAGGAACCTAACTCTGTTACTAAAGAGGCATTTGGGACCAATTACGAAAAGAACTTTCAAATTTTTGGTTAAATACTCCTCTAAGATTAAACAACAGTACTGTGACTTTTTAAATAGATTTTCAGGCTTTGTGTGTGTGTGTGTGTGTGTGTGTGTGTGTGTGTGTGTGTGTGTGTGTGTGTGTGTAAGAGATAGATAGTCAAACGTGGTAACATACAGCTTTTATCCCAGCACTTGGGAAGTAGAGGAAGGTAGGTGTCTAGGAACTCAAGGTCAGCCTGATCTGCAGCCTGTAAGCTCCAGGTCAGCTAGAATTATGTATTGGGACCTGTCTCAAGTACAAAGAGAGGGAGACAGAGAGAGATCATTATACCAACTTGATTCTAAATTCCCACCCACTCTTAACCTCCATGCCCCTTGCCATGTTGAACTTTAAAAAAAAAAATGAACAGAAAACAATTAACATTTTTAAAGCCTCCTTTTAATTTTAAGCCAATTTTTATTAAAATGGTAAGGGATTCTTAGTAAGCAAGCAGGTCATTCCACAGCTGTGATTTCATGCCAGAAATAGTACGTGTTGGGGTGACTACTGGCACAGACGGAGCAAAGAGTCCTTGCTCAACTATCTGCTTTAGTGAGTTTGACACAGTGATGTTTGGGTCAGTTGTAATTCTTGACATCAAGTAAATTGCAATGGGAAACGGGGAACATGAACATTCCACCATCACCTCCAAATTATCCTTTAGTCGAGATGCCTGCTTTTCACTCAAGAACAGAATTTTGGCATTTGCCCTATTTCCAAGACTTGTTCAGCATTTTGCTTCCCCTATGAAAATAGAAAATGCTCTTAAAATTCTTCAAAAACGTTTAAGTGAACTAATAATATTTTATTAACATTTGTTTTCAATGAAATAAAATAAATTCTTTTTATAATGAGTTAAAGTAGAAAACTTTCATATTGCAGCTCTGGGGACTCATTCCAATTCTATCTTTGGATTACTTCTGAAAGTCAAGGGCTTTTAGAATATCAAACTTATAAATCTAAACCTGTTGAAGAAAGCACATAACATCACCTTTAAGAACCTTCAACTATAAATTGTAGATTGGGATAAGAAAGGAAAAGAACTCAGAAGACATACGCCTTTTCATCTATTGTCTGATCTTCCTTGGAAATAGTCTCTGAGCTGCTTTTGTCTGAATTTCTTATCTAATCTCAAACATCCAGAAGAGACTCTATGTCACATACAGACATTCTGTCTACTCTCAACATCAGCTCACGGCTGTCCTCCTATAAAGGATTCTATGACTGTTGACAAGTACCTTAATTTTTCCAGATCTCATTGCAAACAAAATTATCACAGTCATCTCCATATAGTTTCACCCCAAGTTTAAAGTGATATGTTCATCTATAAATTTTGTTGGGCAATTCCTGAGTAGAATGGTAAACTGAATGAAGGTTTGGGCAGTTACATATCACAAATCTGTGAAGAGACTCAAGAATGTTACTGGTGTTACTACAGGGTGTGGTAGCACACATCTCTAATTCCAGAACTCAGGAGGCAGAGGTAGGGAGATCTATGTGAGTTCAAGGCCAGCCTGGTCTACATAATGAATTCTAGGACAGTCCGTGCTACATAGTAAGACCTATCTAAAACATTTTAGCCATCCTGGTATGGGTGAGCTAGCTCAGTGAGTAAATATGGTTGCCATCAGGCCTAACAACTTGAGTTCAATCCCTAGCACTCAGGGTGGGAAGAGAAAACTGCCTCCCATAGGTGCGGTCCTCTGATCTACACACAGAAAAAGGGAGAGAAAGATGGAGAGAGACTGAGAAAAGCAGAGAGAGTGGAAGAGGAAGAGGGGAGGGAGAGGAAGAGAGAGAGAGAGAGAGAGAGAGAGAGAGAGAGAGAGAGAGAGAGAGTATATGTTGAATATGTGTTTCCTGGCTGGTAAACAGAAAAACAGAAGAGAAGACTTGATCTTGAGAGAGGTAGTCTTTCAGTTACAAGATTTACAAAAGGTAACTGTATAAGCATTCCTTTCTACCTTGGGGAAAACAAATGTCAAAAGTATCCCTTGGTTAGACCTGCACTGTAGCTTGAGTCTGAGTGGGGAGACCATGCTGAAATGATACACAGAGTGTCCACAGTGAAGTCTACTCCCTCACAGAGGAGCAGAGGTCCAGCCTGCTGTGTGTTTTACTTTGTTCTGCTTTTGTGATAAAGTCCCAAAACTCTACACAGCCAAGAATGGCCTTGAATTCCTGATCCCCCAGCCTCCACCTCCTCGAGCGCTGGCACTACACGACTGCACCAACAACCACATTTGATTTCTCTGGAATGGAACCCAGAGCTTTATGAATACTAGGCATAAGCCACGTGCCCAGCCCAAGAGTCAGAAACGGTTGTCCAAGTGCAAGAAAATGTCTCCCAATCACATCTATCTTGTCATTCGGCACAAGCAGCAAGTAGCTTGGGACTTGGCATACCAATTGTGGCAAATAGCTCAAAGCCTCAACATTTCAGAAAGAGGGAAACCTTTTCATTACAAACTGCTGAACTCTCATTTTCAGCCTGAAGAAGGTCACACCACATGTAGCATCCCAAGCTAACAGATGATAGCATACATTTGGTCATACAGACACTGAAAAATAAAACTTCCAAAAACGTGCATTATGCGAACAAACTGCTATGTATACGATAACTAATACCACAATGTCCTTGATGATGCTCAGTAGGACATGCACGATGTATGTAGAGATCCAAATTGGAAGGCTGCAATATTCTCCTTGCCCCAAAGCCCTTCTGCTGAAGGAGGTGAAGAGTCCCAAGAGAAAGAAGCTTAGAATTTGTTTAAGGTCATCGTGAGTATGCCCCCGTTGCTTCTGCTCAGCTGTATGCAGTTATCAATCCTTCATTCTGGAAAAGGGTGGACAACGTCTCTTGCTTTCTCATCTTTTATTGTCATCATGTGTTCTCTTCCTATGAAAACATGGCATTCTGAAAAACAATAAACACCCAGATTCTCTATACTACTTGACTGCACAATAGCAGTCTGCGACTTCATCCTTTTTTGGCTTGTTTTCAGGGCACAAACTCATGTGATCTGTCTTCCCACCCCTCCCCCTCTTGCTCTTTCTCACTATGTAGGACTTTCTTACTTTACTCACTATGTCGTTCTGGCTGTACTGCAACTCACTATGTAGACCAGGCTGGCATCAAACTTATAGATATCTGCCTGCCTCTGTCTCCAAGTGTTGGGATTAAAGGCATGAGCTACTATGACTGGCTTTTCATGTCAACTTTTCTAACTCATCTGCATATGCACATCCATACCAAGTATAAACCATGTATCATACACTCAACATAAATGTAGGATGTGGTCGTTTTGTGTCTGTAGACATCTTTGTACTAAGCAGTAGCGCTCACACAATTCTATCTAAACGTTGAGTGGGTATTCCAACTTTGGAGGTATCATCACTTCAAGGCATCTATAGAATGACCTTTGGAAAACTCTTCCAAGGTGTTTGGGTTTTTTTGCTTGTTCGGTTGGTTGGTTGGTTTGGTATTTTTTGAGACAGAGTTACTTTGTGCAACAAACAACCCTTGTTGTCCTAGAACTCTGCAGACCTGGTTGGCCTCGAACTCACAGAGATCTGCCTGCCTCTGCCTTCCAAGTACTGGGATTAAAGGCATGTGTCACCACCACCCAGCTCCAAAGTATTTGTTAATAACATACCCTCTATCCTGTATTTGTAAGATATTTAAGTGAAAAAATGAAACTGTTAGCAGAATTATGATCAGAGTAGCCCAAGAAATGTAAGCAATAAATGTGTTTAAAATCCAACTTACTAAGAAATTCTCCACCTACTCATATACAGTAGTTTGCTTTTAACTATACCATCGCTAAATGGAAAATTCCAGGCTAGAGAGATGGCTCAGTGGTTAAGAGCAGTGGATGTTCTTCTAGAAGATATGAGTTCAAACCCTGGTGCCCACATGACAACTCAAGACTGTCTGTGACTCCAGTTTCAGGGGATTTGATACGTTCTTCTGACCTCCACAAGCACCAAGTATACATGTGGTGCATGACAAGATACTCATGCATATAAGACATAAATAAATCTTTTTTAAATTACAGAAAAAATAATGCATGAATTTTAAGTTGTGTTCTCTTCCCAGTGGTATGATTAAATTATGTACTGCCCCCACTTCTTCCCACCCAGAACATCATATTCACATATAGAACCTACTTATTATTCACATAGGAAATACAATGGTTATAAGACTGGCTTCTAGTTATCAAAATAATTGCGATAAAATAACACTGATTTTACTTAACAGTGGTACTGATATGCAAAAGTGATGCTGGCAGCTCACTCACATATGCCAGACAGAAGCTGTACAGTGCTTTCATTAAGGAAAAGAGATGTTTTCAACTTCATATATAAAGGTATGTTGCACTTTCTCAAAAATTATTCACAGATTAAATGCAGTTCCACCAAAACCATCATATCATTTTTCACAGAAATAGGAAAAATATATACTAAAATTAATATGGAACCACAAAAGACCCTAAATAGCCAAAATTATCCTGAACCAAAAGAACAGTACTAGAGGGATAATTATTTCAGATCTCAAGATATATTACAGAGTCACTGTATTAAAACAGTATGGTATGGACATAAAAACAGACATGTAGATCAATGGAAGAAAATAAAAGATGCAAACATGAGTTTCTGTAACTTTAGCCATTTGATATTTGACAAATATTCCAAAACAAAAGCTAGAGTAAAAAATGAATCTTCAACAAAATGCTAGGAAACAAAACCTATCATCTACCGGCAGAGGAATGAAATTAGACCTGTATCTATCATCTTACACAAAATCTAACCCCAAATGGATCAAGGACCTAAGTTTGAAAGTCTGATGCTGCTGGAAGAAACCACAGGCAGTGCCCTACATGTTCTAGCTATAGGATAGGCCTTTCTCAATAGGATGCTATTTGACCAGGAATTAAGGCTAAAAACTAACAAGTGTGACTTTCTAAAACTAAAAAGCTTGCGCACAGCTAAAAAAAAAATCAACCAGGTGAAGAAGACCACAAAATGGGAGAGAATCATTGTCAGCTACATATCTGACAAAAGATTAATATCCAGAATACGGATATTAAAGAATCAAAAAAGGTTTAAAAATACCACAAATGGTATTTAAAACAAAGAGTCTCAAAATAGGAAAAAAAAATAGCTGAGAAGTTTCTCAAAAATGTTCACTATCCCTAGTCATTGGGGAAATGTAAATGAAAACAACTTTGAGATTTCATCTTACTCCAGTCAGAGTGACAAAGATCAACAAAACAACCAACAACAAACGCTGGAGAGGAGGGTATGGGAACAAGCTAACCTTCATTCACCGTTAGTGGGTATGTAAACTGCTTCAACCACTATGGAAAAGGGTGTGAAGGATTCTTGAAAAGGCTAAAAATAAATTTATTATATGACCTAGTCATTCTACTCCTTGGCATATTTCCAAAGGACTCAACACAATACTGTACAGTTGCTTACTCGGCCATGTTCATAGCTGCTCTATTCATGATAGCTAAGAAACAGAAATAAGCTAAACATCCTTCACCTGATGAATGGATAATGAAAATGTGGTGCATAAACACTATGGAATACTATCCAGCTGTAACGAAAAATTAAATCATCAACTTTTCAGGTAACTGGGTAGAACTAGAGAATATCATATTGGAGGAGGTAACCCAGATTCAGAAAGACAAACATCGCATGTTCTCTCTCATTTGGGGCCCCCTGCTCCAAATCTTCAGATGTGGGTACATAACAGAAACTAATTTCAGAAACCAGGAAAGGAAGAAGGGACCATTGCCCGGGTAAATCAGAGTAGAGATGATCTGATATGGGAAATATAAATAGGAGCAATATGAAAATAGGGGGCTCTAATTAGGGAGAGGGATAAAGACAGAAGAAAGAGGGGGAGAAAAAAAAGAGGATGTCTGAAAAGTCATTAGGAATCATACTAATAACTGTCTACCTAAAATTATCTATAATGCACATAAGTCTGTATATAAATAAACAATTTTTTTCAATGCACCTTTCAAGAGTCAAAGACCATCCAACAGAAACCCCAGCACCAGGCATGAGAAGCTCTCTTTTGAGTTGTTGGTCAGGGATGTTCAAGACATTCCCAAACAATACAGGATATTGCTATTTGCCCTGTTGCTCCCTTCCACTCAGGGATGGAAGGTACGTCTTTATTGCTGAAGACACTATGCATTTCAGACACAAATCCCAGAGACCCCTGAACTGGATCTGACCTGAAAGCCTCATCCTTGAGAACTAGCTTTCATGTCAGAAGACACCACACAAGCATGAAAGTAGAGAAGAAACCAATAGTCTGACCTAGCTATGACATCTATGAGTCACAATGATGACCAGCGTAGCTCAATAACTCTAAGGGTGCAATAGCAGTGCACATATCTTGGTAGTAACCGAAAACTTTCTAGTTGGACTTACGGTCCTCTCAGCAAGAGTGGACTCATGCCTGGTACTAGAAACCTAGCCAACTACCCAGGGCTAGTGAAGTCATAGATCTTGGCAGAAAACCTACAACCAAGACTTTATTAAACCAACATAATCTCTAACTATATTCTCAATAGTTGTGCTTATACCCACAGATAAGTGTCCTCACCTCTCACCAAGGAAACTTGTCATTGCAACAGATGGAGACCACTACAGAAAACTTCATATAATCAAAACGCAGAGTTGTGGCATCTAGTCTCGACAGATAAATCTACAGCATACCTCCCACAGCAAGGGCACTGGGAGCATTTCAGAAGAGGAGGCAGAAAGATTATAAAAGGCAGAGGAATAGGGAGTTTGCTGTAATTCTGTGCTCTCTAGTAATTCAGAAGCATACCCATGAAGTCTTACCAAACGACTGCCTAAACATGCACTGAAAAAGGACAACAGCAATAGACATATAAAAGTGAATGGAGGAGGAGGAAACCCATGGGGCCACAAAACTATAACCCCAAAGAACTCTAGGCAGCTAAGGAACACTGAGAGGGAGAGAAATAGTCTTGCATATGGAAGAACACAATATTTGATTATCCAATATCAAAAGGCCAGCCCTGAAAACATATGTACAAGTAACATACAAAGTAAGTTGTATTTACATGTTTAGGGGAAGAAATGTGTGTGTGTGTGTGTGTGTGTGTGTGCGAGCACACACGCGTGCACACATGTGTAGTAGTAGGAGCAGCGGGGCTGCGTCCCCAGCACCCCAGCCGCCTGCTAGCTTATGCCCCGAAATAATTACACGGACACTGTATTCTTTTAAACACTGCTTGACCCATTATATCTAGCCTCTTCTCGGCTAACTCTAGCACCTGGACTAGCCCATTTCTAATAAAGTGTGCAACACCGAGGTGCGCTTACCGGAAAGATTCTAGCCTACATCCATCCTGGGCCGGGGCTTGATCGCGTGTGCCTCAGAGAGCGGAGCTATCGCGTCTTCCCGGGAGAGGGGAGCATGGTGTGTCTGCCCCAGAGAGCAGAGCTGTCAAGTCTGCCCAGGAGAGGGGAGCATGGCGTCTCTGAGCTCACTTCCTCTTCCTCCCAGCATTCTGTTCTGTTTACTCCACCCACCTATTTTCTAACCTATCAGGGCAAGCAGTTTCTTTATTTAATTAACCAATGACCTTCTTCTTCCATCACACGTGTGTGTGTGTGTGTGTGTGTGTGTGTGTGTATTTGATGAAAATAAAAGAGACCATGAACTCGAATATGAAAGAAAACAAGAAATGATATATGGGAGAGTTTAGAGAGAGAAAAAGGTAAATGAAATGATTATAATTTTAAAAAAGAAAAGAAAATTTTTAAAAAATTAAAAAAGAACACTAGTCAATTTAGATAATGGTCTAAAATAAAAAAATTCAAATTGAATCTCTCACTGCCTTATAATTAGAAGCAAGGCAGCTGAGTATGCAAGGGACCATTTGAATTTAATTCATAGTGTTTGCTCATATGAATGTCCTCAAGTATGTCACAGTTTTTATTTTATCTTAAATCAGATTTGTCATTTTCCATATTTTATTCTATTTTTTCTGTCAAGGTTAAAATTTCTCTATAGAAAAAATACATTAAAATGGGCTATTCTGAGGTATAGAATCATCCTAGGCAGCATATGTGAAGGTTATTTATTGGAGTGTTTCATGAAAAAATATATGCATTCACTTCATAAAAATATTATGTGCTAAATCCTGTTGTGTTATACACCACAAAAATATGCCATGTGAAAGAATACAGATACAAAAAGTCACATGTTGTATGATTCCATTCATATGAAACAGTGGAAATACATGAGTCATTAACACAAAGTAGGTTTGTGGTTGTCAGTAACTAAAGGCAAGGAAGAATTAAATTACACTGCCTATTTGGAAAGGTTAAGGGATTTTGCTTATTTGTTTGTTTGCATGTTTCATTATTTTTTTGAAAGATGAAAATGTTCTAAACTTAGGACCAGTAAGAAAGCTGCATTGGTAAAGACACTTCATGTCAAGTCTGACCACTTGATTTCAGACTCCCAGTCCCACACTCTAGAAGGGGAGAACTGACACACACACGCACACACACATTCAAATAAATAAGTATATAAATAATAAATGCAAAAATTAAATTCTAAAATGTATTGAACAAATTTTAAATTACATAGCTTGTGAATCTAAATTTGATAAAGTCTTTTTTTTCTAGAAGACAGACTTCTAAAAGAACAAAATTTATTACTCAACATACTTCCTACAGCAGTCAACACAGAAGACTTTTGCGACCTTAAAACGATTTCTGCCCAAGCAAAAAACTCTGAAGCAGACATTAGCTAGTCATCCTCTAATTCAAATACATTCAGACATCATTCACCTGGAAGAAGGATCGGATCTCACAGGTTGAGGGCCATGACTGCCTTGAAACTTCAGAACACAATAGAACATAACAAGTCTATAGTGATATTTTTCTCGTGTTTTCATAAATAAAGCTTGCCTGAAGATCAGAATGCAAAGCTAGCCACACTAGTCAGCCATACAAGCCAGGTAGTGGTGGCACACACCTTTAACTCCAGCAACCACACTAGTTAGCCTCCTATGCCAGGCGATGGTGCACACCTTTAATCCCAACACTAAAAAGGCATATAAGTCAAGATAAAACAGGAATTCACTCTCTACAGACTTGGCTGCTTTGCTTTTCTGATCTTTGGCTTGAACCCCAATATCAGTCTCTGGGTTTTATTAGTAATGCTATACAACTCCACATTTTCTCCTGTTTCTGACTGGCTAAAAACTATGGTTTTTTTTGATAAAGTCTTTTTTAAAAAGTTAAAGGAAGGAGCCAGGGGAGATGGCTCAATTAGTAAATGTTTGCTACACAAACATGAAGACTTGAGATACCAACATCCACATAAAAGCCTAGCATGGTGGTATCCCCTTATAATTCTAGCACTGGAAAAGTGAACACAAAGCAATCTTGGGGGGAGCTTTCCCAGACATCCAGTGGAGGCAAAATGGTGTACTCCAGAGGGGACCCTGCATCAAAAGTAAGTTGGAGAGCAGTTGAGGAAGACATCAGACATTGACCTCTGGCCTACCCACACATATATGCATAGATGCACACATACACATGAACACACACGTTCACACATTAATGCATATACACCACACACACACAAAATTAAAATACCATGAAAGTAAGACACGGGCCTGTTGAGAAGAAGAAGGGATTCCCTGAAAAGGGGAAGAGGATGAGAAAGAATTAATAGGAGGAACAGGGTCAAATTACACACACACACACACACACACAGAGAGAGAGAGAGAGAGAGAGAGAGAGAGAGAGAGAGAGAGAGAGAGAGATGAAATTATGAAAGAATAAGCATATGACTATTAAAGAACTCTACTTAGCAAAAGGATCATCTTGTAGTAGTTGTTACTTTTCTGCAGGCATAATTTTTGCTTTATTTTACCCTTTCTTCAGTACTAGAATAGAACTCAGGTCCTCCTGTGTACTAAGCATGCTCTTTAGACTGTGCTACATTCCAGGTTCCTACTTTTGTTTTGTTTAAAAAAAGTATTTACAGGTTTCAGAGTGCACTGGGAAATGAATTCTGTTGTCCATACCGAATGCCATGTTCATGTCTCTACCACCCCACTATCAACAACCAAACAACCAAACACTAAAGTCTACCTTATAGAGTTTCTTTCTTCTGCATGAGTATAATCCTCCTAATTGAAGAGGCTACCACTGAAATATTCTCTTATAATTTTTCTTCTTTGACTGTTGTGAAAAAAATAATGCTAAAAATTCTAAATGATTGGAAAAATACAATTTATACTCCAAAGTCCAGACAAGTTAACCTCCAAATACATGAAAATACACCAGTATTGCCATTTGTGAAGAAATGTCAGTACCTTTCATACACATGAAAAGAATCAATGTCTCTTCTAAGCTTATAAAATACTTTAACTTTTAACAACCATTGGT
This sequence comes from Microtus oregoni, assembly GCF_018167655.1. Taxonomy (NCBI): domain Eukaryota; kingdom Metazoa; phylum Chordata; class Mammalia; order Rodentia; family Cricetidae; genus Microtus; species Microtus oregoni. The sequence continues at coordinate 347,090 of NW_024544756.1, forward strand.
TAAAATACAAGTTAGGAACAACTTGTATCTGTTGAGCGTACAAGAAAGAACTAAAAGAATAAAAATGCAAAAGAGAGTTGAAGTTAATCCAAAGACACCATAATTTAATAATTGGATATATTTCTTTCTGTATTTCCACTTGAAATCCCCAAGTCACTTTCATATGAAAAAAATTGCTTATGGAATTGGTTCCTAGTGGTGGGAATGTATATTTTAGGTAAAGTTTATTCCTGATTCCCTCTGAATTTGTACTAGCCTCATGGTTTGATCAACAGAAGACATCAGAGATGACAATTCCAGTTCCCAGTCTGCCCAACGAGGTTTAAAGAACCTTATTCCCCTATTATAATCTCGCATCCACCATTATAGAAGCCTGAGCTTGCTTGTGGGAGAATGAAGGACTACATGAAACCTAGGTGAGAACATGTACATGAGCAAGCAAAGCAGAGAACAACCCTTTTGCTAACACCAACTGAAGTACTCTTTCAACCTACAGGCACATGTGCCTAAAAAGAAGCTGTATGAAGTCAAGCTTTATGTTCGTGTCTATTATACAGCCTTACTGATTTGCACAACTTTATTGAGGCCAAGATAGCTGATGTAGTGTTTACTTTGATGTTGTCATAGGCTCATAGAAACTGGCTCCAACCAGTGAAAACAAAGAGTAGAGATGATATCGGAAAGCTAAAAGAGCATCATGGAAAGGCTCAAAACCAAGCTTTCCAGAATAATTTCTAAAACTGTATCATGGTTGAGAGCTGGTGATTAAGCTGAGCTTTGTCCTCCTCATGCTTCAGATTCAATAATATTATGCTGAATCTAAAACATAAGCCTTGCTGTAACTATATTGTTACTATATAGATAATTTTCATGGGAAACTCTGCCCCAGACCTTAAAAGCCTTGGGCTCAACCCTTGCTAGAAAATGGATACTTTTGCTATATTCTTACATAGAGCAATGTAGGAAGAACTTTGTCCTACAAAAATTAAAGTGCTTATGACACAAGCCAGGGACCCAACTTGAGACCCACAATATTCATGTCAAAACCAAACAGAATGGCATGTGTCTATAATCTCAGCACTGGAGAGGTGGAGACAAGACAGTTAATTGACCAGATAGCCTAGTTGAATCGATGACCTTCAGGATCGGTAAAGACCCATAACTTAGTGAGAAAGCAGGCATGGTAACTCAGAAAGAAAGAATGAAAGAACAAAAAAATAGACAGAGAAAAAGTGAGGAAAGAAGGGAGGGAAAGAGAGAAGATGGCAGGAAGGAAGGAAGGAAGGAAGGAAGGAAGGAAGGAAGGAAGGAAGGAAGGAAGGAAGGAAGGAAGGAAGGAAGGAAGGAAGGAAGGAAGGAAGGAAGGAAGGGGCAAACCTGAGGAAGTCATTCAGCATTGACCTCTTGTCTCTGCACAAGCACATGCACACACTTCTACACATACATTGACACACACATGAACAGACACATAGGCCTCATACACACGCATGCACACAAATGCTTAATTTTTATGATTAAGACCATGGGTAGAGTACTTGAACAAACATTTTACCAAAGAGGAGCTAAGGATTGTAAATACGCACAAGAAAGGGTGGTGGCCAGCATTATTGGCAAATACGAAAAAAAATCTGATGACATGCATCTGCATACCACAGAATCAACAAAATAGACAAAGGTGAGTGATAACAAGGGTTCAGAACCAGTGGAATTTGTACGTATTTCTAATTAGAATGCAATAGGGTTCAGCCACTCAGGAAAATGGCTTGACAGTTTCGTATGAAGTTATACATGCACACAGTGTAATCCAGTAACTTGGGTTAAAGTTCTAGGCTCTATTCCAAAGAAAACAAAATTCACATTTACACAGAAGCCTGTGAATATGCTTGCTCTCATTCTCATTGCTGAAAACTGGAACTAATTCTAATGAACTTTGAACAAACTATACTATCTCCACATCATGAAATTCACTGCTCAGAAATAAAAAGGAGCAAACTGGATACTATGTTAAGAATCTGGATATATCTCAAAACTTTATCTTGAGCAAAAGAGGCCAGTCCCAGAGACTGCTTACGGCAGGGACAAACAAGGCTCCTCTACACACAACAGATTTGTGCCTCAACGTGGTCGACTACCTCCACGTAAAACCTGAGAGGGCTTGAAAAGGAATTCTAGAAACATAGAAAAATCAGAGTTTAACACAGCTTTTTGCTGTTTGCTGGTGGGGTGCCACAGAGAAATTTTCCTGACTCAGCAGCCTCAGCAGGAAAAAAGCTGCACCATTTTAAAATGCAGCTTCCTGGGCTATGCTGCCAGTGCAAACTCCAGCTATGGAACATTTGTGGGCCTGGATGTTTGTGTGCCCACTTGGGGTCGGGAACAAAATAACTGAGACCATGCCTGTGGTTTGGCGCTCCCTGCCTGGGCAGGCAGTGGGATCAGGTCTACTAGGCATGCACAAGCGGGAGAGCATGGCGGATTCCTGCCGCCCTACAAAGAGATGTTTCCAGGCTGCGCAGTGCTCTTAGTGGCAGATTTGGCTGTGACTCAGATAAAAAGAATTTATGTGTGGCACACTCATTTTCCCGGTTGGACTGCTGAGCACATCTCCTGCCTGGTGGCCCTAGAGCTAGCAGAAATGGTATGTCCACCATTTTGAAATTGGAGAGAGGTTGAGCCAACATCCAGAGCAGCTGCAACCAAGCTGCTTAGCATTTTAAAAGCTCTTCAAGACAGTAGAGAATTACAAAATATGCAATAAGGACAGATTCAGACATAAAAGACCTCTAAATGTGTCATAGTGTTAGATAAACATACATAGGCTTGGGAGACAGAAGAAAAAGAATATAAAAGGTCATATAATAAAGTTAATGCTTAAAAGAAGGGTAAAATCTTTACAGAGACAGAGTAAAGTAATAGAGTAAAAATAAGCCATGTAAAAATGGAAAATTCACAGAGAATCTGGATTATGTATATTAGTGTGTTTTCTTTAAATTTTTTGACTGTGAAGGAGCTAAGTACAGAGAGACGTTTCATTGTGTGGGCTGCTAAGCTAAACCAACGTGGATATTATAAAGGTATTATGTCTTCAAAATTTGGGTGTAAGGATATGATGCTTTGAAAAAGAGGTTCTTTGTTTTCACAGAGGATGAGACCATATGGACTGCTTCTAGACCAATATGGTATGATAGAACACGTCCTCCTGAAAGGTTGCCATAAATACCCTCAAAAATTTAATTCACTCAACTACTGACTGAAATAAACCTAGCACACAGGATACACCATGAAAGACGTGATTAACAGTACCCCCATACAGCACAAAGCAGTTTGGAGAAAAAAAAAACTGTGCCCATATTCCCAAATATTGTTTATAAATGTTCTTTTACATTTAAAGGGGGATATGATATAGATATGAATAATTTGCATTGGTATAAATTTTGATATATTGATACAAGTTTAAGGTCAATTTAATTTAGTAACAAAATATTTTAATACATATATATGCTCTTGATTAAGGTATTGTGATTGTGTAGTTCATTTAAAATTGTAATGTATAATTAGGAAATATAGGTTGTTAATGGATAATCATAGGTAATAGTCAAGCTTGTAGTCATGTCAGATTTTCTAGATATATAGAGATATATTTCAGTTAGATAGGCATTCTTCATATCTTTCAAAGGCTACAGAATATGGCAATTAAAAAGTTTTAATAACTTAGGGCTTTTCATGACAATGAGACCCATCTGCTCCTGGAAGCACCAATCTACTTCAAGAAGAACATGGGCATCAAAGAGACTCCTTATGGAGTTGGTTAGCCATTTGTGCAAGAAACTGCTCTTGCCTGGACTGTTGCATGAACTCAACATGAAGAACCTGCAGAGAGAGGACTGCTGAACTTGCCTAAAGGTAAGATGATCCTTCAGGGTTCCTGCTTCATAAAAGAGTCTGTGAGACATTCTGCAGAATACAGAAGAAAGTGTCTAAACTGTCTTTAAATTTTTCTGCTTCATGAAATGTCTGCTGGATACTATGGGCCTGTAGGCTAAAGATGGATGCCCCAATGGTACAGAAGAACTTTGTGTGACTGTACAGGGAGCGAGCTGTCTCTGTCATTTCTAGAGTTTTGGAAGTTGTTTACTTCTCATTTACTTAGGTAATATTATATCCTCTGGAGTTTTTGATAGAGTTAAAAAATAGATAGTTATAGTTTTCATTTGCTATGATAAAAGTTAAAATAGATATAAATAGTGTAACTGTAATTCTTGCTTGTTACCTAGCCTTTCTTTTTTGTTTAAACAGAAAAGGGGAAATGGTATAGGAGGTCCTTCTGTTTATGTATTGCTTTCATTGGTTGAATAAAGAAACTGCCTTAGCCTTTTGATAAGGCAGAACTTAGGTAGGCAGAGTAGACAGAACTAAATGCTGGGAAGAAGAGCAAAGTCAGACAGGCGCCATGAAGCTCCTGCCTAAGAATGACACTGGTTAGACTCATGTGGGTAAGCCACAACCTCATGGTAATACATAAATTACTAGAAATGGGTTAAAGTAAGATGTGAGAGTTAGCCAATAAGAGGCTAGAGATAATTGGCCAGGCAGTGTTTAAATGAATACAATTTCTGTGTGGTTATTTCGGGTGTAAGCTAGCCGGGTGGGAAGAACAGGGGCCCTGCTCCCTACTACACATATGAAATTCTTGAAAAAAATATACCAAACTACTGTGACATAGAACAATAGAACAGAACTATGGTTTCCAGGAGGGCAGGATAGAAATCTAAAGAGACAGTTTTAGGGAATAGTGGTATGGTGGGGAAATTCTTCAGTATCCTAATCATAGTGGTGCCTACACAATCTACACATATATTAAAGTACAAAGAACTTTACAAGGAAAATAAAATGGCTGAACCTTGTAGTTATCTCTGATAGTAATGTTGACTATTCAATACTCCAAACATTTTATTCATTCATTAGCAGTTAAGGACAGTGATGGCAAAATTACTGCATTTCTAAAGAAGCAGTCAGGTTTGAAAAATATTACTAGCTGAGAAGGTCCTCAACAATTGCCAGTTGCCTGCTTCTGTAGATATCACTGTGCTTTACCTGTAAAACCAGTAGGTCATCCTCTAAAGATATTGGACAAACAACAGTTATTTGACTTTATTCTAAATCTCTGTTCAAATAAAGGACCTTGATATTTTCCTTCATTTGTTTTCAGAGCTTGGAAGAAAATCACAAAAACAAAATGTGATCTCTGAAAGGTGCAAAAAAGAATTTTTGCATTAGTGACAAGGACCAGACAAGGTGTGCAATCAAAGAAGACCTCCTGAGGAAGTGAGGACAAAATGGAGATGGGAGGCCTGAATCAGAGCCAAGATTGTGTCTTGATGGCAACAGGGACTTCATAACAGGAAATGAAATGATGATATCTGTGCTTCAGGAAGAGGAAGCAAGGATGACAACAAACCCTCAGCCAGGATATTATTTACGAAGCCCAGCCTCAGAGGTGAGGGTGAGTACAGGGAGGACTAGCAAGAAAAGACTGAATATGAACATACTGTCGAAAGGGGGGTTAACTTTAGGATGGCCAATACAAACTATTAAAAAGCAGCAATTATTAAATGTATGTTCAGCATTCTAAGACTGTGAAAACGATGATTGTAGAATATAGAAACGTTGAGAGAAATAACTATTGGTTTATCCAATGGTTTCCCCTTTATTGAAAGAAAAATTCATCAGTCATTTTAAAAAGTTAGTTTGAAATAATGGTGTAATCTGTAAGTATCCTGTAGACACATGAAAAGATGGGATTCAACTGCGCTGGGACACAACAACTTGTACTTCTAAAGGACAGAAAGGATAGTTGAAAGAAACTAAAACGTGATATAAAGATAGAAGTCAGATGGACAAATTGGTTGAGAAAATCCATTTGTTCCATTTGACTAAAAGCATTTTGATAAACATAAATTTCTGATTCAATCCACAAATTCCTGCTATTAAGGTGCATTATAAACACCTGTTTTCGTATTACTCCATCCTAAAAGAAACCTTATAGTGTGTGTGTGTGTGTGTGTGTGTGTGTGTGTGTATCTTCTACAAAGTATTTAGTTTCTGAGTATTATATAAAATGATGATATCAACTTTAGTCAATTAAGAGAAATATTTATTTTAAATTTGAGCTTACAGGTAGCAACGTCAGTATAGTCTAGGAATGCAACAGAAGCCAGACCCATTTTCCCTTCTGTTTGCAAAGCATGTCCTACACTCCATAATTTGTTAAGTAGAGATACTAACATAACTGCTGATAATGCTAGGCAATGGTATTTTTTCCAGTGGCATTTATTATGAAACAATCCTGACTGGCAAATGAAAGAAAACAGCACACACTGATAATATTTTGGTAGAATTATGTGTTTATTCTAACACTGTTAACAAGAGAGAAGTAAGCATCCAATGAGCACAGAGGAATGCTGCTGATGTAAACGAATATTTACTCAACATCCAGTTCTTTCTTCCTTCCAATAGGGAAATGACAAAAAGCATTCTGATCTTGGAATTCTACTGGCTAAATACACCAACAAATGGAACACCTAAGACATGTTATTGGGGACTAATGGTAGCAAGAGAAGATAAAGTGAGGGATTTTCATGAAAAAAGGCCTCACATTGAAACAGGGAGGAAGGGCATATAAATCCAGATTGAAAAGAAAGAATGCTGCCAAATGGTTACTGAAGTCAGCTGGTTGCAAGTGGTACAGCTCTAAATTAGCTTCTTTTTCTGTCCTTTAACTGCACTCTATGTCTTTAATACTACATCGTTCCAACAAGCATATGACCATCCTACCATGCCGACAGGGCAAGATGGTGATTCTTATTGGACTTTAAAAGCATCAACATTAACAGAAACATCAATGTTACTAAACTAGATAAATAGTGATGTTGGTGTTCAAATGACGGCTTTGCGGATTCTCCCATCATCCTATTCTAATCATGGAACAGAAAATCAGGAAAAAGAATGGAGGGACTTTCTTCCAAATAGGTGGCTAATGCTATTCCAAGAGTACCAAAATCAAAAAAGACAAGGATTAATTGGAAGAGACCGAGAAGCCATGTGAATCAGATGGAATTTGGGATCCTGGAGCAGGTAAGAGACATTAAAGGGATGACTGTCAAAATCCAAGTTAATAAAATAACACATGCATACACACACACACACACACACCACAACAAACGCACACCCCACACACCACAATACATACACATCATATACACACTTACACACCACACACACATACACACCACACACACATACACACCACACACACACTACAAGCATACATGCACCCCAAACAAACACACACACACACACGCACACACACACACATGTACACACAAACAGCACAACACACTATTTAAAACTATGACTAAGGCAACCTTAACAATGAATCTGTTACCAAAACTAATTCTCAGTTTCTAAGAACATATGACAGTTATGTAAGATATTGGCATTGGGAAACATGAAAAATATGTATGGACCCTCTGCAGTCTTTGTTGCTTTTCTGGTCATTAAAAATTACTTTTCAAAATTAAGAGTTTTAAAGATGTTAATATTTTGATGGCTGCTTGGATAGTAGACTACCTCATGCAAATCAATTCCAAAATTCATGAATCTACCTTCCAGTCTTATCAGACAACTTCAAGTACCTAACCGTGCCCTGCTTACCGATGCTTACATCCTTTTACTCATTTTGTCCTCAAGCATCTCCCTTGTTTCCCAGATAAACACATATTTGTTGTTTTTACACTGTCCTCAAATGTGACCTCGCATTGCTTCCAAAGGCAGAACCAAATTTTAGATTCCCTTCTGCAGATACCTGGTTTAGATAAAGTACTCAATACAGTCTGTATAAATTAGTGATTACAAGCAAGAGTTCTAAAACCAGGCGATCAGGTTTGAAGCCCCAGACTAACTCCTATGAGCTACAAAATTTTGAGCAAATTACTTAATTCTCAAATTTTCCTCCTTTAGAAAATGGAACTAGTGATAAGCCATGAGATTGTTATGAAAAGTAAATAAATTGTTGCAAAGAAAGTAGATCTCAGAGGGCCTGGCTCCTATAAATGATCAATAGTTATGAGCTATTATTTTGGCAGGCACATGTCTTTAGACTGAGGAGGTCCAAATAAGGACCATGTATAGTTCCTTTTGTGAGTGAAAATTCTCAGGTCTGAATTCAAATCTTACGTTTTTCCCATTTCTTGATTTTGAACTAACTTTGTGAGTTGTGGAGATTTAATGATCCCTAACCCTTTAAAGGTATTTAGTAGGGGAACTAGAGCAAGGGAAACAATTCAATAAAAATTAGCTATTATCATGACTAGTCAGCAAATCTTAGAATTTTTACTTGCATGTTGAATTCTTTGATGAATGAATGAGTTCATCAGTTAGAATTATGGGCTATCATTACCAACTAATGATAGTACAAACATAATTTATTCCTTCATCACTCATGCACTGTAGCACGTCAATTTGAAAAAAAGATGACTGTTTTTGTTGCTTTGTTTGGTTCACTTCAAGCCTTTTGGAAGCCTCTCTAGGGAGTAGATAGAAACATTCTAAGGCCAAGCAGTGGTACACAATGATACTTTTATGGTAAATGAGCCTTGCCTGAGCTCTAGGCACTGCCAAGTGAGAAATATGCTTAAACTCTTGAAAAAAAAGATAAATCAATAATAGTTCTCATTAAATGGCTAACTATTCCAGGGAGAGGAGATACGGTATTCTTTTTTTTTAAAAAAATCATGTTATTTTTTATTTATGTATGTCTGTGTGAATCTCTCTCTCTCTCTCTCTCTCTCTCTCTCTGTGTGTGTGTGTGTGTGTGTGTGTGTGTGTGTGTGTGTGTGTGTGCGCGCGCGCGCGCGCACGTGTGAGGATGTCTTAGAAGGCCAGAAGAAGGCATCAGTTCATGTACAGCTAGAGTTATGGGCAGTTGTGAATGACTCAATATGGTGCTGGGGGATGAACTTAGGTCCTCTGAAAGAGCAGCCCCAGGATGCAGAGTTTAATTACTTCTTTGCTCTAACTCTGAAACTAAAGCATATCTTATTTTGCCATTTATTCACGGACACAAATATCTGAGAAAACTCAGACAGCAGTCATTTTAATACAACTAGAAATGCAGAAGCCAAGCTTTAAAATTTAAATATAGAGGAAAAACTGCACTGCCTTGTAGTTCCTCAACTGCTACATCTTTTCCAGCAATTTACAAAACCAAAATTGTATCTTACAATAGTGATTTACATTTACCATGGCACTGTGGCTTTTTCATCCCAGAAATACGGTAAAATCTACTTGGATCTTCCTACAAAAACAATTCAGAATAAATGACAGCAAGTAATTAAAACAGACACTTTTGTAAACCTCATATACTCCGGTTCCCAACTACACTATGCAACTGATTGAATGGCTTTCTACAAAGCTAGTGAGTGCTATTATATTCCCCTTGCACAGTGAATAGGTGGAAAGGACTGAAGTTTAGAATTCACAGTGACACTGGGATTTAATCCCAAGCTTAGCTATCTCTAAGGAATCTGGTTATTTTGCCTATTTGCTATACTTTTTGTTAGTGAGGATGTTTAGAAACTACTTCTAAATTTGTGAACCTATGCTAACATATTTTGGGATTCTGCTATAACTGTTCAGGGCAGCTTTGCATAAGCTCAGGAAGATCTTGTGCTGCTAGTTACCCATCTCTAATGCACATTCTGTCACATGCCCAAAGGGCAGGCTAGTCAAAACCCCAGCAGCAATCTCAATCCATGGCAGAAAGAAACTACTAGAGATATTCTCCAGCTTCACCTCTTTTAGCTTCCAACAAATTAAAGAAGACCACAAATTATGCCTCATTTCTCCTATCAAAAGGTGGAATCTATTTCCCTTGCCTTTGAGTTGCCTGATCCTGTCGCTCCCTTTGACCAAATACCAGGGATGAGTCATACAGCAAGAAAACCCAAAGCATATGGAGAAACATCCAGACACTAGACAGCAAATGGAGCCACAGTGAGCTCTCCAAGCCACCCCCAGACCCAAACAGAAAGTAGGCAAGTGAATGAGGCCAGCTGATGCCACTGAAAGCAGCAGAACTCCCCAGCTGAGTCAGACTCTGATTACACACACACACACACACACACACACACACACACACACTCACTCACACATTCACACCACTCACATCTGGGCTGATTTGTAATGCAAATTGTCTATCAAGGTAGTTTTTCAACCTTCCTAATTGGCTGCAACCCTTTAATATAATCCCTCATGCTGTGGTGATCCCCAACCATAAAATTATTTTTGCTTCTACTACATTAACTGTAAATTTGCTTCTGTTATGAATCATAACAGAGTATGATCTGGGATGCAGGATATCTGATATACGACCCCTGTGAAAGGGTCATTTGACCCATAAAGGGGTCGTGATCCACAGGTTGCGAATCATTGGTCTCTGGACATGGCTAACTGAAACACAGGAGGACCATCATCCTAAGAGGTAGTCTACACTTCCCAGTGGTCCTGGTGGAACTTCAGCCATCCTCTTGTCCTGTGTCCTACACCTGGGTGACACAGCTTCATGATGGCATTTCCTTCTTTTCTGTTTCAATTTGTCTTCTTCCTTCCTGCTTCCTGATGTCACCTTCCAGATCAACTGCAGCCACCCACATCCTGTCTTTGAGGGAATTCAAAGTAAGACACAGAACCTTGGCTTCTATAGTTTTGCACAAATTTTTGGAAACATACCTTTATGGAATAGGTTATCCCCGTTACTTCCAATATAACCAAATTTTCATTTTTATTTCTAAACTAAAACGCTACTGTAAAGTTTAAAAATTGTGCACATATTAAACAAAACATTATTTTTAAAAAGGCCCACATTTATTCAAAAGAGACATGACACTGGTAAATTGTGACATCAAACTCTGCACAAAGTCTTTTCAAATAAAAAGAAAATATTAAACCTTCTGTTGTAAAATATATTTCACAGACAATGAATTAATTAATTGAAAGAAATCTTTGTGTTCTAAGTTAATTTCCTTTTTAACTATCCAACTTTCTATTTCAATGAATTTGTCTATAAATTCACTTTATAGAATGGCTTTAGATTCAGTGAGTGAACAGTCACGTGAGCTGTAATCTACCATTTTGTTATATAACTCAGAAAGCTAATGACGAGAATGAGCTACAGTGCATAATTTTCAATATTTTTCTTAAAAGGGCACTTCCACATGAGAACAGACTAAACCACCGTGACTCCTCAACTCCCCTGTCCAGATGCCACCAGGGAGAACCAAATTCATGTTAATATTTAAAAGAGAAATGAACTATACTGCTTTTTTAAAACTCATAACTATGAATGATCAATTTCAACTAACAAAACCCTGATCATGAACCAAAAAACTTGGTCAATTTTCTGACCTTTTCCAGCATATGAGAAAAAGTTATATAGGGCTTGGGATGTATTTTTCTTAGTTGGTAGAATGTTTGTTTAGCATTTGTGAAGTTTTGGGTTCAAATCCCAGCACTGCACTGACCAGGTATGGTAGTTCATGCCTGTAATTCTAATACTAGGGAGGTAAAAACAAGAGGGTCATAGTTTAAGATCAAATGTTCAAGAACATCGTTGGTAATATATCAAGTTCCAGGAAATTCTGGGATATGGGAAGTTATAGGGGGAGAACAGAGGGAGCAACATATTTCTAAGTTAAGTATAAGTATAGGTTAGCGCTGAGATAGACAGACTTCTTGTCTAACACACATGAGATTCTAGGTTCAATTGCAAGCACTGCAAATAATAAATAGACAAATAAGTAAGCAAACAGATTAAAGCACAGTTTTTGCTTCTGGAACCAGCCTTTACCTAGTCAAGTCTGAGGGCCATCTCCGTGTCATCTTTTGTCTGTTTTCTCAGCGTTTTGACAGACACATTCTGACAACTCAGTTTTCATTGATAGCATATTAGTGTGAAAACCAGACTCAGCACACCTCTTTAGCGGTGTGCTATAAGACCAAAGATCAGTGTTCTCATGGAACATGAATGCCAGAACTTTCACTGGGCTTTCATAAAAATCATTAACAAGATATCTAATTCATGGTGTTGACTTCAAGTACTTCAAGATACTTCATTTTGATCTTACATTTAAATAGTTTGCAAAAGTGTCTTCGGATCAATAGTCTTCTTCACTTTCAAGTTTTCGTCAATTCTGAATTTGGTATATTCGCAAAAGGATGACTAAACCCTTGTATTTGTGTTTACCAGTTTCTACTTGCCAAGTATAATAGATGGGTGGTTATTTGTATAATAGGAGAGGTAGAATTTGCCTGTAGCATGATGGATGTCACAGGAACACTGTTGTGGTAGATTGAAAGAGAAATATCCCCATGGGCTCAGACATCTGAATACTTGATCCCCACTGGAGGGTACTGTGTGGAGAGGTTATGGCAAAGTGCAGTCTTGCTGGAGGAAATGCATTGCAGGAAGCAAGCCTTGAGAGCTTAAAGCCTCACCCCCCCTTCCAGTTCATTGTCTCTGCTTCATGTGTATAGATGAAAATGTGATCACCTTCTGCTTTGCTCAACTGTTGCTGTGCCCTCTGCCATGATGAACTCTTATCCCTCTAAAACCATAAGCCCAAGTAAACTCTTTCTTCTTTCTTTACGCTCCCTCTGGTCATTGTTCTATCACAGCAACATAACTCATGTAACTGTCCTCTTGGCACAATACCAGGAAGGTTTTTGTTGTTGTTGTTGTTGTTGTTATTTGCCCATTACTATCTAACATAGCAGGAGAAATGCAAAGTTCTTTATCTTCATTGTAGATTGATGAGCATAAAGTTAAAGTACCATAAATGGGATTTAAGTATCACATAGGTGTTGAAGAGAAAGGCACACTGTCGTGACCAGCTAGAGCTTCACTGATGATTACCCACTTTCTCAACTTTGAAGTATACTACATAGAAAAAAAAATATCTGCTGAATCGCTGAATCTCACAAGGTTTCTGTGTGTTGGGATGAAAGTTGCCCCTTGACCTATTGGCATGTGTTTGGTTACACCAAATCCACAGTGCAAGTGTGTCAAATTCCTGTGTTCCAACTCACTGAGCCAAAATGCCTGGGGTGACAGCCTTTTGTTGTCCAGTGCTGACTATTTACTTACCAACTTGTAAAATAAATTTCCAGTCACCATCTGCTGTGGTCCCATGCAGCTGCACCTATTCCTCCACATGTTGATTATCACCCCCTCAATGGCCATGGTGGAAAGACCAAAATCCCAGTACATGCACTAGACATCATAAATGTTTTTTGACTAAATCAACCCTTTAGTTTTAGTCTTACAGGTCGTTGTTGTTGGTTTTTCTGGGGGAGGGGAATATTTGTTACTGTTGATGTTAATGATTTGCGTCATAACTGTGTGGGTGGGCACATCTTCAATTTTATTTTATTTTGACTTGTTTTCCTTCCTGTGTCCTGGTCACCTTACAAGTAACTATGTCATGGCATCCTCTCAAAGCCTCTGTGAGCGAGGCACCTTCACTAGTTTCATTTGGTAGGCAAAGAATCAGAGGTACATAGTAGATAGGTCATTCATTTGCTTCAGTTGCAGAACAGAGCAAGGATTTGAATCCAGGTCTTCTGGTTGCATCCACTTCAATGCTTCTCCAACTAAATCCTCAGTGTCTTCATCTAAAACATCAGTGTTGATACTATCACCATCCACCAGAGTTGCCTCAATAACAACAGCAAAACCTGGTGCACACTCTCTAAACACTACAAATACTAATAGGCCTTTCACCTAGAGTTATCATTATCCATCTACTCCCATTTGACCAAAGTAAGCAAGGACCGAATGGAAAGTTTCAACTGGAGAAGAATTGGACTCTGTTCAAAAACCAAAAACATGTGGCAACCAAGTCCAAGATTCCCCTGGCTCAAATGATTAGCTAAAGCATATGTCTTGCTGTAATAAAACTTAAGTTGCCATAGCTATTGTCACCTAATGCTTCTCCTTCCTCTTCTCTTCTGCATTTTGTTCTCTGAGTATGAGCTGGCACAACTGAAAGTGAAGTTATCAGAGATGCAAGCTGAGAATTGATCCAATTCACATTTCAGCTTTTGTTTCCATGAATGGTCCAGAGCTACCGAAGGAAAACACATTATTTTGTTGTTCCATAAAGTCACAGAACTTAGTTCGCTCCATCTCTCCACAGACTTCTTGGGCTCAACATTCTCCTCTTAGGCCCATCAACATTATCACTTAAGAAGTGGCTGGTTTCTCAAAGTCTTTTTAGTTCTAATATTTCCTGAAGGTCTTTAACTAGTTAATGACTCTAGTGATATACAACCACGATATTTTTCACAAGTGTAAGTAGTTGTGGTGCTTCTTTTAAATATCTGCCATTTCTGAAAAGCAATCATTTTAATAGCTTCTCTGTGCTTGATTCCAAAGTTAATAAGCAGTGCATAGAATTTCCATGGTAACCAATCTCAGAAAATCCCAGAGGTAGCTGCTGACTCCTCTACTGGGTCTTCCAAAGCTGTTACTACTTCCCTTATGGCATCTTCAAAGAAAGTGTGCAAAATATTGTTCTCCTACATTTGTGCTTCCTCTTATTGCAAACATGACATAACAGCAATGCTTGGTGTGTTTTATGAAGAAAATGAGTGCCATCCTTTTTCTTTGGCTAAAGTTCAATTCACAGGTCAGGTCATTAGACCTTCGAAAGTGTACATTGGATGATTTCTAGTGCATCAACAAGGTTGTACAGCCATCACCTATATCTAGTTTGTGATCACTTTCATTGCCCTAAAGAATGATACCAGACACCACTCATCGCGCCTCCCTCCTGTCAACTTCTCACAATTACTAATGTACTTTCGATCACTGTTTGCCTATTCTAGATGTTTCATTTACATGCATTCATACAGCCAGTGGCCTTTTGTAATGGACTACTTCCATTTAGCATGATGTTTTCACAACTCACTCCTGTGCAGTGTGCATCAGTACTTTATTTCCTTTGTTGCTGAATAATCTCCCTCTGTGTGGCTAGGCCATGTTTTGTTTTCCATTCATCAGTTGATAAATGGTTGGATTGGTTCCATCATTCTGCTCACATGAATAATACTGCTCTGACCCTTGTGCATATGTTTTGGAACAGCCACATTTTCATTCCTCTTGGGTATGTAACCAGGAGCAGAATTGCTGAGTCATAGGGTAATGCTCTCTAACATGTTAAACAATTGTCAAATGGCTTTCAAACCTACTTCACCAGCCTACATTTCTGCTAGCGGCGATATGAACACGCTAGTTTTTTACATCTTGTCAACACTTCCTGTTATTGCTCTTTTCAATTCTAGTTATCCTAGTGGTATCTTCTAATAGTCTTGATTTGCATCTCCCTAATGGCTAATGAAAACATCATTCTTCACCAGCTAACTAATCTCAATTTTTACACACTGCATTCTAGGTATCTCTTTTATATTATGACATAGTTGTACTCATAATCCCAATCTATTTAGCTAAGTAATGGCTTAGAGCAGATGCAGTAAACTTTAGAACAAGATGTTATGTTCCCAAATCATGTCTCCAGGATCTGGAAGAACCACTGTCAACACACAGACTTTGTCAATTCCTGAGCATATTGTGCTATGAAACGTATTTTTCTGTATGTGAGAACTAGATTATAAGACTCAGGAGCTCTCCGTGAAAAAAATAAATTCATGGTTTTGCAAATCCTGACTCTATTAGGAAATGCACCAGAGTGTAAATTTATTTATCTGATCATAGTAACTAGTTGAGCCATACAGCATAGATGTAGACTTCTCAGACAGACGTGGAACTAAGTCACCAAAAATCAAAGCGAACGGAATAGGCATAATGTCTGCAGGGAACTTTCCATTAAATGACAAAATCACAAGTCCAGCCAGACCTAGACTTCACTATCTTCCCACTATCACGCTCCACTCTAAGTCCCTCAGACATACTAAGTTCCGTCTTTTTATGCACCTGTGTGCATAACCTTGTGTACTCAGGTGCACATACATGTGGAAGAGAGGGGACAACCTTGGTATCTGCATCAGGAATGACATCCATCTTCTTTGACATAGGGATTCTCACTGGCCTGGAGCTCACCAATTAGGCTAGCCTGACTATCCAGTGAAACCAGTCATCCTCCTGCCTCCATCTCCGCAGTGCTGGGATTAGAGATACACACCACCCCATTCAGTAATTTCCTATGTGTTCTGGGGAAACTCAGGTCCAGGTGCCGAAGAGGCAAGAGTTTTATAGATAAACTAAACTTTCTCCCCAGCCCTATATTCCCTCATAAACAGAGCCTTTTCTAGGAGGTCTTTGCAAAAAAAAAAGTTTTTTCATCCCCTGGTTTCACTTAATACATTCAAGATTGCCTTAGACCTTGGGTTTATTTGGTAACATTTCTGTGACAAATTATCACAGGCACAGTGTTGGAAAACAGCACATACATTCCAACATTTGAGGAGTTCAGGCACTCGCTGGGCTAGGAGGATCAGAGTATCTTATGGAGTTGTGTGCTTGGGGGCAGGAACTCCAGGGAAGAAACTGTTTCTTTGCCTTTTCCAGGTTATGGAAGCTGGTGTATTCCTTGACTCATGGTTTCTTTCTCCACATTGAAAGCTAGCATTGCAGCGTCTTCAAAATCTCTCTTTCCTCACCCTTCCTTTCTGTCTCTCCTCCCAGTTCTCCCTTCCCCTCTGCTCTCTCTCTAGAATTTACCCTTCTACTCCCTTCTTATGGGGAACCTTGTGATTGGATTGGCCCCACCCAAATAATCCACGTTAGTCACACATTAGTAAGGTCTCTTTTAGCATATAAAATAGAATATTTATACATTTGGGGATTGGGATATGGACACAGAAATCTTTGGGAGCCATTATTTAATCTGCCACAGTATTTAATTGCCTGTCATGATGGCTCATCACCATAAACAAGTGTAAAAACTCATTCACTGGACAGTACTGCTTCCACAGGTTATAAGCACCTTACGTGTTGGGGGCTGCAGACCCTCAGACCCTCAGACCCTGAACTTTCTATGACCCCTTGCCTGCTGGAGTAAACAACTTGGTTTTCTATGCTTGCAGCTACTCTGAACAGGGAACCCTCCTGAGTTCCTGATAACAAGGAAGTGGTTTCTGGTGGGCTTGCAGTGAAAAATCCTGAGGGCTAGGGCGTGGCCACTGCTTAAGGAGAGCCCTAAGTAAGCTGCCTTGGAACGTAATAAAATTGGCATTCTTGCTTCAAGAGTGACCCGTGTCTCTGTGTGTTCTCTACTCCCCAGACCCTTGCCCGACTGCAATTCCAGGTGATGCAGGTGGCACACTTACAGAACAAAGCTTGTGTGCTCCACGGATATTTCCAAGGTCCACTGAATAGATGACACTGAAGAAATACTTAATCAGGTCCTAAAAAAGTGACCAGTTTGCTTTTGCTAAACCTTAGTGGTTGAAGGAGAGGAAGAAAGCTAAGACTGTATCTTAAAATACACTGAAATGATTCACTAAGCACTTAGAACCACACACTCCTTTAAGCCCAGCACATGGGAATCAGCCGTGATGGATCTTCATTGAGTTGCACGCCATCCTGGTCTACTTTTTGAGTTCCAGGCCAGCCAAGGCTACATTAGTGAGAGTTTGTCTCAAAAATAAAGAATTCATTTTATACACACGGCACTCTATCAAACAAGCTTCATGAGAGAGGAACATTATGATAATTGTGTTATTGAAATATGAAACCAAGATAAGAGCAGCTCAACTGAAGGCAGGACAACCAAGCAGCAGGACACAGAAGCAAGGGAGTTGTGGGTGGGGGACAGAAAAGGGGCAGCAACAATAAGAATGAAAAGCTGAAGAAAGAGGTAAGGACTCTCTTTAGACATTCTCACACACTTCTCTCTGATCCATTCTAGAATTAAAGAAGTAAACATCATAAAGATTTGTGAAAAGAAGAACAGAATACAGAGGGGAGGGGAGAGGAGGGGAGAGAAGGAGGTTTAAGAAGAGGGGAGGGAAGCTGGGTGGTGGTGGTGCACGCCTTTAATCCCAGCACTTGGGAG
Source organism: Microtus oregoni (assembly GCF_018167655.1). NCBI lineage: Eukaryota > Metazoa > Chordata > Mammalia > Rodentia > Cricetidae > Microtus > Microtus oregoni. Next base: position 365,221 of record NW_024544756.1, read on the forward strand.
GCAGAGACAGGCGGATCTCTGTGAGTTCGAGGCCAGCCTGGTCTACAAGAGCTAGTGCCAGGACAGGCTCCAAAGCTACGGAGAAACCCTGTCTTGAAAAACAAAAAACAAAAAAAAAAAGAAGAAGAGGGGAGGGAAGAGGAGAGGAGAGAAAAAAAGAAAAGGGAAGAGAGGAGAGGAGGAGGTACTAAACGATGTCCTGGCAAGTAGGAGAATATCAATGGCAACCAAAATAACTGATACATATGTGTGTGTGTGTGTGTGTGTGTGTGTGTGTGTGTGTATGTGTGTATACAACAATGTTCAAACACAGGGGAACTCATTCTGGTCCAGATTTGCAGAACCTAAGCTATCCAGTGGCCACCTGGAGAGGATTTCTAGCAGGAAATCAGAAAATATATGTCACATGCTTGCAGCGATGAGCACCTCTGGGAGGTCTAAAACTCTGGAACATGATATGAAAAATATAAAGACAAATGTGAGATCTGCTTTGAGGTATTTCAATGGTTGCAAGAAAACAACTTACTCAAACGGAGGGTCAGAAATACAGAAGGTTTTATAGTAATGGCTATATACCAACTTGCATTTATTTACAGGATGCTGGACTTGGTAGTCCCATGTGCCTCTCTTCTGAGTACCTACTTCTGCTTGTTTTGTGATTTTATACAATGCTTCCCTAGATATCAAAGCAATGACTAAAATGTTTATTTATTTGTGTTATACCCTTGGACTTCAAAACTCCTAAGTCCCTCCATTCTCCACAGAGGAGACCCTCAACTTTGGCACTGACTATCTTTCCATAATGATTCTTTGTCACGGGACTGCCCTGAACACTGCAGGGTGTTTAGCCATTTCCCTGGCCTCCCAACTAAATGTCACTAGCAGAAACCTCTCTCTGTGGTAGATAGCATAATAGCCTGCCAACAATGTACATGCCTAAGTTCCTGGAACCTCTTAGTACATCATAGAAAAGGGGCATTAAAGTTTCAACTGCAATTAAAGTTTGCTGATCAGATGTCCTTAAAATAGGGAGATTACCCTGGATTACCCAGATAATCCCAATGTAAGCATAAGTGTCTTGAAGAAAGTCAGATGTAGAAACGACTAGAGAAGAAGGATCAAAAAAGATAACAACATAGCAAGCTTTGAAGATAAAGGGAAATGTGCTGCAGGGAAAGGGGAGGCTGCAGCTCTTAGCAGCCTTTGGAAAGAACACAACCTCACTGATATCTTAAATGTAGCCTAGCTGAGACTCACTGGCACTGCTGGTCTCCAGAAAGAGAGGAGATTTGCATTGCTTTCAACCACGAGATTTGTGATCAGAAACTAATACAGCAGCACTACTAGCTGTAATATCCCAAAAGGACTTCAAGATTTTCCCAACGATCTCTTGAGGACAGAGTGACTGTCAGGTTAAGAGTCCATGGTTCTATATAGCATAGTTTGAATTCCTCAGAATCCCATATTAGGGCTTTCTGTGATAAACACTGCGCTGCCTGTTGAGCAAGGTCACCCAAGAGCTAGTCAGATACCATCCCACCTAACTTCTCACTTCACAAATAGGTTACAGCATCTCACCTCTCTCCAGAAGACAAGAGATTCCTGGGGAGAACAGAGAATGTATTCCTTATCTATGCTTATAGGTACTCCTCCAAATGTACCTGATTTCTATTTTCAACACATTTCTGTATCAAAAGCCTTGCAGTTGCTACCTAGATTAGGTAGATAGCATCCGAACCACCCAACCTCAAATGTATTGTTGCATTTAACCCTTTATCATTCTTTGTTGAGACTCTAGTGTGACCAATGCCTCTGTGCCCATGCATACCTGCTTTTTTTCTTTCTCGGCAAGAAATAACCCCCCAGGGAGCTGAGGAGTTGGTTTACCATGCAAGTATGAGGACCTGAGTTTGAATCCCCAACACCCATTTAAGTCTGAACACGGTGTCATACATCTATAATCTCAGTACTCATGCTTCAAGATAGGAGGTAGAGATGGGAACAACCGAAGTTCACTTTCAAGGCAGAGTGGCTGGCTTAAGTAATTTCAGTCAAAAAAGCGATCCTGTTTCAAACAAGGTGGAAGGGGAAAACCAACATCTGAAGTTGTCATCTGACTTCCACACACATACCCTCAGATCGGCACACAAATATACACAAGAAATGACCTCCCAACTCCTTGTATGTAAGTATTGCTTAAAGATCAAATTCAACTGTTCTCAAAACAGCACAAACCTCCAAGACACTGCCAGAAAGACACTGAATCATTACTTGCTCAACTCTGGTCCCTTTATAGTGCTAATCTTTTTATACTATGTCCTCACTAAGAACTTTCCCCATATCGGGACTTCTCTGTACTCATGGTGCCTAGAGAAACAATGTCTTAGACAGGAATGAGGAAAAGAAGCCATAGATCCAGAAATTATTGTAATTGTGAGGTCCTCAAGCTGGCAAATGTCTAGTAGCATAAGAGCATCATTCCAGGTCTGGTTAGCAAGAATCAAGAGCATTCCAGTGTGAAAGAACAGGTGGTAGTCCATTATCATATTAATGAACGCCAAGTTGGTAAACAAGTACTTATCACATCATCATACTGTGTGTCCATGAATCGGACTTGGGAAAATCAATATTGAAACACATAGTACAAGAATTTTAACAGAGTCATTCCTAATTTTGTCGAATAGCTCCCAGGTTGAGACCATAAATCAGACATTCCTGAGCATCAAGTGTCACAAGAAATAGGATTGTGGGCATTTATGAGAATCATGAGAGTGGAAACTGTTGTGTGCCCAATTTTGTTTAACATCTCAGCGTCTGCTCGGAGTACTACTAAATGCAAATGGGTGTGATACATCACTAATTAAACCTGAAAATGAATTTTCAGATATTCATGTTCACTTATGGGAACAGATAGAAAAAACTACCAAAGAAAATTTTAGAAGTGTGTGGAATCTTGAAGCATGACTCCAGAGGAGGTATCTTCATGGGTTAAAAATCAGAGGAATGCACCAGTAATACAGTAGTCTAGCTCACTGTAGGCACTTGTTAGAGCCCAGTCTGGGATGCTGCGCTAAACATCGCAAATGTGAGTGTTCTCAGCTAGGGTGGCTATAGCCCTCGAAAGTATTTGGCAGCATCAATAGTTTTGTTTTGTTGTGTTACTGGGATAAAGGAATGGTGTGCTGGCTAGTTTTATGTCAACTTGACACAAGTTAGAGCTGTCTGAAAGGAGGGAACCTCAGTTGAGAAAAATGCCTCCTTAAGATCTGGCTGTAGAGGCTTTTCTTAAATAGTGATTGATGGGGGAGGACACAACCCACTGTGAGTGGTTCCATCCTTGGGCTGGTGGTCTTATGGTATATAAGAAAGCAGGCGGAGCAAGCCATGTGGAGCAAACCAGTAAGCAGCACTCCTCCATGGCCTTTGTATAAGCCTATGCCTCCAGGTTTCTGCCCAGTGTGAGTTTTTGTCCTGACTTCTCAGTGATGGATTGTTGCCCGGAAGTGGGAGCAGAAATAAACCCGCTCTTCCCCTTTTTGGTCACAGTGTTTCATCACAGCCACTAGTCCCCCAAACTTGGCCAGGTGCTCTGGGGCACCTAGTGGGCAGAAGGCAGGGCTGGTCAACACTGCAACACTTACAGCAGAGAAATATTGGGCCTTAGATATCACTAGTGTCACCGTTGAGAAACCTTGAGTCAGAACAACCAGGCAAAGTGCAAGAAACGAGGCTGTGTGAACCAAAGTGCACTTTTAAGGCCTCTAAGAAACCACACAGGTGCTCATTTGCTGGGTTTTTTGCAGTCATTAATAAAGTTAGGATCTCCTAGGACAAGGGACATAGCTTTCTTACAAGCAAGAAAGATGGGCAGTGACCAGTGGATGAATTTTCTTGGCTTTTGAAAGGGTTCCAGGACATTCAATCTTTGTAAGGTAACCCAGACCATTAAATTCCAGACCTAAGGGTTATATTAGGATAGCTTGGCCTCTACCAAACAAAACCAGCATTGGACCTACATGCCAGGATTCTAGCCAATTACCTCATATATGCCTCAAGCATAAAGGGATTCCCATCCCTGCCCACTTACACACATAAATATTTTATGAGAAAATGTTGTTCTTTTGCTAGATGGCAATGTACTCAGCTTTAACCGCTACAAAAGAGTGAAAGTCACGGTAGATAAGTTCTGTGCAGATGGCCTATACACTCTGAAATGGACAGAAGTCACCCAGTACCACAGCAACTCCAATACTTGTTCTTTGAGTCTGAGATGATAATGGCTAAGAATGTGAGCAACTATCAAACCTCAAAAATTGGCTTGCTTCTGGTATCTCTCTCTTCTCCCCTTCTCCCCCCTCTCTCTCCTTTCCCCTCCCTCCCCTCCCTTCTCTAGGTTAATCTGCTAAGGTGTGTTTCTGAAACGGAGGTGGAGCTTAGCTTCTCTGCTTCCCAATACCAAGCCAGTTTGGGATGTGATGTGGTATCTCTGCCTCAACTTTTCTTCCCACTGACCACCTCCCTGATCTTGTTGGCAAGGTTTTTGATCATTTCTTCCCTAACTTGCATACCGTGCTGCAGCAGCAGTGCTTACTCTAAATCAGTCACTAACACCAGGTGACCCTGTTATTGATGATCAATAATGTTGATTTTTTTTTTTGTAGATTTTGTAGATTGGTCTACTAAAACTGAAATCGAAGTTAGCTCATGCTAACAGAGCTGAGAGGCTATTTTCAAACTGTTTGGCTTGGTTGTGTTTCCTTTATTTAGCCTAAATCTCCAGCAATTACATAGTATTTCATTTCATTTCTGTAATGCTAACTGTGCTTTAAGATATTTAATTACAATTGATGAGATCGCCCTTCCTTTATGGAAACAGATCCCAGGCAAACCTACAGAGTTTGTGGATTAAAGTGGGAAGGAGGGGGTCATTTTTTAACCAACTACTATTTATTTCCCTAAAAGTATGCTGCTTTCCAAGTCCCCATCAACCACAGTTTCCCAGTGGCTCTATTCTCCATTCAGAACCAGAGAGCCAACATTTGAAGGAAATCAGATAGCTCCCTCTGAGTTCCCTATTTATTATTGATTCCTGATTCATGTCTATTCCAGTAACTACTAATTGTCCTTAGTGGAATTTGGGCGGATTTCTATGATATTTCAGAAAGTATTCAGTACCATAGATTTCTGAAAGTACACCTTTAGCGAAAAGAAGAAATCAAAACTAGAGTTATTCTACCTTGCCACCCAATGTCTCTCTCTCTCTCTCTCTCTCTCTCTCTCTCTCTCTCTCTCTCTCTCTCTCTCTCACACACACACACACACACACACACACACACACCCCAATACATCTTTCAGAGTAGTTTCTGAATTCTGTTGAATAGTCTAGTGGTGGATGTATATCAAATTATATTTTCACCAGATCATGGCAAAGAACTTAGCAATGAATCATTTTGAGTTCCTAAAATTATTCATTCAGTCTGGGTGACGAGATGAGAGGACCCTTCGATTGACCTCAACATCAAAAAGAAATCAGAACACCATCTCTTATTCCAAGTCCCGTGACCAATCCAAAGTGAACCCTAGTACTCCTCCAAACACACTCCTATGATGGACATCCTAGGATGGTCCCATTCTGGCACCACCTAAACAGCCTGAGTCAAGCAGCTAAAGTGGATGCCTCACTCTAAATAGGACAGACTTAAAGACAGCCTCCTGGAATTGCCTGGGGCATCCAGTTTGGGGCTGTGAGACGCAAGGCGCTAGTCCCTACCTCGGACCTCCACACGACATAAGGGTGGTTACGACTGTTAGGTGGCGGCTGGAACTTCCTCTGCTGGAGCCATCTCCTAGGAGAAGCAAAGATGCCATTGGGGCCTCCCCCGGAGGAAAAGAGGATGCTTGCGGGACTGCGGCCACTCGCGGACCCGGCCAATACCGAAGGCAGGTCCCAGGCCGTGCTTTTCTTGAGACCACTGCGACTCAGTGGGACCTCGTAGTCAAAGTGGAAGCTGCCAGAAGGCGACTTTTCTTGAGGGGTACTGGGTGTGGAAAAAGACGAGCATAGAGGTCTAGTTGACGGGAACCGGGTAGCCCGAGGGTGCTGACTTCGGGGAGAAGAAGCTGAGCCCGAGCGGGAACCGAGACCCTCGGGTAAAAGCTGCGGAGAGTGAAGACGGCTTACTGTGGAGCCCCGCAGGCCGCCCTCGGTGCCCATCTCGCTCCCGCAGTCACCGATCAGGGCTGGGTCCAGGCTGCGCGTCTGGCGCAGCTTCCTTTTGGAGAATCCCTTGGCCGAGGCCGTGCCGCCCGACGCGGGCGAGGAGCAGGAGAAGACACTGTGCAGCAGGCTCTGCGCGGACATCTCCGCAGGGCTGGGTCAGAGGACCACCTTCTTCTCTTTTCCCTCCTAGATCGTTGGAGGCTGTGACCTGAGAAAACAAGTGGCTGGAGTAGGCTGGAGGAAGGATGCCAGACGAGGCTCGCCGAGGATGATGGAGGGCAGTGCCCAGTTCACGCGCCACCAGCGCGCTCCGAGTGTCCTCGCAGAAACAGAAAAAGGAGCTCCACCCCCAGCCTTCTAGGAAAAAAGAGGTGCTGATCCCTTTACCGCCTTTAGAACCTTCTCCCGGGAGTCCAAGTCTCAAAGAGGCTAAGGAAGAGGAGGAAGAAGGTCAGTGGCTCACTGAGATCTTAGCTCCAGGCCGCCAGCGCCACTCCCCCTTCCCAGCTGAAGGCTGGAGACTCTGCGCTCCAGCTCTTTGGCTCTGGACAGGCTCGAAGTCTCCAACAAGCTCCTCCTCGTGGCCTGAGGACAGTCCAGAGGGCTCGGGAGGAGGCTGCCTGAGAGCCCGCCCAGAGCACGTCTCCCGTGCTCCCGGCGCGGTGAGAATTCCTCTGGGGGCACCGAGCTCAGTTGCCAGGTTGCGCCCCCATACACCTTTTTGGTGACTTGGGGACCGCGGCTGCGCTTTGAGGATCAGTTGGGCTCTTGCTCCCTCCTTTCCTACTAGCGAGGCTCAAAGGTATCTTCAAGCTCACATTCCTGCACGGTCCCTGTGTTGCTTCAGTGGGACACCCTGCGTGCTGCACCCCGGGCCTTCCAAAAAGCGAAGCGACAACAGTAGCAAAGAACTCCCAGCTGCGCTCAGCGCTTCTGTGAAAGCACTGAGCTCAGAAGACACCCTCCGAAGCGGTTGTCCCTGTTCCTCTGTAGAGTGACACTTGATATTCGCTGCCAGCCTTGTTTGGGCCCAGAGCTGGCGCAGAGATGTCTCAGCACCCTTGCGCCAGAGGCATCGGGAAAAGGGGTGGCCCGGGACGGGTAAGGCCAGAGGAAGGCAGGGTCTGGAGCCGGGGCGGAGCCAGGAGCAGGAGAAAGCCGAACGTGAAGTTTTCCAGGCGCCAAACCTGGGAAGCAGCTCACAGAGCAGGCGGCTAGTCTCTGATACCCGGCCTCTAGGGAGAAAGTCTGGAGGACGGAAGTGCGGACCTTCTCCCCGACTCCCCTCCCCCAAACCCAGGGAGGTTTCTCCACACACGTTTCTGCAAAGGAAGGGGAGTGTCAGATTGCACCCCACCCACTTGTGTCAGACCCGCAGCCCCTGACGATTTTTCTGAATTTAGATTTAAATCCCCTGCCTTCACTCCTCCTACCCTAACCCTGCCGCTTTTTTTTTTTTTTAAAGGAACGCTGAAGATGTAATTCAAATGCTTGAAGCTGCCCACGGAAACCTACTAAGAAAAGTGGAAGGAGGTGGGAAGTCCTCGAGTGTCAGGTTCCCAAGCACGTGTGTAGATGTGTTCTGTTTAGGAGGAGAGGTGAACAGAGTTTGGTCTGGGTATATAGATTCACTGGACTAAAATTAATTGGCTTGGGGGTGAGCCTGTGCACGGGGCTTAGCTGCCAGGTCTTGAGTCATTGAAAAACACAGGAGAAGTCATAGTCAGTATACCGGGCTTGCAAATGAACCCGGAACAGCTTCTTCCACTTTCCCACTCACGGAATCCGTAAAACTACAAACTTCACTTGTCGCTTGTGGGCCTTTCTGATGTCACACTTAAATTTTGCTATTCATCTTACAATCATCTTTGCAGGAACTACAGGGATTGGTCAGAACGTTGGAAATACCCTTTTCTTGTGGTTCTGTGTGTTAAAAACAAAAAACAAACAAACAACAGCAACAATAACAACAAAAACAGCTGCGCGGTGGTGGCAAACTCCTTTAATCCCAGCGCTCTGGAGGCAGAGACAGGCGGATCTCTGTGAGTTCGAGGCCAGCCTGGTCTACAAGAGCTAGTTCCAGGACAGCTAGAACTATTACACAGAGAAGAAACCCTGTCTCAAAACAAACAAACAAACAAACAAAAAACACGTGGGGGTGAAGAGAACTCGGAATAAAAACAAAACGAAGTTATTAATATGGCTGTTGGACACAAGTATTTATTTTCCTTGTCAAAGTCCCAGCAATTGTCTGATTTTGATTTTAGAAGACCCTTATTCCTGTGACACTGGCTGCACTGGTGGATGGCTTTATTGTGGCTTTTCACAATGCCACCTTGAGGTTCCCAGGTAGTTTACTATTTAGCAGGAGGCAGGCCATAAAATCTGATTCACAGGAAAATGCATTACCTACACAAAAACCCTGGGGCATCCTGTCCAGATTTCTCCTGTAGCCTGTACATCTGTTTGTAAAAGCAGGAGCCGGCCTCCCTGGGATAACTTGAAAGGGAATGAGCTGATGGGTGAAGATAATACTTTGTTTTAGTTTTGATTGTTTGTGGCTTTGGTTGGTTGGTTGGTTGGGTTTGTTTGTGTGGCTGGGTGAGCGGTTATCATGGCTAGTTTTGTGTCAACTTGACTCAAGCTGGAGTCATCAGAGAGGAGGCAGCCACAATAGAGAGCAATTAAAAGAATATCTCCATGGGGCTGCAGTCAAGGTTCTATAAGAAAGCAGGCTGAGCAAGCCATGCCCAATGAGCCAGTAAGCAGCACCCCTCCATGGCCTCTGAATCAGCCCCTGCCTCCAAGATCCTGCTGTCTGAGTGCCTGTGCTGATTTCCTTCAGTGATGGATTATGATATGGAAGTGTAAGTCAAATAAGCCTTTTCCTCCACATCTTGTTTTTGTTCATGGGGTTTCATCATAGCAATAGTAACCTATCTAAGACCGTGGCTATCATTATTCTAATTTTGGTTAGAGTCACAATATGTAGTCTCAACTGGCCCGAAAATTTCTATGTGTTCCAGGCTGGCCTTGAACTTAGAGATTTTCCTGCCTCTGTCTCCCCATGCTAAAATTTAAGGTGTGAATCACCACAACTGTCTCTCCTGCCCAAAAACAGAATGTGAGATTCTAAGATCCCATCACTGTCTGCTGCTGTCTCTTTCTGTTTACTTGGCAGGCCCCAAGAGTTTTCTGTGGTTGTCAGTCAACTGTTTTGAGAGAGGCCACAGTGTTTAAAATCATTTGATGGCCTACCCGAAAGTGTACCATCTTTGGGGGTTGATAACCTTAGCAACCTTTCCTCCTCAAAGAAGTATATATGGGTGTATCTTGCCTGACCTTTCTTTGATAACAATGCCTCATAACTTTTCACTCTTGACAAAAACACTTATTTGAATAGTCTTCAGTGTTAGGATACCACTGCACAGTTACGCCTCAATGCATGGCTATGCCTCACTGAGTCTTGGCATTCAGAGTAGATGTTTAACAGAGTCACACTTTATGGGACCACTTTTAACTCAAGGTAGCTGAGTAAATGTCATTTCTAATTCAGATGGGTGTTCTATTTGTCTAAGCTCCTGTGATGTTCATGAGGTTGAAAATACACCCCTGTCAGGATTGTGATGGTCAAATAGGAATGTCATACAGGTGCAATGGCATCTCTGGTCATGGATGGAGAGCCAACAAGCAGGATGACTCCTCTGTCAGCACCCCTAGGGCTTGGAGCAGATACTTGTCAGTTAATTCATCACCTTGCCCCCGACAGGTCCTGACCCAACACTAACTTGGAAGTTGCTTTGTGTTTGGGAAAAGTTAGCTAATGTATTTATTTGTGCTTTTAAAACACGGGAACAAATGTAATGGTTCTTCTATAATGAAAGATTTTTGTAAGAAAACCATTTGGATTTTTTAATATTAAAAAACTCTTTTGTGGTGGTACTTACCACAAAAAAGGAAGAAAAAAAGCTATGACAAAATTGAAACAAACAACGCACACACACAAAAAAAAATAGCTTTATACCCTCTTCCACAACTCAAGTGTCTCTCTGCCTGTATTCCATCCATACTTGTCATCTAGTATTACCCTTTCTTGGTCTCTTTCCTGAATGTTACTACAATGTGCACACAGTTGTTCACATGTAAACATGAATACTTTCTAGGCTAGCATCTGCCTATGAAGGAGAATTATGGATCTCAATTAATATTGTACATTTTAAGTTCATACTTTTAAATATTAGTTCATTTTATTTAGCAGCATAATAATTCATTTTGTATATTTCCCACATTTTCATTACCACATTATAAACCAAGAAGAATATAATTAAGAATAAAAGGAAAACCCTAAACAAAGTTCCCTAACTTCAGAATGGTCCTTCTAATTGTGTAGAAGTTCACTGAAGTATTTGCGACTGGACAACTATTAACTTGTATGGCAACCCTAATCTAGCTGTGTGATGTTTTTATTTGTTAATTCAATACAATAAAGTTACTTAAAAGTAAATTGCCCATGGTATTCCACACCTTTAATCACAGAACTCAGGAGACTGAGGCAGATGGATCAATCTCTTTGGGTCCCAGGCCTGCTAGGTATATACAGTGAAACCCTTTCTCAATAATAGTAGTAATAAATAAATTCATTAAAACGAAATTTAAAAATACATTCTTTTCCACCGAAGTATTAAGTGTATGGTGCAGTTCTCAGAACTTTTGATATTACTCACTCTTGCTCAGGACATCCTATGTTACTCTTTCCATGCAGACTCAGCTCCTATTGCCCTATTGCCCACTCTGGTTGATGGCCAGGTTATGTTACCTGAAACGAAGAAAGAGATGCCAGTCTATTTACCAATTCCAGAAACAGGTGAATGTGTTAAAATAACTAGCAGAAGCTCTCTTATTTTATTATTTTCCTTTTTTCTTTTCTGTGTATGAATATTTTGCTAGTGTGTATGTCTATGCACCTCATATAAGCAGTGCCTGAGAAGGACAGAAGCAAGTGACACAACCCCTTAGAAGTAGAGTTGCAGTTGGAAGCTGCCCTGTGGGTGCTAGGAACCAAGTCCTGCTCCTGAGGAAGAGCAGCTTCTTAGCCACTGAACCATCTTTCCAACTACCAGAATCTTTCTAAACATTCATCACCTAACTTTTAAGGAAAATAAACAACAGTGAGAAAAATCATTTTCAACATATATTCAAAAGCAGTTCCAAGACTTTGCTCCATACCCCAAATTGCTACTTGAATATAATACCATGCTTATTTGAGCTTGGGTTTTTTCTCAAGGCCTTAATGAAAAGTTCTAAGATACAGTCTATTAAGGAGCAGAACAGTTTGTTCACTATTCATTCACATTACAATTATCACAGAAATTTGGGCTTTAAAAAATTGATGCTATCTATTTCATCTGGTCATGGCACAAGACTATTGTAGTGAAAGTTCTAGAATCCTTGGTCTGACATCAAGGTATCCTCTTACCAAGGATTTCAAAAAATATATCAGTTTTTTTTTCTATTCACTTAAGAAATTTTTCTGCAAACACATCTTACTATCAAAGGATATATTCTGATACTTAACCTAAATTTTCTTTTCTGTATCCTAACTTTATCCCTTGAAACTTTTCATGTCTCCAGCCAAAATGTCTCTTTACTCTTAGTGTTTATCGCCTTGAGCTATTTGTAGATTTGTATCAGGCCCCTTGGGTCTGACTCTGTGGTTTGGCTACACTAAAAAGTTCATATTTCACTTGAAAACCATCACTGTTGATGATCTTCTTTGGGTTCCTTCCAGTCACTTATTTCTTTTCACTCCCTAGGTCCAACATTCCAGGTTAGAGCATCCTATTTTGCCTTTGTTTGTTACATAATCCCATTTCTTAAATAGTCCCAAATCACACTGACTGTTCAGATTTTATGTCATATAATATTTCAGACTTGTATCTGATTGGCTTCCGACTTAGTCGGCATTGCTGATTTTTGTTTCATCTTGCCCATGTCTCCCAAACTAATTGTGATCCTTCTGATACCATTTCCGTGTTCTTAGTGAGTGAACAGGTCACGGTTATCTCATTCATCCATAGAAATCAAAGGTTCTGCCTCTATGGTTCTAAAACAGGAAGAAGGAGCATGATTTTAATCTGTGTAATGGGAAATATATGAGAAATGTATAGACAACGTTGATAGAATGTGAGAATGCTAGACTGCCCTATGCCTAACCTACTTCTTGACTTGAAGCTAGAAATATTTGTGCTAAAACTAAGAATGTTTACTTAGATTCCTGTGTTTGCTTGTGTGTGTGTGCATGCACACATGTACCTCTTCCTGTGTGTGCATGTACACATGTGTGCAGGTATATATGGAGGGTGAAGGTCAATGGTAGGTGTTTCCTCTATTAGACTTCACCTTATTACATGAACTTGAAGCCCACCCATGACTACATCTGTTTCTGCCTCTTCAGTGTTGGGCTTTTAAGTGGGTACCACTATGCCTGTTTCCCCCTTGGGTGTTAGGCATCCAAACCCAGGCAATCATGTTTGTGAAACAAGGACCTTACCCACCAAATCATCTCTTCAGGCCCCCTTTTAAGTTCATATTTAAGAATCATATTGAAATTATAAATGATGAATATTTATTGGAATCATTCTACAGTTTTTTAATACAGAAAAGATTTTTGCAACATGAAAGCATTTGGGTTCAGCATTTTAGATCAATTTCATATTGCCCCAAAATTGGAATAAAGAAACTTCCAGGCATTCAGCTGAGGTTCTCATATTCAACTAGTTGACATTAAGACCTGTGACAATAAAAAACACACAGAGGGGGATGGCTTAAATATATTGGTCAATTATGTGGTTAGCACATACAATGTCCTAGAAGAAGGGTAGGAATAGAAGAAGGAGAGAGAAAGAAGAAAAGAGGGGAAGAGAAGGAAGAGGAAAGAAAGGATAAAATAAAAAAGAGCTAGCTGTGACAATCCCAGTTCAAAACAGGTAGAAACGTGTCTTGCTCCTAGAGTCAGGTAGCTGTCTATGAAAAATTTTCTGACAGTACATTTTAAAAACACGAATGATTATTTTAATTCATCTCACTCAGTTTCACCCTTAAATACATACACACACACACACGCACGCACACACACACACACACACACACACAGAGAGAGAGAGAGAGAGAGAGAGAGAGAGAGAGAGAGAGAAGTCTGTATACCTAGTTACACCTCCCTCTCTCCCTCCTTTCCCAACTGTGACCTTAAAAGTTTCAACAAAGTGCCTGGAGAAAAGGCTCAGCAGTTAAAAGTTCTCTCCTAAAGGATCCAGGTTTGATTCCCAGCCATCTGAAATTCTAGTTCCACAGGACCCAACACCATCTTCTGGCCGACCTGGGCACCAAGGATCCAGTGGGACGTAAGTATACGTGTAGTCAAAACACGTATACACATAAAATAAACTAGTTTTTAAAAATTTCAGCAAAGAGAAAAACAATCCTTGCCCTTATTAGCATTTGCCTTGAACATAAACCAGGAACCCATTTCATTGCAACATTGTTTTCCCATTTTTGTGCAGACATTAGCAACCTCTCCTATGTTTGCTAGTGTTCCTTAGAAATTAGAAAGCGGTCATTCACAAGCAGCACCAATTTTAATCATGTGATTGCTAGCCTGGTATGAGCACAATGTTTCTTTACATATATGATGTCAAAACACAGACTTATTTTTTTTTTACTGAAAATTGTAGGTGTCAAGGAGAAAATCAGTACATTCTCCATTACTAAGCAGAGCCTATCTTTGAACTCCCAGAAGTTTCCCCAACTGCAGAAGGATCAGAACCCATGGTCATCATCACATGAGCAAGCATCCTGGAATCCCATTCCTCTCCATGCCTCCCACAAAGGATGCCTGGACCAGAGTGGAGAAAGCAAGTAAGAGGGTCTCAGATCAAGCTGCTGACCAGATTCTTCCGTCTGTGTGGGACATGCGCATGAGTATGTGCCTGCAGTATTTCTGAATGTCTAACATTCCAATTTCGTGCTTCCCTAGCTAGCAAGGAAGGTGGCAGATAAGGTTGTTTATGAGCCTTACATCAAGTTGTAATGTGGGTGTGCTTGGCAGAAACCCAGGGGTCACTCATTAAACAAACTACAGTTTTCCTTGCTGTGCTGTTTGAAAGACTCCCAACATCAAATCCTAAATGAATCATGGCTGTTGCTTTTGTTTGTAGCTTTGAATCCTGAGTTTAAAAAGATTTTGAGGAAAATAAATTGACTGACAACCAAATGCAATATTGACTGGGAAACATTTTTGCGCACAGACCGTTTGTCAGGGGCACTTTTTTTTCTCTGCTAGTATTCTTTCTTCCTCCATTTTTGTGGATGGACATATATTTAAAACATTTTAGGACTGGTGAGAGAATTCAGCATATCTTAAGGTGCCCATAATAAAGCTAAAGCCTGATGATCTGAATTTAATCCCTAGAACCCACATAATGAATGAAAAGAACCAACTTCAACTCCACCCTGACATGTACATACACACAGGGGGAGAGAGAGAAAGAGAGAGAGGGGGGAGAGAGAAAAAGAGAGAATATAAATAGAAAAAATAAACTCTGGGGAGATAGCACAGTGGTTAAGAGTATTGACTATTCTTCCAGAGGACCCAGGGTCGATTCCCAGCACCCACAAGGCAGCTCACAACTGTAACTCCAGTTCCAAAAGATATGACACTCTCTTGTGGCCTTCTCAGGTACCAGGCATACAATGGTACAGATATATACATGCTGGAACAATGACCGTACACATAAATAAAATTTTTAAATATTTTTATCACTATCAGAGTTACTGTGATCTACAACAGTGACCTGCCTACATGAATTATTGATGCACTTTCTGATTAGATTCAAACCCCATCCCAGGAACTGAAATCTAGGCCAGACAAATGCTCAGGTGGCCAAAAATATTAGCCTAGATAGTCCGTGGGCCTAGAGGAAAACCAATACAGAACGAAATGACTCCTAACAACATTCTGCTATCCCCATAAATGAGTGTCTCATCCAGTCATCATCAGACAAGCTTCCTCTTGCAGTATATGGACACTAATACAAAGATACACAAGTGTACAATGTGCAGAGAGACTTTGGACCACTCAGTCCTAAATGTAATTCCTCCACAAATGCCTTCTCTCAGGCTCAGGGAGTTATGTAGAAGAGGAGGTGGAAAGATCTTAAGAGCCAAAGGGAAGGGACGGCACCGTAGAAACAATGTGTTCCAGATACCACTAGACTGACAAGTGTATGAACTCCCAGGGACTGGCAACATACACAGAGCCCGCAGAGACTGAACCTAGACAAGGTTCCAGTGCTGAAAGAGGAAGTAGATATGGGCTTCCATCCCTAATCAAGAAGCCATTTGCAACTGACATCTTGCAAAGAGAAAATAGACTTCTCCAAGGTAGTCTCATTGGATATAGCAACAAGACTTAGGGGTAGGCCCCATTCCTAGCATATAGCCAATACAAAATGAACTCAGTTGTAGCAAGGAGGAGGCCACTTGTTGGTTCCTGGCTGCTTAGCCCCAAATAATCACACAGATACTATATTAATTAAATCACTGCTTGGCCCATTAGCTTTAACTTCTTATTGGCTAACTCTTATATCTGAATTTAACCCATTTCTAGTAATTTATATATCGCCACGAGCCTGTGACTTAACGGGTAATGTTCCGTCCGGCTCCAGCAGGGCTACATGGCTTCTCTCTAACTCTACCTCCTTTCTCCCTCCATTCCATTTAGTTTTCCCCACCTAGCTAAGTTCTGCCCTGCTATAGGTCCAAAGCAGTTTCTTTATTTATCAATGGTAATCAGAGCACATAGAGGGAAATCCCACACCACTCAATGGTATTTTTGTAGACTTTTATTTTGTTGTTGTTATTGTTGTCGTCGTCTCATATTGCTTTGTTTGGGCATTTTTTGTCTTACTGATCTTTTGTTTGTGTATTATGTTTTCTGATTTTGTGGTTTTATAGGTTTTGTTTTGGGGTTGTGTGTGTGTGTGTGTGTGTTTCTTGGCAGTTTTTTTTAAAAATATGGTTTTTTGGTTTGCTTGTTTTCCAAAGAAAAGAGAGAAAGAAAGGACATGACATTGCATAAGTCGGTGGGTAGGTGGGAAGGTGGGAGAGGACCTGGGAGGATCTGGGGAAGGGCAAATTGTGATAAAAATATATTGTATAAAATTTTATTTAAATATTTTTAAAACTATTGCAGATAATGAAAATATTAATATGTACAAATATGCTGACTAAAGCAAATTTAAATCTTTAAGAACATTCCAGAGGACAACTTTCCATAGCATCTTTTAGAAGAATCATTTGCTAGTTATTCTACAATTTCCATAACACAAAAATTTTAACATGCCCAACTTTAAAAAGTGATGTGAGATTCCCCTCTGTATGCTGTAAAGATGCTTTATTGCCATTGGTTAATAAAGAAGATTCTTTAGGTCAATGGCTTAACAGAATATAGCCAGACTGGAAAAGATATATATAGAGAGAGAGTAGGCAGAAACAGTGAGAAGCCATGTAGCCACCACAGTATACAAATGCATCCACTGGAGCCTGCCAAAACTTTGCCGGTAGGCCACGATCTCGTGGTGATGCGAAGATTAATGGAGATGGGTTAGTTTAGAATATAAGAGCTAGCTAGAAATACACTTAAGCTATTGGCCAAACAGTATTGCAATTAATATAGTTTCTGTGTGATTATTTCAGGTCTGAGTGGCTGGAAACGAGCAAACAGTTTCCGATGACAAAAATGTGATTAAATAATATGGACTTTTTTCCTCAGAATTTTTATTTTTTCTTTCAAATCTCTAACATTGAATAGCAGTGAGATTATATAACTGGTGCCATGTGTGTGCACGTGTGTGTTTTCATCAACTTAAGTGAGAAAACATTTATGTTTGTATATAATAAACTGCATAGATGAATTTTGACAGTTGAATATACAAAGCTACTATGACAATCAGTGAAGGTGCAGAACACATCATCTCCTTCTCTTATTAATGTTTGATCAACACTGACAACTTGACGTTCACACTGTGTACTGGTTGAATCATTCTGATCAATTAAAGAACGGGCTAAGGGAAGAAGATAAGCTAAAGGCAGATAAGGCAAAACACAGAGCAAGCTGCCAGACATGGTGGCTCACACTTATAATCCCACCACTGGGAAAGTTGAGCCCGGAAGGTTATCATGAATTTGAAACTAGCCTGAACTGCAACGTGACTTCCAGGGCTTGGGCTACAGAATGAAAGTTGCGTCTAAAGACAATGCGGGGCTAGGGAGTAACCTCAGAGTTTAAAAGTACTTGCTTTCCCAATAATGAGAACCTGGATTTGAATCCCCAGCATCCACAGTAACAGCCAGGCACAGACCTGTAGATGACTCGGAGGTTAGGAGCATGTTTTGCTTTTTGCACAGGGCCCAAGTCTGGTTGACAATACCTACATTAGGTAGCTCATATCATCATGAAAATCCAGTTCTAAAGAATCCAGTATTCTCTTCTGAACTCTGACAGTACCTCCATTTACATGTGCACACACATATTACACATAATTAAAAATAAAATCGTTACTTTCAAAAGAAACAGGGACGGTTGCATGTTCCTGTAACCCCAGCATTGAGTTAGGAGAGGAGCAGAGACAAAGTGTTCTAGGATGTACCCTAAATCCAGTGACTTACATCTTTCTGAAAGAATTAAGAAGGCAATTTGGACACAGACACACACACACACACACACACACACAAAGAGGAAGAGGGCGCGTCTGATGATTAGAAATTAAACTGATACAGCTATTAGCCAAGAACCATCCCCAGAAGCTGAGAGAGAATCCAAACCAATTCTTCCCCAGAGCTTTAAGGAGGAATCCACGCTGCAGACACCTTGATTTCAGACTTCTGGCATCCAGAACTGTGATCGAATAAATGTCTGTTGTTTTAAGCCACCCACTTTGTAGTAATTTGTTAAGGCAACCCTTAGGAAAATTACCCATTTCTAAAGCACGGCAGACCGCAACTTGGTTTGCCTTCTTTCAAACAATTTAATGAAACCCAGAGCCAAGGAACTCATTGAGCAAAAAGGCAATTCCAAAGAATTTTTCAATTAGGCAGGAGCATGGTTAATGAATGAAAGCTCATTGGTGTTTCGTTTTCAAAGAAAGAAACATGTTGCATTGGACACCCCGCCCCGCGTTAAACATGGTTTTATGCCATGCTTCTTAACTGCAGTTCGCTCCCTTAACAGCTCTAGTTCCCACTAGAGTGGCATTCTCTTTTCCCCTGGGGAATTTCTGTCCTTTTAAGCAGTTGTTTTCAGAAAGGTGTTTCAAGTTCGGTTTTTGTGGTTTGTCAGCATTGTGCAGAATCTAGTCTAGCTCTAGCCAGAGAGAGACGGCCACACCATAAGTAGAATCAAGATGGCACAGCAGGTGAACATGCCAAGGGAACTGATGTTCTGAGTTCTATTGCCAGCATCCAAAGAGAAGAGAACTAATTTCCGAGAGCAGCCTAACTCCTGACATTAAGCTGTGGCGTGTGTGTATACAAACCACCCCAACACACACCACACACCTAATAAAAGCTTAAATCCATTGGGGCTATGGTGATCTTTTAGTTTGCTTTTTTTTTTAATGGTGTTTACCCCATTCCACATTAAAAGGCTCAAGGGCATACCTGAGTTCAAGTGCTAGATCAGACAGGAGAGAAGGAGAAATACCATTCCACGGACAGCTGGGGGCTGCACGAACTCCTCAGCAAGAGAAGAATACTAAAGCCACGTGAGGGTTTCTCCCAAGAGAAACTTTGAAGGATGTAGATGAAGTAGCAGGATGGTGGAAGATCACAGCTGCACGCCTTTCAATTGCCTCCTGTGTTATCTCTGGGGAAATTCCTCCGATATTTCTCCCAGTTCACCGCTCTATTGCAGGACCCAGATGGAAGATGTACCGACACACGCCCTCCCCAACCCCCTGTAAAGACAGGGGAATGCAAAGAAGGTTCTCCTGAGACTGTAGTAAACAAGGTGTGACTCAAGGCTAAAGCCAGGGGGTCCCGTCCATTTAAATAAAAATGGCTTTGGAATGTGATGTCCTGTAAAAAAAAAAAAAAAAAAAACGGTGCCTCCATCAATAACCATAAATCAGCATCTCAACCCAGACTCCGGATCCTGTCTGTGGAATTATCCTCAGGCATCAGGGGAAAGGACCTCTGTTATAGCAAGACTAAAATGAGCAATAACAGTGTAGACAACTGCTTATTAACGGCTTGATGATTATCGGGAACACAGCACATCACTTTGGGTTTGAGTTCTGAATGTGGGGGAGAGTTTGGGAAAGAAAGACAAAGAAGGAAAGGGACAGGCCAACTAACTGACCTGGGGTAAAATTATTTAAATTTTCAGAGACTTGGTTCTTCTTTTGATGTGTACATCTAATAACTATATGACAAAAATTATTAGCGTGAATTCAAGCAATAAGACATGTACTGTGGCTTGTCTCAACTTTTCTATGTATACATATTATCATAGTATTAAATTTTAATAATAAATGCTAACACGGTCTTAAGATGTATAAGACGCTATGCTAAATGCTTTGAGTGATTTATAATATTTACTCCTCACAACTTAATGAAGCATTTCTGATTATCTCTGTTGTTCCCTTGCAACACTACAACTCCCAACATCCCTCTGGACTCCAGCACACGGCAAGCGCGGGACACATTTCCCAGAAGCCTTTGCATCCTCTGTTAAAAGCAAGGACAAGCCACAAGTTCGCCCTTTTATTATCCCTTCCCTTTGTCCCTTTCACTTTTCCTAGTGTGTTTTCCCCTCCCATTAAAAAGTGTACCACGTGGTACCGCCGCGTGTCTGTGTCTTTCCTCGCGTAACCCTCGTCTAACCCGCAGGAATTAAGAACAACCCGCAGAAATTAAGAACAACAATCTCTCTTGTCCAAAGAAAGAAACTGAGTCAGCAAGCTTTCCTAAGGTAACTGGAAAATATTATAGTTGGAATTTCCTTTCATAAACTTAGAGAGAGAGAGAGAGAGAACCAATGAAAGAACCCTAACACTATTCTAAACTTGATTTTTTTCTTTCTTTTTTTTTTTTTTTTAGATTTTTTGAGATAGGGTTTCTCCATAGCTTTTTGGTTCCTGTCCTGGAACTAGCTCTTGTAGACCAGGCTGGCCTCGAACTCACAGAGATCCGCCTGCCTCTGCCTCCCGAGTGCTGGGATTAAAGGCGTGCACCACCACCGCCCAGCTCTAAACTTGATTTTTAAAATGTTTTCTATATGAAGTGTGTGACAAACAGAAAATCCATACCAACCTTCCCCATTTACGTGATCTATACCACATTAAGAATTCAGAGTGTGAGGTGGGGGACTGGGTATGAAAGAAGAGAGGAAGGAGATGTTATCGTTGCCCAAGTATCTGTTCTGCACTAAGAACTTCCCATACGTCTTTTTCTACATAGCATTACTATGAGGTAAATATCATTATTCCAGTTTCACAAGTCAGTGGTTCACACCCATATCTATGGAATGTCAAAAACCCTTCTGCTACCAATTACACTCCTTGAGTGTCCATACCAAGGTCATCATAAACCGCGACCTTGAACAGGAATGCCACACCCTATCTTGCCCTTCTGCATTTTTATTGAAAGTAGGAATCAGCTGCAGTTTTGTTTTCTAAACATATTCTTACTTTGTAAAGGAATTCAAAGCTTCTTTGCTGTAAGATACATTTTCATTTTACCCCTTGTGTCCTGTTTAGTGCTTTAAAGATATTCTTTAGGGCATTTTCCATGCACCATGTGTTCTATCTTCATTTCAAAGCCCCACATTGGACGTAGTACTCTTAAATGTGAGATATTCACATTCTGTTTAGTTTGTGTGCATCAAATAAGAAATTACCCTTTCTAAATTTACCTGATGTCCTTATCCTGAGAGTGATGGTAAATCTTCCATAGTTACCTCTGGTATCCATGGGAAATCACTTCTACAATCTCCAACGATATCAAAACCAACTTCACTGATAAAATATCACAGTATTTACATCCGGTTGCACACTTCAAATCCTCTCTTGGTGATTTACAATACCTATTGTAATGTAAATACTATGTAAATAGTCATACTGGTTATAAAGTAATGACAGGAACAAAATTCTGCACAGGTTCAATTTAAAAGTAATTCTTGCAAAGATTCTCAATCTCCAGTTGCTCAAGTCTACTGATGCAGAACGCTTACATCCAGAGAACTGTGTGTACATCAAGCAGTTGTTATCTAGGGAGACTAATCCTGACAAACTGGGCTCCAAGGTTATGAGAGCTACTTTTCTTAAATTCCCTTTTACTGTTGACAACAGTTCATTCTGCCCAAATGAACTGCAGTCAATGGGAAGTCAGTGTGCTTGTGGCAGATGATACTTGGATCCAGAACCCTTCCAAATTGCCTGCTAGAGCAAATGGTGTCTCCAAACAGATTGGCCAGATAAAACAGAAAGGATCAACAAGGATGTATTTGGCCCAAGCATATGACATAATAGTGATTATTAAGATTATAAAAAGATGTTTAAAATTATTTAATAGCTTGAATTTAGAAAGTATCTAAGCAACTTTGATTTGATTCCATAAATATGTTTTCCTGAGACAAGGTTTCTCTGTGTAGCTCTGATTGCCCTGGAATTTGCTCCAAGGACCAGGCTGGCCTTGAACTCAGAGATCTGCCTTCCAAGTGGTGGGATTAAAGGTGTGCGTCACCACTGCCCGGATCCATAAATCCTTTGATTCCATAAATCGTTCTTTCACAAGTACAAAAATGAAGTAGAAAGTAAGATCTTTTATTGACAGTAAGTAGTTGCATCTCACCAAGTGCCAAGGCAAGCTTTTCTGCATTCAGTGTGTTTTGGAACCTATGCCTCTCAGACCTCATTGCTGGTTCCAGCACAAGCAGTAACACTCATATACACAAGAAAAGCACTAGCATAATATCTGGTTCATTTTCGTAAAAGATGCTTTACTCTACGGCACAGTAAAGGCGAAGAAAGGATAAATGGAACTGAATGAGTTAATGTCACAGGTACAATTCAGAATAATATTATGGACACATTTCTGGAACAAGAATTATCACCTGATACACTGTCCACAATGTTACTCTGAACGGCCCCTGTGAGAGCTAGCTCAACTGCATTAACTGTTTTCAACATCTTTATTAAGACCTATAATTGCCAGTAACAGCTCAGTTTACTTTCCTTTGAAGCAGCTGAATAGTGCTTACAGATATGTTGTGAGACCAGGTGAATGTGCACAGCTCAAACAGACTTGCGGAACTGCCTATCGGCTTATTTGTTTTAATGCATCACTTGAGACCACTAAGTGATGACTGAGGATTTTCCAGAATATATATTGGCTACAACTCACCGTGGCACAAGATCACCGGTGTTTGAGTCAGCATATGACTATAAAGACAGGCTTCCAGGGGAGAGTCACGGGATGTGGAGAGCAATGACCAGATGCAGACTTCTAAGGAGAAGCCAGATGGATTTATTATTACCGATTCTCGACAAGATAAAGCATTTGTTTTCACAGATTGCTTCAGTGTCCTGGTTTGACATTTGCTGTTGTTTTAAAAGGCAAATTAAAAACATTGGAAGGAGAGGGCCAGATAAAACACAACTCCAAAATACCCTCAAGGGAGGGAGTAATTGATAATGGTGACCTTAAGGCCCTTCCACAGTCCCAGACACATCAGAACCCCAGGGGGTAGTATTTGAATGCTTTATGTCTTTATTTGAAAATATCTTTTTCTTTTTACAAACTGGAAAAATTTATTTAATCCTTTATTTGTGTTTAACTTGAAATGTTGGTTACAGACCCACGTACAATGTGTAAGCACACTGCCCTGACAGACTTAACCAAACTGTCCTGCCTATGAACTGAGCAAACTAGGGTTTCCCAGGCTGTATAACACAAAACCCTAGTCAGAGAAAAAGGCCTAGAATCAGATAAAGCAAGGGCTGAGTGCCTGTTCCCACCCTTCCCTGCCACATTACAATAGATACTCAGGTCTCAATTC
Source organism: Microtus oregoni (assembly GCF_018167655.1). Lineage (NCBI taxonomy): Eukaryota > Metazoa > Chordata > Mammalia > Rodentia > Cricetidae > Microtus > Microtus oregoni. The sequence continues at coordinate 388,554 of NW_024544756.1, forward strand.
CTCCTGTACTGCTATTCTTTTGTTGTGGTTGTTTCTTTAATTGGTTTTTATATATTGATCATTGTCTTTCGCTTCCTCAGCTCCTAATAGAGACTTGCCACCTCCATAACTGTCCAATGTCATGTTCTTTCTCTTAAAAAAAAATTCACAAAAACCAAAAATCAAAACAAACAAAAGCCAACAAGAAAAAAAAAGATGCCAAAATGAAACAAAAAGCCCCTCACCCACACTCAAACAAACATTGCATTCACTTTTTGTTGACCAAATACTCCTGGGCATGAGACTGGCCCTGAAGTGTATTTAACATATCCAGTGACCTCCCTTTCCCTTTTCAGGGGTTATCAACTGCAAAGAGCTCTTTGGTAGGGATGGACCTAAGTGGACTCCGTGTCCACTTAACCCTCTCAGTGCTGGGACCCTGTCTGGCTTAAAGCTGTGCACTTCAAGTGTCTGCTGCCAAGTTTCTTGTGAGTTCACATGTACATCAGTCCTGTAATATGGAAGATTTGATACACAGTCATCTATCTATCTTCTTTTTTAATTTTGTACATTGTGTGTGTGTTCATGTTTGTTGTTTGTTGTTTTGGTCAACTATTTCACGAAAACAAAACTATTGTGTATTGTCCCCTCTTCCCTACTTTATGTAGCAATAGTGGTACACCTTGGGAATACTGATTTTCATGGGGAATTTGAAAGAGAAAATGGAACACAGGTCTCCTAGATAACCTGATCCAAGTTAGCTTTCAAGTAGGTGGGCTTGAGATTCTGATTCCTAGTTAAAGCATCTCTAGAAATATTTATCTCTGCAGAGCAGTTATGGTCTTATGACACTGGTCAAACAGGCATCAAGTGTGTATTAAGTAAGCACTTTCACCAAAAATTCTCTGAAGTCCTGAAATACAGAGAAGATCCATTCACATTCTGCAAGCCCTCTGAGCAGTGAAGGCAGATAAATACATACCAAATCCAAAAGCTAGTTAATAGACCAGATCAGGAAGAGGATGGATGCTGGGAAGAAAGAGGAGAGAGTTGCTTGTTTGTCAGCTGGAGCTGTAGCAGTGGAAAAGGTCCTCTCTGAGATAGGAGGAATCTGTTAGATTTCTGTTGGACTGTTGAAGGTAACCTGAAATAGCCTGAGCCATCACGGAAAACAGAAAGTGAAAGCTTTCCTAGCCCTGAACCTCTCTCAAGGTCTCAAGGGCTAGCTTCCCCATACTGCCAAAAGCCAACAACGCCTTCTCTTTGCAGACTTAATTGAAGTTTGAAATGGCCAACTTCCTTGGGGTCATGCATGGCTACTCCCTTTAGGAAGCCAGGTATTCTGATTGAACCCACATCTCTACAATCATACAGCAAAGAGTATTTCTGCATATAAAACAAAACTCTTTGAAAAAAAAAGCTCCACTTACACTCAAAATATAGTTTCCAGAACTAAATTTAGTTTTGGCCCAAATGCCACTGGCTGACTTCCTGCACTGCGTTTGCCTTTCAGGGCATGTTTGCGTTCTGGTTCTCATGCATGCAGCCACTGCGGCCAGTTGAGTTCACAGGCCTGCAGGGGCAGTGTTTAAGTGACCCCTCATGTTTTCCTTAATTCTTAAAAACCTTACACAAACATTTCTCTTCATATTGGGTTTTGCAAAGCTTTGCCCTTGTGCACATTTTCCTCTTTTACAAAATCCTATATTTGGTGCTTAGACTAAATTGACCTCGTAATATATCATCTTTTACATAAATAGAAGACTTGACAAGACCCAGGGTCTGGTGCTAAAATGCAAGTCAGGATCCTCTCCAGTTCGTAGAGGCCAGGTCAGCAGAGCTCCAGTAACTCCACAACTCAAGGGGCAAATAGAATGTTCTATTTTAGGGAGGGAAAGTAAACAAACATTTAAGAAGAAAATCTATTTGGGGGGGAAATTGAAGACAGCTAGCTCTATAAGGGTTATGTCCCAGTCCTTTGTTCTATATTCTGGACGCTATTTTACCTTAGGCTATGAATTTCAGTCCCAAGGTGATGATTTCATGGTCATAAACATCCAAGCAAACTCAAATGATCAGCAGTAAATGAGCTGACTAAACATGACTCCAAAATTCCAGGAACTATTCTTGACCCCAACTAACAGATGGTTCCCTTGGTCCTATCTCTAAGTGACTGCAGCCCTTTAACTTTCTAGTCTGGTGGCGATAATGGTGATAAAAAGCCAAACGAAGCATGGCAGGCATCTCTGCTCACTCTCTCGCCTCCGGTGTATGAGTGCTATGTAAATGCATAAGCCTTAGGAGACCAATTGGTGGACTGCAGCTTTAAGAGAAATGAAAGACTATAAACGTCTGTCTTATGAAGCAAGGCATAAACTTAGAACTTGCATTACTTTTTAGGTTTTGAAGGATAATTTGTAGAACGCAGTTTTTAAGGCTTTTACCTCATTATTTTCAAAGAAACCACAGTGGGGGAATAACATAGGAGAGATGAGCAGATAGTTACATGACTAATCTACATGGAAACACGACAGCTTTTCAAAGAATTTTCTGGGTATCATAGCATTGAAGACAGGGTGGAAGAATCTTTTTTAAAAAATGGGACTGGGGGATGGAGAGATGCTATTCAGTGACAAAAAACAAACAAACAAACAAACAAACAAAAACACTTGCCACTCTCCCAGAGGATCCAGCACTTATACAGCAGCTCGTAATCACCATCTGTATTTTCTAGGGGATTCTATGCCATTTTTTAGCATCCATGGGAACCAGGCATGCATGTGGTACACATACTTAGATGCAGGCAAAACACCCATACACATAAAAAGAAAACGAGGCTAAACTAAGAAAGATTAATTAATAAAGAAATTAGTTTTTATAATTCATAGCATTTGTGTGCTATGATTTGATTTCTGAACCCAATCATCTATGAGACTCAGGTTTAAGAAAATCCATAGCTCTGGAAACATTAACTGTTTCATATACAGACTGAGAGCTGAGGCGAAAGGGAGGAACTCTGGAATATGGACTGTTTGTTTACTCTTTACTTAACCAGGCCAACAAAGGAGAGAGAGGAGAGAGAGAGAGAGAGAGAGAGAGAGAGAGAGAGAGAGAGAGAGAGAGAGAGAGAGAGAGAGAGGTGGTGGAGGAGGAGAGGGGAAGGGAGATAAGCAGGGAAAAGGTCAGAAATCTACAGCTGGAAGATTGCAGAGGTCTGACACCCTCTCAGGAAGGAAGTGGACTGAGATACTGCTGGCAGTTGAATATTGAATTGACACCTTTGTTTTCCCTTTGTGAAGATTCTCATCCACCAAATAGGCATGAATAACAAAGTGTGTTAGTGCACTTTGCATTGCTGTGACAAAACTCTCGAGATAACCAATTCAAACAGTAGCAAGCCTTATGATTTTATAAACATCAGTCAATGGTGCCTTGGTCCCACTGCTTTGGGGTCTAGATATTATGCCTGGGCATATATGATTAAATAAATCTGTTTCATATAATGGTGACCAGAGGGAAGTTGGGGCAGGAGACAAATGGACAGGTTAGGGTACTAATAATCTCCTTCAAGGGCATATTCCAATGATCTAATTCCCTAACATTAATCCTGACCTCCAGAAGGTTCCATCACTACCAAACAGCACTATATTCATTAATATACAAATCTTTGGAGATCCAATTTATAACACAAAAGTATCCAGGAAGTGTGCAATAAAGTTGAAGACCATGGATGCAGAATTCAGCCTCTAGTTCTCACCAATATTGGGCTTGTTTTATATGCTTTAAAATGGGGCCAACAGCAGTCTTTGTTTCTGGTTATCATGAGAATTCATTGAGTACCTACTTGGAAAATGCTTACAGCTGCACCCAACACCCAGAAAATACTGTTTGAGCATTTGTTCAATTAGTAAGGGAGATTGGACCAAGCATGCATTAATCCATGTTCTGGTAGGTTTCACAGCTGACAGAAAACATTGTAAGGGCTCATAGTTCATACCTCAATCTCATTTTTCTTATTCTTTATGATTAAAATGATAAACTGATTATAAAACTCCATTTGATCTTATAATTTCAGGAAAATTTTTCTAATAGGAATTTCCACTGCTAAATTTTTCTGAAATAAACTTTTAGTTGATTACTTATATAGACTAGTTCTATCATGGCCCTGTAAATATTAACTTTAACCTGCTTAGTACATGTATATTATAAGAACTAAGGATGCTTTTCTCCAAGGAGAATTGGTCTGTAGTTCATACCAGAGCTTCAAAAGAAGTTATTTATAATTTTATAAAACGTCTCTAACGCTTGGGGCTGGTGTTTCAAGTGACATCCGTTCAGGCTGTGGAAAAACTTGATCCATATGAGAACAGTAAATTTCTTAACATCTTTAGATATTTCTCCCCAAAAGATGAGCATCAACAGTCTTGGAATATGTACTAAAACAAGCTTTACCCTCATTGCTCAGACCTATCCCTTCTCAGGAACAATATAAAGAGGCCTTTAAACTTCTCTTTTGTCACTGGGCTACCACAAGAATGTGAGTTGGGGCAACTAACTTTGTCCCTGGGATTTTCTTCAGCCTCGAGTCTGGTGGTCTTTGCTGGTGCCAGACTTCCTTTGTTAACTCAAGACTGCTCTACAGAATATAAAATAGCTATGTTCACTGCTCCTCATGTTTTGGGAGAGACAGTTTCAAATTAATGCTTCTCTTTCTGTTTATTCTGCTTCTGAAGCTGCTTTGCTCGATTCTCTTGCAACGCAAATTAGAATAGTCTATATGTGGATTGCATTTGGTTAGTTTTGTTTCCTCAAACGTATTTTTAAAGTTAGTATTTTTCCCAGAGAAAGGTTTATTTTTTAAAATGGGATCATACTAACTTTTGGCAGAGGGATGGAACAAAATTATTGTGTTATTAAATTAAGTTCATATATCTTGATAGCTTAAAGAGAAAGGATATATCTTTGCTAAGTAGTCATCTTAATGTGCTCCAATTGCTCCTCTGAACATATGTGTATATGAATATGTACATATAAGTATATGGATATGTAGACATCTATCTAACTAATCATTTTGGAGCCTTAGTGGCCCAGAACTTGCAACATTTTTGGTTTTCAGCCTAGACTTTAACATTTTTACTTTAATGTTTTAATAATTTTAGGATTTATTTTTAGTATTTTAATTGTGTATGGATGTGTATTTCTGCAAGAAAAGTCCTCATGCCAGGGAAGGCCTTAGGCATCAGATCCCCTGGAGTTGGAGTTTGAAATGGTTGTAAGCCAGCCTCCTGGCAAGGGTGGTAGCACTCAAACTTAAGACTTCTAGAAGACCAGCAAGTATTCTTAACTACTGAACCATCTCTTCAGCACTTTAATAATGTTTTTCAAGGTACATAATTTCTTTTCAATTAACAGGAGCAAGTGATTTGAGCATGGGGATTTTTAAAAGTTCAACCTTGGGCTCTTTTTGGAGGTTTCTCTTGGGCAGTTGGCTGTGTAAAGATGAAGCTGAATATCTCCCCCATTCAGCCACCCGCTGTCAGAAACTCCTTGAAGTGGATAAGGAATGCAAACTTTGTATATTCTAGCACAAGTAGCTGGTGATGCCCTGGATGAAGAGTGGAAGGGTTATGTGGTCCAAATCAGTGGTGGGAAACAGGGTTTTCCCAAGAAGCAAGGTGTCATGACCCTGGGCAGGGTGTGCCTGCTGTTGAGTAATGGGCATTCTTGTTAGAGACCAAGGAGAACTGGAGAGAGGAAGGGCAATTCTGTTTGGGATGTGTTGTGGATGCCAATCTAAGCGCTCTCAACTTGATTATTGTATAAAATAAAATAAAATATGGAAGGATATTCTTGGACTGACAGATACCACTGTGCCTCTGCAGTTGGAACCAAAAAGAGTTCGTAGAATCCGAACACTTTTCAACCTCTCTAAAGATGATGATGTCTAGCAATCTGTTTTTAGAAAGCCCTAAAACAAACAAGTTAAGAAGTAGTCCCTCAGCACCAAAGCACCTTAAATTCAGTGTCTTATTACTCCACATGTCCTGTAACACAAATGCTGATGCATTGCTCTGAAGAAGCAACAACATACTAAGAATAAAAAGAAAGGAGCTGTAGAATATGCCAAACTTTTGGCCAAGTGAATGAAGGAAGTCGAAGAAAACCGCCAGAAGCAGATTGCTAAGAGACAAAGATTGTCTTTCTGAGAGCTTCTACATCTTATTTTCTGAGTTCGGGAAATAATAAATTTTTAAGAGCAACTAATAGGAGCTGGATGGTGGCAGCGCACGACTTTTAATCCAGTCACTCAGGAGGCAGAGGTCTCTGTGAGTTCGAGGCCAGCCTGGTCTACAAACCCACACCCACCCACAGAGAGAGAGAGAGAGAGAGAGAGAGAGAGAGAGAGAGAGAGAGAGTAACAGACAGGAGCAAGGCAGTGGTCACACATACCTTTAATCTCAGCCTTTATGAAGCAGAGCATAAGCGGGGGGGGGGGGGGAGGGGGTCTCTGAATGTGAGGGCAGCCTTGTGTACAGAATGAGTTCCAGAGCTACCTATCTTGAAGCCCCCTCTACACACATCCTGCCAAAAGAGTAATAAATAAATGATCAGACCTTGAAGAATAAATTCACCTTTGGGTTCTCAAAATGAAGAAAGAATATCAAGTGATTGTGTCTTAAGGCCATACGACATGGAAACAAGTTTTGAGATTTTCAGAAAACCTAAAATCTTCTTGGAAGATTGATACGAACACTGAAGATCAAGAAAGCTGGGGCATCTCCACTGGCTAAGGAAAAGCACAGTTGCTTGCCTACCGGGGGTTTAATTGCACTCATGGTTAAAGGCTGACTATTTTCCACGTGGCCAAATCCTGCCTGGTGCTCTGGCTAACAGCCTGGTGCAAGAAACCTAAGGAAGTCATACAGGGACTGGACACTAAGGACTCTGGTATGTCCTTCCATGGCCATAACCAACAGTTTTCCTCAGCTGTCTTGTGGAAATCATTCCATGGATCATTCCCCATGGAGTTCTTCATTTTCTTTGACTTTATGTTTATGTAATTCATTCAAATATTCTAAACTGCTTGCTTAGGGTGCAAGTTGATTGATTTGGATCTTAAATTCTGTCTGGATACGAAGTACATAGATTCTTTGTTTTTGCTCTGTGGTTTGAAATGCTGATTATAGTGTACTCTGAATCAGGATTTTTCAAGGGTACATTACGATGTAAAGGTATATTAAACTTAAAGTTCTGTGGTGTGAGAAAAAATAAAGAGGAAAATCATTTGAATAGTGTTAAACAGGTACTGTAAGCAACAGTATGTAAGCCAGTTGTGGATCTAAGGTCTAAATGATGAAAGTCAAAACCTTATAAAATGCCAGACAGTGGTACATGTTCAGTCTCATAAGTCAGTGGGACTACAGGGCAGTAGGAGCCTCGCTAGTGTGGTATGTGGAAATCAGCTGGAGAATCTCTTGCAAAGTCAATGATGGAGAACAGGCCAAAGGGTGGGCAAAATACACTAATGCCTGTTCTGTCTGGGAATCCCTGTGTGATCTCAACAGGACAGGCCACTCTCCTGGGCCTGGCATCCTTATCAGAATGTAACCGATAGCATATCACTAAGGAGGGCTGAGAGAGCGAGGGGAGCAGGGGGAGCAGAGGGAGCAGGCAGAAGGGCCTGCACCATGTGGGTCACTTCTTTCTTTCTCTCTCTCTCTCGCTCTCTCTCTCTCTCTCTCTCTCTCTCTCTCTCTCTCTCTCTCTCGCTCTCTCTCTCACACACACACACACACACAGCAACACACATACACAAAGGGGATTCTAGTTCACTGTGAAACACAGGTATTTGCTACCCATACTCAGACATACATAGCCATTACATGGGAATGAGAAAGAGGAGAAAAGAAGAGAAATGATTCACCCATTGAATCCACTTAACCTGTCATCTGGATCTGCTTCAGCTCACTTAGCTATATGTGTGTCCTTAGATGCTCATCCCAGTTTCTGGCTGTGTGGCCACCATAACATGGACATTTCTGGACTCCCATTTCATCTCTGGAGAATGATGCTGCATTACAACCAACTATCAGTTGGGACTCCCATTGCAAGAGAGGTTCCTCTTGAGTGAGAAGCTGGGAACTGCTTTGCTAGGACCAAATGAGAGATTCACCTGCTCTTATCATCTGCCAACATAAACAAGCAAACTATTATTCTTTCCTTTCTAAGGAATAATATATCTGAACTTGTCAAATCTTGTTGATTTTCTGACACAATTTACAGTATTAATTAATTTAGAATATTACCTACAGGTTAGGTTATACTGAAGGTAAATATTTATAAAATGTGGGAAATTGGTTTTTAAAAAAAGAACTACAAAATTACTTGCTACCAGACAAAAGGAAACTGTAATTTTCAATTAGCCATTAATAGATTGATCTGCTTGCAAATACTTGCAAAATTACCCTCCCACTCCAAGTGCTCTCCTGGGCTGTGACTGCTAATGGCTTCTTTCATGAGATTTTTTTTTTAAAATTTAGCAGTATTCTCGCCGGGCAGTGGTGGCACACACCTTTAATCCCAGCACTCAGTAGGCAGAGACAGGCAGATCTCTGTGAGTTCAAGGCCAGCCTGGTCTACAGAGAGTTCCAGGACAGGCTCCAAAGCTACACAGAGAAACCGTGTCTTGAAACCCTCCCCTCAAAAAATTAGCAGCATTCTCAAACTGCATGGTTTTTGTTAGGTTTTCATTGTAAATTGTGTATACTTATCAGATACAAAGTGATATGATTTATTAATAATTTATTAGCAAATCTTTTTTTTTTTATTTTCGAGACAGGGTTTCTCCGTAGCTTTTTGGTTCCTGTCCTGGAACTATCTCTTGTTGACCAGGCTGGCCTCGAACTCACAGAGATCTGCCTGCCTCTGCCTGGGATTAAAGGCGTGCGCCACCACCGCCCGGCTATTAGCAAATCTTAAACCAAGTTTACTACATGTACATCCCCTCACGTACCTAGGTTTGTCATATAGGGACTTTGGAAATTTTCACTCCCGTTGATTTAAAAATATACAATACAAGCTATATCTGAGATAGTCGCAGGAAAAGAATATTGACCACTGAAGTTAAACTTAAATTAGAAGAAGACTTGATCAATATTAAAGAACCCAAGCCTCTGATTTGATTGTAGAAACCTGAATTGGTCTTCTTGTTTTATAATACCCATTTGTCTACATAGGAACCTGAATCACCAGTTGAGATTTGTCCCATGGCAAAAGACTGACGTGTGAGAAACACAATGAACAATTCGACCCACATGGAAAAACATTGGGGCTAGGGATGGCTCAGTAGATAAGAGTGATTGCTGCTAATCCTGACAATATGAGTTGGATTCTCCAGGACCCAAAATGAGGAAAAACAGACCTACTGATTCCAGCTGTCCTATGACATTCAAATGCATTCTTATAACACAACATGGATACACACACACATAAAGTAACTTTAAACTTTAATTTTATGAAGAGAAAAAGAAAAGCACAATTCTGGGAGCTATTGGTTGTGTCGTCAGGAACAGGGAATACAAATGGTTTTCCCACCGCTACACATAAAATGTTTAGGCGAATCAGTTTCTAGACTGAATGTACAATTATATTATGCTCCCTGCTCATTTTTCCCTTATAATGAAAATAGATTCTTTTCTCCTACAATATGTACTGATTAGAGTATCCCTCCCTCTACTCCTCCCAGTTTCTCCCCACCTGGGCTCCCATCTGGATCATTAGAAAATAAACAGGATTCTAAGGGATAAAATAAAATAAAAATGAACAGGTTGGAATTGGACAAAAACAAACAAACAAACAGAAGAAAAGGAGACCAATAAAGGCACAAGCAATAGAGACTCACTCTCAGGAATACCTTGAAAGCACCCACATGGGAGTTATATATACACGGATGACCTGTAGGGTAGAAATAGACAGGGGAAAATAAATGATAAAATAAAAATTTAAAACAAGATTAAAAATAATACGATAATTTGTAGCAGGCCTTTTCCTTTGGTCCACCAACCAGCTCCCAAACCATGACACAGAGATTCATTATTGTTTTGAATACTCAGTCTTAACTTAGCTCTTAGTTTAATTTGTTTCTCTTTATCTTCAATTTACCTTGGGACTTTTTAACCTTTTTTCCTCTCTCCCTCCCTCCCTCCTTCCTTCCTTCCTTTTCTTTCCTTCTGCATATTTTACTTTTCTGCTGTCTTTATGTTTGGCGGGCAGCTGCCTGGCTTCTGGCCCTGGATATATCCCTCTCTTTCTTCCTTGTTTTGTCCTTCTCTCTTCCTAAACTAGATTTCTCCTCCTATTTATTTGTTCTGTATGACAGACCTGCCTATCCATCTCCTGCCTAACTATTGGCCATTCAGCTCTTTATTAGACCAATGACGTGCCTTAAGTAGGCAAGGTAAAATAATGGAACAAAATCTTTACATAATTAAACAAAGGCACTATAAGCAAATGTAACACACCTTTGCATAACTAAAATAATATTCCCCAATTTCATTTTATTTTATTTTAAAAAGAAAACAAACTCTATGTTTTTCATTTTACATACCAATCACTGTTCCCATTACCTCCTCTCTTCCCATTCCTTCCACCTACACACCCCCATCCACTCCTCAGAGAGGGTATGGCACATTGCTTTGGGGAAGGTCCAAGGCCCTCCCTACTATATCTAGGGTGAGCAAGGTATCCATCCAAAGAGAATAGGTTTCACAAAAGTCAGAACAAGCAGTAGGGATAAATTCTGGTGCCACTGCCAGTGGCCCCAAAGTCTGCTTCAGCCATACAACTATCACCCACATTCAGAGGGACTAATTTGGACCTATGCTGCTTCCTTCCCTGTCCGGCTTGTGTTGGTGAGCTCCCATTAGCTCAGGTAAACTTTTTCAGTGCGTGTCCCCATCATGTCTTGACCCCTTTGCTCATATTTTCACTCCTCCCACTCTTCAACTGGACTTTGGGAGCTCAGTCCAGTGCTTCATTGTGCGTCTCTGCCTCTGCTTCCATTAGTTACTGGATGAAGGTTCTGTGGTGATATTTAAGATAATCATCAGTCTGACTACAGGGCAAGGCCAGTTCAGCCACCCTCTCCTCAATTGCTTAGGGTCTTAGTTGGGATCATTCTTGTAGATTCCTGGGAATTTCTCTAGTGTCAAGTTTCTTGCTAGCCAAATAATGGCTCCCTCAATCAAAATATCTCTTTCCTTGCTCTCATCTCTGTTTTCTCTCGATCTCAATTATCCAATTCCCTCAAGGTCCTCTCCACCCCCTGCTTCTTCCCTCTTCTTCCACTCTGCCTTCTCCCCCAGCTCATGCTCTTTATTTTGTCAGGTGATCTTGTCTATTTCCCCTTTCTAGGTGGATCCATGTATGTTTTCCTTAGGGTTCACTTTGTTAATTAGTTTCTCTAGGACCATGAACTACAGGCTCAATATCCTTTTCTTTACAACTAGTATCCACTTATGAGTGAGGACATACTCACTTTCATCTTTCTGGGTCTGGGTTACCTCACTCAGGATGGTTTTCTCTAGTTCCACTCATTTGCATGCAAATTTCAAGATGTCATTGTTTTCTTACCGCTGAGTAGTACTCCAATGTTTAAATTTCCACATTTTCTTCATTCATTTTTCGCACAACAATATTTTTTTAAAGGAAAAGGCCTGACACAATATTTAAAGACAAGAAACTTCCAAAGATGCTAGTGAGCTTGTTTTTTGTTGCTCATCTACTGCTGGACTTGCATACCACCCTTCGGAGTAGTAGGCTGTTTCCCCAGTGAGACTCCCTGAATGGAAACTAAACTTTCATTTGCAAGTGGCTATTAATTGGAGATTGCTTCTGAGTTAGGGGCATGAGTCCACTTCTCATTTGAGTTCCAAGGAGCCCTGCAAGCCTGTCTCTGCTCTTTCTTTAGGTGAACAGGCTTCAAATTATCTTCAAATCATTCATAAACCAGTTTCCTTCCACTCACTGTGCACGGTTGCATCCTGACAGTAGAAAACAGTCTCGCACTGTGAAGCATCAGGAATGGAACAGTAGTGACATAAACTCTGCTCGATAAATCTGATGCCTCCAGGATCATTGACGTCATTCCTTGCTGACTGTCAGTATGAAGAAAACTAAGCCTCCTGTTCCCAGTCTGTTCAGTTCAATCCATTCATAAGATATTTTCAGAATCTAGGAAAGCAAATGCTGAAAAAACTGAACACGAAGAAGAAAGGGATTAGTCATTATGGCGACTCTTCAATGATTATCTGAGTTATGTGAGCGTTGTTTAAAATCACTTGGAGATTAAACTTTAAATAGTAAAATAGAAGTAATTGTGAATGGTTTAGACTACTACTATGTTTTTTAAAACTTTTATTATATTATTTTTCCGTGTGTTTTATGTGTAGTGGTGTGTGCACGCGTGCATGCATGTAAGCCATAACATCTCTCTGGAAGTCAAGGAAAACTATGGAGTTGGATTCTCACATTTCACCTTTGCTTGTATCCCAAGCAGTGACCTCGAGCCATCAGGCTTACGTTATAAGCATTTACCTACTGACTGACTCTGCCAGCCCTTAGTTCTAGGTTTAATTGATCATAAATATATTACTGAGGATGGGGAGATAGTTCAGTCTGATGCACAAATATAAAGACCTGAACTTAGAACCTCAGCAACCAGGAGTTATGTCTGCTTGCACTGTGGCTCCCATTTTCATCAACTCTAGGAAATAAGGGAATCATCTAACATCAATTCATTTGCATGCATTCAGATGGCTAAGTAGTCCCAGTCTAGCCTTTCATTTGAGGATATTGCACAATTGAGTCTGTCAACATCCTGTCATGAAGTATGGAAGGGCTTGTGAGATTCCACCCCTCCCCTCCCTGAGGATGGATTCTCAATTATTGGTTGCTGGAAGGAGTAGAGGCATTTTCTTCAGTGTTTAAGTCACAGGGAAACGGCCCGAGTTTCTACATAACCTCTCCCCAACATTCTCTAAGCCACCCCAATGAAATGCACACTGGGTCACCAAGAAAACAAAACAAAATAAAACAACAGATATTGAAGTAGAATGTAGACTGCTTGAAAAGAGGAAGGGAGTCAACGTATATTAGACAGTAGACAAAAGAGAAGTAAATGTAACCTCAAAATACATTAGATATGTGTATGGAAATAACATAATGAATTTATGCATAATTTATATATGCTAATAAAGTATTTGATCTAATTATATAAGTTCAGAAAATGTTAGCTGTTTTCATGGGCTACAAAAGCACAGTGTTTATCCCAGCACTTAACCATTGGAAACATTAGTGAAGAAGAGGTGCAGTCCATGCACGAAACAGTGAACTAGAGCAAGATGTACTTAAAGGTTGTGCTGCTGGTAGAAGGCTGTCCTGTGTGTGTTCACTAATGGGTATTTTCTTGGGTTCTCCTAGTGTGGTAATAAAATACTACTACGAATGTATTACGAATACGAATGTAATACGAATGTAGTATTTTGCGTGTAGTGACATCTCACATGTATTTTAATAAATACAAACTGCTTGAAGATCTGAGAGTAAAACAGTTCCCGCTTACAGACCAATTTGGTCAGCCTTACAGACCAAATTATGGTAACACACACCTTTAATCCCAGTAACCACTTTAGTTGCCATAGAAATCAGGTGGCGCATGCCTTTAATCCCAGTGGTGTATGTCTTTAATCCCAGCCCTAAAGAGGAATATAAACCGGGGTGGGGGGAGTAGCTCTCAGACACAGCCTCATTCTGGGATTCCTGGAGGTAGGATCACCATTTTGGGCTGAGGTCGAGGTAAGAGCCAGTGGCTGGCTGTTTTACTTTTCAGATCTTCAGGTTGAACCCCGTTTTCTGATCCTGAGGTTTTATTATTCGTGGTTCATTTAATTGTGCATCAAGGGAGGAGAGGTTTATTCTGGCTCACAGTTCAAAGGTATAATTTATCATGGTGAAGTTAAGGAAGGCAGCAGGAACTTCCAGTAGCTAGACATACCAAATCCACATACAATAATCAGAGAGAGAGAGATAAATGCTTCCTGATGCTCATATTGCTCTCTCCACTTTATACAATCCAGGATCCACTGCCCAGTGAATGGTGCTGCCCACAAGTGAGATGGTTCATCCCACATTAATGAACCAAATCAAGATAAATTCTTTCCCGGGTATTTATATGTTGTGGAATATCAGTTTAAGATGTGTTACATTCATTTATGCCATGGAATAATTTGCTCAATAATGCAAAGATGTGTTGCATTCTTTTATGTCATACTTGTTTAAATCTGTAAAGCCTGTCTAAAGGACCTGATTGGTCTGATAAAGACATGAATGGCCAATAGCTATGGTGGGAGAGAGGGATAGGTGAAGCTAACAGGCAGAGAGAATTAATAGGAGAGAGAGAAGAAGGGGAAAAGAAAAGGAGGAGAGGAGGACACCAGGGGGCCAGTCACACAGCCAGACACAGAGTAAGAAGGTTAAAAAGCCCAGAGGCAAAATGTAGTTAAAGAGGATAATATAAGTTAAGAAAAGCTGGCTAGAAACAACCAAGCTAAGGTCAGGTATTCATAAGTAAAACTAAGTCTCCGTGTATTTATTTGGGAGATGGGTGGTGAGCCTCCAAAGAGGTTAAAAAAACTACATTTATAACATTTATAACTCTCATAAAGTTGACAATTACTATCCCAGGGATTACAAGGGTGGAGGTAAAGAAATGGGTTCAAGAGGGATGTGGAAGTTGAGGCCACTGATGAACCTAATTTCATCCATTGTATAAGGCAACAATCTATCTATCTGCTTAATATCTCTTGCTCCACAGTACTGCTCAGGTTTTGACAGCCATATTAATCACCTAAGATTCTAGTTAAAGAGAACGTTCTAGCTCACTGGATCTGAGAGAGAATTGAGAGTTGGTGTTCCTATCAAGGGATGGTTCTGCTATTACTGCTGGTGAACAGGCAACATTCTGAGCACTGGGATGATACACCTCTAGTTAGTTCTCTGAGAAAGGAGCTGTGTTGCATTGACTCTTAACTTCCTAAATCCTAGCATTCTGCATGGCACAGAGTAGCCTTGGTCAATGCTAAATAAATTTTAAAAATAAAGGGAGTGCTAGGTGAAGAGTATTTTTCATTATTTATTTACATATATATGAGTGTGAGCATGTATGGGCCTGTGTCTGTGTTTTGGGATATTTGTGCATTTGTGTGTGCCTGTGTGTGATGGCCAGAGGGCACCATCAGGTGCTGCTCCTTGATTTTTGAGACAATGTTCCTCGCTGATTAGGCAAGGCTAGTTGTCCAGCAAACCCCAGGGATCTTCCTACCTCCATCTACCCAGCACTGATATTCCAAGTGCCGGCTGCCATGTCAGGTTGCTTACATGAGTGCAGGGAACTGAAGGTGGGGCATCCTGCTTGTGTATGGTTGATGTGGGAAAGTAATTTCTCAATCTGTTGTTTCATTGGTTAATCAATAAAGAAAACTGCTTGGCCTGATAGGTCAGAAAATTAGGTAGGTGGAGTAGACACAATAGAATTTTGGGAAGAAGGGAAGTGAGCCAGATGCCATGCCTCGTTCTCTCCAGGACAGACGCGAAGAAGCTCCGACCCAAGATGGACATAGGCTAGAATCTTCCCGGTAAGCCTCCACCTCATGGTGCTACACAGATTACTAGATATGGGTTAAAGCAAGACATGAGAGTTAGCCAGTAAGAGGCTAGAGCTAATGGGCCAGGCAGTGTTTAAAAGAATACAGTTTCCATGTTATTATTTCGGGGCATAAGCTAGCCCAGTGGCTGGGAGCTGGGTGGCAGGAACGCAGCCCACTGCTCCTTCTACATATGGTAAGCATTTTACCCATGAAGCTATCTCTCCAGACTCTGAAGGATCTATTTAGAAGGACAACTGGAAATAGCTAACTCAATATCTGGAGGAAGGACAATGTTTTAGTCTGGCAGGAGCAGAGAACTGGGTCATTGAGAAGTATGTTCTATGAAAACCAAGTATTGAACTTACTATTGGAAGTCATGAAATACACATAATACTTAGGGACATTTTTTGCAAATAACTAAAATAATTACCATCAGAGTAATATTATTGAGAAATAATATTCTCAATGATTGGTTTTCTTTAAGACATGTACTCATTCAGTGAACACTTACTTTTATGTAGAGCCTAGTCATTTCCTCCAGGGTTGATTTAAATGTTCTATAGCTGAATTCTTTTTCACTTGTAGAGCCTCTCTCCTACGTTATGTCAAAAAAAATTAAAACAACCCGCATCCCTCAGGAAGCATAATTCATTACTGAACAACACGTGGCCAAGAATTTGTAATTATAGTTTATGATATTTGGTTACAAGTAACTTTTGATTTATGAATTGGCTATAATTTCTCAGCAGCCACCATGCATGCACACCCTCATTAACAGAATGAGAAAATACAACTTACAGATGGTTTTTAAAAATGTAATGAAATGTTTACAGATATGAAACATATTAATTATGGAAGCTGACCAAGTTGGGAATTTAATTAAACATTTATTGATTTCTGTTTTACAGACCTCACTTTGTATTTCTAGATCCATACATTTCATTTTAATCCTCAATTATTTTTATGTTCCCCCAAAGCCCCTAAAGTCTTGATCATACATTCCCAGGCTTAATGAATTAATTGACCATACACCACCTCCTTCCCCTCCTAATCCTGCTTTAGAAATTAACCAATCACTTTTTTAATCTTAGCAACATTCAGCAAGGAGGATGTCTATATTGTACAAAAATAAATCAACCAACCCAGTAATTTTCTAATGAGAACTGCTATTTTGAGTTTATAACACCAAGCATGAAGGTATTTCTCATTTCTGAAGTTGATACTCTACTTTATCTAAAAAATAGCATTGCAGCTGGATGGTTACTTAAGTTCAGACACTGACAGGAGTTTTTGGTGCTTTTTTTTTCGGTTCTTTTGCAACAAAGGCTTACTATATTCTCCAGACTAGTCTCAAACTTGTGGACTCAAGTGATCCTCCTGCCTCAGATCTCCAAGTAATTTGGAATATAGGCACACACACCACTACAACTGTTTTGATTTTCTTTTGGCAGGATCTCATTATGTAGCCCTAGAGTCTTGGCTGGCCTTGAACTCACAGAAATCTACCTGTCTCTGCTGAGTGCTTGGATTAAAGGTGTGCACCACCATACTCAGCTTAGACTGTATTATGTTGCCACAGCAAAATACTTAAGACCTGGTGAATTTAATAGACTAGAAGTCATTTTCTCTAAATAGTCTAGAACCTGATCTATTCAAGAGGATGATGCTGGCACTTGCTTGGCGTCTGGTCTGGACCCACTTGCTCAAGTCATAACACAACAGAGGGCATCCCATGATAGATAAGACAGGACAGTCATGCCAGAAGGAACCCACTTTAGTAACAAAGCTAGTGCAGCAGCTACCTTTAAAGCAAAGGAACCCCCATGTCCCAGTCCCACCTCTCATCTCTGTGTACCAAGGCTCAAATTTCCAGAACCGAAAATTCAGAAGGCATATCTAACCTAGAGCAAAATGCAAATACATTTTCAAATAACTGAAACCTGCGTTTATTTTTGAACTCTAATTTGACTCTAGCATATGAATTTTGTTTCTTCCGTTTCCACAGAGCGTGTTAAACTTTCTTACAAGGAAATATGTTTATCTGTTTCCTTTCAAGAATTACTTGTACAGTAATTATATTAGACATCTTATTTATTTGCTGTTATTTAAATTTATTATGAAAGATGCATGGATTCTTAAAATAGGAACTAGGGTGATTTTAGTAAAATAATTCCTCCTTATAATGCCTATTTCAAAAGTCTATTTTCAGCAGGGCTTTTGAACTTAATTTTATTCTGTGTTTACTGTGTATGACTGGTTTTCTATTTATAACCAGGGGATTAGCATTCCCATGTTCCCTTTGACCTATTATATTTGACATCTCGTTCCTTCACTGAGGTATAATTTGAATGTAAATTCAAGTATTTAATTTATGGATCTGAACTACTTAAGTCAAGTGGCATGATCTGTTTTTACTATGAATATCAACTTTTTATTAAGAATTTAAAAGCTGACTATTAATTGCAAATTATATTTTGTGTAGGGATTGATTAATACTTGATTTATGTCTTGTGTGTTATAAAATTTCTAGTGTGACACAAAAACCATGAACAGCAACAGATCCTTTTGAGGTAGAAAGTAAATCTTCAAAGGATTAGTACATATTTGAGTATATGTGAAAGGTGGAAATGGAGTTTGAGATGTAGCTCAGAGGATAGAGTGCTTGTCTGGCATTCATGAAGGTGTGGGTTCAATCCCCAGTACCACATAAACTAAATATGATGTCACCATCCTATAATGCCAGCACTCTGGAGGTGGAGGTAGGAGGCTCAGAAATTCTTTAGAAATTAAAAATCATCCTAGGTCACATGCTGAGTTTATTCCCAGCCTGGGATACATAATAAGAGGGGAAAGGGAAAGGAAAGAGGGGGAAAAGAAAGAAGAAAGGGTAGAAAGAAGGAAAGACTGGAGGGGAAGGAAGGAGTCAGTACCCTAGACAGAGCAGACACTGCTGTTGTCAATTCTGTAGCCCCTCTCCACTCTGGTGACAAAGGCAAAGTCCAATGTTTTCAGGGGTTCTGAATATACTCTCACTGTCCTAATTTTTGAAAGGTTGGCATGGGCCATATCCCCTGAATGTGGACATGAGGTCTAAAACTATAGCTGCCATTTGCCCATTCACTGACAAACAAGAGAATTGCAGCCAGATTGGTTTTACCAACCCAGACTACAAAACACTTGTTTGCGGTCAGCTACCAGCTCTCTTGATGTGTGAGAAGAAATTGCCATAAGACTCTCACAGATGGTGCTCTGTTTCACAAAGGACAATGCTTTCTACCTCTATATTTGAATTTTCAGAGATTTTCCTATTCCAATCATGGTCTGTGAGTCAATGGCCTCAACAACACTGAGGAGATTGCTGGAAATGCAGAGCCTCAAGGTGGCTTTGGATTCTCCGAATCCAATCCCCCATTTTAGCAAGATCCCCAAGTAATTTGTATGCAAATTAAAGTTTCTAAATCACAGTTCTCTGGAAACATGAAGAATAAAATATTCTATGTAGATATATAGAATAATAGTAATTTTCTTGAATGCAGTATCTTTAGGTACAAAACCTTTCATATTAGCTGCAGTGTATATAATTTTGTTTAAGCTTCAGATATGGGTAGTCTATTCTTTGTCATTCACCCGTGTGATATAATCAAGGAAATGAGACTTCAAAAGATAAAGTGACCCCAGAGACATTTAGGCAAAGCTGATTTCTTAACCTACTTCTTGCTAATTTCAAAGCATACTTTTCATAAAAAGTTTCTTTTATGCACGTATGTGGATACATTCATGCATTTGTATGGAGATCAGAGAACTTGTAGGAGTTGATTTGAGACTCTCCTTCCCCATGAGGGTCCAGGAATCAAACTCAAGTCACTGGGGCTTTTATCCACTGAATCATCTGGTAGGCCTGGAAATCTCACTTCTTTCTTCTATCCTGCATTGGTTTTCTGACTTTGGGTCTTGAAAGGAGGTGAAAAGCAGAGAAGAGTTGTGACAGGAGGGAAGCTGTTCTCTGATGGTGAAAGATGAACGGAATGCTGTGCCTCTGGGCAAAACTGAGATTAGAGAGAGCAAAGGCCACTGCAGTCCCACAGCATGTGAAGGGAAAATAGGGAGAAAACTGGAGTCTACATTTTCACAGCAAATTACAGGCACATTCCTAATTTAGGTGCACACCAAAGCTGTTAAATATAAAGAAGAAATCAACGTTATGAAGCCAGTGTGCTTCTGCAAACAGCTGGGATTTTCAGCTCTGCGGCTGTTTTCACAAAGGAAGTTTAGGAGCTTCATCTGCATTATCTGCAGCACTCAGTTCTGTTCACATTCGCAGACAGGTTTGACGATTTTGTTGTCTTAGCATCACACATCTGGCCAGGAGCAAATCTAAATGGCGTAGCACAATACTGATTCTATAACCTATGAAAACACAGACAGAAATGGACAAAAATACAAGAATGGGGGAGGGGTTGTTTGTACTTTATTTAAGACAGTTACATTCCACAAATGTGATCACGGGAGAACATCCAGGTCTGGATGTAGCAGACAATGAGCTACACCCATTGAGAACACTGTGTGCTTCAGGGTAGGGTCTAACACGGGCTCTCCTGCTTTTTTTTCCTGTGAAGTCTAGTTCCTTCAGTGGCTTTATTAGCAATGAAAGAAAGAGAGGGCTAGCAAGACAGCTCAGTGGGCACCAAACCTGACCACTTGACTTCAATATCCAGGAAGCACATGATGGGGGAAGATACTACAACCCTTAAGCTGGTCAAAGACTTCCACACGTGTGCTGTAGCATAGGGTTCCTCACCCCCATGTACCCAATAAATAAAAATGAAAGAAAGAGAAACAAAAATCTTTCTTTCTTTATGTTCTACACTACACGTTTTGAACTGCTTTCATGTTTGTATTATATTTTTCTTCTAGTTATTCATAAAATCTGTCAGAAGGTAGTGTTATCTCTGAACCCTGCCAACAAAATAACTTACATCTTTATCAAAACGTTTTCTTCAGTGTTCAGGGACGTAGAAATACTAACTATGCAGATGTAATCAATAGCCAGTGTATTCATGCTTCAATTAATGACACCGTGACCCATACATTTGCACAATTAGAAAAAAAATTGAGATAGGGTCTTGTATCCCAGGCTTCCCTGATCTCATTATGTAGCTGAGGATGAGCTTGAATGACTGCTTGGATTGTAGGATTTTGTCACCGTATTGGATTGTATGTGATGCTGGAGATCACATCCAGGGTTTAGTGTATTCTAGGCAGGATCCCAGCTGGTTAAACGACATCTCCAGACCCTACAACCAAAAATCTCTACCATTGGAGCGACTCCTAATTCATTTAGGAAAACAAACTTGAGGAACTGTATCCAGAAAAGGTCCAGTCAGAAAATGTTTAATAAAACATTTAATAAGAGGAGAAAAGAAGGCCAGGGACTGCTTCTTCTCATTGTCATGTGAGTGTTTATTAAGCAAAAATAACTGTGTCTTCCTACCTTCTGCTGGCATCAGCGCCTACTTCTTTGGGATCCCAGTGAGTGAGACATCCACCCTTTTTGATTGAACTGCTGGATTTCTGAACCTTCGATTCAGAGATAGCCATTGTTGAATTAGTTGGACTACAGCCTGTAAGTTATTCTAATAAATCAACATGTATGTGATTTACATGAAGTTGATTTATTTTATTTATATATATATCATATGATAGAGAGAGAGAGAGAGAGAGAGAGAGAGAGAGAGAGAGAGAGAGAGAGAGAGAGATTATATAAACTGTGTTTCTCTAGAGCACCATGACTAATGTGGATTTTGGTTCCAGAAGTGATTCTAGAGGAACAGAACTATAAAGATAACTCTTTCAAGTATCTGGAATAGACTTTCCTACACCTACAGTTAGCAAAGCCTCTCCAGTTCCTGAAGCCTCTCCTGGAGCTCAGATAGCCCATGGTGTGAAGTATTTTACAAACACAAAGAGATAAATGCATTTAATTATTCCAATTCCCCAATTGTGAGCAGCAACAGATTTGTTAACTCTGTATATAAAACTTTTTGACAATTTGTGGAACAATCAAGAAAATTATGAGGCTTGTCAGTTGCTCCCAGCATCTCTGGATGAATTGACAAAGGAAAGGGAGAATGAGCTTCATGATAAAATTAACCAAATTGTAACATCTCAGTTTATGGTGAAGGACAACAATGAACTCAATGATAAAAACTGACCAGCTCCAGATGCACATAAATAAATAGGCTAAAGCACGGCCCAGTCTGCTCCTGGGTGAAGAGCAACCATTAAGTCACAGGCACCACCTGCACCATTTGGAAGAAGAGAGACCCCTGAAACATAGGCCCCACCTGCACCCATTGGAGGAAGAGATGGGTAGACATAATGTAAGAATACATTCAACAACATAAAGAGCGTATGGCACCACCAGAAAATAGTGGGTCTACATCAGCATGACCTGAACATCCTAATGCAGAAGAAGTATAAGAAAATGACCTTAAAATAAATTTATGAAGATGATAGAGGCACTTAAAGAAAAAAATGGAAAATTCCCTTAAAGAAGTGGAGGAAAAGACAAACAAAGAATTGGGGGAAAAATCAACAAATGTCTTAAAGAAAGTTGAGAAAAAACAATTAAACAGGTGAATGAAATGGTTCAAGACTTGAAACTGAAATAGAGGCAATAAAGAAAACACAAAATCTGGGTAAATGATCAGGAACTACAGATGCAAACATAACCAACAGAATATAAGAGATGAAAGAGAGAATCTTAGGCACTGAAAATACAACAAAGGAAATAGAGTTCATCAGTCAAAGAAAATGTTAACTCCAACTAGTTCTTAATACAAAATACCTGGGACACCATGGAAAGACCAAACCTAAGAATAGTAGGGATAGAGAAGTCCAGCTCAAAGGCACAGAAAATATATTCAACAAAAACATAGAAGAAAACTTTCCCAATCTAAAGAAGGACATGCCTATGAAAGTACAAGAAGCTTACAGAACACCAAATAGACTGGACCAAAAAAGTCCCATTGCCACATAACAATCAAAACAATAAATATATAGAATAAATAAATAATATCAAGAGCTGGAAAGGAAAAGGGTCAAGTAACATATAAAGACAGACCGATCAGAATTGCACCCGACTTCTCAACGGGAACTCTGAAAGTCAGAGGTCCTGTATAGATGTTCTGCAGACACTAAGAGACCACAGATGCCAGCTTAGACTACTATACCCAGCAAAGCTTTCAATCCCCGTAGACGGAGAAAACAACATACTCCATGAAAAAAACAGATTTAAGCACTACCTTCCAGAATTCTGGGGATCTCTGACTGAAGAAATTAATCCTTCATTGTCCGCTAAACCAGCAGTGACTTTCTCTCAAGGAGACACCAAACAAGACAATACTGATGTTCCTCAGGGCCCACCAATAATTGCCATTAGTCCTATACCCAGACTTAACACAAAGCAGGCTCCTAGAGAGAAGACACAAAGTGAAGTCCATAAGAAAGTGTGCAACACCGCTAAAGAGCTTAATGAGTATGCTAATTCTTTCAAGCAGAAGTCTGTGGAATATGTGTAGGAATGAATTTTAAACATACGATATAATGAAGGAATGTAAAAGTGGATCAGACTGAGTTTATTGATATGAACCCTCTAGAATTTCTTCATTCACAAAGAATTCACCAATTGCCTCTATTATCTGTGTTTTTATAGTATATGTGATATAGAACAGATACTTCTTTCTCCATAAGCAAGTTAAATCAAACAACAACCAAAAAATGATCTGGGGTAATAACTGCCACTATCTTTGAAGGATAGTGATTATTTCTTGAGCATTTGACTTACACATACTCAATTGGGTGTTGTTCATTTGTCATTTAATCTACATATAGTTATTGTTACTTTTCATTTGCTAAGCATTAAGAATCTCTAAATTATTGGATAGCAATCATTTATTCAACTAATATATATACTTTCGGATATCATTTATTTGTTAGCATTTAATCTACATCACCATTTTAAAGATTTATTTTATTTATTGTTTTTATTGAACTGTATATTTTCTCCATTTCCCTTCTTTTCTTCTCTCTCCTGTTCTACCCTCTCCCATGATCCCCACCCTCCCAATTTACTGAGGAGATCTTCTCTTTTTCTACTTCCCATGTGGATTAGATCTATGTATGTCTCTCTTATGGTCCTCTTTGTTGTCTAGGTTCTCTGGGACTGTGAGTTGTAGGCTTTTTTTTCTTTCCTTTATATTTAAAAGTCACTTATGAGTGAGTACATATTATATTTGGCTTTCTGGGTCTGGGTTACTTCACTCAAAATGATGTTTTCTAGATCCATCTATTTGCCCACAAATTTCAAGATGTCATTTTTTTTCCACTGTGTAGTACACCATTGTGTAAATATATCACATTTTCCTTATCCATTCTTTAGTCGAGGGGCATTTAGGTCATTTCCAGGTTCTGGCTATGACAAATAATGCTGCTATGAACATGTTGATCACATGTCCTTGTGTTATTAGATGCTGATAAAACCCTTGTCAAAATCCAACACCCCTTCATGATAAAAAGTCTTGTAGAGATCAAGGACACAAGGAACATACCTAAAAATAATAAAGGCAATATACAGCAAGCCAACAGCCAACATCAAACTAATAGAGAGAAACTCAAAGTGATTCCACTAAAATCTGGAACAAGACAAGGCTGTTCACTCTTTCAATATCTGTTCAATATAATACTCAAAATTCTAGCTAGAGTAATAAGACAACAAAAGGAGATCAAAGGATACAAATTGGAAATTAAGAAGTCAAACTTTTTCTATTTGCAGATTATATGAGAGTTTACCAAAGTGACCTGAAAAATGCTATCCGAAAACACCTACATCTGATAAACACCTTCAGTAAAGTGGCAGTATAGAAGATTGACTCAAAAAAAGTAGGCCTCCTAGATACATATGATAAAGGGGATGAGAAAGAAATCAGAGAAACATTACCCTTCATAATAGCCACAAATGATATAAAATATCTTAGGTAATCCTAATTAAACAAGTAAAAGACCTGTATGACAAGAACTTTAAGTCTTTGAAGAAAGAAATTGAAGAATATATCAGAAAATAGAAAGATTTCCCATGTTCTTGGATAGGTAGGATCAACACAGTAAAAATGACAATCTTACCAAAAGCAATCTACAGACTAAATGCAATCCCCCTCAAAATCCCATCACAATTCTTCACAGACCTTGAAAGAACAATACTCAACTTCATATGGGAAAAATTATAAACCCTGGACAGCCAAAATAATCCTGTACAATAAAGGAACTTACAGAGCCATCTCCATTCCTGACATTAAGCTCTACTATAGAGGTACAGTAATAAAAACAACTTGGTATTGACACAAAAACAGACAGATAGACCAATGAAATAGGATCAAAGACCCTGATATTAATCCATATACGTTTGAACACCTGATTTTTGGCAAAGAAGCTAAAATTATACAATGAAAAAAAGCATCTTCAACAAATGGTGCTGGCATAACTGGATGTCAACGTGTAGAAAAATACAAATAGATCCATATCTGTTGCCATGCACAAAACCAAGTCCAAAAGGATCAAAGATTTCAATATAAATCCAACCACACTGAACCTCGTAGAAGAGAAAGTGGGAAGTAGCCTTAAACACATCAGTACAGGAGACCACTTGCTGAATATAACCCAGTAGCACAGATGCTGAGAGAAACAACTAGTAAATGGGACCTCCTGAAACTGAGAAGGCTAAGGTTAAGGACACAGTCAATAAGACAAAATGGCAGCCTCCAGAATGGGAAAAGATCTTCTCCAAGCTCACATCTGACAGAGGGTTTATCTCCAAAATATACAAAGAACTCAAGAAACTAGACATAGAAATACCAAATAATACAATTTAAAAAGGGGGTGCAGATCTAAACAGAGAACTCTCAACAGAAGGATCTCAAATAGACAAAAGGCACTTAAGGAATTTCTCAACATCCTTAGCCATCTGGGAAATGCAAATCAAAACAACTCTGAGATACTACCTATACCTGTCAGAATGGCTAAGATCAAAAACACTAATGACAGCTTTTGCTGGAGAGGATGTGGAGTAAGAGGAACACTCCTCCACTGCTGGTGGGGTGCAAACTTGTACAATCACTTTGGAAATCAGTATGACAGTTTCTCAGAAAATTGGAAATAAATCTATCTTAAGACCCAGTGATACCAGTCTTGGGCATATTCCCAAGGGTTCTCAATCATAATACAAGGACATTTGCTCAACTATGCTCATAGCAGCATCATTCATAATTGCCAGAACTTGAAAACAACCTAGATTCCCCTCAACTGAAGAATGAATAAAGAAAATGTGCTACATTTACACTATGCAGTACTACTCAGTGGTTAAAAACAATGACATCTTGAGGTTTGCAGGCAAATGGATGGAACTAGGGAAAACCATTCTGAGTAAAGTAACCCAGGCCCAGAAAGACAAACACAGTATGTACTCACTCATAAGTGAATATTAGACCTAAAGCAAAGGATAACCATTCTACAGTCCACAACCCCAGAGAAGGCAGGAAACAAGAAGGATTCTAGGAGAGACATACATGGATCCCCCTGGTAAGGGGAGATAGACAAGATCTCATAAGTAAATTGGGGGTGTGAAAGGAGGGAGGATGTTGGAAAGGGAGTGCAGGGAAGAGAAGGGGATGGGGGAGGAGAACATGAGGAATGGGGAAGGTTAAGTTGTGGGGAGCAAGGAAAGAGATATCTTGATAGAGCCATTAATGGGGTAAGTGAGAAACCTGGCACTAGGGAAATTCTTAGGAATCTATAAGGATGACACCAGCTAAGAATCTAAGCAATAGTGGAGCAGGTGCCTCAACTGCCTTCCCCGATAAGCTGTTGATGACTACCTTGCTTGTCATCATAGAACCTTCATCCAGTAACTGATCCAGATGCAGAGATCCACAGCTAAGCACTGGGCTGAGCTCCTGCAGTTCAGTCATAGAGAGGGGGGAGCAATGATATGACCAAAGGGATGAAGACCATGATGAGGAAATCCATAAAACAGCTGTCCTGATCTAGTGGGAACTCACTGACCCCAGACTGACAGCTGAGGAACCTGCATAGGACCGAACTAGGCCCTCTGAATGTGGGTGACAGTTGTGTGGCTTGGGCAGTCTGTGGGGCCACTGGCCTTGAAGCCAGTATTTAACCCTAGTGCATGAACTGGCTTTTTAGAGCCCATTCCCTCTGGAGGGATACCTTGCTCAGCCTAGATACAGGAAGGAGGATCTTTGTCCTGCCTCAGGTGATGTGACAGACTTTCTTAACTTCTCATGGGAAGCCTTGCACTCTCTGAAGACTGCATAGGAGGGGGGAGGGGAAGGGGGAGGAAGAGACAAAAAGGGAACTGAAATTGGTATGTAAAATAAAAAAGATGGTTTTTAAAAAATAAAATGAATTTAAAAAAGAATGAGTCTCTGTGTGAATGAGTCTTTGGGAACTGGGTGATGGTCCCCCAAAGAGGAAAAAAATCAAAATACAAATACAGGAAGGCACATTAGACATACCCTTCATTAATCCTAGAAGAAATAAAATGGTAAGGGGGCACCAGCGTATCTCCAGAGCTTTATTGTTGCTCCTTTCTTTGTGCCAGATCTTAGGGTTGCAGATGATGCTACTTAGTAGGATGAGGTAAACATAATGGGTTTAATTGGTCCCTGAGGTAGCAGGGCCAAGATGGCAGCACTGAGTTACCAAAGGCAAAATGATCTTAGTTATTAGAGTGGGCAGCATAGATGAAGCAATGTCCATAATGTATTGGCCAGCACATGCGAAGTAAATTTTATGGTAGCCTAACTTACTTGGACCTTTGGCTAATCAATTATAGTATTTCCAGGCATAAAAGTGGCAAGAAGCATATTGAATTTTTGTTTGACCTCTATAAGCAGAAAAATTGTCAAATGAAAGAAAGGCTACATTTAGTCATGGCAAAAACAAATCTCAGTTCATGAATGAATTTCCATACCTTTAGCCAGTTTACAAACCCAACCCCTTGAATGAAGGGACAACCAAGTTTCCCTGAGGAAGGACCTTGATAAAACACCTAAATGTTTTACTATTAGCCTTCTCCAGTCCTTCCCCAAGAGAGACCTACAACTTTTTACAGGAGTAACTGTACACTGGGGGGAAAGAAATCTTCTATTGGATATTGGTTCTGAAGTGACACTGATTGAAGAGATTCCAAGAAACACTGCGGCCCTCCAGTTAAAGTAAGGATTTATGGAGACCGGTAATTAATGGAGTTTTAGCTAATATCTGACTCAGAGTGGGTCTAGTAGGTTCCAAAACTTATCCCGTGGTTATTTCTCCAGTCCCAGATTGTAAAATTGGGATAGATATACTTAGAAGTTGGCAGAATTCTCACATTGGTTCCCTGACCTGTGAAGTGAGAGCTATTATGGTTGGAAAGGCTAAATTGAAGCCTTTAGAGTTGTCGCAGCCAAAGAAAATAGTGAGCCCAAAACATATCACATCCCCGGAGGAACTGCAGAAATTAGCGAGTGACTCCATACTTGGAAGATGCAGGGGTGGTGGTTTCTCATTTTAACTCTCCTATCTGACCAGTGCAGATGACAGATGGATCATGGAGAATGACAGGTGACTATCAGTCAGGTAGGGACTCCAATGGCAGCTGCTGTGCCAGATGCAGTGTCCTTACTTGAGCAGAGTAACATAACTCCTCGTACATGGTGTGCAGCTATGGATCTAACAAATGCCTTTTTCTCAGTCCATACGGGCCATCATAAGCAATTTGCTTTCAGTTGACAAAGCCAGCAGGATACCTTCACAGTTTGACTTTAAAAGGGGTATATTAACTCTCCGGGCCTGTGCCATAACTTAGAAGGATCTGAATCCTCCGTCTCTTCCACAAAATAGCACATTTGGTGCACTATATTGATGACATTATTCTAATTGGATCAAGTGAGCAGGAGGTAGCAATCACTTTGATTTCATTAGTAACACATATATGCCTGTAAGAGGATTAGAAAGAAATCCAACCACAATTCAAGGGCCTCAGTGAAATTCTTAGGAGCCAGTGGTATGGGGCATGGAGAGATATTCTTTCTAAGGTAAGGATAAATGATCTTACCTGATCCCTCCCACCACCAAGAAAGAAGCACACTGTTTAATGGGCCTTTAGATTCTAGAGACAGCACATCCCTTGCTTGGGTGTGTTTTTCTAGCCCATAGACCAAGTGACTTGGAAAGCTCCTAGTTTTGTATGGAGCCTGGGACAGAAGAAGACTTTTCAACAGGTCCAGATGGCTGTGCAGCCTGCTACATCGCTTGGAAAATATGATCCAGCAGACCCTATGGTATTTGAGGTGTCAGTGGCAATAGGGATGCTGCTTGGAGCCCTTGGCAGGCCCCTATTGGTGAATCACAGAAGACACCTTTGGGATTTTGGAAGAAGACTCTACCATCATCTGCAGACAATTATTCTCCCTTTGAAAGACATTTCTTAGCTTACTATTGATCCGTAATGGAAACTGAGCATTTGACAATGGGCCACCAAATTGCCGTGTGACTTGAGCTGCCCTGTTTTGGGTTCTCTGGCAGAAAGAGCAGGGGCAGAGCTGGAACCACTCTCCCTGGAGTTGAGCAGAATGGTGAGTGTCGAATGACCCAGACACCCTCCCTCCCTTGGCCACTGGAGAGAAACACACTTACTGAGTCGGCAATCTGTCAAAGGAGGATCTCATATAATGGTATCAAGCAGGGACTTACATAGGGTTGTGAAGGGGATGGAGAAGCTTGGGATGGGTTGAGGCAGAGTAAGGAACAAGGGCCAGTAATATAATATAATAAGGACCACACTAGAGGTGGCTGGGCAGAGGCGGGTCTAGGTCAGGTAGCCAGAGACAGGTCTCCAAACTCTAGCTAGGCTCAGGAAGTTACGCTAGGCCTCATGCTAACTTCAGTTAGGCTCAGGAAATTACACTGGGCCTCATGCCCCGGCCTCATGAGGCCCAACAGCCCTGAACTGGGTGTTTGTTACCTGACCCACCAAATCATAAAGTTGGATTGAACAGCAGTAATCTATTATCAAATGGAAGTGGTATATACGTGATTGGGCCCAAGCAGGTCCTGAAAGCATAAGCAAATTACATGAAGAAGTTGCCCAAATGCCTATGGATTTCTACTCCCATTACAATGATATCTGCTGCCAACTGTACACTTACAGCCTCATGGCTCTATGATTGGTTGACTGAGGAAGAGAAGATTACGGTCTGGTTTTACTGATGGTTCTGCACTTTAGGAAGGTATCACCCAGAAGTGGACAGCTGCAGCATTATAACTCTCTTCTGGGGCAAGCCTGAAAGACACCAAAGAAGGGAAATCTTCACAGTAGGCAGAACTTCAGAGAGCACTCATGGTCATATATTTTGTTTGGAAAGAAAAGTGGCCATATATGTGATTGTTCACTGATTCATGGGCTACAGCCAATCGATTGCCTGGATGATCAGAAACTTGGAAAGAGTATGATTGGAAAATTGGTGAGAAAGACATCTGGGGAAGAAGTATGTGGATAGATCTCTCCAAATGCATGAAAGGTGTAAAAATACTGTGTCCCATTTAAATACTCATCAAATGTGACTTCAGCTGAGGAGGAGTTAAATAATCAAGTAGATAGGATGACCCATTCTGTGGATAGTCAGCCTCATTCCCAACCGTTCCTGCCATTGTCCAATAGGCCTATGAAAAAAGTGAACATAGTGGCAGAAATAGGGGTTATGCAGGGGCTTATACATGGACTTTCACTCACCATGACAGGTCTGGCTAGAGCTGCTGTTGAATGTCATATCTGCCAACACTGAGCCCCAGATATGGCACCATTCCCCAGGGTGACCAGACAACTTGGTGGCAGGTTGTTTACATTGGACTACTTCTTCCATGGAAAGGACAATGCTTTGCTATTATTGGAGTAGATAGTTGTTCCGGATATGGATTCACCTTTCCTGCACATAATGCCTCTGCCAAAACCACCACCCATGAACTTACAGGATGCCTGACTCACTGACATGGTATTCCACCTAGTATTGCTTCTGACCAAGGAACTCACTTCATAGTCAAAGTAGTACCACAGTGGGCCCAGGATCGTGGAATCCACTAGTCTTAATATGTTTCCCACCATCCTGAAGCCACTGGCCTGATAAAAAGATGGCCTTTTGGAGACACAGTTTCAGTGCCAGTTAGGTGGCAGCAGCCTAGAGGGTTGGGACAGGGTTCTGCAGAAGGCGGTATATGCTTTGAAACAGTGTCCAATATATGGTACGGTTTCTCCCATAGCCAAGATCCATGGGTTTAGGAATCAGAGAGTGGAAATGAGAGTAAAGGAACTCCACTCGCTATTACCTCTAGTGATGCACTAGAAATTTTTTGCTTTCTGTACCCACCACCTTAATGTCTGCTGGCCTAGACATTTTGGTTCCAGGGAAAGGAACCTTCCTGCCAGGAAGCACAACAAATTTTCCACTGAATTGGAAGTTCAGACTTCCCCAGGCCACTTTGATTTGCTGATATGCTTAAGCCAACAGGCTGAGAAAAGAATAACAATGTGAGAAGGGGGTGATTGATCCAAATGATCATAGGGAAACTGGATTGCTTCACCACAGTGCAGGTAAGAATGTTCATGGCTGGAGTGCAGGGGATCTCTTAGTGCTGCCCTATCTTGTCTTTAAAGTCAATGGAAAACTACAACAACCTAATCTAGGCAGGATGACACAGGGTACAGACCCATCAAGAATGGTGGTGTGGATCAGTCCTCCAGGAAAAGAACCAAGAGCTGCTGAGGTGCTTGCTGAGGGTGGAGGAAATGCATAATGAGTAGTAGAGCAAAGGAGTTATCAATGCCATCTAAGGTCAGGTGACCAGTTGCAGAAACAAGGGTTAGAATTGACATCAGTCCTTCTGTTGTATTTTGTTAAGAATGCATTTGTACAGATATTTGTGTTTTCTTTACTCAATTTTCTTTATCATGTGATGTAACATCAATTAAGAGATTATCAGAGGTTATCATATTTAAGTTTGGTATACTAAGAGAATGTCCCTCAAGGGACTTTGCCACCTATTCTAAATTTATAATGTATTTGTGATTTATAAAGGATAGTTATATTATGTTAGGCCTAGTCATGTCCTGGTTAAATATCGTATGTGTTTGTGATTGTACATTGGACAGTTATATCATGTTTGGGCATTATTATGACCTGTTCATTACTTTCACTTGGAAATTAATCACGACATAAGGAGATACGATTTGTGTCAAGTTGACAAGGGTTGGATTTGTGATGGCTCTTCTTGGTTGTCAACTTGACTACATCCGGAATTAACTGAAAACAAAAAATGAAGAACACACCAATGAGGAATTTTTATTCAATTCAAATTGGGAAGATCTACCACTAATGTGGCTCTTTGATGTAGGGAAAGCACACTTTAATCGAGATCTTTTGAGCTGAAAACCCCACCTTTAATCTGGGTGATGCCTTCTGCTGGAAGCCTGTATAAGGACATGAAAGAAGGGAGCTTTTTTTCTTTGCCTGCCTGCTCTCACCACATTGGCGAGTCTTCATCCATTGGCATTCCTGCTTACTTCTCCATAATTCTATCATACACTGAAGACCAACTGAGACATCCAGCCTCATGGACTGAACAGCTGCTGGATTCTTGGACCTTCTGTTCATAGGCAGCCAAGGTTGGTTTAGCTGAATCACAGCTGTAACTCATTACA
Organism: Microtus oregoni; assembly: GCF_018167655.1. Classification (NCBI taxonomy): domain Eukaryota; kingdom Metazoa; phylum Chordata; class Mammalia; order Rodentia; family Cricetidae; genus Microtus; species Microtus oregoni. Next base: position 421,047 of record NW_024544756.1, read on the forward strand.
ATAAATCTCCTTTTTATATATATAGAGATTTATTCTATAAGTTCTTTTCCTCTAGAGAACCCTGATTAATACAACCAGTCATGGTGTTTTATCACAGCAATGGAAAAGTAACATATATCCATATATATTATGTTAACATATATATTAAACATAGCATGCTTTTGCAAGTTAAACGTGATTTTTCACATTATAGACCTTATAAAGATACTGATTGATTAACAGATTAATTAGCTAACTAATATTAGAAAGTGCAATACTAAGGAACTGAGAAGGAAGTTCACTCTGATGTTAACAATGTTGAAAGAGCAAGTGTATGAAACACTGTTTGCCCATCGTTAACAGCCATTCCCATCCTGATCAGAGATGCTATGAAGACCAGCAACAGACCCTTGACAGCTCCAACCTGTTGACAGTCCCTCAGAGGAGGAAGGGATGAGGAGGCTCATAAGATTATAGCCCCTCCCTCCTGTGTCAATTCTACAGACTGGATTTAATTCTGGCCCAGCAACAGGTAGTTTCCAGAGTTACTAAAGAGAGTGGACAGTTTGTGGAAGGTTAAATAAAAAGGAGACTATTTACTAATCACATTCTTACAAGTAACTTCTAATCCTGGGGTTCTCATGACCCTTTCACAGGGGTCAAATATTAGATTACGTTACAATTCATAACTAGCAAAATTACAGTTATGATGTAGCAACAAAAATAATTTTATGGTTTAGGGGTCACCACAATATGAGGAGCTGTACTAAAGGGTCACAGCATGAGGAAGGTTGAGAACCACTGTTCCAATCCCCTATTCTATAAATAAGTCTAATAAACTTATCAGATCACCACTGGACTAGGACGCAATCATTCCTTGGGCCTACTGTGGGTGCTCTATAGATGCTTTCCCTATCTTCCCAGGAACAATATCGAACACTGGGGCTCAGCAATGCTGTCCCACCATAACTAACAATTAAAACCCAACACAAGGTGCAATGGTCATCCTCACCTACAGGAAGAAATTTTGTTCCCAGGAAACAAGAAGGAATTGTATGGTAAATGGTGATATCCTGTTTTTGAAATAGGGGAGAAACCTATTTTCAAGAACATACAGAAAAAACACTTCTCAAAATACAACTCCCAGATCCCACAAGTGAAATAGTAGCATTAGCAATTCCTTGTAAAAGGTACACCTGGGGGTGGGGTGGGGAGAGAAGACTCAGTTTTGGGAGTTTGCTGCTCTTTCAGAGAACTGGAGTTTGGGGCCCAGCACCCACACCAGGTGGATCACAATCACCTGTAACTGCAGCTCCAGGCGATCTGATTCCTCCAGGGGATCGGTTGCCTTCTTCTGGCTTCCATAGTCACCCACTCGTACATGCACGCTCACATACATACAGAAAAATAGACCACACTTGATTTTTAAATGAGATTAGTTTAGAGACTAGGAGCTAGTGTATAAAAGGCATACAGGCCGTCTTTGAACCTTGACTCTTTCCTGTGCGTGTTACATGGGAAGTGAGCCACATTCAGCTGGATGCAATAGGTTCACCCGGGATCCTCTCCCCAACTGACACATCGGGAAATGCAGGTAATTACAGATTCTACTCTCAAACCCCAATTTTAGCTTGGAAAAAAAAATCAATGATAGTCGCCTAACAAATATTTTAACTGGTTATTCTTCCTGGCACCTCATTCAATGTTAGTTGTTCCTTACATTTTGTCCTTCCTTGCATAATGGGATATAATTTCTCAGTGTGCAGACGAGATAAAGGCAGTGATTTCTAACAGATGTGTAGAAAAGAGCACTCTGCTTACATACAACTTATTGGCTTGCCTTTCAAAGGTGATGTTTGCACCACAACCTTGCTGGAGCCTATGAGTGCATACAAAACTGCTCCCTTCCTTTCATATCTAGGACAAATTGGATTTCTTTGAAGAGGATTCCAGGCTCTTGTTTGCCAATCAATGGTGAAAGTAAAAAATTAACTCCTTTTTTATTTTTTGAACTTTATTCTCATGCCTAAATTACCAGGTTGCTCTGGCCTATGAAAACATATTGTCCTTGTTTCAAAAACATTCACACAAATCCTGTCTAACAGTCAATAAAACTTTAAAAAGTAAATTTGCTATGACAAAAATAGATTTTTAGTTATTTTACTATTAAATATACAATTACAAAATCAGAACAACAGCATGGTTTAACTTTTAATAAACTTTAATAAGAAATAAAATTTTATTTAAAATATTAAGAAGCTAATTCCCTGTACACATATTTTTAACTGTTACATAGCATGATGCAAACTAAGTTTTCTATGTATTTCTATACTATTCAAGATCCTATAAAAGTGTCTTTGCTCCACTCATTCTGCAAGTGAAAATACTTCAACTTGCATAAATATGTGAGTTGTGTGTTCTTTATTAATATTTAGAAATCTATTTAGCTGCATTGTCATATTTAAAAATCAGATGATGCAGAAGATGATGTTGAAAGGCCAGTTCAAAACGATGCCTACCCATTCCCTAGATTCCAATGTGAAAAGATGTTCAGGGTGTATCAATAAATGTAAACTGTGGGGCACTTATAAGTATACAGAGAATACTATCTTTTTCTGGGAAAAGATGGAAATCAACCAGTTTGCATCTTTTTATTATAATGTCTTTTTATTCTTGAGAATTTCATATATACATACAATGAGATATGATCACATTCACCCATATTCTCCCAACAAGTCCCATTCCCAACTTCCTGTCTCTTGTACACAATTCACTAGGTCCCTGGTGCCTGCATGTGCATGGCTGTGGTGCTAGCCACCAGAACATGGGGAAACTAGCAGTGAGAACAACCTCAAAAGGGAATGGTTCTTCCCTTCCTAGCCAATAGTTCCTGGTGAAGAGGTACACAATACATTATAGGTCAAAGTGCTAGAATAAAAAATTGGGTGCTCTGTCCTAAATGAGATAATCTTTATTAACACTCTCCACTGTCACCAGCTCTCAGGGAACATCTTGGAGGAGGAGACAAAACAATGTAAAGGCCGGAGGAGGAGAGGAGTGCTGTGAGATGCTCTCATCGGTACATAACATGGCTAGTGCAATCATGCACTCACCGTCTGCGTATTTTAATTGGAGAGTTACAGACATCTACGTTTAGAGTTATTGCTGAGAAGTAGGTGCTTATTCTTGTCAATGTGTCAATGAATCGCGTCTAAGTCCTCAGTTGAATTTTGTATCTCCTTCATCTCTTTATTTGAATCCTCTCTGACATCATTTTTAAAACTAGACTTCTCAATTGTTTGCTATTTTACCCATCTCAATACCAACAGTTTCAATTTTTAAACATTCACCAACTTTTAGAAGAGTCATATTGCCTTCAAGTTTTGCATGTCTTGTGTTTCGACATCTATTTGAATGAATATCACTTTCAGCTTTCTATGGGAGTCTTTCTAGCCTCAATCTGCACTTTCACTCAATGGACAGAAAACAGATTGTAGCAACTGCAACACTTAAAAACAAATCGGTTGTTTAAGTACAATATGAAACCGCTGGAAAGAATAACTCTATCCCCATATTGGTAGAAAAGAAAGGCGCTAGAATACTGACTGGTAGCCCAAACTGGGAGTTTCAAACTTAGTGAAGGCTGACTCTCCACTGTCCAGGGAAGCTGAGCAGTGTCTTGTTCGGCCATCATCAGAGAATCTTCCTGTTGCACTTGATGGGAGCAAATGCTGAGACCCACGGGCAGACAAAGTACAGAGAATGTGAGACCTTGGAACATCCAGTCCTAGATGGGATGTCTCCATCAAATCCCTCTGCTCAGGCCTCAGGAAACTCTGGAAGAAGAAGCAAAAAGATTGTAAAAGCCTAGGGGGGGGGGGGTGGAAGATATCAAGGAAACAATGCCTTCAAGATGCCACAGAACTGATGAACTCTCAGAGATGGGAGCAGCAGGTCTAACCCGGATGGGGACCTAGATCCAGGGTGGGGGTTTGGGGAGGTAGACACATGCCCCATCTCTAACCAAGAAACTATATCCAATTTACATGTGCTCCCAAAGGAAAATTTAGTTTTCTCCAAGGGAGCCTCACTGGGGAAACAAACCACACTCAAGGGCAGGCCCCATGCCCAGAAATAAATGACCAACTCTAAACAAACTCAATGGTACTTTAGAATTTTTTTTTTGTCTCATAATTCTTTGTCTGGGCATTTTTTTAACCTTACTGCTCTTTTTGTTTATATTTTATGCTTTCTGTTTTCTGTGTGTGTGCATGGGTCTCTATGTGTATCTGTGTCACGTGCTTTTTTGTTTTCTGTTTGTTTTGTTCTATTTTGGTTTGGGTTTTGTTATGTTTTGTTTTTTGCCTGTTCTCTTTTTTTTTCTAAAGAGGGAGAGAAAGAAGACACAGAGTTGGATGTATGGGAGGTGGGGAGGATTTGAGAGGAAAAGGGGAGAACTGTGTTCAGAATGTAATGTATGAAAAAAAAATCTTTTTTCAATCTTAAAAAACTGGTGAAGGTTAAAGTGTGAGTAACTAAAAGAAGAGTGAGAAAGGGGAAAACATAAATAGAAACATAGGAAAAAGAGGAAAATATATGGGAGGAAGGTATGAGAAATGATAATGAAGGAAAACAAACCAATTCAGAAAAGCCGTCAAGCATCATTCCTTGCTGAGGACAGGACTACTTTGTTTCCCCACCCCCAGCTCCAGGCTTGTCCTTTGAAGTTTATTTGGAAAGAGAGGGGAGGGTACAGAGGTTTCCCCCTCCCCCCTCGGTGAAGTCCAAACAAGCCAGACCAGAAAGGGCTGTTTGGAGGCTGGGCCCCACCCTGCCTTTTACTCTGCAATGAGATAGCAACCATGGCTGCTGTGGGGTTGAATTCCTGCTAACATTCTTCATATGCTGGCCTAGCGATATGGTGAGTATAGGACTTATTGTCAGATCTGACCTGTCAGCTGCAACCATTGACTGACCTTTTGGATACGCCTTCCACCAGAGATGCTTTGCTGATCCCATGCGGGTAGGGGAAATATTCAGCAGCAGTTGAGTTTCCAGTAAATGTCTGGGGATCTGTCTGTAGATCTCAGGAAGTACACAGTCCATCGAAAACAATTTGTGCTTGATGGTGAGGTGGAAACCCTGAGGGGTCCTGATTATCCAGGTGATGCTAGGCACTGTCCTTGCCTATGCCCTACCACAGACACTCCCATCCACACGCAATTGATCTCTCTTTCTCCCAGGAATTGAACCATGGTTCTCAAATGTAAGTACCCTCCACTTCCTTCTGGAGGATGATGTCCCCTTCCCACCCTATAGACCTAAGTAGTAGGTCGGCATCCTAGTGACAAGCAGTTTTCTGGGCCCACCATAAATCTTGGGTTGATTGCTTTGCAAATTCTTGCTGTATGAATCAAAGATCTCCTGTCTTAAACTGTTGTGTTTTTTTTTTTTCCCAGAGTGGTAAACTGTGTAACTGAGAAAGCTCAGACACATTGCATTTCTCTTCTGCTTAAAGCCATGTGGAGTAGGATTGTCTCCCTTCTCTATGATTTTGCACAGTACACTATGTTAGATTCCTTTGTTTGTTTAACAAATCTAAAGTTCAATAGTTTTCGAGTTCACCTGATGCTATCTCTGTTTACAGCTGCACCCCTGTTCCTTTCAACACAGCCATGCAGCTGATGTTTTGCTTCAGAGTCACTGATGCCACACGCAGGGATGTGCTGGCTGTCCCTAATCTACCACCTTCCTCCATGAACTCAAAGATGATTTCTTAAAAAAAAATATTTCTCACATAGAGGTGATAAGATGGTCATGGACGGAAATTAGCCTAAATAGGAAGATTATTCAACAAGACTTCTTAAACACTGAGTATACACAAAGTACGATGTGGACATGTTCTCTGAGGGGGGGGGGGTGTACAATAGAGATGGTGACCCTAGCTATTTCTGAATTTCCGATTCAGCAATAATTTTTAGTAACTGGTCTTTTATTCTGTCATCGTTCCTTGCTTTTCAAAGTTCCTTGGTGCTCACTGAGAGGGTTTTTGTTTTGTTTTATTTAATACTGGACTATTTACCAGTTCCTTTTCTTTGTCTCCACGGCCATTGCTTCGTCTCATGGCTTTCTCATCATCCGTCCATAGAGATTTTCCTTAGGGTTTCACCGAGCTGTAGCTCTGTTTCTCTTCCTCATTGGTGCTACAGAACTGTTTCTCAAAAGCTCAGGCCAGTTTGTGTCAACTGCTTGTTTCAAATCACATGATGGCTTCATCTCAGTTACAATAGAAACTCTCTACCTTGCATGCCACAAGCTGTCTCGATCCTGTACAGTCACACACCCAATCCACTTTTGAGGATGCCCACCAGATTACTTCCCCGCAGAGTGTCCCCCAAACAGGACCTATATTTCCCACATATATCTCACCTCTCATATACATTGTTCCTATTTCAACAGCTTGTCCCCATCCCTGTACACCTAGAACTCTTCTTTTCAGGCGGAAGACATCTTACATCTAATGCCTTTCTTGACTGAAAGACACTATCAATGTGATATGATAAACATTATTTCATCTAATATTTATTTTCATTTTATGTGCTTACATACGTGTCTGTGTATCATGTATGTGCCATGTCTGTGGAGACCAGAAGACAACATTGGATTCTCTGGGACTAGAATTACAAGTGGCTGTGAGTCACCATGTGGGTGCTGGCAACCAAACTATAGTCCTGTCTGCAAGTGCAACAGATACTCTTAACCCTTGAGTTATCTCTCCAGCTCCAAAGTTTAGTTCTCATAAGAATGATCAATTGACTAGACCAAGTGAAAGGAAGAATAACATGGATGAAGGCCAAAATGGAGAAAATACTACTTTATTAGTTTTATTTTCAATGCTGCTTGATAAAATTCCTGGGAGCAAGCAATTCAATAGAGGAAGAATTTATTTTAACTTATAGTTGCATGAAATCATTCTATCATGGCAAGAAAGGCATGGTACTAGGAACAGGAAGATGCTGGTCATGTTGCATCTCTAGTTAAGAAGCAGAGGGTGATGAATGTTTTTACTTGCACCACTTTCTCTTGATTATTCAGTCTGGAGCGGTATCCCATGGAATGGTGACAGTTATGTTTAGCGTGAATCTACCCACCTCCATTAACCTAACCTAGAAACTCTCTCACACATAAAATTGTCTCCATGGTGCTTCCAGATTGTGTGAAGCTGACAAGTAATATAAACCATCACAACTACTTTCAAAGGTAAAACAAACAAACAGTACTACGACTTTGAGGAACTTTGGGATATGAACAAGAGACCAAACCCAAGAATCCGTGGTGCAAAAGAGGGCTCAGAAAGAAAAGAAAAATTCAAAGAATAGAAAGTGTGTTCAATGAAATTAACAGAATATTTCCCAAATCTAGGCAAGGAAATGGACACCAAAGCACAAAAAGCACTTACAGCCCAGGTAAACATGACCAAGGAAGAAATGCTCTACAACACATGATTCTCAAGTTGGCAAAGCTGCAGAGTATGGAAACAATATTAAAGCTATAAGAGAAATCTGCTACTGATTTGGTAGATCTGTCTGTGTGTGTTCCTTGGTGCCTATCTCCCACAGCATTCAGGATTCGATTTTCTGTATACTTAGTCTTCTATCAATAATCGGATAGAGGGAAGTTAGTTCTTCACTGAGTTTGTCTCAAGGACAGTTTAAAATTATGTCTTTTCATACTTCTTGACATTTTTGGTTCAAGATAAATAACTACTGTGATAAACTTGTATTAAAAGGTTTGTGTTGGGACTGGAGCGGTGGCTCAGTTGTTAAGGTTGTTAAGAGCCCAGGATGCTCTTGTAGAGGAAACATGCCCCCCCCCCCCGGCAATGCTGAAGCATGCATGGGGCAGCCCATTTATATTGGGTTTTGTGGTCTGAGTTGATAAGGATCACTGACCAGGTCTCTTCCTCGAGGAACAGGTTCCCCAGAGATACAAACTAGGATTTCTGGATTCAGAGTCCAGAGCTAACCATTACATTACAGGAATGATCCATCTTCTATTCCCAGTGCCCACATGGCTGTTCACAATCATCTGAAGCTCTAGTCCCAGAGAATCTGATGCCCATGTCTGGCCTACACAACCGCTAAATGCATGTGGTATACAGACATACATGCAGGCAAAGCATCCATCAACATACATAATTTTTCATTTTAAAAAGGCTTATATTGTCAACCAGAATCCATTAAGAAAAATGAAAATCATCATGTTTGACCTATGAAGGGAACACTGGCTCATGCTGGTAACTCTGAGAGGTACAATGTAGCTGGTTCTGGAAATCTGATTAAAAGAAAGACCTGGAAATGTGCAATGTTACTACCAAGAGATGCCATTGTCATGACAATATAAGGCCAAGAAGTAAACGGTAAAGACCAGACCCCTCCTGCCGCAAAGTCTCCCTGGGACCCCCATTCCCCTTTTAAGTCAGACCTACTATGGAGTGAAATGGCTAGTGAAGTAATATTTATAGACCCTTAGCTCCAAACGCCAAGAAAAGTTTCTACATCAGAATACATGCTAACTTAAAGCACACAAAGTCACTGGTTTTTTTCAATTATAAACTATCCATAAGCTACTAAGTTTGCGTGTAAAATTCCTAGATTCATGGACCTGGATCCTGTAACAGTTAATTTGCAGGAACAGATGCCTTAAAATGTCTAACCCAATTTGGGAATAAGATCAGTGCGGATGAAATGTGTATCTACTGAAAATACGCTTCAAAGCTAATGTTTGTGGCATCTACCCAAGATGCCAGTAGTAACCCCATCTCCAAGTTATGATAACCAGAAGTTGCCTCTAAACATGTCCAAATGTCAGCTGAAGGTCAAACTTACCCTAATGGATCTTAAGTGTGGGCCCCATGCCCAGCAGTAGGTGGCCAACAAAAAGAGAACTTAATGGCGTTCTTGCAGACTTGTCTCATATCACTTTGTCTTTCTGATTTTTTTGTTTGTATATTATGGTTTCTTCTTTTGTGTTTTTATTGGTTTTGTTTAGGAGGATACATGTGTTTCTGTGGTTTTTACTTTGTGTGTGTGTACGTGTGTTTAAATTCTGATTTGTTTGTTTTGGTTGCCTGTTTTCCATAGAGAAAGAAAGGATGTGGAGTTAAGTGGGTGCAGAGGGCAAGATCTGGGAGGAGTTGGGAGACAGGAACTGTGATCAGAATATATTGTGTAAAAATTTTTTCAATAAAAAATATTACACTAGTAGAGAATATTAACCTACCATCTTATGTGAACACATGTTGATTAAATGTTTTTATAAAATAAAAAAAATATAAATTAGAATCTTACTTTTATTATTGCTAGTCAGAATGATCATTTGGCCAACTCAATATAAAATTTGTAACAACTTCCAAAACACTGTCAGCTTTGCTTTGGAAATGATGGTTTCTTGTCTTTGGAGAGGTGTTCCTAGATTTTTTTTTCTGAACTCTTTTAAACTGTCATTACAACTAGATGAAGAAGATTCATGAATTCTGCTGTATCTTGATGCATTCCTAATTAGAAAGCTAAAACTAGTGAGTTTTTTTATTGCTCCATATTATTTTTCTTAGTTGTTTTCTGAAGCCAAAGTTCTAAGAGGACTAAGTTGGAATATTTCTCAAATTTTAATTTTGGAAAATGGTAGATGAAAAACCATCAACAATTAGAATTTGGATTTGTTAGTAAAGGAAGAATTTACTACAAATACTGAAAAAGGTTAAAAATTATTTTCTTCTTGCACACACAATTAACCTAAGAATGTTTGACATAGTTGTAGCTAATGTTTATTTATGTCTTTTATAAACTCAGGAGAAAATCCAATAGCAGTCAAAACGGCACAAAGAAAGTTAAGGGTTTTTTTTTTTTTGTTTGTTTTTGTTTTTTGAGACAGGGTTTCTCTGTGGTTTTGGAGCCTGTCCTGGAACTAGCTCTTGTAGACCAGGCTGGTCTCGAACTCACAGAGATCTGCCTGCCTCTGCCTCCCGAGTGCTGGGATTAAAGGCGTGCGCCACCACCGCCCGGCGAAAGTTAAGTTTTTCAAAGAACAATTAGTCAGGTGAACGAATTAGAAACATCTTTATGAGGGAGGGGGTGCATTTTGGGGATTGGGATAAAACTGGTGCCAGGGAAACTCCCAGGAACCCACAAGGATAACCCCAACCAAGACTCCTAGAAATGGTGGAGAGGGTGCCTGAACTGGCCATCTACTGTAAACAGATTGATGACTTCCCAAATTGCCATCAGAGATACTCTATCCAGTAACTAATGGAAGCGAAGGGAGAGATCCACAGACAAGCACTGTGCTGAGCTCCAAGAGTCATGCAGAAGAAAAAGAGGAGAGATCATACCACCCAAAGGGTCATGATGGGGGAACCCACAGAGACAGCTGACCTGAGCTCACAGGAGCTCTTGGACAGTGAATCAACAGTCAGGGAGCCTGAATGGGACTGACCTAGGCCCTCTGCATGTGTGACAATCCTGTAGCTTGGTCTCTTAGTAAGGCTTCTAACAGTGAGAGCAGGCTTTACCTGGCTTTTGGAAACCTGTTCCCATGCTGAATTACCTGGCCCCGCCAGAAGGTAAGAAGAGGAGCTTGGCCCTGCTGCAACTTGATGTGCCATGCTTTGTGCAAACCCATGGGAGGCCTGCCCCTTTCTGAATGGAGATGTTAGAGAGTTCGGGTTGGGGGGGCTTAGATACAAAAGGGGAAGGGTCCGGAGATGCAAGGGGGAAACTGGTTGGTATGTAAAATAAATGAAAATGTTATTTAAATAAAAAAATTAAAAATTAAAAAAGAATATTTCTTTATAAAGACCTTCCACTGTCTAAAATTTCTGTGTAGTGTGAAGTGACATTGTCCTCTGAGTCTCTTAAACCTCATCATGTATTTCTTGACACCCCTGAAATGGCTAAAACTAGCCGTGGAAGATGTCTGCTCCAGAGCGTTTCATAAAAAGCCATGTGATGAAGTTATTTGGCTTCTGAAAATTAAACTGTACTTTTGTTTGCATCTAGAAACTGGATAGGAGCATAAGATACTGAAACGAATTGATGTAAAATGATTTATGAAGTACTTACTGCCCCCTCTGTTGTTCCTATTTTCGGCTGGCTTTTCTTGTCTGCGGGGTTAGAGGATAAAGACGTTACGCGGGGAAAGGAGACACAGACGCGCGGCGGTCCCACGTGGGTGCACTTTAATGGGGGAGGGGTAACGGCGGGTAGGTACAGGTGTGCAGAGACAACAGGAGAGGCGGGGGGAAAAGAGGAAGAGTCATGGCGACCCTTGCCTTTTAACGAGGAATGCAAAGGCTTCTGGGAATGTGTCCGTAGTCCAGGGGAACGCTGAGAGCTGTAGTTCCGCAAAGGAACAACATTTCACCCTTTCGGTTTGATTAAAAAAATTGGGGGACCTTAAAGGGTAGGGAATGGGGGCGTAGCCTGGTCTCTCATGACTGCTTCCTGCTGGCTTTGGGCATTGAGGGATCCAGGGAGTGTCCGATTATTCTGGCGATGTCCCGCTGGCGTTTGAGGTCGTGGTGTCCTGTCCACTGGCGTCTGGGGTGGCCAATGTCCGCTGGCGTTTGTTTGGGGTGGCCGATGCCCGCTGGCGTTTGAAGTCTTGGGGTGGCCGATGTCCACTGGCGTTTGAAGTCTTGGGGTGGCCGAGGTCTGCTGGCGTTTGAGGTGGCTGATTGAAGAAATCGCATCTGTCTGGCTTTTTTGAGTAACTGGGTCATCGTTAAGATGCTGGAAGACAAAAGTCACATTAGAGAGGGAAAAATTAAAGGGGAGAGGAGGTCTGGGGTGGGATTAGAGGGGAGAGGGGAGATTCGGGGTGGGGGAGTCTTAGGAGGTCTGGGGTTAAGAATGATAAAAAAATTAAATGATACTTATTATGTTAATGATCCGCTTGTGTTTGATTTGTTTAGATGGGTCGGGCTGGCATCCTGGAGCTTAAAGAAAGTGTCTTAAAAGAAATAGATTTTAACCGTGTATTCCTTAACATTTCAGGGGCCACTGCTGCAGTCAGCGGCTGACCTGTTATGTCAAGGAGCTTTGTTGAGAATCTGCTTACCACCTGAGCCCTTGACTCCGTATTTGATGATGGTATCTGTAATGACAGCTGGATGGTTATTTATGAATTTAAAGAAAGGAGGGGGCCGGGCGGTGGTGGCGCACGGTCCGGGCGGTGGTGGTACACGCCTTTAATCCCAGCACTTGGGAGGCAGAGGTAGGCGGATCTTTCTGAGTTCGAGACCAGCCTGGTCTACAAGAGCTAGTTCCAGGACAGGCTCCAAAACCACAGAGAAACCCTGTCTCGAAAAACTTAAAAAAAAAAAAAAAAGAAAGGAGGGTGTGTTAACACAGCGACGGATGGGACCACTGTTTTCCTTAGACTGGAGTAGAGGGCGTTGAACCTGGTGTCCTTAAGCTTGGCAGCTTATCTCCTCGGCTGGCCGGGCGGGTGCAGTGATCACGTGGCAATGGTTTCGGGTCTTGTCGTTTCTCGCGTGGTACACCTTGAAAGCCACCTCCAGGATCTGTGCCTATGGGGTTAGGGGACCCTTCTCCAAACGTCTGAGCTTTGCCTTGAGTCCCGGCACCAATTGTTGTTCCTGTTTTCAGCTGGCTTTTCTTGTCTGCGGGTTTAGAGGGTAAAGACGTTACGCGGGGAAAGGAGACACAGACATGCGGTGGTCCCACGTGGGTGCACTTTAATGGGGGAGGGGTAATGGCGGGTAGGTACAGGTGTGCAGAGACAACAGGAGAGGCGGGGGAAAAGAGAAAGAGTCATGGCGACCCTTGCCTTTTAACGGTGAATGCAAAGGCTTCTGGGAATGTGTCCGTAGTCCAGGGGAACGCTGGGAGCTGTAGTTCCGCAAAGGAACAACACCCTCCATCTCCTTAATCCTCTCCTTATGTATTTGCTATAAAGACTCTATAATTAGTAGCAATATAAAGTTAAGCAAAAAAAATGTGTTTTAAAAACATTTTAGGACATTTGAAAACATAGGACAGCCAGCGCGATACACAGAAAACCCTATCTTGTGAAATAAAACAAACAAAAAATTAAGTTGCTAAGCTCAGTTGGTAAGTGCTTGCCTAACAAGCATGAAGTTCTGGATATGATATGACCTTTGGCCCTACATAAAAGCCACGAGTTGTAGAGGCAGTACGGTCAGAAGTTCAATGTCATCCTCAGTTTCTTGGCAAATTGAAGACTAACTTGTGATACATGAGACCCAACACTTCCCTTATTAAAAAAAAAACAAGAAAACGAAAGGAAAAAAGTTGATAATATAATAAAAATATTTGGAAAACCCAAGGATAGTTTACTTTGGAGAAAACATAGTATATTAGTAGCTATAGCCTTTGTGGGGTTTTTCTTTTTGTTTTTTGTTTTGCTTTCTTTCAGTTATTAGCTTAAACTCACATTAGAATTTAAAGGTGCATTTAGCAGAACATCAACTTCACTATGATTATGATAACAATAAAATCAATTGTGTCTGAATGCTTTATTGAAGACAATGCTAGCTGCTGTAACAAGGAAAGCACTGAAGTTCAGTGATTACACCTAGAGGACACAAGTTCAGTGCTCCCACAGCAAGCCAATGTGGATATCTTTAGTCACTGAGCAAGCAGCTGCCCTCCAGCAATATTTGTCACCTTTAAGCCTTTGAGTCTCATCTCGGGGTAAATAATTTTTAAAAACATTTAAATATCATCAGTATTTTAAAATTTCATGCATTTTATGTATTTCGTGTGTGCATGCATGTATGTGCATACTAGCTTGTAGTGTAGAAGTCAGAGGACAACTTTCAGGAATCAGTCAGTCTTCGCCTATTGTGTGGGTCAGGGGAATCAGGTCATCAGGATTGGCAGTGAGTGTCTTGACCAACTAACTGAGCTATTTCATTGTCCTTGCATCAGTTTATTTGACACTCCAAGATGAACTGAGAAACCTCCATTCTATCCACAGGCGATAGGCGAGAAGCAGCCTTGTGGGTAGACCTATAATCAAGGGCAGCTGGGAAGTGGAGTGCGAGGCTCACCAGGTTCCTTCAGATGCCCACTCTTGGTTCCTTCAGATGCCCACTCTTCGTAAGGGAAGAGGAAAGGGGCAGACTATATGCATCCAAAATGAACAGCTTTCTTTAATTCAAAGCAGTTTAGAAAAATCAGGAATTACTGTAGACTGAATTTTGCCTCCCTACAGCACATGTTGGGTGTTCTAATTTCCAGACCTCAGGATCTAATTTTATTTGGAAATAATATATAATAATTAGAATTGAAGTGGCAATGGTGTGGGGTGGGCTTTTCCTCGAATCTGACTAGTGTGTTTGAAAAAAAAAAAAGAGGAGCCATGATGTGTGAAATCATTCATGTGACAACACAGGCTTAGATCAAAGTGGTCCATCTATAAACCAAGGTTTGCTAGACTCTTCTTACAAGCTATGAGAGGCATGGATGGAAGGGTTCCCCTCTAGAGACATTGGGTGAAGCATGGTCCTACAGACACCTTCATTTTAGAACTCTGAACTTGAAAACTGTGACATAACAAATATTTTCTACTGAAAGCCACCTGGTATGCGGCACTTCATTGTGGCTGTCCTAAGGAAGAAAAATAGTAATCAAATGCCAATACCAATAGTACAAAGTAACATGCCAATTTCCCATTGACCTTGAACTTCTGCATTTCCTTGAGTAATGTTGGCCAAAGGATGTGTGGCTGATGATGGGGCTAATGTGAATGTAGCAAGTTTGACAAGTGTATCCTTCAGTGATGATCTTGATTTCAGGCCAAACTCCCTCAAAGAGACATTTGTGTGCCTCTGTATCTTCCTCTATGACGCTAATCTTCCTGCCATGCTTCTTTTTGATTGTGAATTTGAGAGATGCCCAAGGCATTAGTAAAGCTTCTTTAGTAAAGTCACACTTCTGACGATGTCAGGAGTATGTATATACAGATGACTAGCACAGGAGGAAGATACCTGGGCAAGGGGAAAAAGACCTGTCCTAAATATGGACAGCACAGAACCACTGGCAGGGAGCCCATCTGAATGGAGATGGAGGAGGAGTGGATGGGGAGTGGGCACAAGGGAGATTGGGGGAGGGAATGGGAAGAGAGGAGGCAGGAGGCATTGTGGTTGTTCCGTAAATTAAAATAAAATCTTTTTTATATCTAAAGAAAAATCTTTTTAGATCTTAAAACATCTTTTTAGATAAACAACTTAAGCTTTTATGTTTCTCAACCTTATAAACTTTACCTCTCTTATGTAAATTTCTTTTCTGAATTTGTTAACAAGAAAAACTATAAAACTATAACTACCTAGTCTTCAATCCCCATCAGAGACCCTAGAAGTGGGTAAACAGGAAGTGCAGAGAAAGCAACTTCCTAAACTATAAAAACAATAGAGACATCTGGCTGCCTGGATAGTCACTCAAGATTCCTCTGAAACACTGGGGCATCCACTTTGGCCTACAGGCCTAGATGATCTGCAAAACTTTTCTATAAAGCAGGAAATTTGAAAAACTATTTCACCTTGTTTTGGCAAAGTTTGGCAGGCTTTTTCCTTTGTGTCTTGCATGTCCAGTTTGAACAGCATACTTGTTAGCAGTTAAGGCAAGGGCAGTTTCTTACCCAGTGCTTAGCTTTGCTACAATAAAAGCAAACTCCATAGGTTGTTCTTAGAGGATGATTATCCTTTTTTGACGTAGATTGGTGCTGACATGTCTCACTGTCTTGAAAATCCTTATGTTATTAAAACATCTTAAATGCCATATTCTGTAGGTCTTTGAAGTATTTTAAGATCACCTATCTATCTAAACTATATCTCTGTTTAACCTTGAAAACATATCTAACATGATTACAAGTTTGATTATTATAGATGACTAACTACTAATCTGCATTTCCTAATTATTTTAAGTAGCTTAAAAGGACTATAACTTTACATTTTAAAATGAGTTGCATAGGTACAATACATTAAACAAGAATAGAAACATATATAGTATAACAAAAATAAACTTAAATTTCTATTAATATACAAAAATATCTTAAACAAGAATAGAAGCATATATAGAGTATATTCTAACAAAAATAACCTTAAATTTGTATCAATATACAAAAATCTATATCAATGTAAAATATTTGAGATCAATGATTGTTCAAAAGCAGACACATAAATCCACCCTTTTAATCCATAATTTCTATACTATATGCCCCCTTTATCCCTTCAGAAAGAGATCCCTGAATCTAACCTCTTTTGTTCAGCTTTTTTCCTGACCATGACCATTAACAACTTATAACCAATTCCCTTAAACAATGGCAAGCATATATAACCCACCAAATGAGCAAAAGCCTTGCACTCCATCTCTTGGGAATGTGTGTATCATGTTGTCTAGACTGCTTCCTGTTGTCTTGGTGTGATGGCATCTTTAGAAATTTGGGATAGTTGGGGTTTAGAAAATTGGGATAATGGTCAAGTCCTGGGAGAGCTAGCTGTACTATTTTTTGTTTTTAGTCTCTGTGTGACAGAAAAGTGTAGAGCTTATCTGAAGTCTTGGTTGGATAGTCTGTGAGGCTGGACCATCTCTCAGCAGCTTTGAAGTCATTCTGGATGCAGATTTATTTTCATATCATTTTTTATTGTTTGAGAATTTTATACATGCATGTAATATTTTTTAATTAATTTATGTATTTATTCACTTATTAAAGATTTCTGCCTTCTCCCCGCCACCACCTCCCATTTCCCTCCCCCTCCCCCAATCAAGTCCCCCTCCTTCGTCAGCCCGAAGAACAATCAGGGTTCCCTGTCCTGTGGGAAGTCCAAGGTCCTCCCCCCTCCATCCAGGTCTAGTAAGGTGAGCATCCAAACTGCCTAGGTACTCACAAAGCCAGTACGTGCAGTAGGATCAAACACCCATTGCCATTGTTCTTGAGTTCTCAGTAGTCCTCAATGTCCGCTATGTTCAGCGAGTCCGGTTTTATCCCAGGCTTTTTCAGACCCAGTCCAGCTGGCCTTGGTGAGTTCCCGATAGAACATCCCCATTGTCTCAGTGTGTGGGTGTACCCCTCGCAGTCCTGAGTTCCTTGCTCGTGCTCTCTCTTCATCTGCTCCTGATTTGGACCTTGAGATTTCAGTCCGATGCTCCAATGTGAGTCTCTGTCTCTGTCACCTTTCATCGCCTGATGAAGGTTAATATCCAGGAGGATTCCTATATGTTTTTCTTTGGGTTCACCTTCTTATTTAGCTTCTCTAGGATCACGAATTATAGGCTCAATGTCCTTTTTTTTTCTTAAAACACACAAATTTTAAAGGTATATATCTGCATTAACACAAGAATGGAATGTGCAGTATGTACAAATCAATTTAAGATTAATTTTTTCTTTTGTGTTTGAGCAGGTAAAAGGCATCTCTCAACTTTATAAGTCCATTTGGACTATATAACCAAACTCTATCCATGCCATATGAAAGGATGACATATAACTAGTAAGTCATGAGGATTCTATAGTGAACAAGACTTACCATGTCTCATCCTATCTCAGAGCAGTTATCATAGTAGAGAAATCAGCATGACGTCACCTATCTTGTAGTCTTTTGGGATTTCTTTTTTCGTGTCCGTAGCCAACATTTTCAGGAGGCATTCCGCAATCAAATCTGATTTCATTAATTTTGAAGAGAACCAAAACTTTTTGCTTTCTGTGGAAACAAAAGCATAACCTTTCCGAAAAGCAACATATTTGCTGACATTCTTAAAATATATTACTTGGTTTAAATTAGCAGTTTCTATAATCTAATGTCTCTCAGCAGATATTACTTTTGTACATTAGCATCTAAAAATTCAAAGTCACCAAAGATGCCCTGTGTATTTCCCATCCTTACATAATTTATTCTTTTTATATTACTTTACTCTTTTTTAAAAGACTTTATTTTTATTTTTAAACTTTATTTTTCTATGACTATCTATAACCATTTTCTTCTTATTTATTTTACTTCTAAATTCATTTTTAAACACACACTGTCACCTTCTCAGTGATTTTTGTCAGCCTGAACCTGGTTTTATTTTGGCAGGTCTGTGGTCTCCTTTGACCAACTGAGCCAAATCTTAAGCTATGATAGTACTATTGCAAGGATCTGTTCAGCATATGATACACAGGTGACTGGCTCTGCCCTTCTCAATTCGTGAGAGCCTAGTCTCATATCTGCGGGTACAACCCATAGCTGCATTTACCTGCCCCATGGCTGGGAATTTGGAGTGTCTGACTGAAGCAGGAGTTGTACCCAGTGCCTGCTGCTCAAGTGCTCAGCTATGCAGCAGGGCCTCTTAAAAGGGTTGTTCCTTTGTACGCCAAGCCTATTCTAGAGGCTGCTTTGTCAGACCCTATGTGGATATACGAACATCCATGTTGGTCACCAAATGCAGACAGATTTTTCTTTGGGCTGCCAGCTCACAAAAAATAACAAAGAGACTTTTTTTTTCTTTTTTCTTTTTTTCTTTTTTCTTTTTTTTCTTTTTTCTTTTTTTTCTTTTTTTTTCTTTTTTCTTTTTTTTGAGATAGGGTTTTTCTGTGTAGCTTTGATGCCTGATCTGGAACTAACTCTTGTAGACCAGGCTGGCCTTGAACTCAGAGATCTGCCTGCCTCTGCCTCAGGAGTGCTGGGATTAAAGGCATGTGCCATCACTGCCTGGTGATACAGAGACTTCTTAATTAAAGCTGGCCTTTTATCTTAGGCGTGTCTCTACTTGCTCTTATAAATTAAATTATTCTATTTATATTAATCTATTTTTTTTTTTTTTTTATTTTTGAGACAGGGTTTCTCTGTGGCTTTGGAGCCTGTCCTGGAACTAGCTCTGTAGACCAGGCTGGTCTCGAACTCACAGAGATCCACCTGCCTCTGCCTCCCAAGTGCTGGGATTAAAGGCATGGTAAACGTTTATTTGGAGTTAGTTTTCTGGCTTCTGGCAGGTGGTATTAAGGCCGTCAGGCAGAGTTCAGGAGCTCCTGTATGGCGGCCTGCTGCTCCGGACTGAGCTGTGCTATGCATTCATTCCACAATCCTCCAGAAGTCTGTACTTGGCGAACTATATTGGCCAGGCGCTTGGCACAGGGGTCTTCATGTTTAATGGCCTCATGCATTTCTCCTTCCGCAATTATACTGAATATTTTGGGTAGATTGGCATTGTTTGGGCCAAGAACAATTGGGTGATTACTTTCAATCAGGTCGCACAGATAACTGAAGGTCTGGACAGCTTCTTCTTTATCTTCGTGTAGTGGAAGCCAAGACAACCAGTGTGGTAAGACTTCTTCAACGTTTACACAGTCAGGCTTGAAGTTCATGATTTTCCCCACCGCAGAGATGCAGTTCTCTGTAGCATTGATGTTTTCTTTGGCCTTAGAATCTGCAGACTGAATAACTCTTACAAGCAGTGGGAGTGCTTCTGTACAGAAAGGGCGGTAGTTGTCTCCACCGTATTGTGCCATGACGCCAAGGCCATATGCCGCAGCTTGCCTGACTTCTGGGCTGTTGTCACACACATACTGGAGCATTGGCCTTAAGAAATATTCTGCATACTTAAATGAGGCTGGACTACAGTGTTCTATGACATCATCGAAGATACACAATCCCCACTGTCTGTCTGGCCATGGTCTATGTGGACAAATCAGGTTGACAATGAATGGAAGCAGCTGTTCAAACCACGGCAACACCTTTTCTTTGTAGCTGCTGAATATCGAGTGTAAAATATCTGACACTTTGGTCAGAATGTAGACATCATTATTATCCTCATCCTGTAGTGACTCCTCATCCTGCTCATCATAGTCTTCGTCTTGTCTTTTCACTTGCCGCAATTCTTGATTTTTGAAATGTTCTTCAAGTTTGGCTTTCAATATACCTCCCAGCTCCTCAAAGTGCTCGTTGTTCAGACACCCGTCTCCCATGACGTCTATGCACTTCGCGAATGAGTGCATGATCTCCGAGAGCACGTCTGAGTAAGGCTCCGTGCCAATAGCTTTGATGAGCCCATCGCATATATAGTACCACATCTGCATGAGGTACTCGGGACCGCGGACTCGCGCACACTCCAGCAGAAAGGGCATGGACTCCGCGGCTGCCATTCGGACCCCATCATGTAAGTAAAACTTGAGCAGAGGGACCATCAGTTTGGCAACCTGTTCAGTGTACTCCACAAAACTTTCCTTTAACTCCTTAGCATAGCAAACCAACATCTGGCAAGCAGTTGACTTTTCTTCTAGTCCTGCAGTTTTAATACCAAAAATTTGCTGATTTCCGAGGTTCAAAAATTCCCAACCATCATCACTCATATTCTCCATGTCCTGGGTGTGGAGAAAGGTTACTCCGGGCTTAATCGAAGCGGTCTTCATCAGCGGCCCCATGACCATGGGAAGGTACTGCTGGAAATCTTTCCCAAGGATTTTGCACATTCTGGCCCATGCAGAGAACATGTAAGAGATCTGAGGGTCGTCGTCTTCCATGTCACCGAAGTCTGTCTGGGTCTTCAGCAAGAGCTGCATCACATCTGAAGCGTCCTGCATGAACTTCTCCTTCCCCACAGCCAGGCCGATGAGGCTGACACATTCGATCGTCTTCCCCCTCAGGAGCCTCAGCTCCTTCTGGACTGCGTTCTCCACTATGTGCTTCAGGGATGGCATGAACAGGTCATAGTAGGGAATGAACTTCTCTTCTGCGGTATCTGCAACCGATGCGATGGACGTCACAACCTGCTCCAGGACTAACTTGGTGCCTTTCTGGATCAGCTCCTGAAGTTTGAGGACCATAATTGAATGCAGGTGCTTCACCAGGTTATCCAAGTATGGGATGAGCAGCGACTTGGGACAGTCTTCAGTGAAATTAATGAGAGCAGACGCCGCATGGGCCTGCACCCTTTGGTTGCCTTGATCTCCCATGGTTTGAAGCAAAGCTGCAATCACCTTCTCATGGAATTTCTTTTGAAAACCAGGTGCAAAATCCATAGCCATCTGACCCACAGCGTTGCAGGCTGCATACTGGACTCTTGGGTGAGGATCCTGGAGAAAAAGCAAGACAAAGTTCACAATCTCATTCAGAATTCCCTCCATTTGCTCATGGCATCCTTCTCCGATGGCAGATAAGGCCATCAATCCTGCATGCCGGTACTTCCAGTCAGGGTTTTGAAGCATCTGCATAATGTGTTCCTTGATCATTGGCAAAACAAGATTTCCACCAAGTCCACAGGCCATCCGGTCCAAGGCACTCTCACCAGCAACTGCATTGCTATTGAAGTCATCATCTTCTAGCTCATCAGCATTTGCCCAGTCCTCATCTTCTTCTAGATCAACCATCATGGCCAGCATCTGAGGAATAGTCTGTGCAATAATATTGGTATGCTTTCTTAACATGGCAGCTGCGGTTTCAGACAGGGTCACAATCACTTCGAGGGCAAGTTGGCGCTGCATATTGTAGAGGTTGGGGTCTCCACACAACTTCAGACTTAGCTGTAGAGTTGCTTCTAAATGAGGACGCAAATACTTCGGAACAGTGTTCGCTATCTCCACAAGAGACTTGAGGACTGAGTCGTCGTACTGGTAGCACGAGTCATTGACAGCCTGTAAGAACCCAGGTAGCAGGTCTGCAAAGTGTTTGAACACAGCGACATTATGCTCGTTGGCTAGTATGAAGGCGGCTGTAGCTCTGGCCGACAATGTCCAGATCGAAGGATGCTCTTGATCTTGCATACACTGAACTAACATCTGCTTGATGACATCCAAATAGTGCTGCTGTTGGTTCCCAAAAATCCCAGGAAAGTTCCAAAATATGTAAAGGGCAGCTTCCCGGAGTCCCATGCTCTGTGAGCTGATGGAATCAAAGAGGAAGTTCAAACCCTCAGGCCACTGGTTGTTGCCATCCTCATCTATTAAATTCCTGGCCAACTCTGCAGCAATATCACAGATTTTCCTCCTCATGCTAGATTCTGTCTCCATCTGAATAATCATTAGCAGTTCACTCTTGATGGCAGTCTGGACATCTGATGGCAGAGTTGGATAGACTTCATTTGAGGAAAAAAGACGCCTTAGGAGAACAGCGGCCACTTGTCTAGCCTCATCAGCAGCTGTTGTATTTCTGATGGTTTGTAAGAGGAACATGACCTTGGTTTGGCCTGGGATATTCTCATAGGTTTCCTCCGCCTGTTTCCGGACCTCATTGTCAGGGCTGATTATGTTTCCCAGGAGCAGGTAGAACTGTTGCTGCTCCGCCGCGGCCGCCGCCATTGTGCTAGGCATGAGAGAAAGAAGGAAGGCATTAATCTATGGTTTGTCAGGTGGTGTTAACCTCTCTTTCATCTTGCACCTCCTGTTTCTTCTCTGTGTGTAAGGCAACTCCACCCTTCTTGTTCCCAGAGCTTTCTCTTTTCCAAAGTCCCTGCTATACCTCCTGCCTTGCTATTGGCCATTTAGCTTTTTACTAAGCCAATCACAGTGACGCATCTTCAAGCAGTGTAAAAGAATATTCCACAACAATACTCATTTTAAAACATCTTGTAACAGATCTTAAAAGGGCTTGGTTATGTTTTGGAAGCATCTTTGACCATTATGCTGAACGTTATATTTGAGCGGTATAGGCTGGGGATGTTGCTCAGTAGTAGAATGTTTGTGTAGCCTACCTAGTCTATGCACGAGGTCCTGGGTTTGATCCCCAGCACTGCAGAAGAAAGTGAATGCTATACTAAAAAAGCAGAACGTATTTGGAAGGATGAACATCTGGAAATTTCTATACTTAATTCTATCACAAGAGCTTGTATAGGTTTTTGAATACGCTTACAGTTTGAAATCAGAAACCCAAAAGAAGAGAATCACTACAAGAGCCTTTATTATCCTGAAAATGCAAAGATATTTCACCACTGAGGCTCTATATTAGCCCCACCTGATTCAACCTAAGGCAATCCTACTAAAGTCGAGTATCTTGGATCTAGGATGGCTCCTGTCGCTCTTGCCTTTGGCATCCCATCACAGAGGCCCTCATTCCGTTTAACACTTCCCCCAAACAGCCTTGCAGTTCTGAGAGAGCTCTGCCTGAGGGCCATTCCATTTGAATAGAGCCTTGACTGCCCTTTCTGACCCTCTCCCTGATTGCTGGAATTTGAGACAGGCCTTACTGCACTCTAACCCACATATCAGAACAGCTGCCCATGAAGTAGGCCCCAATTTCTGTGTATGTGCTCGGACTTGGTAATTTGATCCATTAGCTGCTGTTCCGGTCAGGCTGACACAAGACATGTCCTAAGACCAGTATTTTAAAATATGTGATCTTCAGATTGTCTTTCCTCTTAGTTTATTTCATCTTGCTATAAAAAAATACCCCAAGTTGAGTACTATATAAAGAAAAGCTATTTAGCCCACTCCTTAAGGACCTAGAGCAACAATTCTCAACCTGCGGGTCAAAGCCCCTTTCGGGGTTGCATATCAAATATCAAGCATATCAGACACTTGCATTAGGATTCATAATAGTAGCAAAATTATAATCATGAAGTAGCAATAAAGTAATTGTATGGTTGGGGGTCAGCACAACACGAGAAACTGTATTAAAAGGCTGCAGCATTAGGAAGGTTGAGAACCACTGATCTAGAGCGTGACATGGGCATATCTTGGCTCCAGTGAGAGCCTCACGTGGTGGCATCATGACGGTGGGAACATATCCAAGAGGAGCATATTAGGTGGTAAATTAGACAAGGAGTGAGGTAGCTAAGCCAGCTTTATAGCAAATCATTCTCACTGGAAGTAATTCAGTTCTGGGATAAGCACATCAGTCCCCTGTGAGTGTGCTACTCTGTTCGCCAAGCTTCTAGCTCACGACCCCTTGAAGAACATGCTGAAATCCTTCCCTAACTACAAAACCTACAACAGAGTCACATGTAGTGCTGCTTTTATAGGATGGAGCCCTGGAGCAGGGCGTTGGTTCAGTGGATAAAGGCACTTGCTACCAAGCCTAAAGAGCTCAGCTGGATCCTGTGTACCCACATGACAGAAGAAGAAAACCAACATCCCCCTCCCGAGTCATTCTCTGACCTCCATACAAGATGTGCCATACACAGACATCCCAAAATGGAATTTTACAGTTTTACATAAAAATGTAAAAACGAATTTAAAAAATAATTTACTTTAAAAATGAAATCTCAAGGTGATTTTTCAAAGACACTTCTCCAGCGCTGCAGTTTCCTGTCTGCCTTATTAGAAAGTACGTTTTTCTGCCTATATTATGTTTTTGAGACCAAGCATCGATTGCTTAAGCCAAGGAAGCTTTCGCTTCCATCAAAGCCAAACTTGAAGCCTCAGCCTGTTTTTCCAGCAAGCCTCTTCGGAGTTTGGCAATATTTAGCTTATCTTGACGCGTATCGTGCTGAGAGAGTTTTTAAATCATACACCAAGTGTTATCCTCAGTAGAACACTGATACCATTGAAGTGTCACCGAAGTCACCATCTGGTGGTCATGCTAGGGAATGACATATTTTGCTGAAAGGACAGAGAATTTTTTTTAAGTCCTTTTAATATTTTCAAGGATTGACAAGAATAACAGCCTTTCGCTTGATCTTTCATTTGCTGACTTCTTATACCAGAAGAGACATCTAAGGAGTGTACTTTCATTTTGAAACCAGGAATGATTGCAATTAAATGACCAAAGAAAGTATTACTTCAAAAGCCAAATAGTAAATGTTTTAGACCTTGTGAGCCATATGGTCTCTGTTGAATTGCTAAACATTGCTTCTGGGGGATTCAAGTCATATGTATACAACTAGGCCTGGAAAGATTTCTCAGGAAATCTTTGTTTATAGATGCTGACATTTTTATTTCATGTCCTTTTCACATGTCACAGAATGTTCATATTTGTTTCAACAGCTTGAAAACATAAAGACTCAGAGGCTAAAGAGATAGCTCAGCAGTTAAGAGAGGATACTACTCCTACAGAGGACCTGAGTTCAATTACTAGTGCCCACAGAGGGAAGCTTATGACCTCCTGTTTAACTGCAGCTGCAGGAGAGATGCTATTCTCTTCTGGGCTCCACAGGCACTTCACTCCCATTCGTATGCCTAAACACACACACACACACACACACACACACACACACACACACACACACACATTTACATAATTAAAATTTCGAAGCAATCATTTAAAAAATGTAAAAGCCCCTTCTCAGTTTATAGGACTTGAAAAGCAGACAGCAGATTGGAGGTGTCCTACAAGTCATGGTTGGTAGACCGTAGTCTAACCTAAATGAACTGCCCTCTTTATTGTCATCATTCAGGATGACTTCGGTAGAGGTGTACTGCTCTCTGAACCTGGTAACTTCTCTTTGCATCTCCGAAAAGCAACGTATAGTTATAAGTATGACCTGTCATCTGACTGAACAAAGTTGAACCCTATAGATCCATGACAAGGGTGACCCTGAAAGCAAATATGCTGAAGAAAGGAACCTTATAGAAGATAGTTCTAAAGAGGACCTCATGAAGTTTCCAAAGCATAGAGGAAATCAAATGTCATGAATAATTACAAAGAACTAGAAATAATCAGAGTTGATAATTCAAGCAGAAAAGTTACCAAGGGAGTTAAATAATAGAGTACTCAGAGTGATTGAGGGAACTGTGAACTGAGAGATTTCAAAAGAGATCAAACTATGGAGCAGAAAGGGAAAGTGTCACGCTAAATAGAAGTGAAGAATCCAAACATAAACTGGATTTGAAATTATCATTTCATACCTATTTAAATAATAAATAGTGGGAAGTAAACAAATTTCTATGAGCTCTGAGTAGTTACTCATTCTTGAGTGATATTGTTATTTTTCACTTTGATCCCATCTTTCCTGTCTGCCAACTCTCTACTAACAATGTCTTCCCTGTGTTAAGATTATTCCTTTGTAGGGTGACTTCTTGGAAACAAGGAGAGGTTAATTAGCATAAACAGGAAGGAATTGGGGAGGAGATGAAAAAATACATAGTTTTCATGAATAAATTTGTCAAAGAATTAAAAAAAAAAGGATGGCTCCTTTGAAGGCTGAGGGAATTGCTCAGTGGACAAAGTGCTTGCAGTACATGCATGAGGACCTGAGTTCAGATCCCCAGAATCTAAATAAAAGTCAGACAAGTAGCATGCATCTGTAATCCCAGCACTCCCATGGTGAGCTGCAAGGCAGAGGCAGAAGAATCTCCAGCAACGCATGGGCTAGCTAGCCTGGAATATGCAGTGGCATAAAAGAAGTTCTGCCTTACATAGCTCAACACCCACAGCCATCAGAAAAATGCAAATTGAAACAACTCTAAGATTCCATCTTATACCTGTAAGAATTGCTAAGATAAAAAAACATTGATGACAACTTATGCTGGAGAGGTTGTAGGGTAAAGGGAACTCTCCTTCATTGCTGGTGGGAATGCAAGCTGGTACAGCCCCCTTTGGATATCAATATGGCAATTTCTCAGAAAATTAGGAAACAACCTTCCTCAAGACCCAGCAATACCACTTTTGGGTATATACCCAAAGAATGCTCAATCATACCACAAGGATATGTGCTCAACTATGTTTGTAGCAGCATTATTTGTCATAGTCAGAACTTGGAATTAACCTAAATGCCCCTCAGCCAAAGAATGGATGAAGATGTACATTTACACAATGGAGTACTACACAGCAGAAAAAAATAATGACATCTTGAAATTTGCCGGCAAATGGATGGATCTAGAAAACGTCACATTGAGTGAGGTAACTTAGACCCAGAAAGACAAATATCATATATACTCACTCATAAGTGGTTTTTAGACATAAAGCAAAGAAAAACCAGCCTACAATTCACAATCCCAGAGAACCTAGACAACAATGAGGAGCTTACGTACTTCCTCCAATAAGGTCACACCTACTCCAACAAGGCCACACTTCCTAAAAGTGCCATTCCCTCTGGGAGCCATTTTCTTTCAAACCACCACAGAAATGATGTTTCCTAGGATTTAACTTTAAAGGAGATGACATTCAAAAGTAGTAAGTGCGTCACTGTGGAGGTAGCTTTGAGGTCTCACGTATGCCCAAGCCATGCCCAGTGAGACAGTTCCCTTCCTGTTCCTTGCCACAAGCTGTAGGGTTTTAGTTAGTGCTCTAGCACCATGTCTGTCTGCACGCCACCGTGTCGCACCGTGATGATAACAGGCTAAACATCTGAACTTTAAGCCACCCAATTACATGTGTTTCCTTTATAAGAGTGCCCCGTCACCCCTTGCTACCTGTGGCAGGCCAGAAAACTGACCGAATACCTCACCTGCTGCACGGCTAGGGAGATCAGGCCACGTACCTTGCCTGGGAAGGACAGTGGAACTGACCCTGTTGACAGGGGCACAGAGGAGTTGTCCTGAGAAAATGAGCGCGGAAGATCCAGCCCCACCCCCCATCTGCCAGACAGTGGTGTGGGCCGGGGGAGATGTTTTCCACCACTACCGCCTGCCTTTCACTACGTGTGGTATGTAGAAGAGCTGACCCCGAGATCATGAGAACCAGTGAGCTGCCCAGCATCTCACTGGCTGCAGCACTCAGGAAAGCAAGCCCTACACCTCACCTGAACATCATAGCAATGCTGACCCTGGCGAGTGCACAGGTGAGCAGCCCTAAGGGTGTGAGGGTAGGAAAGCTGGTTCCACTACTCATCTGTTGTGTGGTAGGGAGGGCAAGGGAGAAATGCCCCCGTACTCTTCACCCCCACCACCCGCATCAGGCAGGAGAGCAGGCCCCTGGGTCATGAGAATTGGAGAGCTGGCGCTGCCCTTCACCAGCTGCAGCGTACGTGTACTATGGTCCTATAGTGCCTGCACTAGGCACAGGAAAACAAGTTGTTTGGCTCAGAGCCGCTGCAAGCATAGGAAAACAAGTTGTTTACAGGAAATTCAGGGTCTGTGGGCCTGCAGTCCCCAACACTGCAGCACTCAGGGGAGGAGGCCCTACACCTCACCTGGGCAGTACAGTAGTGCTGACTCTGCTGGCGGGCTGCAGGCGAGCCTGCCCTGAGGTCGTAAGAGTGGGGGAACTGGCCCAGAACCCCTTGTCTGCCATGTGGTGACAAGGGTGAGGGAAAGATGTCCTCCACTTCCCCAGTAGCCACCAGCAGCAGCTCTCTGGAGAGCTGGGCCTGCACCCCACCTGTGCAGTACAGAAGAGCTGACTGTGTCCATGGGGATGCAGGTGAGCTGGCCCCAAGGAATGAGATGAGAGATGAAAACAAGAGATCTGGCCTCGCCTTTTATCTGCCACAGTGATGTGAGCAAGGGGGAGATGCTCTCCGCACGCACACACCTCACTGCCTGTGGCAGGTGGGAGAGCGGGCCCTGAGGTCATAAGAGCAAGAAAGCTGGCCCTACCTCTCCTCAGCTGCAGCACTCAAGAAAGACGACGACCCTGTATCTCACCTGAGCAATACAGCAATGCTGGCCCTGTCGGTGGGTACAAGGGTGAGTGGCCCTGAGGGTGTGAGCGGAGGAGAGCTGAATGGCCCCTGTTCCTCTCTGCTGGGCAACACAGTAGAGTGGCCCTGGTGGCGTAGGTGTAGGTGAGCCTGCCCCCAGGGCATGAGAGCCTGAAAAACTGGCCCTGCCGCTTGCTGCTCACTGCAGAGGGTGCTCACTAGAGCTGACTGACCCTGGTGTTGAGGATGAGAGAGAGCTGGTGGGCTGACCAACCCAACAACCACCCAGGACCAGAACCAGGGCTATGAGTTGGCCTATCCCAACATCTACCCCTATCTAAGAACTGTTGGAGCACGTGAAGGGGCCAGTCCTGCAGTCCCAAAATTGCAGGATCTCCACGACACAGGACAACAGCAGAATTTCCAAGAGGAACCCCAGTAAGGGTCCAGCATTGATAGTGTAGCAGAAACCAGAGGCCTCGAACCAGAACAATGACTCTCTGCAATGAACACTTGCAAGTAAAGGCGTATGGACCCAAGGGTACACTGTGTGGCTCGCTGTGTCGCACTACAGCTTCCATGATGAGATTTTTCTTTTCTTTTAAATTTTACTTGTTTTATTTTAGGGGGAAGTTGCCAGGGCAGAGGGTGGATACGAAGGGACAGGGAGATGAGTGGGATCGGGATGCATGATGTGAAATCCACAAAGAATAAATACAAAGTTTTAAAAAGGCAAAACAAATCCCAACCAATCAAACAAAACTGCCGACACAATTACATATCTGTGAATAAAGTCAGTTTGTTCCACTCTTTAAAAAAAAAAAGGCTGCCATGGACGTGGTGTCTCTTCACAGACATGGAAACCCTAAGATGGTCTCTGTTCTTATAGGTCAATCAGCAGAGGCCAAGAGAAACCAGCCAGTCCCTTCCACTTGTTTTCGTCCGCACTTAGCTTCTCCTCTACTGTTGGAAAACAGTCCAAGAATAGAGTCTTGCGAGGAAATTTCTTAGTGCTTGCGAAAAAACCCGAAGAAACCAAGACAATAGTCTTGTGACCTCAGTTTCTTCAAAAACGCAGAACTGGTCTTGGATTGTGCTTCCATGCCTGTCCCGGGTGCAGCAGATAGGAGTGAGTTAGTTTACTTTAGATTCTTCATTACAACTGGCTTTTGTTATTGGTTAATATGCCTCTATGGAAAAACATGTTCCGGCCACATGCCGTGTGCCCAGCACTTGCAGCTGATCCCTGCGATGGGACACTACTCAACTGACCCTTTGAACCCTCAGTGTATAAACCGTCTGATGCTCTGAAAAAGGTCACTCTTGCATGTGACCTTCACGTCTAGCTCATTTATCAACTGCGTTCTGCCAAGCCCCACCGCCTTTAGAGCAGTAAACACCCTATTACTGTCCTCTTCTCTAAAGATAGGGCCCTGTTACTTGTGGATGTGTGTGTTCATGCGCATGCATGCAAGTATGCGTGTGGAGAGCAATGCACACACAGTCTTCAGGAATGCCGTCTACCTGTTTTGAAACCAAGTCTGTCATCAGCCTAGAGTACATGGTTAGACGAGGCTGGCTAGCCAGGGATCCCTAGGGATCCCGTATCTCCTCATTTCCAACACTGAGATTACAAATGCAATCACCATGCTTGATACTTTTCTTTAGGGAATAAGGTAATATCTTCTGGAGCCAAATATAAGTGACCATAGCTTAGAAACATGGATTTAGGCCACCCCAAGTAGTATGTTCCAATATGGTAAAAAAATTTCCCAAGTTTTATAGTAAGAAAGTCAAAAGCCAAGTACTTTTAAAATTCACTGGTAGGAACATGGAGTTCCTGGGTTACAGAAAAGAGGGGAAACCTTGTTGTGGGCTTCAGATGCTATCTACTGGCATTTTTAGCCTTTGGGTTGGTAGAAGCTAGCGGTTTATTAGTACTTGCAAAAGGAATTCACCTGATAGTCACAAGGCTGTCAGGTCAAACACAGAGACAGACAATGAATGGCTGTTGAGGAGGATAAAGATAACCCAAGATAATGTTGCTCGGGACGTGGAATATTCCAGCTCTCTGTCATCTGTCAGCCTTGTAGAATCTTTAACATAGGTGACGGCCTTTTCGAAAGTCAGGATTTCAGTTCAAAGTCCCCTCTCTGGAAAATGGCTTTTGCTCTCTTAAAGTAAATGTCAATGAATTCTCTCTCTCTTTGTTATTTTTTGTTTTTTTGTTTTGTTTTCTGGGGTGCTTTGAAGGAGAAATGTCTCATAATCGCTC
The DNA here is from genome assembly GCF_018167655.1 of Microtus oregoni. Taxonomy (NCBI): domain Eukaryota; kingdom Metazoa; phylum Chordata; class Mammalia; order Rodentia; family Cricetidae; genus Microtus; species Microtus oregoni. The sequence continues at coordinate 451,770 of NW_024544756.1, forward strand.
ATGTATGCGAACACATGGCTTCCAATCAGGGGCACTGTTTGGCAAAGTCCAGGAAACTTTAGGATACTTGCTGAAGAAGTATGTCACTAGGGACAAGCTTTGAAAATTCATAGTCCCATACACCCCTGTTCATCTCCCTGCACCCGTCACATTGCTCTGAGTAGAAGTTTTCTGATATTTCTGCCTCCTGAGTTATGCTGGCCTCGCACGCCAGCTGCTGTGCCTCCTCTGCCATCTTGGATTCTATCCTTTGAGAACAGTAAGGCAGAATTAACACCTTTCTCCTCTAGGGTGCTTTTGGAATGACAATTTATCATAGCAATAGAGAAGTAATTAATACATTTGGCAAACTCTTGGCACTGGCATGCCACTAGGCATTCATATACGGTTTTGTACTTTATGTTTCTCATGGCCACTTTTTCCTCCAGTGCTTGTAGCCGTGGCAGCTGGATGAATGATTCAGAAGCAGCTGAGAGCCTCTGGCTAGAGCATCATCCTAGTGTGGCCTGAAGGCTGTCTGGGCTGTGACGTGCTGACGCTCATCCGTGAACAAACTAAGGAGCTACTTTCTACATCGTGCAGAAGGTATTACCTTCCATTCACAATTCTAAGTCTCCGGCCTAGGCAACTGTTGGGGAAGACAAATAGCTCAAGATAAATCAGTGAAGGACTTGGAATATTCCAGCTCACCATAATCAAACGATCTAGCCAGACAGTCTTGTAGGAAAGAGAGGATGGCTTGCCATCGACTCTCAGGGTAATACACTTTTGGGGGGATTCTCTTGTCTCAATGTGTGGCCTACTGAATATTTTCTTAGGAAACTATGTATGGTTTGTTACATATAATAAGAGGTCCTCCTCCTTTCCTAGCGACACTTTATCAATCCCTGTCCCCAAAGGCATCTGAAAGGATAAATGGCGGCACTGAGTCATCATTGTCTTCTTGTTCCTTCCAACTTACAAACTAAAGTATGAATTTCTCAATGATGAACTGGGATCATCAGGTAAAGAATATGGGGGCTTAAATGTATCGAGCATGGACCTTTAAATGAGCACCATAAGAAGTTGGAAATACAACAGGAACAAAGAAATGAATCATCAAATTCAGATATTAAAGAATGTCAGAGGCTATGCATAGACATTCATGAACACAGAGGCATATGTTGTGTGATAGACCTTTTCTGAGGAGGTGTAACACACACATCTACTCCCAGGCACACACACAACAGACCTGAGTAATGATGGTACCAGTATCTGATTTGGTGAACCAATGGGATTGTCATTGGGGTTAGTAACAGGGAGTATGGCTGAGGGATTACTTACAAGGTGCAGGGATAACTCAAAGTTAGTTGTATCACCAAAAAGTCTGTCACAACACAGGTGAGGACTCCTCAAAACAGCTCTTTATACATAAGTATGCAGGCAGCTCCATGGCCCACTAGAAACTGTTTACTCCAGTTTACTTTGTAGATAGGGGCCTTCAAGAACTTCCAAGCTGCTGCTCTTCCTGGATACGTGACCTTTTGTTTGCTGCCTGTTTATCACCTGAGGCTCCTGAGAACTTCCCCTCTTTCCTGCAGCAAATGATTCAATTTGGAGGGAATGTTGCAATTTTGATGAACATGCCCTATATCAGTGTCTCTAAAAGCAAATAAAAAAAATAAATTTTAGAGGAAACTAAGGTTCTGCTGCATAGCGAAGGAGAATCTCCACAGCATGAGAATACAATCTAAAGAACAAAATATATAGAAACAATTCACCTGATAGAAAGCTCACATGCAAAACACACATGGAACTCAACTCAATATCAAGGAAACAACACAATTCGTATGTGGGCAAAGGATCTGCACAGACGTTTTTCTTTTTGAGGTGGGCAAGAACAAGGTTGAGATAGGGTTTCTTTATGTAACCCTGGTTGTCTTGTCTTGGAACTTGCTATATAGACCAGACTGTCCTAGAACTCACGGATCTCTGCCTGCCTCTGCCTCCTCTGGGACTAAAAAGGTACACCATTAAACCTGGCAAGACATTGCTCAAATAAGACAAATGACTGACCGTTCAGCAGGTATATGAACAAAACCCCCAGTGCTGCTAACTGTCAGACAAATTAAAACCATAATGAGGCATCACTTCACACCTGTTTGGATGGTTTTTCTCAAAGATGAAAGATAAGTGTCGATGATGAAGTAGATAAAAGGAGACCCGTGTACTCTGCTGGAAGAAGTGTAAATCAATAGAACAATTATGCCGAACTGTACAGATCCTCCAAACAAAAACTAACAAGAGCAATCAGATGACCCATCAAATCCCACTACGGGCTATCCATCCAAAGGCCTTGAAGTCAGCATGGTAAAGAAGCAACTGCACTCCCATCTTCACAAAAGCGTCAGTCACGGTACGATAGCTATCCAATCAAACAAAGTGTCGTCAACTGCTGAGTGGATAAGTACAACTTATACATATGTATGTCATCACATATACACATACGATGCAGTCTTACAAAGAAAAATAAAGAGAAAAACTCCTGTTAGAAGCAACAGCATGAATAACCTTGGAAGAAACAATGCTAAACGCAAAGGGTCAAGCACAGAAAATCAAAAAGCGTGTGACCTTGGTCATACATGAGAGCCACAAAAGCTGAACTCTTGCTGGTGTACTGTATTTTTGCTCTCAGAGCGCAACTTGAATGCTTTGAATGGGTGGATACTCACAATGTGAGGCAAAGGACCATATTATTTCAATTACCTAAAGTGCAGTGAGCGCTATGGATTCACACACAGGAACCAGAAGTACACGACAAGCTGAATTAATTTTGACGGTGGCGTCTTTGCACTTTGTGAGTTTTGTTTCTTGTAATGCACATGTGTCTTAATTATTTCCCATTGTTGGGATAGATTACGCAGACAAAAAGCAGGTTTTTGGAAGGGTTTCACGTGGCTTATACTTCTGGAGGGATAGAGTCGGTCCATGAAGGCAGGGAAAGCAGGGCAGCAGGCAGGGATGATGTGTCGGGGGCGGGACTCATTACACTTCTTTTGCATAGAGGAAGCAGAAAGAGAGAAGAGGAAGTGGAGCCAGGCTCTAAAACCTCAACATGCCCCCCCCCCACACCATTTAAGCACTTCTTTCAGGAAAATTCACCTCCTAAAGGTTCCACAACCTTGCCAAACACCACCAACAACTAAGGACCAGGTGTGCAAATACATGAATCTATGAGGGTCATTTTATTCAAACCATCACACGTGTTAAATTAAAAATGTAGTCTTTCCATTTTTAAAGTTACACTGAGGTTAGGAATCTAGCTCAGAGGTTGAATGCTCCCATAGCATGCACAAAGCCCTAGGTTTGGCCCCTAACCCTATTCAAGGGCACCCTTTGCTACACAATGAGTCTGAAGCTAACCTTGGCTATAAAGATAATGTCTCAAAAAAAACCCTCATAATGGGGCTAGAAAGATGGCTCAGCAAATAAAGGCTCTTTTCATCAAGACTGACAACCTGGGTGTGGTTCCTCAGAACCCACATGGAAAGAAAAACTGACTCCTGAGAGATGAATTCTGACCTCCACACACACGTCATGGTTCATGAGCCCACATTCCTATGTGCACAGATAAATATAGGTAGAAATATTAAGATGAAATAAATAAGTAGTTGTAGCAACAGTAATAGGGAGTAGAGTGTTGAATGACTTAGGGCACTGCCTTTTTACAAGTAAGTCTGACTTTTAAGGAAAATGGAAACTAAAGACACTTTCTCTGTTGTCTTCTCTCAGAATTCCTTTCTCTGGCTTCTCTTGGGCTCCCAGGCCATCCAAGGTTAATTAATCGGTGAGCAGGTAGCAGAGTGAGCTGCTTAAATAAAATATCCATGTCACAATAGGAGACAAAATGTCAGGGAGAAGAATCAGTAACTGGAAATGACAGGACATTGGGTTCACAGTGAAGTCCCATGAACCTACCTCAATACACTCTGTCTAGACAACATTTCCCTTTTCCTAGAAATCAGTCATTTATGGCTGAACTGATTTGATTTTTAGTGTACCGCTAGGGATATCCATTAGAAGAATTACTTTCTTTTCTGAGTTATATGTCAGAAAGTCATAGAAAATAAGCAACCAGACATTTTTAATTTTTTAAATTCTTTCTTCCCAATTACCTTCCTCAATCTCTAATTAAAGCCATTTTTTTTTCTCTAAAAGAAAATGACCTCTAAACGACTAGCCAGCATGTGCAGAGACAAACATCTGGAAGCCAGATTGGAACTCATGTTTTTTAATGGGCTCTGCTGCAGAAAACATCAGACTTGTCCATTTGAAGGGAATTGAGCAGAAGACCTACAAAAAAGAACATGAAGGCTAGAGAAACTGAAATTCTAGCAAGGTTAAAAATGTTGTTTTCTGTCATTTGCTTCTTGTATTTCCCTGATCTCCTATGTCCCTCTCTTCCGTGGTCCTCATTTCAGCTTAGAACATCCTATTGTAGTTTAGTGATAATTAATACTTGCAACCACGACTGACACTTTTCTTCAAATAGTTATATAGAATAGTTTTACCTTATGACTCCTCTCCTGTGTGTACATCAAGATATGATGCCTTAGACTAGGTATGTGTGACGTTGGGGGCTGGACAGCTCTCTTTTGAGGTGCCTGTCTTGTACCCTGCATTTAGAACGTTTCTTGGTACCCATTATCTCCACTCTGGGATGCCAGAACAATAACCCCTCCAAAAAATTTTCTCCAGGCATTGCTATATTTTCCAGCCCAAACCTGCCTATTCATTTATGTCTACTGATTTATAACATTTCTTAGCACTCTAGGTTTACCATGACTATAATTAATTAAAATATAAAACTTTTTTCTAAAAGTCTTGAGCTGGATACTTTTATTCATAAGTTATAACTGGTTTCATATCATTTTTAATGTTCTTAACATTCTTCTAGTCATGTCAATACCTAGTTCTTAATGAAATTAAGGTGTTGTCATATAAATGTCATGGCACTGCCTAGCTTGAACCCATGAATGACTGGGCATTGTTTCCATCACCATTTCTTCTGTCGTCAATCCAGTGTACCAAGCCTATGGCACAATCACAATTGCAGCATCCGCATTTCCTCCCTTGTTGTTTGAAAGTAACCCCATCTTCTATCTATTTTCCATTCTGCTTCATTCTCAACTTTTTGTTTTGTTCTCTAGCCAATCTCCTTTTTTTTCCCCAGGGTTTCATCAAGAATCCCTGCTGTCTTTGGTTTAAGCAGCCTGTTATATGGAACAGTATCAAAGGCTTTCTGAAAATTGAGATTATCCATGTTGCATGCATTACCATTCTCCAACATGTCTGTAAGCTGCTCCAAAGTATACAAAAGAACCAGTGAAGTTAGATAGATAGCATCTTTCTGCAGAAACCCCCCTTGCCCTTATACTTTCTTAAGCCAAAAGACCATTCTGAATGGGAGAGATACTTGTTGAGTGTGTTTTTAATGCATTCCAAATATTTACATGTTTGGCATCCTGTCGATCCCCATCTGGCAGGCTGATAAAATTGTTCTTCTGGAAACCGTGGAGATTTGTAGCCATAGCTTGTGTCCTCTCCAGATACTGTTGGCTTTGGCTAGTTCAGAGTTAACTACCATTTATCTGAACCCTTACAACAGCTTGTACACAGTATCTACCTGATCTTTAGGAGCTCTGAATGCAGTAGGAGGAATTTGGTTTTTCCCTTTCCAGATAAGGGAAAAGGGTCTCGAAGGCCAGGGTCAGAAAATGAGTGGCACACTCAAATTTCAATTCAGATGTTCTGACTTCCACTTTGGTCTCCCTCCTCCACAGCAATAGGAAGAACAAAGAGTCTTGAGCCCAAGGCCTGAGTTTATCATTAACTAACACCACCCTCACTGCTCAAATTGTGGGCCTTTATTAGCAACTGCAGTAACACCTGTCTTAGTTACTTTTCTGTTGCAAGAAAACTCCATGACCAAGGCAACTTAGAGAAGATGGGGTTTGTTTGGTCTCGTCCAGAGGTATAGAAGTCTGTAACGGCAGAGTGGTATGGCATCAGGCATCGTGGCTAGAGCAGAAAACCGAGAGCTCACTAATAGCTACAAGCTAGAAGCAGAGAGAGAAATCAGCAAGGCAGGAAGTACCTTAAACTCTCAAAGCAGGCTCCCGCTGACGTACTTCCTTCAGCAAGGCTACAACTCCTAAGCCTCCCACACAGGGCTACCAGCTGGGTAACACATGTTCAAATGTCTAAGACTGTGGAGACATTCTCTTTCAAACCAGCACAACACCCATGTCCTTGTTAGAAATGTAGCATCCCGAGGCCTTCCCAAAATATGATGCCTCAGAACTGCATTTCAACAAGACCACTGGCAATCCCTACATAGAGTACATTGAGAAGCCCTGCAGTTAGGTTATGTTCACATGGAAAAAGGATTGTCCACTTGATCTCTATGCTACGCCCTCATCCTTTTGCCTCTGTTGACCCTTCTCCACTGTAGCACAGCCTGATCAGGTATCTCTTTGACATTCTTCCTCATATTGTAGGCCCAAAAGGACTGAATATAAATTTCAACTTATTTACCAACACTGATGAATCCCAGTTTGTTTCTCTATGGCTTTGTATTGAGGATTATAAGGCTCTCTTTGACCTAGGCTTTTAAGAGTCTGATGTTGACCATGACTTAGGAGGAAAAAGAAAAAGTACGCATGCCTCAGGATACCATTCTTATTCCAGAGATTCCTTTCCTGTCTCAGCATCTACACTATTTTGATACCAACATTAAGTAAACAACTACATAGAAAATTTGATGAAACAATTCTGGTAGATACTTGATCTGTACTAAAGAAAAATGTATAGTTCTGAAGTAACTATATATTGCGATAAGGCTCTTTAATTCTTTGTGAGGGGCTGGGGAGATAGTTCAACAGGTAAATGTGCCTGCCATGTGTCTTAGTTAGGGTTTCTATTGCTGTGAAGAGACACCATGATCATGGCAACTCTTATAAAGGAAACATTTAATTAGGGTTGGCTTACAGTTTCAGAGGTTTAGTCCATTATCATCATATGAGAGGCACAGCAGTGTGCAGGCAGACCTGTGCTAGAGGAGTTGAAAGCGCTACATCTTAACGCACTTCCTCCAACAAGGCCATACCTACTCCACCAAGACCACACCTCCTACTAGTGCCACTCTCTGTGGGCCAAGCATTCAAACACATGAGTCAATTGGGGGCCAAATCACCGCACTGATACCACTGCACCCATGTCTTAGTTAGAGGATCTCTTGCTGCATCTAAACACCATATCCAGAAAGCAAGTTGGGGAGGGAGGGGTTTATTTGACTTACACTTCCACATTATCACTCATCATTGAAGGAAGTCAGGAAAGGGACTCAAGCAGGGCAGGATCCTGGAGGCAGGAGCTGAGGCAGAAGTCATAGAGGGGTGCTGCTTACTGGCTTGCTTCCCCCTAACTTGCTCAGCCTGCTTTCTTATAAAACCCAGGACCACCATCCTCCACCATGGACTGGGCCCTCCCCCATTGATCACTAAATGAGAAAATGCCCTACAGCTGGATCTCATGGCGGCATTTCCTCAACTGAGATTGCTTCTCTCTGATGGCTCTAGAATTGAGCCATGTTGACACACAAAACTAGCCAGTGTACCGTGTAAGACTTAAAACTCCACTTCCAACCTCCAAACCCAGTAATCCCAGCACTTTTTTAAATATTTATTTATTCATTATGTATACAATATTCTGTCTGCATGTATGCCTGCAGGCCAGAAGAGGGTACCAGACCTCATTACAGATGGTTGTGAGCCACCATGTGGTTGCTGGGAATTGAACTCAGGACCTTTGGAAGAGCAGGCAAAGTTCTTAACTGCTGAGCCATCTCTCCAGCCCTAATCCCAGCACTTTTATGGCAAAATCGAAAGTAGAGATATGTGTATCAGCCTAAAACCCATGGTCCAGCTAGCTTGGAGTAGGCAACAAAGCAGCAGAAGCAAACGACAAAGACCGCACCTCAGTAAGGTGAAATACAAGAACCAACATTCAAAACTTGCCCTCTGGCCTCAACACCTGCAATGTGGTAAGTGTGTGTGTGTGTGTGTGTGTGTGTGTGTGTGTGTGTGTGTGCACATACATACACAATCAATTAATAAATTAAAAAAAAGATGAAGCCGGGCGATGGTGGTGCACGCCTTTAATCCCAGCACTCGGGAGGCAGAGGCAGGCGGATCTCTGTGAGTTCAAGACTAGCCTGGTCTACAGAGCTAGTTCCAGGACAGGCTCCAAAGCCACAGAGAAACCCTGTCTCGAAAAACCAAAAAAAAAAAAATTAAGATGATTAAGGCAGAAATTATTTGAAAATGAGACTGAATCAGAGTTTTGACTCATCGGGCTCATCATCATCACAAGAAACCTACAACCACAATAAGCTAGTGGCCACATAAGTCTCGAACTTTCTTAAACTTGCAGAATTAGCAGCAAAGGGTTCCTTGCGTGAGATTGGATAAAGTTCCTGTTGTCCACCGACACCACAAAGAGAAGCAAGATCCACTTAGAGGGGCTAACGTGGACAGCGAGATAGATATGTGTGACAGCGGCTCCATTTCCAGAGCAGCCCGACCACAGGTTGGGCAGCAATTCAGACACAGGTGTCAAAGGTAATGGCATGGCACACAGCATTGACCTACTGCAATGAGGGCTCTACCTTTGAGATAGCGCTGCCAGCACTCACGGTCTCACTTGGATTGAGACTGTGTTAGTTTTGCTTCCCTTACGTATACTTTACTTGTAAATAGTACCTTTTAGATTTTTTCCCCCATAAACGTTTAAATTAGCAGCAGGCTCAGGATGACTGAATGGATCTCTTCTAAGATGGGATCTCAAGTAGCACAGGATGGCCTTGTACTCTCTATGAAGGCAAAAAATGCCTTGGACTTCTGTTCCCTCTATCTCCACTTCTCAAGTTCTGGGATTGGTGCCATCGTGTCTGCTTTATGTGGTGCTAGGGATCAACATCAAGGTAGGCAAGCACCCCAGCAACTAAGCTCCATCTTTCAGTCCTTTCAAGGACTGAGTCTCTTAAGGTAGGTTTTTGTGATTCCTTGGTGATCTTGATTCTATACTAGTCCATCACTATGCAATAGAGACACAGGGGCCATGGTGAGCATTAAAGGCCATGTAATATTTGCACATCTGTAATACTTTGAATATGTGAATTTTCCATTGGAAGTTTAACTCCCCAATGGCACAGTGTTAAGATATGGGACCATCCCTTTATCTATATTCATGTGTATGTGCCTGTTTGCATGTGTGTGGCCACACATATGTGTATGCATGTGGAGGCCCAAGGGTATGTTGGGAATCATCCTTGATTTCTCTTCTGCCTTATTCATTGACACATGGCCTCTTATTTAAACACAAAGCCTGCCAATATGACTAGTATCACTGGCAAGCGTAATCTGGGAACCCATTGTTTCATCCCTGTCTTCCAAGGCTGGAATTATAAGCCAGTCACATTGTATACCTGATATTTCCATGTCATGCTAGTTAATTTTTGTCAACTTCATACAAAATAGAGTCACCTAAGAAGAGAGACTCTCAGTGGAGGAATTTCTTTCACTGTATTAGAATGTAGGCATAACCATGGGGAATTTGCTTACATAATAAAATTGATGTGGGTGGCCATAGCCACTTAGGGGTGCCACCACTGAACAGATGCTCCGGCAAGATGAACTCAACCCTTCCCTCTCCAAGCTGCTTTTGGTTATAGTGTTTTATCACAGCAACAGAAAGCAAATTAGGGCATTTGGATTCTGGAAATCCAAACGAAGCTCCTCACACCTTGCACGGCAAGTGTTTTAACGGCTGAGACATGGCCCCAGTCTGAGAAGACTGTGCCCTCATGACCTCATGAATGGAATAAGAACACTATCTGGGGAGAGTTCATTGAAAAGTTTGCTCTCTTTCTCAAGCCTTTTGCCACATTAGCATGCAGCCAGAAGGCCTCTGCCAATTGCTGCCCTTCAATCTTTGACTTCCTAGCATCTTTAAGTAGATGCCAACCAGACTTCTCATGCCACTGCTTACCTAGACTTATATTCTGTTATTGCTGTGGAAAATGGGCCAACCCAGTTAGGGTTTCTATTGCGGTGAAGAGACACCCTTAGCACAGCAACTTTTTTTTTTATTTTATTTTTTTAGTTTGTTGAGGGCAGAATGGATGAAGAAAGTATGGAATATATACATATTAGAGTATTACTCAGCAGTAAAAAACAAGGACTTCTTGAATTTTGCATGCAAATGGATGGAAATAGAAAACACTATCCTGAGTGAGGTAAGCCAGACCCAAAAAGAGGAATATGGGATGTACTCACTCATATTTGGTTTCTAGCCATAAATAAAGGACATTGAGCCTATAATTGGTGATCCTAGAGAAGCTAAATAAGAAGGAGAACCGAAAGAAAAACATATAGGCATCCTCCTGAATATTAACCTTCATCAGGCGATGAAAGGAGACAGAGACAGAGACCCACATTGGAGCACCGGACAGAAATCTCAAGGTCCAAATCAGGAGCAGAAGGAGAGAGAGCATGAGCAAGGAACTCAGGACCGCGAGGGGTGCACCCACGCACAGCAACTTCTGTAATGGAAAAGCATTTAATTGATGGGGGAGGCTTACAGTTCAAAGGTTCAGTCCATTGCCATCGTGGTGGGGAGCAGGGCAGTGTGCAGGTAGATTACATCTTGATCAGAAGGCAATAGGAAGCAGATTGAGTCACTGGACGGTATCTTGGAACATAGGAGACCTCAAAGCCCACCTCCACAGTGACACACTTCCTCCAACAAGGCCACACCTACTCCAACAAAGTCACAGCTCCTAATAGTGCCACTCTCTATGAACTTATGGAAGCCAATTACATTCAGACTATCGCACCCAGTAGCTCTTGCCACTAGCGATATGGGGGAATTGAAATATGCACTTTCCATTCATCCATCCCCTTAATCTATCATTCAGGATTATGTCCATTTATAAGGGACAGCTAGGACCTGGAGAACAAAGATGAGTCAAAGAGCTGCTTCCTTCTAGAAATTCATGATCTGTCCTAATTCTAGTTCATATTCATCTTTCATCATCTGGTCATCACATATTTTCCTCTCTCTTCCTAAACCACCTCTAGGCTGATTGGTGCGCACAAAGGGATTTCCTTCTTTTGTTCTGTTTTGGATCATTAATAGCAATGTTCTGGTTCCTGGCTTTCAAAGTTCATCAAAACTCAGCCAAAAAAGAGAGGAGACATTTTATTTGCATTCATTTAAGTACAGGATGACTACATAAATAAACACATTTTCCTTGATTAAACTCAGTTACAATTCTCTGAGTCTCTGAGATAGGCTTGGGTGTGTTTCATGCTTCCTTAGCTTTAGATATGGCTTTTGGCCCCTTTTCTCTTTGAGAATATCTTTTTTTTCTCTCTCTCTCTATTTAAGAAATATAACAGAAAAGCTAGGCACAGTGGCATATGTCTTTAATCCCAACCCTTGAGATGCAGAAGCAGGTAAACTAGCCTTGTCTATGTAGCCAGTTTCAGGTCAGTCAGGGCTACACAGTGAGACTTTGTCTCAAACAATAAAAATAAACACACACACACACACATGAGCAAATATAACAGTGCTAGAACTACTCCAGTGTTTTCCTAAAGATGTTGTATGTCAGAGGATGCTGATACTCTTAAGGGATGAAGGAAGTAAGACTGTAGGTGGGACCTGAGGGTCAGGGCTATGCAGGAAACTCACCCTGCCCATCTCTTTCAAGAATGCTCCATCCGAAGCAGAAACAGAGACCTGCAGACAAACATTAAGCAGAGACAGAGTACAAACTGGAGATCACCGTTAGGTCCCCACCCATGGGAGCTCACGGAATCCCTTGGAAGAGAGGGAGGAAGAATTGTAGGAGCCAGATGGTTGAGAACACCAGAAAAACACAGCCCAAAGAATCACCTAAGCAGGGCTCACAGACTGAAGTGGCAAACATGAACCTGCCTGGGTCGGCACTAGGTCTTCTCTGTATACATTATGGTTGTGTAGCTTGGTGTTCTTGTGGTACTCCTAAAGTGGGAGTAGGGGTGTCTCTGACTCTTTTGCCTACATATGAAACCCTTTTCCTTCTACTGGGTTGCCTCATGAAGCCTTATTATGAGGGTTTATACCTAGTCTTATTGTGACTGAGGCCTGATTCTTTCAGAAGGGAAAGAAGGAGTGAATTTGGGGGAGAGCAGAAGTGAAGGGGACTGGGAGGAGCACCATGAGAGGAAGCTGTGTATTGTATAAGAGAGTCATGAAGAAAAAGAATTCTCCATTCTAAATATTTATCCTCATAAATCTGTGCTATTCTCAGCCATGGTCAAGGAAACTTCTTTTTCCAGTGGGCAACAGTTAATGCAGGGATCCTAAATAGTCAAGGTGCTGAGAGTAGTTATTCTTGAGTGCTCATCCACATCACCCCAGCCAAGGCTCAGAAAACATCCTGAAGAGGGGAAGAGAAAGAACAAGAGAATGGGAAGGCATGTTATGAAATGCTGTCCTCTGGACCCACGGACTCACAGTGACCTTGAATACCTGCAGAGGGCTGGGCTAATCAACATTCCACCTTGGATAGGGAAGGGGCTCATGAGGCCCCACCCCTCCTGAGGAGTTAGAAGCAGTTAATGAGTGCTTGGGGAAGCAGAGATCACGTCCCACGGACAGACACATTGTTCCTACTCAAGCCAACAACTCTTTACCCATACTCATGAAGGAACCCTATTTAAGTATACTGAAGCACAAAAACATGAAATTGGGGATAAGGGGTTCACTGGGAGCGGAAGGCTGATAAGGGAATATAACAATGTAGGACATGATCAAAGTACAGCATATATATAAGATATAAGGGTCATCTCACTGGCTGAGTATGAGACACAGTTGTTGGGGTGGTAGAGCTAGCACGACCAGCAGCTTTCTGATACCTGTTGCAGCATGTGTGGTATGACTTTTAAACTATTAGCCCAGAGGCAACCCCTTGACTCCTGCTCTACTTTTTCTACCTTAAATATTTGGATTATTTTCTGCATGTATATATATATACATATATATATGTATATATATATATATACATATATATCTTAAAAAGTGCTCCAGCCATTTGCAGAGACATATTTCCAGTAATAGGAGATGATATATAGACAAACTGTTTGATTACTTGTTTTACTTCACATGACTTGAGATGGGCTTGGGTATGGCACGGTCTGGGCTCCCAGTTCCAGTCATAATAACCATAGTGGCAATGTAAAGCTGCTCCATATATGACAGACTTTCTCACTCAGCTAGGAACTGTGACATGGTTCATCTTTCCACATTGAACAACATGTGCATGAAATTCATGTAAAAAAAAAAAAGACCCCATTCTGATGATTTGGAGTCTGGAAAGTGACGGACATGAGAGAATTTGCAGCAGCAAGGCTCTTCAGTCCAGGGTCATCTCACTGGCTGAGTATGAGACACAGTTGTTGGGGTGGTAGAGCTAGCATGACCAGCAGCTTTCTGATACCTGTCGCAGCATGTGTGGTATGACTTTTAAACTATTAGCCCAGAGGCAACCCCCTGACTCCTGCTCTACTTTTTCTACCTTAAATATTTAGATTATTTTCTGCATGTAATCTTGCAAAGGGCAATATTTGGCACTGCGATAGAGAACTGGGGCTATCTAACCTTCCTGCTTCAATGACAGTGATGAGCTCAATACAGTATTTATTTATATTATCCCACCATATAATGTAAACAGAATTGTAAACTGACTACAATCTCATGAACAGCCTTGAAACTGGGAAATATAGTAACTGCATATACATTCCTTGCCATTTTATAGATCTGCCTTTATGTATAAATAGTATTTCTTCTCTTTTGCTTGCAACTGCTTCATACCACGTTATGAAAATAGCAGTTATTTTTAACAGGTACTTCTTGGGTTACAGGGCATAACATTTCAATTGTAATTAAAGGAATAATAAAAATTATCCAGAATAAGGTAGGCACTGTGGTGCATGCTTGTAATCTCAGCACTCCGGAGGTGAAGGCAGGAAGACCAGAAATCCAAAGCCATTTTTGGCTAGTTCCAGGCCAGCATGGATTGCATAAGATCCTGTCTCAGAAAAAGAATAAACAAATACGCAGACATGGATCATGCAATTGATTTCATCCTGCAGAGATTTTTCTATGTGTATAAAAATCTAATTACATTTCATAAGGTTGTGACCATGTTGGTGCCATTTCAGGGATATTTATGACTCAGTATATTAAATAGTCAAAGGAATGGACAGAATTGTTCAATCAGCCATCACTATCCCTTTCCATGCTTTGGTCTGCTTTACGTGAGTTCTGCCGTGAGTTAGTTGCTCTTACAAAGAAAAATAAATCCATCTGCAAAGAATCCGGGAATGATGTAAGACAGGAAAATTTGACATTTTGTAGGCTGCATACCAAGCTAGACAGGTAGATATGAGTGTGCGTGGCTGTTGATTTCCATCATCCAGCATTCACGTACGAGCTTTGTGGAAATGACACATAGGTGGCTCTTGTAGCCATGGCAACGGTAGCCTCTGGATCTCTGGATGACAGCTAGTTATACAACTTAGAAATCAGCAACCCCATTATTTTTATTCCTTCATCCGTTTGAATTGCTTCATTTCATCTAATTTTCCTAAGCTCTTTATGGTGAAAATAAAATGAATTTCTACTTTCTGTATTGAAATTTGGGTATATCCAGATGTAGGCATATTCTCCATCCATATGCACACAAAGGATGCAGCCCTGGATGTATGTCTATGGAACAAGTTCCATGACATATTGGTAAGCAGTAAAAAGATAAGATACATAAGCAGTTTTATACAGCACCTGGTATATGTGGATTTAGGATATCTCTGCAATGATCTTTAAGAAAATCATAACAGAGAATGCCCACAAAAGAGAAATCAGGTGGCTGAAAGTTGAATGCAAAGGAAACTTTTCATTTGACACCCTTTATACTTAGGGAACTTTTAGCAACTGAGCATATTATAGCAATAACAACAAACCAGCAGATCTAAAAGAAGAGAATATCTAAAAGAGCTTCTGATGGGAGGGTGAGAAGAGGGAAAACCTGAAAACCAAGGGACCATCACATGTAAAGGAAGAGGTGCGTACAAAAGAAACCAAGAACAGTAGCTGAGGGAGCATAGTGTTAGGGGAGGAAAGGATACTTAACTGGACAGATACTAGAGGATGGTTACTAAGAGACTGGAAACTCTGGTCTCACTTAGTTTAGCTTCATGGTACCACCACTTTTCATTAGAAGTGGCCACATCAGCAGGTACTCATGAGGTTGACTCTGTTTATCCAGACTCTAGGATGCATGTGGCATCTGAACAGTAGCTGCTTTCTTTTCTTCTGTGGTGTTTCCTCCCTGCATTCAAGAATGGGTTTCGATTCTAACTGGTTCTGTTTTTTTCTCAACCACCTTGATAAAGAGGAAGGACTTCAGCTTTGGGCCAGCTCTGTGCCTAGCCTGAGGCCAGGAAATATTTGTTATCAGAATGAAGAATGTAGAAAGTCCAGTTAGGCAAATGTGGTGGTTATTTATTTATTTTTTGTCAACTTGACACAAATCTAAACATACCCAGAAGAGGGAATCTCAACTGAGGAATTTCCTCTATCAATACGGCCTGTGGCCATGTCTGTCAGGCATTTCTTTAATTGCTATTTAGTGTTAGGAGAAGCCAGTCCACCATGGGTCTTACAATCTCTACACAGGGCAGCCTAGGCTGTATAAGAAAGTAGCTGGGAGGTGGGAATGCAAGCTGGTACAACCCCTTTGGATGTCAGTGTGGTGATTTCTCAGAAAATTAGGAATCAACCTTCCTCAAGACCCAGTAATACCACTTTTGGGTATATATCCAAAGGATGCTCAATTGTGCCACAAGGATATGTGCTCAACTATATTCATAGCAGCATTGTTTGTCATGGACAGAACCTGGAAACAACCTAAATGTCCCTGGACCAAAGAATGGATGAGGAAAATATGGTACATTTACACAACGGAGTACTACACAGCAGAAAAAAAGTAATGACATCTTGAATTTTGCAGAAAAATGGATGGAGGCTGGGCGGTGGTGGCGCACGCCTTTAATCCCAGCACTTGGGAGGCAGAGGCAGGAGGATCTCTGTGAGTTCGAGGCCAGCCTGGTCTACAAGAGCTAGTTCCAGGACAGGCACCAAAAACTACAGAGAAACCCTGTCTCGAAAATAAAAAAAAAGAAAAGAAAAAAGAAAAATGGGTGGAGCTAGAAAACATTATTTTGAGTGAGGTAATCCAGACCGAGAAAGACAATTATCACATGTACTCACTCATAGGTGGATTTGAAACATAAAGCAACAAAACCAGCCTACAAATCACAACCCCAAAGAATTTAGACAACAATGAGGACCCTAAGAGAGACTTATCTACATGGGAAGAAGTAAAAGACAAGATCTCCTGAGTAAATTGGGAGCATGGGGACCTTGGGGGAAGGCTAAAGGGCGGGAGAGGCAGGGAGGGGAGCAGAGGAAAATGTAGATCTCAATAAATATCAATAAAAAAATGTGCCAGTTCTTGTAACAAAAAAGAAAGAAAGAAAAAAAGTAGATGAGCAAGTCAAGGGAAGTGAGCCAGTAAGCAGCGTTCCTCCTGGGTCTCTGATTCAGTTCCCCCTTGGCTTCTTTTTAGTTAATTAGGGTTTCTACTGCTATGGTAAAATAACATGACCAACAGCAACCAGGGGAGGGGGGTTGTGTACTTTTTTTTCCATTAAATCTTTGGGTGCCCACTGATGGAGGAAGGTCATTGGCTAATAAAGGCACTGCCCTGGCCCATTTTATTGGTTAGAGGATAGGTGGGAGGACTAAACAGAACAAAATGCTGGGAGGAAGAGGAAGTGAGCTCAGAGACTCGACAGCTCTCTCGGGAGCAGACGCTTAGTTATGATAAAGATTATCGTAACTTTTACTTGATAACTGTTTTGTTATATGTAATTTTGCTATGTTAAAGCCTTTTTTTTTTTTGTTTAAACCGAAAAAGGGGAAATGATGGAGGAAGGTCATTGGCTAATAAAGGCACTGCCCTGGCCCATTTTATTGGTTAGAGGATAGGTGGGAGGACTAAACAGAACAAAATGCTGGGAGGAAGAGGAAGTGAGCTCAGAGACTCGACAGCTCTCTCGGGAGCAGACGCCTCAGAGAGAGATGCCATGCCCCGCTCCCGGGATGAAGCTCCGACCCAGGATGGACTAGGCTAGAATCTTCCCGGTAAGACCGGTTCTCACAGATTATTAGAGATGGGTTGATCGGGATGTGAGAATTAGCCAGTAAGGGCTAGGGCTAAAGGGCCAAGCAGTGATTAAAAGAATACAGTGTCCGTGTAATTATTTTGGGCATAAGCTAGCCGGGCAGGCGGCCGGGGGTGCTGAGAACGCAGCCCTGCCGCCCCTATTACTTCAGCCCACCACCTGCTTCCAAATAAATACATGGAGACTTATGAATGCCTGGCTTTAGCTTGGCTTGTTTCTAGCCAGCTTTTCTAACTTAAATTATCCCTTTTCTCTTTAACATTTTGTCTCTGGTTGATGTCTCATTCTGTTGCTATCCACTTCATTATTTTGAGACAGGGCCTCTTTCTGAACCTCGAGCTCACTGATTAGGTCAGGATACCTGGTCAGCAAGCTCCAAGGAATCCTTCTGACTCACCCCACACTTCATGCTGTAATTACAGGTATTACCAATGTGTTGTGCCTGGTTTTTAAAGTGAGTGATTGGGATCAAACTGAGGTCTTCATTCTTACAAAACAAGTACTTTACCTACTAAGTCATCTCTCCAGGCCCATTTTTGGTATCGGCTTTACTATATGTTGTCTTTGTATAATGAAGATTAACCCAGGTTACTCATCTTTAATCTAATGATTGAGTTAATAGTCTCATGATCACTAAATCACTTCAAAATTGCTTCAAGAGTTTTGGTTTCCATCCCGTCCACTAGCTCAGGGAACATTGCTGAATGGGGTGGGGGCGGGGCAGGAAGGAAAGAATATATGAACCATAAGCAAGGAAAGGGGCTGCAAGATGCTATCTTCTGGACATGCAATCGTAACCTCCCAACAACTGCATATGACTGTACGGGATCTGTAAAAAAAAAAAAAGGCCCATCAACAGCCAAGCATGGATGGAGGAGGAGATCAGGGAGCCCTATCCCTTACTGTTGATCTACTACTGCTTATTGCCAGATTCAGGGAGCGGGCAACATTGCCTTCAGTTGTATATATATTGATGCCCCTCAAACCTCACCCCTGCTCCAATGGATAGTTCCAATGCAGGGTTAATACAAATGGTCCTAGTAAGACTACATAGGTACCAAAACAAAACTAAAGGACATGAATCTGGTACAGTGACTAATAGAGTGAGGTGGGGTTGAAAGGGATGAAGAGGGATAAGAAAAGAATGGGAGGTGAGTAATCAGAATGCATTATGCATGTATTAAACTATCAAAGAACTAATTCAATTGTAAAAAAGAGATTCGGTTTTAAAACCAGCAGCATGGTATTGTTTAAACATCCATTTATAGACTGGAATAAAATGGCAGCATACAAATAGCTGTGATACCTAGGAAACAGAAAAGCCCATAATAAATCTTCAGTGTTGCTTGATTCTCTTTATCACTCCTCCAGAAACTTAAGAAAATAAATTCATTACAAGGACCCAGGAGCCATGTTTCAAATATGCTCTAAAATGATAAAAAAAAAGCTGTTTTTAAGATGCACTGACTAGAATAGAAACATTTATGATCAAGAAATCAACAACTCTCAGAATAGGGTTAACAACACAATTTACAGATCGTGTACATTTTGGTCCTCAATCAAGGTTTGCTGACAACTCAAAATTATTTCATTCTTCTTATGTGGAGTCATTTTGTATGAAATCACTCAAGGATACAGTCATCTTACTCAAAAACATCCTGTGAATCTTCAGGAAGCAAACTACGTGTGAATAACACAGGCAATGTTCCCTTTAAGTCGCCTCCAGAACATTTCAAGAACTCTCAGCCGTTGATATTTGGAGAGTGTTACAATTATTTCAATCATTAAAAAAGATTTCAGATTTTGAAACTTTCAGAAATTTGTCCTGTAGCTTTCTCTAGAAATCTAACAGTAAAGGCATTCCTATAATTTGGTTTTTTTGTCATTGATAGACTCTCAATATCAAGACTGAAATAATAACATGACTGCAATGTTAGGCTCGTGCTCATTTGATATGACCCAGGTGCTGAGGGCATAGATTATAGAGCAATCCAAAGACACTGCTATTTGAAACCTCTTTAGAATTTAACAAGCTTCTTTCAAAGCTGGTAAAACTCGTTGGGATGCTCATGGGTAAACTGAGAAAGAAGGGCATGGGAATTTGAGTAGCTTAGAAAACACCTTACTGTTCTGTTGTGTATTTGTGGGTCTCTTTGGGAAAACCCCTTAACAGTTCTGACACTTAGCTTTCCTATTTTTAAATGGAAGACAAAATCTAAACTCAAGATGGGTGTGGTGACACACACCTGTAATCCCAGCACTGGGTGGGAGTGGAGGCAGGGGATCAGGAATTCAAACTTATCTTTGGCTATATATAGTGAGGCCAGCCTAGGACACATGAAACCCCATTTCAAAACAAAGCAATCTGCCTTTAAAGAGATATGTATAGAGCTAGAGAAACAACCAATGTAAAACGTGGCCTGTAGCCACTTGCTTTGCTAGCTCAGAGAATAGAACCTGACTATATAAGGTTGGGGACCAAAAGTTCATTTTTAAAAAATTATCACCAGAGACAAAATGGGTTTTACTCAGACTTAGCAATGGTTGCAAATAATCATTGGCACCGCCTTCTAATGCACCAGCTGACCTTAATTAAGTAGAGTTTTGCAAGAGAAGCTCAAGTACATGCCCCAGTTCTCAAGCCATCAGAAGCAACTATACTGGAGCATGGGCATTAATGCTTTTGGTCTCTAAGCAGAAACACATGACCAGCACCCCACAAAGATAACAGTGGGGCTAAGACTATATAGAAGGGTTCCCATTCTTGGACATAGAGACACTGGACCTCACCCCGGGGATTTCCACTCAGGAGATCTAGGCAACGTCACAAAACTCCTTTGGTGGTCCAAATTTAGTTTTGTTAATGTGCTTTTGTTGTTGTTACTACAGAATTAGTTTCCCAAGGGTTGATATTTATCTTTCTACAGCATACTCCAAAAGGTTTCAAAATGTAGGTGTGCTGTGGGAATTTGTTTCAGACTTAGGATTGGCTTTTAGTCCAAGACAGGCATTTCACATGCAAATATTGTTGCTATTTATAAAGTGACAGCTATTTGACCCTGGTGTCCTGCTTCCCAAGCACAGCTGTGTGGTTTTGTCTTGTGGAGTGATTAGGAATGTCACAGTCAGTTGGAACTAACATGCCAACTTGGGATAAATCTGTCTTAGTTTTCATATTGATTGAGAATGAGTGTAATACTGACAGAGGTACAGGCAATGGGTTAGATAGGACGTAAGCAAGGACCACGGCAACTGCATCTTGGTGTCTTTGTCTATGGTCAAACATGCTTGAAGTTGCGGTTAAGATATTCCCAGTATACCCGAAACTAAGGGCCTTTTCCCACATGTCTACACCCTGGAAGGCCCCATATCTTCAAAAGAGCTGATGTCATTACTATACCATTTGCATTATGGGGTGGATTTTTTTTTTTTTTTTGATTTTCGAGACAGGGTTTCTCTGTAGCTTTGGAGCCTGTCCTGGAACTAGCTCTTGTAGACCAGGCTGGCCTCGAACTCACAGAGATCTGCCTACCTCTGCCTCCTGAGGGCTGGGATTAAAGGCTTGCACCACCACTGCCTGGCTATAGGGTGGTTTTATTGTTGTTGTTTCCATGTGAATTTCTATAGTGACACACTAGAAATGTTTAGTTTATCAAATTTTCAGTTAGGTTGATTATTTACTAACTTACTTATTTACTTGCCTACTTACTTGAGACAGACTCCCACTATGTAGCCCAGGCAGACCTCAAACTGACAAGAAATTCTCCTGCCTCTGCCTCCCAAGCACCACCACACCGGGCTTCAGCATTCTTTCTTATACAGTCCAGGCCCAACTGCCCATGGATGGCACAGCCCACACTGCGTTGGGCCTTCTTACATCAATTACGCTGTAATAAAATGCCATGAACAAAAAAAGCATCTTGGAGAGGAAATGGATTATTTTAGATTACAGTTCCACACCACAGGTCATAACTGATAGAAAACAGGGCAGGCACCTGGCACAGAGGCCATGTAGGAGTGCTGCTTCCTGGCTTTCTTCCTTGTGGATTGCTCAGCCTGCTTTCTAATAGCACCGGGAACAATCAGCCCAGGAGTGGTACCACTCACAGTGTGTGGTGATGGAGGAGGGTCATCTGTCTATGTGTTACTTTCATTGGTTAATAAAGAAACTGCCTTGGCCCTTTGATAGGACAGAAAATTAGGTAGGCAGAGTAAACAGAACAGGATGCTGGGTAGAAGGCAGTGAGGCAGACACAATGAAGCTCTGGCTCGAGATGGATGCAGGTTAGAATCTTTCCTGGTAAGCCACCACTTCGTGGTGCTACACAGATTACTAGATATGGGTTAAAACGAGATGTGAGAGTTAGCCAATAAGAGGCTAGAAATAATGGGCCAGGCAGTGTTTAAATAAATACAATTTGTGTGTAATTATTTTGGGTATAAAACTAGCTGGAGAGCTGGGCGGCGGGAAGCAGCTCACCACTCTCATCACTATAGTGTGGGGCTCTCCCACATCAATAAAGAAAACACCCCACAGGCTTGCTCATAGGGTGATCAGGTAGTGGCATTTTTCTCAATTGATGGGCCCTCTTTCCAAATGACTCCAGATTTGTGTCAAGTTAACAAAAACCAAACCAGAACAATTATTAATCAGGAAAATAGCCCCCACAGACCAGACTGAAGGAGGCAATTCCTTAACTGGTGCTCCTTCTCCAATGTGCTCCCCAAAAACCTTTCCTGGATTCTCACAGCAGCAGGCCTTAGCTGCTGTCTAGGTTTCCTTCAATCCTGCTGCCTGCATGCCATCACAAACAGTGCCATGTGGGACTCTGACACATTACTAAGTTTGGCTACCAGTTTGAGATGCTGCCTGGCACCCCAGCTTCTATGTGCTGGCTGTAAAAGATTTTGCCACAATGAGTCCTGCTCCCCTCTGTCAAAAATGGTTTTTGTTAAAAAAAAATTGTATTCAATAAATTCTGGTCATTTTCTTCTTCCCCAGTTCCTCCCATATCCTCCCTACCAACCCAACTCCAACCCCTTTATTTCTCTCTCTCTCTTTACAAAACAAATAGCCAAATTAAAAAAAATTAAACAAGGATTCTTTTTTTTCAAAGATGAAGAAAAAACACACACAATGAAAACCATAATATACAAGCAAAAGACAAAGAACACCCCCCCCAAAAAAAAATCCCTAAACAAAGCAATATGAGACCAAAAAGTCTACTAAAATAACACTGAGTTTGTTTGGTGTTGGTCCTCAACTGATGGGCATGAAGTCTACCCTTAAGTATAATTAGACACTAGTGAAGAAAACTCATTTTCTTTTGCAAGAGGTGTCAACTGCAGATAGCTTCTTCGTTGAGGGGGGGAGCAGTGTCTACTACCTCCTCTCGGTGCTGGGGCCTCGTCTAGGTTGAACGCGGACAGGCCCTGTGAGTGCTGAATGAGGCTATCTATTGTTAATCACAGCTGATTTTCCAGTCCCTGATAACTAGCTTCAATTGTTCCAGAAAAAAAAAATGTTCCAGAAGGTTTTACTTCTACAGATTCTTAACCCAAGATACCACACAAATGGCTCTGATGGAGTTTGCTTCCCTTTGAAACTTCACAAGCCAAGTCTCCAGTTGTCTGAACCTCTCCTCAACATCTCTATCTTCCAAGATCGTGAAGTCCTCAGTATTCAAAAGCCTTTTTGAGCAACAAAGCTTCAAAATCCTTCCACAATCCCTCGCAAAGCCAACATGGTCAGGTTCAGCGCTGCACATTGCTGGTACTGATTTTGTCTTATATACTTTTCCTTTTGCTGCGATAAACACCATGGCCAAAAGCAACTTGAGAAGCAAGGAGTTTTTTTGGCTTACAGTTTATATAGTTCATCATCTGGGGAAGCTAAGGCAGGAACTCAGGACAAAAAACTGAAGCAGAGCCCATGAAGGAATGTTGTTATACTGGCTTGCTCAGCTACCTTTCTGATACAGCCTAGGCCCTCTTGCCCATGGATAACACTGCTCACTGGGCCTTCTTACATCAATCATTAATCAAGGCAGTGCCCCCACAGACATAGCCACAGTCCAGACCAAATAGAGGCGATCATCCTTGCCAAGTCAGCTTGGCCTACGTGAGACCAGGGTGGGGTAGGAGTGGGGGGGGGGTAATCAGGGTGGGGGTGTCTCATTGAAGTCTCATTCTCAGTTGAGGTTCCTTTTTCTATGATTCTTAGTTTTATAAATGGATCGGTCTAGGATTCCTTTTTGGGTGTCCCCTGCCCCCCACTCCCTCTGCCACAGCCCATGTCATGTATTCCAGACTGACCTCTAACTTGCTATATATTTAGGGATGATGCTGAACTCCTGATCTTCCTGTTCTACCTCCCAAATGTTGGGCTTACTTGGGTGAGCCCCCCCCCCCCCCCGTACCCGATTTAAACCATGCTGAGGTAAAAACAGAGTTTCCCATAGACTGTATAAGCATTTTACCATCTGAGTTAGATCCTTGGGCCCTTGGAGCTTGTTTCCAGAATAAAACACACATTCTGACTGAACACACACCGTAAATGGGTCATTAGTTTTCCTCTATTCCACTCCATCAATTTTGTCTGCACAGCCACGGAAAAGCACATGCTTATTACTGAAGGCCTCCCTCACATTACCATAATTGGCTGCACAGATACGCTAGATGTAAAGACTGTTAACTTTAAACCTGCACAAGAGATGTGCTCAGGATGTTTTTAGCTGCTCTGGGGTATATTATGCTACACAGCAAGAAGTCTTGTTAATTCGGGGAATCTAAGTTTAACAACACATTAATGACACAGGACAGCAAATCTATGGGCTATCTCATACTCAGAGCATCAGTAACAGTGACAAACTCCCTCTTATTAAGATGACTATGGTATTTACCCACGTACCTACACAGAATAAACAGTGCCCAGCGAGGAAGGGGTTACTTCAAACTGTGTCAAAGTATTTCACCTAGCCTATAGGTGGTCCTTTTCCAGAAATATTCTCGTTAACTAGCTCTGGCTCTACAAAAACTTCCTATTGGCCAAGAGTGGATCACATGGTCACGTCTAGCTTTCTGCAAGAGAAAAAAAGGATTGCGGGATTAGTTTAGATCTATATTTCTCAGCCCTGCCTGTGTCTTGACGTCACCTGGAAGCCTTGGAAAGAAAATTACAATGCCTGGCAACAGTGTGTCTCCAATATTCCCCTGCTGTTTCAAATGTATCCCCGAAGTGAATGCTACTGTATCAGCCTAATTAAGTTTTGCTGCTGCCCGCTACCCTTGTGGGGGGTCCATTCTGTGCTGGAGTAGAGCAAACACGGGAACAAAAACGAGGCTTTGACGCCAAGGCTTTGACGCTGAGGGTGCAGAACAGGGTTTGCAGCCACAGGAACTGGGAAGATTGAAGCAAGAGGCTCTGTTTGAACTCAAGAGTTCCAGACCAGCCTGGGCAATACAGCAGACTCCGTCACAAAACAAAACAAAAATGTAACTGATAAGAATAGGGCTGGGACCCAACATTGTCATGTTGGAAGTACTTTGACACATTTTAGTTTCCAAGATTATTGTGACAGTACCATCTTCCTAGGTAAAAATAAGGACGTGCGCCACCACTCTTCCACGCTAGCTTTATCACGGTAGTCAGAAGGCTCCAACTTGCTTGCTTAGTGCTTTGCCATCCTAGAAGCTAGGAGTGATGTATATACTATGGCTGATGTTTCTAGCCTCTAAGCACCCAGGAGGCTCAATATTTATTACATGAACAAATGAGAGACCAGGTGAGCTAATAGGAAATGCCTAACATTAAGCATTTACCCAGCATTTATATGCCAGGTACTAAATAAAGCCATACAAACTGAATGCTTTACCTACTCCTTCTAAAGTAGGAGCCACTCTTTTTTAAAGCCATTTTTTTTTCTTTAGTATAACAAAACCATCTCACAGAGACTAATTACTTGTCCAAGGTCACATACCAGAAAGTGATAATCATAGGACTGGGCCTCACAGAGACTAAATTACAGACTTTAGTGAGTTCTTCGTCTTTTTCACCCATGAGGGCAAAGGGTGGGTCATTTGGGTAAGAGATGGAAACCTTTCCAGTGGATCCTAACCCAAAAAAGGGGGGGGCAAGACTGTTACCATTCTAACAATTAGACACACACACACACACACACACACAGAGAGAGAGAGAGAGAGAGAGAGAGAGAGAGAGAGAGAGAGAAAATCAGACATATGTGATATATAGATATGTCATTCTTGCATTTTATAGAAAAGGGCAGAGAAAGAGACCAGTGACCTAAGATAGAAATGAATAGAAACAGAAGAATTCACTTCCCCCCAAAGGTTAGAGCATGGAACGGAACTTTCCGTTCCTGAACAAGAAAAACCAAAAGACTTCAGCTATGGTTTACACGTGACAAGCAATTACCTGTGCTTCAGCGCTGGCCCTGCAATTTGCAGAGAACACTCTGAGCATCTACTGCCCACATCCCTGGAGAATCAAGGCTCCAGTTCTGGCTTACCGACGATATTATCTTAGATACAAGTCATCATTTGGCCATTTTCCCCAAACCTGTCCCTCCTCTTCCTATCTGGCCAGTGCAGCCATCACTCACCCAGCTTCTTAAGCTACAAAACCTGGAGGTCTCCCAAGATTCCTCCCTCCCTCCCTCCCCTCCTTCATATCCAATTGGCAACTGAGTTTTATGGATTCGATTTCATAAATCTGCAGCCTGTTCATTCATTCATTAAATATTTATTGTGTACCAGGAGTACACAATGATGGACTGGATGAGACACCCCCAACCTCCAGCTTCCAGCAGCTTCCCATCTTAATGGGGGCATTTTGCAAATGAAGAGAACCCATTCATCAGCCAGAGCAGTCAATGCAAGAAACAGGTAAGTAGAGGGCTGGGAGGGGATACTGGGGGTACGTAATTGTAATTCATGTCACCCCAACGTGTGGCTACGACAAGGGGTTCTCTTGGAAGTGCCCAAGTGGCGATGTGAAAGATGTGTGCCATGTACCGAGAGAGGGGAGGAGTGGCGCAGGAGGGGGGAGGGGAGGCGAGTGAAAATTTCTGGAAGCAAGAGGCAAGAGCAGAATAGTGTGGGAAACCAGGCAGTTCACTAAAACTGCAGGCAGGCATTAACCTCCCTGCCGCTCGGCTCTGCTCTCTAGCCAGGTCTTCATCCAGTAACTCCACAGCTCAGGGGCTTTGCACTCTAGAAGAAACCAGCCAGCTCCGCCCTCCCTGTCGCTGAAGGTCTACGCTGCAAGTCTCCCATCCCCTGATCACTGATTCACGGAGCATTTACTGAACTCCACCTCTGGGCAGGTACCCTGTTAACAACGGGCTCAATGAGGCTTCCACTCTACAGGTTTTGAGCCACTGAAGACAGATCGCGAGGGAGCAATTCAGGAGCGCTGGAAACTGACATATAAGATGTTAACGACCCTTTAAAGACCCATCTGCCTTGCTGCCCACTGCTCACTTGGGGCCTCCAGGCCTGCTACCTGCTGGTCCTTTCCGAAGGATGACAGAGTGTTCTATTCACTGGCCGGAATGTCTCCTCCCCTCGCCCAAGGCCATTGCCCGACTCCGGCCAGCTCCAACACCGCGTCCTTCTCGCGTGGCCACACTCGTCGGCGCGCAGCACCGCTGAGAGGGCTGATGCGCGCGCGCGGCCAGGAGGCTCCTGGGGGCAGACGCCACCCACAATCCCCGGAGCCTGGTGACTACCCCAGAGCCGCCGTCTCCCTAAGAGACCCCCACGCTCTGGCCGGAGAGCACGCGCCGGAGGTGACGGCCCCGCGCACGCGTGGGCGCAGCCTGGAAGCCGCGGGGACCCTAGCCCATGGGAACAAGAGGGGACGTTCTGCAGGAAGACCTCGGTCGCGGGGTCTTGGTCCCCGCCCGCACCCCTCCCGGAGCCCCAGAGGGAGAGGGCGGGGACGACCCCTGGCGGGGATGGGGACGCGCGCCTCCAACGCCACGGCCCAGGTCCCCTCAGCGGCGCGGGGTGGCCGGAGGAGGGGCCGAGGGCGGGGCGGTCATAGCCTCCGCCACTCTGGGTCCCCCCCGGTGGCGGAGCGCCGCCTTCCCGGTCGTCCTCCCTTACCACGCGCGCTCCACCCGCCCCGGAGCCTCGCCCTCCGCCACGATGAGCAAATGAGCGCGAGCGAGGGCATGAAATTTCAATTCCACTCTGGGGAGAAAGTGCTGTGCTTCGAGCCTGACCCCACCAAGGCGCGAGTGCTGTACGATGCCAAGGTGCCGCCGCGGGGGGGACAGGGAGGAGGCACGGGTCTGGGCCCCGGGGATGGGGGGCAAAGGGGCCAGCGGAGGACAAGTGGCTTGGAGCACTGGACAGCCACCAGGGTGCGCCTTGGCCCCGGAGAGCGGCCCGGGACGGCAGGGGACGCTGACGAGACGCTTAACGCGCTCAACTACCCTAAACTTGGAAGGATCCGCGACCCTTCTGTTTCTACTTCCGCTTCCGGTCGTGTTGCGTCACTTAGCGGTTGCTAGGCCGGGATGGTACTTTGATCGCTGGGCGCCAATTCCGGCGCCCGGTGTAGGAGGACTGTCGCCTGAGGCCTCTGCTTTTGCGATAAGTCCATGTCCGCTGCGGTTCAGCGCCGTGTGGGCTCCCTAGAGGACACCCTGACCAATTGACCCACCCACGTCCTCAACCCCTCAACCCTGGCCTCAGTTTCTTGGCAGCTGTCAGGAGGCGGTGTCATGGTCCCGGGACCCGAGTCCAGTTTAAGATCACAGGCAGTGAACTACCACCCTGGGGGAGGGGTGGCAGGAAGGGGCTCGGGGTTGCTCAATCGCTTTGACATTCGCAATTTCTAAAGGATTTGTAGGAGACCGACAGGGCTAGGAAAGAACTTAGCATTGCCTTTATCCAGCTCAGTCAGCCGGGGCTGAACTGTATCTTGCAGTTGTCAGTTTTTAAGTGGAGGGCAGGAGTGGGCACCTAAGTGCTCCGGTGCCCAAGAGGGTGAAAATCAGCGCGCTGGGGGTCGGGGCGAGTGTTAGTGTTTCCAGCCACCAAGGCGAAGTCCTTGGTGGCGGAGACAACTTGGAACAGCCCCAGGTGCGTCTTTAGCGATGTTTAAGTGGTGCTGTCCTGTGGGCCACCCCAAAGTCTGGGCTGGATTATGTCCCTTTGGTGTCTCCTGCAACTCTTATCACTGTTTAAATTCTTTTGCCATCCCTCAAGCTTGCTGCGTCGCTAGGGGAGGGAAGGACACGCTGTTTGATTTGTTCCAGAAGTTCCCTCCGGAGATGCAAGGCTATTAAGGGGAGGGGGACGGAAGGGGAGAGTTGTGGAAGTCTCTGGCTAGTTTGACTGGACACCGGACAAGGCAAGGCCAGGGTGACTACAACTCCCAGAGGTCTCAGGGCTGCTATTTCTAGTCTGGGTCCTAGGTAATGACAAATCTACCGACCAATGGCTTCAGAAAGCTTCACCCGGTCTCAAACTCAAGAGACCAATCGTGGGTTGGTTGGACGGATGTTTCCTATTTTGAGGCAACCACTCAGGCAAAAGAAAAAAATATATGTTGAAGAATGTTACAACCCTGCTCTCGATCTAAAAAGGGAACAAATTCTTTTCCTTTAAAAAGGGACTGTGATCTAGGTTTTTTTTTTAAAAAAAAAACTTATAATTTTAACATAATTATTGGTTTATTGTGCCACTCGTGAGCAGTTATTTCCTGGTTTCAGATCGTCGATGTTATTGTCGGGAAAGACGAAAAGGGCAGAAAGATTCCAGAATATCTGATACATTTTAATGGTTGGAACAGTAGGTGAGTGAACTTGCTACAATCAGACTAAATATTAATTGCCTTTGTAGCATACTAATTTTGTAACTTTAAGATTTAGAAACACTTGTAAAAAAGTTTAATTTCCTGCTTCTGCTTTGTTCGGAAAGCTTTCATATTCTGAGGCATGCTTACTTTAAATCAGCTATGTTTGGATTACCTGTGGGTAATCTGTGGAATCCCTGGTGACCGGAACTGAGTTCGTTTTGTGCTTCTTTGATGCCCTCCTGGTGATTTGGAAGTCTTCATATAGCTTTCTAAAATGTCAGCAACTACGGGGCACTTGTTTGTGATGCTTTTCAGGATTCGTTTCATTTGATTCAAAATACTGACTTTTACTTTTACATCCTCTTCCTTTTTCCAACTAGTTGGGATAGATGGGCAGCCGAAGACCATGTGCTTCATGATACAGATGAAAATCGGAGGTTACAGCGTAAATTGGCCAAAAAAGCAATAGCTCGCCTGTAAGGATACAAAAACTTTGATGGAAGTGTTATTCAGTATGTTTTTATTAAAAACTGTTTTGGATTTTATGATATAAAAGTAATAAAGTGACAGATTTCAGTCATCTTACATATTTAAAGTAAATGAGTTTCTATAGTATTATACAGGACTCATAGATGTTTTCCATAATGAGTCGTATCCATTTGGTAGTGAGTATTACCATTATGTTTTAAAATTTGATTTAAGAATGATTATTTATCATGTCCTCTGTGGATTCCAACTCCTATACGAGACTGAAAGTTTATTTTAATTGTGTTTATTGTTTTCAGGAGAGGTACAGGAAAAAAGAAGAGACGCTGTAGGTTACCTGGTGTTGACTCTGTCTTAAAAAGTGTGCCGATTAAAGAAAAACCTCAAAATGACGAAAACTGTGAGTGCCTTTATTTTCCTCAACTAAAACCATTTTCATGTAATCTTTTTAGACCTCAAGATTGAGAGAAAGAGTCATTGAAATTATAGACAGGGAAATAGTGCAAACTCATAACATACAGATGTTCTCCAGTTTTAAGATTTTGTTGACTTTATGGTGGTATGAAAATATACTATTTTCGTGTTCCAATTTCAGTACAATATACAATAAAATGCATGAGATATTTAACACTGCCATAAGGTAAGCGTTGTTTCAATGAGTTTGCCCAATTGTTGGCTAATATATGTGTTCTGAGTTCCTTAAGAGTAGTCAGCTGTGATATTCAGTACGCTGCCTGTATTTTCATCAATTTAGGTGTGACTCTATCGTAAGTGAAGGAGCAGCTTTGTACTATGCGCTTGGTTTATTTTAGGTTAATTACAGAGGCAGTCAATCTGATCAGTCAGCATGTCGGTATAAGACTCTCTCAGAGTCTCAGCAGTGAGCACCTTCATCTCAGCCTGCGAGCCCGCACAGATCCTTTCTCACAGTCCATTTTCTTCTTGATACCTCCAGGGCCTTGCCACCACTTATGACTCCAACAGTGAACCATAGGATCCTAGCTGGTGAAACCCTTTCAGATCATTAGCTCGTGTGATTTTTGTATCCATTGAAATTGGAGTTATATTTATCAAAATAAGTTTCTGTTCCGAAAGGTACAGTATTTGTGTTTAGGATTTAAAATGTATGCAGAACTACAGATGGTTCTTCTTAGTCAAGTGCATGCGCCACCTAAAAATGTGCAAATGTAAGGAATTGTCAAAGAATATAATATGAGTTTGTCTGATGTTTTTGTTTTATGTAGCAATAAGCAGTACCTGTCGGGACAGCTGTGGCAGAAAGAATGAAGAACTGAAAGAACATCGCCAGCGGCGTATTAAAGTAAAGACTAAAGCGGTACTAAAAAGTTTGTATTGTAGAAGCTTTGATGTTTATGGTAGTGGCAA
This sequence comes from Microtus oregoni, assembly GCF_018167655.1. Lineage (NCBI taxonomy): Eukaryota > Metazoa > Chordata > Mammalia > Rodentia > Cricetidae > Microtus > Microtus oregoni. Next base: position 482,865 of record NW_024544756.1, read on the forward strand.
AATTCTCAGGTTAGGAGTTCTTTCCAAAAGACATACCTCTCAGACCAATAGTATGAATTTATTGTGACATTTTAAGAAAAGACAGTGTGTTTATAGTCACTGTGTGAGCATCATTTACTTTTTATACCCACGGAGTATTTCCACAAAGCGTACATCTTTTTAAAGTAAGATTGTGAACTGCATTTTATAGTGATTCATTTTTAATGGTGCATAACAGAGATTGGCTTTTGCTTGCTTCCAAATTGGACATAAACCCCAATGATAATCATACATGAGGAAGAAACAAAAGTGAATGTAGTAATATGGGTGGCAGGGCTGCGTTCCCAGCACCCCGGCCACCTGCTCGGCTAGCTTATGCCCCAAAATAATTACACAGACACTGTATTCTTTTAAGCACTGTTTGGCCCTTCTGCCCTAGCCCTTACTGGCTAATTCTGATATCCCGATCAACCCATCTCTAATAATCTGTGAGCACCGGTCTTACCGGGAAGATTCTAGCCGGGCGCCATATGAAGTAATAAGGGTGGCGGGGCTGCGTTCCCAGCACCCTGGCCGCCTGCTCGGCTAGCTTATGCCCCGAAATAACAACACACAAACTGTATTCATTTAATCACTGCTTGGCCCTTTAGCCCTAGCCCTTACTGGCTAATTCTCACATCCCGATCAACCCATCTCTAATAATCTGTGAGCACCGGTCTTACCGGGAAGATTCTAGCCTAGTCCATCCTGGGTCGAGCTTCATGGCGTGTGTCTGCCTGGGAGCTGGGAGTATGGTGTCTCCCGGTGGGGTCTCTGAGCTCACTTCCTCTTCCTACCAGCATTTTGTTCTGTTTACTCCTCCCACCTATCCTCTAATTAATAAAATGGGCCAGGGCAGTGCCTTTATTAGCCAATGACCTTCCTCCATCAAGTGAACTTGTAATGTAGTTAACGCTGTGAAAAACACTTGAAAATGTGGCATAGTATCTTTATGTCTTGTCCTTTCATAGAGGACATGTGGCATGATGTGACTATTGTGATGTAACTAGCTTTGTTGCATAGCAGACTTTTCTGTGGTGACCTCTCCCACTGTTCACATTAACTAAAAATAGAACTGTGATATTGCAGAAAAAAAAAGTATTGTCGCTGCGCTCAAGAAAAGACATGGATGAAAGAACAATAACCATAGATATCCCTGAAGTTCTCAAGAAGCAGCTTGAGGATGACTGTTACTATATCAACAGGAGGAAACGGGTATGCTGGAGGAATGGATTCTTTGGGATGCTTCTACTTGACTGTATTCTGTAGTCCCAGTGTCAAACACCAGGCCATATAAAAAGACTGTAGTTTCATGTCCAGTTTTCTACTCAGTCCAGTGTTGGTGATGGTTTTTCTGTTAGCTCTTTGACTCTTCTGGGAGCCCGCCACTCAGCTCTGAAATAAACACACATAGAGAGGCTTTTTCTTTCTTATAAATGCCTGGCCTTAGCTTGGCTTGTATCTTGGCAGCTTTTCTTAAATTAACCCATCTGCCTTTTGTCTCTGGGCTTTTACCTTTCTCTATTTCTGCATATCTTTCTTCTTACTCCATGGGTTGTTGTAGAGCTGGGTGGCTGGCCCCTGAAGTCCTCCACTTCTCTTTCTCCTACATCTCTCCTCACAGATTTCTCTTCCAGTTTATTCTCTCTGCTTGCCAGTTCTGCCTATCCTTTCTCCTGCCTTGCTGTTGACCGTTCAGCTCCTTATTAGAGCAGTCAGGTGTTTTAGGCAGCCAAAGTAACACAGCTTCACAGAGTTAAACAAATGCAGCATAAAAGGATGCAGCACAGCTTTGCATCATTAAACAAATGTTCTACAGCATAAACAAATGTAACTCATCTTAAACTAATATTCCACAGCAGTCTAGTTATAAGATTGACTAACAGTGGTGCTGGGTTCTTGCATAACTTAAGACTTGGATACCTTATACTGTTCATTTGAGCCCCTCAGGGAGCTTTTCAGAATTCTGATACCTGGGCTTCATCTGAGATTAAGATTTAAGCCAGGAGTGATGGCATACACCTTTAATCCCAGCATGCAGAAGGCAGAGGGAGGTAGAGATTACTGTGAGTTCAAGGCCAGCCTAATCTACCTAGAGAGTTTCAGGAAAGCCTGAACTATTTAGTACACCCTGTCTCAAAAAGAGAGCTGATAAGATTGATTAGGATTTAATTGCTAGGGTAGGGGCACATCTCTTGGTAATACTTGGAGAGATTTCCCCAAATTTCTTAATACAATGCTAAGCCTGAGAATCACCACATCTGTGTATTCAAGACAATAAGACAATAGTAATATATGAGTATGATCAGTGGATGGAAGGAATATTAAAGAGCTTCTAGACATATTTAATTGAGAAGTTCGTACGCAGAATTCACAAAGTTAAACTGATAGAGCCATTGCTATTCCTACTTGTAATATATGTTTGATTATAATGGGATGTGTGTATTAGATGTTTATATTTTTCTTAACAGTTAGTGAAACTTCCATGCCAGACCAACGTCATAACAATTTTGGAATCCTATGTGAAGCATTTTGCTATTAATGCAGCCTTTTCAGCCAGTGAGAGGCCTCGTCACCATCATGCCATGATGCATTCACATATGAATGTGCACTATATCCCAGCAGAAAAGAAGTGAGTGATGGGGGGGTCTTTGGATTCTGTCTTTGGTTTTGTTGTTGTTATTGTTAGGTTTCTTGTTTAGTTTTGGAGTGTGTGAGTGTGTGTGTGTGTGTGTGTGTGTGTGTGTGTGTGTGTGTGTTTGTGGTACAGGGATTGAATTTAACTAGCATTAGCCTAGCATGCATGAGGGTTAAGCTATACCCTCAGCTTTTTCTTTATATATTACAGTTTTGAAGAAGGGATCATTCTCTTTGTTCAGTTTTATTGAATGCATCTCTTATTTCATAGCTGATTTGCTGCTTATTCATTCAGTTGTCAGTGTGCATGAAACTATTGTGATTTTTGTGAAGTGTTTGCTAATTCCACATGAGACCTGGCTTGATTATGCATCTCCTTGTCACCAAGACCAATATTTTCAGGGATACCACTTTGGACAAGAACTGTCTACTTGAGGATGCAGAATGGCAATGAGAACTGGATAGAAGGCTGCTTATGACTGATCAGATCAGTTTTTAAAATGAATTTATGTATGCATGTGTTTGAGTGCATATGGGCTATGGCATCCATTTGAAGGTGAGAGGACAACCCGTGGTGTAAAGTCCTCACTTTCTGCCTTGCTTAGGACAGTCTCTAGTGTTCACTGCTGGATCCACCACCCTGGCTAGCCTCTGAATTGCCAGAGGTTTCCCCGCAGGAACTCTGGGATTACAGATTTGTACACTACTGCATCTAGTTAAGTGGATGTTGGGGATCCAGACTCAGGTTGTCAGGCTTGTACAGCAAGCGCTTTTTACCCACTGAGTCATCTCCTCAGCCCCAAATAATTCTTTATTCTAGTCAGAGTAGAGTTCCTCAAATCCTACTATACCGTCGTGACTTGGCAGGATCAGTGTTAGGGATGTATAGTATTACATTTGAACAGGAGCCAGGAGCACTGGGCTGCCAGGATGTCTTATGTTGTAATAAACCTGTTCATTTGTGTTATATGGATACATTTAAGTTATTATCATAGTGTCTGCACTTTATATTAGGGTCTATATTTCCATGTTTTTTATTATTAGCATCTATAGATTGTATTTATTCTTTTTATATGTAAGTGAATATATAAGGTTTTAAAAGTCTGCCCTCAGCTGCATGGCACCTATCTTTAATCCCAGCACTCAAGAGGTAGAGTCAGGCAGAGCTTTGTGAGTTTGAGGCTAGCCTGGTCTACATAGTGAGTTCCATGCCAGCCAGGACTACATGGTGAAGACTCTGCCTCAGAGTAAATACATAAATAATAAAGATAAATCTGCTCTCTTAAAAATATACTTTTATTGTGAAGTTTGGAAAATACCCGTGACTTTACAGAGTCTCTAATCTTTTCTTTCTCAATCCTCCTAGTGTTGACCTCTGTAAGGAGATGGTGGATGGATTACGAATTACCTTTGATTATACTCTCCCATTGGTTTTGCTCTATCCATATGAACAAGCTCAATATAAAAGAGTGACATCATCTAAATTTTTTGTTCCTATTAAGGAAAGTACCACCACAACTAATAGGTGAGTTAGACAACATGGAAGTGTGCCTTCATCTTCGGGTGACTGAGTTCTTTTTTTGCAGTATTTGATCTGCTGCTATTGGGGGCCTGAATGGAGGAAGGGAAACCACAGGGTCTTCTTACTGTTGCTTTCTGTTTATTTATGGGTTAGCTAGATCCTCACTCCTGTTCTCAATGGGTGTGTAAGATTTTCCCAGGGAAACATTTCAGGGTAGTCAAGCATAATGGCACATGCCGGTGAGGCAGGAGGACTGCTATAAATCTGGGGACAGATGGTCTCTAGAGGGGAGTTCAGCAAGACCAGGACAAACAAAAGATTCCTGGGTAGATAGAACTTTGTCAGTGGATCCTGAGCAGCTGTCCCGTCTTCCAGAAGACAGTGAAGAGGGTAAAGGCAACATGGGCCAGAAGGGTGGGAAGCAGAGGTACAACTGACATCCTTCATTGCTGTTAGCTATGTGATTTGGGTCAGTGTTTATAGAGCCTCTTGCCTACTATTTGTAGTATGGAATGAATGCCTGTCTCCCTGGTTCATGATATTGTTCACAAGGGGCCAACAACCTAAGTTTTAGGTTAGTTCCCTACTTTAGTTTTAGCCCTAAGTTTAGGTTAGTTCCCTACTTTTCTTTCATTTCTACTTTTCTTCCTTCTGTATCTAAGAGTACTTAAGCCTGTTCTCTGGCAGGGGGTGTGAGGATGGATCCATCCTTACCTAAAGTCTTTTCCCTTAATCTGTCTAAGGCACTCTGCCATGCACTTTCCCTTCTCTTCCTGAATGTTGTACAAGAGTCTAAACACCAGTTCTCAAGTCTAGCTTGGTGAATGAATGAGTTTAACCAGGACTAGTTCTAGGAACATGTGCTACTTACAAGTAACTACAGCACTGAGGAACTACAGCCTCCTCCAGCCTCCCTCTCCTCAGCCCCCCTCTCCCCAGCCTCCCTCTCCCCAGCCTCCCTCTCCCCAGCAGGCGTCAACGGCTGAAGTATCCTCAGAAAGGGGAGGCCTCTGTGTGCTTTCTGGGCCCTACCACCTTTCACAAGGGAATATTAGTTATGAGCATCTCATGTGGGTCATCATAGCTGCTCTGATTCCACGATGGCAATGATCATAGCATGCTCAGAGGACTGAGTTCTCTAGCACTAAGAGTAGCATCCCTCTGTGTTTGACCACTCAGCATCTGCTCTCATCCACAGCTATCTTGCTGACTCTCATTTCCTGTGCCCTGCATTAGCTGCCTTTCTTCTCTCTCTCTCTCTCTCTCTCTCTCTCTCTCTCTCTCTCCACTCTGCCTCTCTACCATCTTTTTGGTGGCTTTTCTCTCTCTCTCCCTCCCTCCCCCTCTCTCCCTAACTCCCTCCCTCCCTTTCTACCATCTCTTTTCAGTGGACTCTCTCTCTCTCTCCCTCTCCCTCCCTCCCCCTCCCTCCCTCCTCTTTTCCCCATGTCACTTTCACCTCAGGCAGGAGGCCAGCAAAATGCACTGGGGACCTATGTTGAAGTCATGAGTGACCTGCTTCACACCTGATGATTCCCAGAGTCTGGGGTCGACTTTGATATGCTTATGCCGTTTTCACATCCTGGCAAGTTTTACATTTTGAAGACATTTTGTGATAGTCTTATTCCCTAGACCAGAATTTCTCTGTCCTAGGGCCAATCTTGTGTGATGTTGGACACTTAGCAGTATCTCCGGTCTCTAGCCACTAGACAACAGTATATCTTCCCACAGTTGTGTCAACCTTATAATATCACCAGACACTGGTAACTATTTTCTGGGCTAGGGCCAACCCCCACCCACAAAAGTGCTTGTTCTAAAACATATAGACGTGGTGTTTTCGTTTCTAATAACAGCTTGCCTTGCAGAGGTACAGTGACTTCATCTATTCAGGGACTGTTTAAGAAAATGGATGTTTGAGTATACTTGGGGGTATATGCCCCTCCCAGGCTGCTTTGTGAACCTGCCTTTCAAAGGTCTTACAGAAGACTTTCGAGGCTGCCAGTGACTCTGTCCTTCTTGCCCAGGAGCCAGGAGGAGCTGTCTCCTAGCCCGCCTTTGTTGAACCCATCCACACCACAGTCCACTGAGAGCCAACCAACTAGCGGTGACCCAGTCACTCCCAAGAGGCGCAAAGCTGATCCAGAAGCCCTGCAGTCTCTAAGGCGGTCCACGCGCCATAGCACTAACTGTGACAGGTTGTCGGAGAGTAGCTCCTCACCTCAGCCCAAGCGTCGGCAGCAGGACACATCTACCAACATGCCAAAACTGTTTCTGCACTTGGAAAAGAGTGAGTTTGCTGTAAGATCCCCAGGCAGGGGAAAGCCACTGTTTCCTTTGCCTTTAACCTTCCTAAGTGTATATAAAGGGTGTGCTATTCCTAGGACCTCAGCCAAATGCTAGAAGGCTACTTCATTTGAAGAAGAGGAAAACATCCATAGGAAGATGGAAAAGCAACTGGCTTGGGTAGCTCTGAGGATTGGGGAGCAGGTCTGGACTCCGTGTTTACGGCTGCTTTCCACACTCCCTCTCTGCTACTTGTGAGCTGGTGGAGATATTGAAATACTCAGGGCGAAAGGTGCTAGTAGATTGTTAATTTCTCTTCCTGTTTCCAAAACTTGAGGAAAGTATCCAAATCTGGGTTTAGCAGAGTTGTGGATATATACTTCATATGCTGGAAAATTCACCATTCCTGGTGTTTTTTTGGCATAATTAGAATGGTGCAGCCATTGCCAAAATCAGCTCAGATGCTTTCCTCACAGAACAAAAGACGTCCTCTGTGCATCTGCAGCCATTCACGTGTCCTTCCTTACCTCCCCTGGAAAGCACCAATCTAGGTAGCACTTTAGATTTGTTTATTTCAGACATTTTATGTAAATTTAATAATGTAAAATGTATGTACATGATTAATAAGTTAATGGAGTGAAAACTGGGATGGTTTTATTGGGAAATAAAATGCTTTTTTTAAAAGAAATTCTAAAACAGGAAGTTATATCTCCCTGCCTCCCAACCTACTCCAGGTTTTTTTTTTTTTTTTGGCATTATTGATTTAGGCAAAAGCACACATAAAGCTATATACATTTTTCAAGATTTATTTTTATTTTATGAGGATAGGTGTTTTGCCTGCATCTATGTCTGCATACCATGGGGGTGCCTGGTGTCCTCAGGCACCAATGATGTGTCAGAATCCCTGGAACTGAGTTAGAGAGAATTGTGAGCTGCCATTGCCATGTGGCTGCTGGCAATTGGAGAGACTCCAGTGCTGTTAGCCTTGGAGCCATCTCCCCCATCCAAGTTAATCGTTTTAAATATTTATTTATTATGTATACAATATTCTGTCTGTGTGTATGCCTGCGGGCCAGAAGAGGGCACCAGACCCCATTACAGATGGTTGTGAGCCACCATGTGGTTGCTGGGAATTGAACTCAGGACCTTTGGTAGAACAGGCAATGCTCTTAACCTCTGAGCCATCTCTCCCATCCAAGTTAATCGTTTTAAAGTGACTAATTTAGTGGCCCTACTTTTTAAATTTGTTGAGCTATAATCCACACTCCAGTTTTCCCATTTAATGTGTCCAATCCAGTGGCTTTTAATGTATTAACAGAGTTGTCCAGCCCTCTCTCAATTGGTTCCAAAACATGGGAAGTTCTCCCCCCAAAAACCCATACCCATTAACAGTCACCCCACCCATGCCTTCGTAGAACTATAAATCTCCTTTCTATCCCCAGATTTGCCTATTTTACATATTACATATGAATGAAATCACAATATCTGGCTCTATGATGGGCCCATTTCAGCTTAGCTTAAGCTTTGCAAGGTTGACTTATGTTGTAACATGTATCAGTACCATGTTAAAATTCCAGGTACTATCTGTTATAAAGATGAAGGCCATATTGGTGAAGGTTTGTAGCTGTTGAGAACTTATTTACATTGGTAGTCTAGTGGTTTTCGGGGTCCCGAGGAGTGTCTCTAGTTCGGTCACTCTGTAAGTTTATGGGTAAATAATTGTGACTTTCTCTTTGGCAGAGACGCCTGTGCATAGCAGATCATCTTCCCCCATTCCTCTGACTCCGAGTAAGGAAGGGAGTGCTGTATTTGCTGGCTTCGAAGGGAGAAGAACCAATGAAATAAATGAGGTAGAGTGTTTGATGTTCAGCTCCAAGAGTTCTCTTACCCATTGTAGTTGCTTACAATCCTAAGTCTTGTAGTATTATGTTGCTTTACAAGAAATAGGAGCAAAAGGATACAGAGGATTCTGCTTATTAGTCTGTTTCTGGTTTCAAATCTGAGAAAACCGCCAGGACTCCAGCTATACAAGTCGAATGACTTTTTCCTACAAAGATTGTTTAGCTGTTGAAAGACTTGTGTCTGTGTTCTGTATAACACATCAGTCGTTAATACTTTTATTCTGAAGAGTCTGAGAGTATGTATTTTAGGTTCTGTGTGTCACGTGATGCCTATGAAGACTAATCAACTGCATAGTAGCCGCAAACAATATGTAAATGAGATAGATGTACCGTGCATCAATAAACCATTATCGCGGACACTGAAATGTGAACAGCATATGATATGCAAGAGCTAAACATAGCCTTTTAGCTTTAAATCATTTAAAGGTTGTTCTTAGGTGCTATGGTCCTACAGAGAGGACCAGGAGATCCAGAAGATAAAGAGAATAGACAAAGAGAAGATAAGGATTGCCACCGGGAGTTCTTTCACAGGCTGTGTGTTTTACCACACAAGCGCTTTAAGAAATACAATGGGACAAAGTCAGCCGAAACTCACCCAGTGGACTTAGTGGGAAGCTAAGCAAACAGTGTTGCACAAAGGGAGTACAGGCTATCTTAAGAGCATTCCAGACCAAGTACACGGCGACCTTGAGACTGATAACCATAATCCCCTTGGTGGGCAGAGTTGGGTTCTTAGAATCTGAACTGTTCCTTCTCCATACTTACATCAGACCTCAGGAAGAGGCTCCCGGTTGAGCAGTTCAGCCCTCAACAAAAAGCATAAACATAGTTTGGGGCAATATAGAAATCCACATGGACAGTTGGATGAGATGTGAGCAGCAAGCTGTCGTTTCTGACTCACTTTTGACATTGATTCTCATCCACGGACAGTAACCTTAATAGCCATCCCTTTGAAAGCATGCTGAATGTCGCCATTGGGCCGGACTTTAAGCCCATCAACTTGAAGCCTTGCCACTACAGGCTTTGTTTTAAGTGAAATGGTATTTATATTTCTTTTTCTTTAAATTGGATTCTTCTCACATACACTAAATCTAGACCCCACAGTTACCCCTTCCTCCACTCTTCTCAGTCCCTTCTTTCATCCCCCTCTCTCCCACAGCTACTCTTCTATTTCCCCTTAAAAAAAAAAAAAAAAAAAAGCAAAGGCCACTTCCACATAGGTGAGTGCTGCCATCTAGTGGTTGATGGTAGAACAGGCCGCTTTGTGGTAAACAGTGGCATTCAGCAGGCTCTAGGGACCAAAGAATCCATAGTGACTTTAAGGACCTCTAGGACTTCTTCCACAGTGGGTTTTAACCAAGACTATTTATCCAAATCCATTATAACCCTTTCTTCTATTACTAGCCGCTGATTGGGAAGGGTCTGGATGAAAACATTGCTCGTTAAGATGCACAGGTGATTCCCATTGAGAACTTGTACTAATTGCAGATGCCTATCTGCGCCCTCTGGTCCACATTCAATGCCAAAGCAGTTCTAAGCTTCCCCTGTGGGAGCTGGGTTAGATTTCTGGTTGGTGTGAAGATGCTTGTACTGGCTGCCAAGGATGAGATAGGGAATTTACATGAAGGCTCCAAGGAGCTGAAATGAAGCTGGGGCCGTCATCCTGGAGTCCCACAGGACTGTGAATGTGTAGTTTATTTCAGGTCAACTATGCCAGCATCTCTGATGTCTTGGGGGGTGGGCACCCTTCAGCTTTTTTTCATAGAGGATTTCCTGCACCATTGGTTCTTCCATGTTAATAGATTGGACACACACTTTAATAAAAGCTGGTTTGCTGATTGAGGAAGGTACTGCGGAAATCCATCAGAGTTCCGAAAGACAGCTCTCACTTTAAGCAAAGACCCATGTTCATCCATAGTTCTGAAAATCAGAGTAAAGACAAGGAAACCAATGACCAAGTTGGAACTCTGAGATGATTCAAATTAGTTTCCATAATGATGCAAATAGCAAGGCACCAGGGACTCCCGATACTTTTGCTAGTGTTTCCTGATAAAGGAAAAGGGGCTAAGTGACTGTGGTGGTATGCACGGGAAATGTCCCCCAGAGGCTCATGTGTTTGAACACTGGCTCCCCAGCTGGTAATGCTGTCCAGAGAGACTGTGGAGCCTCTAGGAAGTCAAGCTTGCTGGAGGAATGGCTCACGGAGCTGAGCCCTTAGTCTTTATAGACTGGCCAGATTTTGGGAGGAATAGACTGCTCACGGGGCTGAGCCCTTAGTCCTTATATACTGGCCGGATTTTGGGAGGAATAGACTGCTCACGGGGCTGAGCCCTCAGTCTTTATAGACTGGCCGGATTTTGGGAGGAATAGACTGCTCACGGGGCTGAGCCCTTAGTCCTTATATACTGGCCGGATTTTGGGAGGAATAGACTGCTCACGGGGCTGAGCCCTCAGTCTTTATAGACTGGCTGGATTTTGGGAGGAATAGATTGCTCACGGGGCTGAGCCCTCAGTCCTTATAGACTGGCCGGATTTTGGGAGGAATAGACTGCTCACGGGGCTGAGCCCTTAGTCCTTATAGACTGGCCGGATTTTGGGAGGAATAGACTGCTCACAGGGCTGAGCCCTTAGTCTTTATAGACTGGCCGATTGCTGGCCCACTCTCAGCTTCCTAACTTAATGCAGTGTGAGCAGCTAGGCTCCTGATCCTGCCAGTATGGCTTCTCCATCATTATGGAATGTCTCTCCAGAAAGTAGTACATGTGGACAAGTTTAAAATCCAGTATCTTCTTAGTCTAATGTTGAGTTATTCTGGCCCTCACATTTATTTTTATATTCTTATGTTCATTGGGTAGCAATATGGTTTTATTCTCTCCATATGATTTACTATGAGAAGATGTAGGTATCTAGAAGTGTCTCCATTTGGAATAAAGGAAGCATTCACATGGTGTTTTTCGTAGGTCCTATCTTGGAAACTTGTGCCTGACAATTACCCGCCAGGAGACCATCCACCTCCCCCTTCATACATTTACGGCGCACAGCATTTGCTGCGATTATTTGGTAAGAACCCCTGTTCTTTCTGTCTTCGTTCCAGTTTTCATTTCTATTAGCATCTATTAAATACCTACGATAGTGACTTTCACTGATCCTTTCATATGTTTATAGAATGATGCTGATCATAGTCACTTCCCCCATTATCTCTCTAGTCCCTACTACTTGTCCTTCTATTTCCATGGCGTGTGTGTATGTGTGTGTGCCCCCCTCACTAGTTTCATTATAGTTCTTTATAAGTGCATGGGTGAGGAGGGAAACAAGAGCAGTTTACCAGTGGCTTCACCACTGGAGAAAATGTCTCTTCCTCTTAGCAACCATTCTCTTACAGATTTATAGGTGGTCAGACTGAAGTGGGGCCTCATGATACCCTCAGCACTAGCAGCTTCTTATTTCTTGACTCTTTTTTTTTTAACCAGGGTCACTAGATTGTAGACATCTTGTAAGCATTGAACTAATGTGGATACCCAGTTTCTGCTTCAAAGAAAAGACATTGGATGTACCTTAAATTTCATAAAAGTTGTACTTACAGTACTTGACTTCCCACTCTGGGCTTGTTCAGTGACTCACTGTTTGACTCTCCAGGTGGGAATTCAGTCCCCGAAGGGGAACGAGTACTCACATGATGAGCCACGGTGAGTCCTTTCCATCGTAACCTTCTGCTGATTACAAATGCTTTTGTTTTTAATCCAGTCAAACTTCCAGAGATCCTTGGGAAGATGTCCTTTTCGGAGAAGAATCTGAAGGCTCTACTGAAGCACTTTGATCTCTTTCTGAGGTATTTTAAGTACCTTGTCACACCTACCTCTGCCAGCAAACGCAGTTTGCTAGCTTTCTAGGCTTAACTTTAGCACGCAGGGAAAGTAGCTTTGTGGTATTTTCCATTTTGTGGGGAGGGGTGTGTTCTGACTGATAGGGTAAGTAGGGCAGGATCTTTGTTTGTTTGCTGCTTGCTTTTGTGTTTCTTTTAATCTTCATTTCTCCAGTTTCTGAGGCAAGGATACTGAGGTATGTATCATGTCACTAGAGGAATCCAGGAGGCTAACCTTGTAAGCAGAAAATGACTTTTCCTATGTAGAAGTACTTAAGATTGACATTAATTTTACATTTTCTCTTCAGGAGTACCATAAATAGTGGCCTTTTTTTGTTGTGTGTACCCAAGTTAATTGTGTGTTCCTAACTTAAATATGACTCAGTATATACTGACGTTTCTGAATTCAGAGAAGGTGTGGCTTTCTTCACCTGATACAGCCATTCATTTTCTTATCGAATGGAATGTTTCATCTGTGGATCTTATGCCCATTTTTCTCGAACTGTCCCTCTCCTCCATCTAGACGTCTGTTAGCTGGGTCTTTACCTTGGCCTTCAAAGCTGGCCTTCACCTTGCCTCACCCAGCTCAGCTTAGCTACTAGAACTTAAAGGGAGCCATTTTCTGTCTAATGGGCTGCATTCTGACTAGTCTAAGATATTCAAGAGTAGAGAGTACTCTGCCCAGAGAAATTAGTCTTAAAGTTTGAAAAGGGATTTTCCTGTAGGGATTGTGACTAGCACGTCCTTGAACATAATCAGACTTTCCAACCTTTTAGTGAAAACAAGTTTTAAAAATACTCTCTTCCCTCCCAAATGTCCCTTCAGAGTAACCCACAGTCCTTTTTACCATAAACTTTGGGCACTGAAAGCAGATAGTGCTAAAACTGCAGTTTAGTATAGGGAAGCGTGCAGATTTTGCAGTATTCCTCATATAAAGCAGAAGTTAGGACTTTAGTGAACAACATAGAAGATTTTATAAATAAACATAGGAAAAGGCTTTTCAAATGTACCCAAGGTATGAGAGGGAAGATTGGGGTTCGATATGATCAAGGTCTGTTGCATGAAGTTGTCAAAGAGTAAATAAAACTGTTCTTTAAAGAAGTAGAGAGTGGCAACAGTTCAAATCAATGAACTAAACAGTGGCCTTCAAGAAGGTGCAAACAGAGAGAAAAGCACTTAGCTAGCAAATGACTTTTGACAGTGCTTTCTTATTTAGAGAGCTGTGACAGTTTAGGAATTCGGACAGGTGTGAGATAGCAGAGTGAGTACTTCCCGCACAGCTGCCGGGTTCACATGGAATTTGTTTTGTTTCTTATCTCGTGGGTGTGTTTGCTTTATTTTGTTGCTGTTTTGTTTTTGGAGCTGGAGTGTCACAACTTAGTTCTAAATGCTTGGAATACAGACTTGAGGCACCATGCATGACTCACTTGAGGGCCCATCATCAGTGTATTGCAGATTCTTGAGTGACTTGCCACACTTTACCAGCCGTCTACAGACATCCCAGTGTTTTGACGTGTTGTTGGGCTCTCATCCAGACTTATAACTAACCTCTTGGGATGGCAAATTCATATGTAAAGTGCTGGTGTTGGCTTTTCTGTTCAGTTTGGATGTAACTTTTTCCCCTTTGTTTGTCTTTATTAATGCCAGGTTAATTATTTCAATTTTAATTATTCTTTTACATGTTAATCCCAGTTCCCCCTCCCTCCTTTTCTCCCACTCCCCCACCTTCCCCCTACCCACCCACATCTGCTCCTCAGAGAGGGTAAAGCCTCCCCTGGGAAGTCAACTAAATCTGTCTCAGCACCTTGCTGAGACAGGACCTAGGCCCTACCGCCAACTTAGTGTGTATAAGCCCTGTGAATTTCTTAAGGGACATTTATTGGATTTGTCATGTATTATTTTTAGAGTTTGAAAAACAGGCAAGTATTTATTGAGGTTGTTTTTCACAGATGCATGTATGTAATCAGACTGCCACCTAATCAAGTTCAGGTTCTGTTTCCGTAACACTGCTGATGAAGAGATTTGGATGCACAGTGATTGACAGAAACCAGTTCAGTGAGTGCTGTGGAAGTAATCAAATAGAATCAAGACTAGAAGCAGCCTCCCTTCCTAGTACACACAGGAGTTGAAATGCGAAAGCTGGTTATAAGCGAATACTGAGCTGCAGGGTGTTCAGTTCTTAGTACGATGCTCATTAGTGCCTTCTTTCTTTCTCTAGGTTTTTAGCAGAATACCATGATGACTTCTTCCCGGAGTCAGCATATGTTGCTGCCTGTGAGGCACACTACAGCACCAAGAACCCCAGGGCAGTTTACTAAAGTTTCCATGGTTTGGGAAAAATAGCTGTACGATGTGGCTTTATATTTTAGGTTCCAGGTGAAGCGTGAATGAAATGGTGGACTTCCCCTGGGGGTTCTCTGACAGAAGCAGGCTCTGTTCTTCTGAGTTGCTCACATACGTTTATTTCTGTTAAGAATTATTTTCTGACCTCATCATGGTGGAACATGCCTATAGGGGGAATTGATTTAATTAATTAATTAATGATTTTTTTTGGTGTCATGATTACCTCCTGGGTGTCTGAACGTGTTCCAAATTAACACTGCTGCACAAACTGTATGTGCTTGCAGGATAAAAACAGCCAGAGCTGTATTCGTAGGGAAACGTTCATGAACAGATACTTAGGTTAAACATTGTTCTGGTAGCCATTGCGGTTGGTTGTTAGCAAGAAGCACGTTGTTTGATTATTTGTTAATGTTAAACAAAATGGTTTTGAAAACTGTTTTCTGTTCAACAGATCTTAGTTTGTGCTTGGAAGCCACAAAGTACTCTGAAAGTATTTTAGAGGGAATTGATATTGATGACAAAGGAGAACTTGCAACTATGCATTGCTTTTAGCAGTTCCCTTTCTCAGAGACATTATTTTTGTTGCTCTAAGTAAAGTGTTGCCT
This sequence comes from Microtus oregoni, assembly GCF_018167655.1. NCBI lineage: Eukaryota > Metazoa > Chordata > Mammalia > Rodentia > Cricetidae > Microtus > Microtus oregoni. The sequence continues at coordinate 498,036 of NW_024544756.1, forward strand.
GTCTTGTTTGAGATTTTACAGCCATACTCTGCCGTGTAATGTTATAGTTCCTTTTCTATAAAATGTTATTTTGGGTGATCTAAATAAAGCTTTGCCAGTTTTGTTTGAAAGAAGCAAGAGAAACTTTGCTCTGGCCTTCCCTGTTCTTTTTACTGCAGGGAAGCAGTGGGGGTAACCCTCACTCACAACTGTTTCCCTTGTTTTCTCTTTGTACCCTTTTGCCCCTCGCTTTTTTGCTTTGGCCTCTCTATGCATCGTGACTGTTGGTGGTTATGAGAAGTCGCTGTGACTCTATGCTGTGTGGCTGTTCTGTGGGCCCTGTTGGGCCCAACACACGTTTATCTTTCTCCCAAGTTTACCAGCTGCCGTGCTCTGCAGTCACCCTTTCCATCTTCATTTTACTGCGCAAGCCTTTCCCCTCTATGCTTTAGAGCACTTTTAGTGACTGGAAAGGATACCGATGTCATGAAAGCATTAAACATAGCACTTGTATTCTCTTATGGCTTAGTTCAGTTGACTTTATTTTCCAAAGGTCATCGGTCATGAACAATAGGAGCTTCAAGGACTTTTAACTACAAATGGTTTCTTTAAAGTGCCTTGTGCGTCACTGACTGCTAAGATTTATTACCTCCCAGGTGGCCTGCGTGTAGACCTCTTCCTTTCTGCATTTAGTTGCTAGTGCAGATTCAGGTTTGTGGGGACTGATTGGAACAGCCTTCAAGGTCCTGGTAGGTAAGATTGTTAATCTTAATTGTCAATGTGATGGATTTAGAATCACTGTGGAAGCATACTTTTGGTGTGTCTATGGTACCGATTCAGCAAAGTTTGTACTAAAGAGGAAAGACCCATCTTGCTCACAATCAGCACCATGCAATGGACTAGGGTCTGTGATGCAGTAAAAAGGAGAAAGTAAGTGAGATCCCAGCGTTCATTTCTTTCTTTTTCCTGACTGCATGTGTAATGCATATGTATTGCCAGTGGCTTCATGTTCCTGCTGCCGCGGCTTCTCTGCCATAATGGACTGAACCATCAAGCTGTGAGCCAAAGTAAACCCTTTTCTCAGGGACTTTGTCGCAGCAAGCACAAAAGGAGCTGAAACAGAACATTGGGACTGAGAAGTGGGGCTGCTGTGTTAAGCCTGACCATGTGGGTCATGGGCGTTTGGAACGGGTTTAAAAGTTCAGAGTTTGGAACTTTGAGCCAGAGAAGTCTTGGAATGCTGTAAGCAGAGTTGAATGGGCAGTTCTGGTGGCGTTTTGAAAACTCAGATGCCGAGACAAGAGCGGACAGTGGCGATCTGGCTCGTGGAGTTTTGGAGAGGAAAGGGGACTATTGAGAATTGAGCTACCGGCCATTTGTGTGAAAATCTGACAGAATCTGGTATCAATCTATGTCATCAGGGCTGTGTCCTGGGAACTCAAGTGAGACTAGTGTCAAAATTAATGGAGTCGTTTGCTTGGCGGAAGAAATCTGAGGCTCGGTTTCCTTCGGACTGTGTCATGTTTGCTGACTACTGTGTCATCCAGGTCTCCAGTGAGGGAAAGCACAAATGGGGCAATGGAAGACAGACAGAAGACAGACGTGTCCACTTGGTGGGGAAAGAAATGAGTGGAAAGGTGCAGGCAAGGCAGATGCAGAGAAAGCAACTGGAATTGTTAAAAGAGATTAGCAGCATTAATGAGAAGCCTTGTGCTCTGGATTAGACATTACTGATGGTTTTCTGAAAGCAAAACCCCACCCAGTAAACACTCCCTTTTGTGAAAATGAGAATTCATTTGAAAGGAGAAAACCTAAGCTGAGAATATTGCTGAAGGAGTCTCCTACTTGTAGAAAGCAGTCACCCAGGGAACCTTTCCCTGTGGCCCGCACACAAACATCAATAGACCTGTAGTCTATGAAAGCCAGCACAGCAGAATTTTGCAAAATGTCACCCACATGGTCGTGGCAGACAGCTGTGAAAGATGCATGACTGAGAGCGTCGTGGAGACGTGCACTAGAGTTCCCGGAAGAGCAGGTGATATGGAGCAGGGTTGGAGTCACAGTGGTGAGCCCCGAGAAGCCATTATGTGAAGATGTGAAAGTGAAAGCTAAGCTTCAGTGTGGAGCCCAGATGGTGGAGGTGCCAGAACTGTGGGTCATCACCGGAGAGAAGCTGCGAGCATGGAGAGGAGCGAGCGAAGACAGAGCTGGAGACCTGGGACCCCCAAAGCCCTTTGAGGCCCATATGATTCCATTATGAGCTCCAGATGCCGGGCATGTGGCTGCAGGATTTGGTGTTTGCCTTGCTGGCTGTTGCTCTTTTCTTTGGTCTCCTCTTCCCTTGTTGCACTCTTGATTCTTCCCTTGGGGAATGGGGATGTTTATTCATTGCCAGTGTATATTGAAATGTTGTAAGTTGTTGATTTTCTAGAAGTTTACAAATAAGAGATTGCCTTGAGTCTCAGATGAGACTTTGGACTGTTTAACACTGTTCAAATTGTTAAAAGACTGGGCAGCTTTAGAATCGTGCGATGAAAATGAGATATTAGCGGCCAGAGGCGGAATGCTATGATGTAGTGATGTGTTTTGGGGGATCAGGTTGGCCAGGGGTAGATTAGCGATGGTTAATCTTGATGGTCAACTTGGTTGGATTCAGAATCACCCTGGAAACACACCTGTGGATATGTCTCTATGAAGGTGCTTCCCAAGAAGTTTAACTGAAGAGGGAAGGGCTACCCTAAATGTGGGTGGCAGCATTCCATGAGTTGGGGTCACAGACAGATCAGAAAGGACAGAGTGGAACACCAAAATTCATCTCTCTCTGCTTCCTGACTGTGAGCCTTGCTGCCGTGACATCCCCCACTGTGACAGCCTGTATGTATTGCTTCAAACTGTAAACCAAAATAAACCCTTCCTTCCTTAAGCTGCTTTTGTCGGGCATTTTGTTACAGTAATGAGTGGGGGGGGATGCCTAACACAATAGGATTCCTCTTTATCTGGCTTAGGCTTGTGCACCTGCAGCGTGCTCACTGCCTTCACTGCTGAACTCTTCGCTGATGGCAGATCCAGGGAGGGAGAAGTCAGTGACTTCCGGTTGTGTCCTCACTCCTGACTGCGCCAGTCTCCAGCAGCTGCATAGTCCCGATCTACCTGTCACACAGTTGGCCCTCATTAAACTAAATGGGCCCCCAAACTCCAACTCACAGGTGATGAATCTGGGAAAGGAATTGGTACAGGTGTGTGGGGTGTGTGTGTGTGTGTGTGTGTGTGTGTGTGTGTGTGTGTACGTGTGTGTGTACACGTGCGCGCGCGCACATGGGGGTCACAGGATAACTATTGGGAGTCTGCTCTCTTCTCACCATGGGGACTCCAGGCATTGAATTTAGGTCATCGGGACTGGTATCAATAACCTTCACCCCCCTGAGTGCACATATTTAAGCATTTTATTAACATTTGCCTTCCTAGAAAGTACCAGAATTTCTCTGCGTCCATATCCTTTGTTACATGGGGTTCAGTAAGAATATAAGTGCTAAATGAACAGCGTTGTTAGCGGTACATTTAAGAAAGTTGGGAAATAGGTGCCTCAAGTCACTGTTAGGAAATACTTTTAAACAGCTGATACCGTCATAGTTCTGGGGTTTTTTGTTATTTGATTTGTCTTTGAGTTGAGGTCTCAGGTAGCTCAGGCTGGACTCAAGCTTACTGTGTAAATGAGGATGACCTTGAACTTTTGATCCTCCTGCTTCCACCTCCTAAGTGCTTAGACCATAGACCTGTAGACCTATACCACGATGCCTGGTTTATGTGGTGTTGGGGATCAAACCAGGAACACGGTTCTTACTTGTCATATCTGCAGCCCCATGGCCCTTGATTTCTGTCCATCAATCACCATCATCTATCTAAGTGGGCACAATAGTGGAATCTTACATTTCTATTAAAGTATTTTTTTTATCATTTTTATTAGTTTTGCTGAACTAAACAGTTACCAACAAACTGTTCTGAGTGCCAGGTAATGTGTTATCAGTTAATATACAGCATTCCTAGGACCAAAATTAATACTTCAAAGTGGTTATCGTTATATAGAGCAGCACCGTTCATTCCTAAGTTGAGACTTGCTTACTGACTCCCTGCCTCCGACTGCAGTGTGCTCCTACCTCTATGCCCTCCTCCAGGAAAGCCACGCACACTTCTGCCTCGGGGACACAGTCTTGGCCGTCCTCTTAGCATAAATGTTCTTGCTCCAGACATCCACATGTCACATTCCCTTGCTACCTTGTGATTTTTGTTCAGATGGTACCAAGTTCTTCCTCTCTTCATCCCGATAGCACTATTTCGGTTAGGGTTCATGTTATCCATCAACAACCTCAGAGCGTGGCTAATGAAGTCTGTGTTTTCTCAGTCTCCGTTGGCTGCAGTATGGAGGCTTGAGTTCTTTGATTATAATGGAGGAGGTGAGGCTGGAACTTCAGCTTTGTGATAGGGCACTTGCCTAGCAAGCTCCAAGATGGGAGCTCAGTTGCCGGCACCAAAAATAATAATGGTGATGTCAACAACTTTGGCCTTCAACTTCATTCTCAAGCTGTGGGTCCAAAGTGAGGAGCTATCTCGGCCACTTAGGCTTGGCCACTGCCTTCCCGAGCCATTCTGGGCCAGTGGTCACCTTCCAAATCATTAGCTTGAAAACCTGCCAATCCTAGGAGCTTTCCAGTGTAGGACGACGCTAGGAGTGCTTTAGCCCATGCTACAGAGCCCAGGATGACAGGAGCCTGCATGACAGACGGGTTCTATAATCCTCCACCAAAACTCCAGAACTGAGCTACTATACCACTTCTGGCTTTGATGCTGTGGGATTTTTTTTTCTTTTTTAAATCATTCTCTACTTCGTTTCCAGCAAGCAGGAGCAGACCACAAAGCAGCATGAAAATGGGGAAATGCTGTTTACTGTACAAATCAGGAAAAAGAAAATACAGAGGTATATCTTCCATGAAATGTCAGTATGCACACTTCCCAGCTTATTGCAGTTTAGCTTGTAGTTTCTCATGCTGGGAAAGTTATATGAATTCAGTTGATGCTGTACTTCCAAGGTTGATCTTCTGGACTAGGCAGTATGATTCTCTCCTTGAAGAACTCTGAGGATTTTTGTTTTGTTTTTCGAGACAGGGTTTCTCTGTAGCTTTGGAGCCTGTCCTGGAACTAGCTCTTGTAGACCAGGCTGGCCTTGAACTCACAGAAATCCACCTACCTCTGCCTCCCGAGTGCTGGGATTAAAGGCGTGCGCCACCACCGCCCAGCAACTCTGAGGATTTTAAGGAGTATTGTGGGGTGGAATGTAGCCCACAGCAGGCCCATGTTCATTTGTGTGTGTGTTTGTATGTAAGGGTGCAGGTGCCTACATGCCATGGTGCATGTGGTGGTCAAAGTACAACATCTAGTGTTGGTCCATGCCTTGCCCCTTGAGACAGAGCTCTTATTTGCAGCTCCATATGCTAGGCTAGGCGACCCTCAAGTTTCCCGTGAGTCTCTTTCTCTGCTTCACACCTCCTGGTGCTAGGATTGTAGACACAGGCTGCTGTGTCCACTGTATATGGCATCTGGAGAACTGAACTTCTCACCTTCATGCTTGTGAGGTAAGTGCTTAACTCACTGAGGCATCTCCCAGCCTTGATATTTCCTTTTGTTTATTTTATAATTTAGATTTATTCATTTTGCTTGATGTGTGTGTATATATATATATATATATATATATATATATATATATATACACCAAATTCATACATTCATGCCTCGTACCTGAGGAATCCAGACGAGGGTGTCAGATTCCCCTGGAACTGAAGTTACAGGTGGTTGTGAGCTGCCATTTGGGTGTTGGGAATCAAAACCAGATCAAAAGCAGCAAGTGTTCTTAACTGCTGAGCCATCTCTCCAATGCCATGGGTGTTTCCTTTTGTTACTTGATGTCTGCAAAGGATAGAGCCAAGAGAAGGATCTAGGGAACTCTGCCTCAGAGAGATGGCAGAGATTTTCTGGGAGGCGAGGAAGAGCAATGGGGAAAAGGGTTTTCTTTCAGAAAAAGAAAAAACTGGAAAGGGAGGCTGAACATTTGTGCGGGATCAGCTTCCTCAGGAGACACAACTTTCCTCCACCCATGTCTGCCCCTCGCTCAGCCCTCCTAACTGATTTATGCCAAGTTTCTGTGGCAGGGGATTACTAGGTTGAAACTTGTTCCCAGGTGAATGAGGAAAGAACAAGGATATGTGAAGAACTGGTGACAGTGGGCTCCTGCTTCATTCATTCATCCAAAATCAAACAATACCAGCTATGAAACATCCAGAACAAATGAGTAGTGGTTGCCAGTGGGTGGGAAGGAGTGATGCTGTGGGACAATGGCCTTGTACCCTGTAGAGATTTGCTACTTGTGTATGAATAAAATGCTGATTGACCAGTAGCCTGGCAGGAAGTATAGGCGGGGCAACCAGAACAGGAGAATTCTGGGAAGAGGAAAGGCTGAGTCTGCAGTCGTCACAGAGGAAGCCAGACACAGAGAAAGCAACATGAGAACACCTCACTGTTAAAAGGTACCAAGCCATGTGGCTAACACAGACAAGAATTATGGGCTAATTTAAGATGTAAGAGTTAATAAGAAGCCTGAGATAATAGGTCAACCAGTTTATGATTAATGTAGACCTCTGTGTGTTTCTTTGGGATGGAGTGGCGGTGGGTCTGGGTGGGACAAAAAAATCTCTGTCTACAGGATGGAACTGAGAGTAAAAGGTATACAGATTCTTTAGAATGATGGACATTTCTGGAATCTGATGGTTGTTGTGGAATATTATTTTAACTAGGCAAAGAAGTGTTACATTTGTTTATGCTGTGGAATATTACTTTAAGAGTGTAAAGGTGTGTTACATTTGTTTATCTGTGGAATATTACTGTAAGTGTGTAAAGGTGTGTCACATTTGTGCTGTGGGATATTACTTTAAGTGTGTAAAGGTGTGTTACATTTGTTTCTGCTGCATTTGTTTAATGATGTAAGAATATGTGCTTAATTATGTAAAGATGTGTTGCTATTTCACCTTGTCTGCCTCAGGCACCTGATTGGTCTAGTGATGAGCAGTCAATAGCTCATCAAAGAAAGGATAGGTGGGGCTAGCAAGCAGAGAAAATAAATAGGAAGAGAAATCTAGGCTCAAAGAACAAGAAAGAAGAGTGAGAGAAGGAGGAGAGAATGAAAGAGACATCCAGGACAAGAAGCCAGCCCGACATAGAGAAGCATTGAAAGTAAGCTATACAGAAGGAAGAAAGGCAATAAGCCCCGAGGCAAAAACGGAGATGAAGAGAAACAGGTTAAGTTCTAAGAGCTAGCCAGAAAAGAAGCTAAGCTAAGGCCGGGCATTCAAAACTAATACTATGTCTCTGTGTCATGATTTGGGAGCAGGTTGGTGGCCCAGAAGAAAAAGCCTGGTACAGATAGTGCTGACCACTGTGCTGCTCTTGTGAATAGTCTTTGGAGTCTTTTAAAAAAAATTTTCAGCTTTTTTTTTTTGTGGAGTGAGACAGGCATACATTTTCCATTGTGCACATGTTATTTTGTTGTTATGGGGTCATTTCCTTATTATATGACTGCATACACTAGACTAACTGAGCAGAGAAATTCCAGGGCTGGTCTTGTCTTTACTTCCTCTTCATAGGACCATTGGGGTTACAGACATGCTACTGCACACAGCTCTCATGTGGGTTCAGGAGATTTGAACTCAGGTCTTCATGCTTGTGTGACAAGTACTTCGCCCACTGAACCATCTCCCCAGCCAGTGAGTATTGTAGCATGTAAATTACATATTTTTTTAAAAAAATGTAAGACTGAGTTTTTCGCTCTGCACCAAATTTATGCAACATGCACCATGAAAATCCATTTATCTAGCAATCTGGTGCATTTCCTCCATATATCACTCCCTATGAAAGACTGGGTTTCTGTTCTTCTCTTCTTTGAGTTCACATGGCATCTGAAGGTCAGAAATGTGAGCACTGTGTCTTTCTACAATTCTTCCAGGAACAAATGTGTATCATGAATATCTTTACACTTCTTTGGTTTCCACAATCTTCTGCTGCACAAACAGGATGTAAGCTAATACTGTGATATAAGCAAAAAGAACAAAAAGAAAATTTAATGCAGATAGAGGTTAGTGACATCCTGAATAAATTGAATTGTTACGAAGAATGCAGGCCACTTCATCTTTACAAGCCTCCATGTTGGGGATTTCTTTGCAGCATCAATCTTCACCCTTCCAGAAGATTGCAAAAATCATAGGTAGGCAAGTGCTCCACTGTGTTTTCCTATTGATTTGTTCTTTCCCCACGTAGATTTACAACTTTCCATGGGATTATTTAATAAGTCTTTGTGGAGATCTGCTTTGGTGCAGGGTAAATTATGCCAGTCTGCAGACTGTATTTACAGCTCACTCTTCACTGTGACAAAAGGGGACTTGGGAGGGAAATTCAGGTCGCTAGCCTCTATTAGTTGTCCATTAGTAACCAGAAAATAATTTGAAGTGAGATAATTTGTGAGCTGTATAAAAATATAGCTTTCTCAGGGGACAAAGTGTGTTTAAATGTGGTTGGGCATTACATAAAAGGCTGAAGACAGGCGTGGTGATGTATACCTGTAACCCCAGGCTGGAGGATCAGGAGATCAGGGTCATGCTTGGCTATATATTGAGTTTGAGGCCAGCCTAGGACACGTGAGACCTCTTTATGAAATAAAATAAGGACGACAAAGATGGCTTAGCAGTTAAGCACACTGGCCTCTCTTCCAGGAAGAGGACCCGAGTTCAATTTTCAGCACTCACGGCAGCTTACAACTGTCTGAAACTCAGCTCCAGGGGATCTGGCACCCTCACACATATATACATGCAGGTGAAGCACCAATGCACATAAAAAATTAAATAAATCATTTAAAAGTTACTTAAAATAAATAAATAAAATACATTATCCAAAGAAATAATATAAACATTTTCGGAGGAAATCCCTAGTAAAGTTCTATTTAATATATATCTTACCTGCTATATATTGCAGCATTTTATTGAAACTCTATACAAACTCGTGGCGTGGTAGATGAACTCCAAAACTTTTCTAAAACTTTCTACTTTCTATATTCCCCCCACACTCACTTTCTTCCCTAGTCTTTGTGACTTTGAAGTCGAATAAAGGTGGAATATCTATTTTCATTAAATCTGTCTGGCTTTGTGAATTGCCGTGGCCGAGAAAATATGACAGAAGGGACTCCCTTCCATGACCTCCCTTGGAACCTTGCTGAGAAACAGGCAAGTCCAGGATAATCTGCCAAGTGACAAAACCCAGCTGCCTTGACTATTTGCACTACCTCAATAATCAGCTAAGGCCAACATTTGAGGGACACTGTTTTAGTTCAGCCTGCCTTCAAGGCTAGATCCATACACGAGCTATCTACAATCAGCCAAGGATAGCCCAGTTTAGCAGAACTCTTCAAGTGATTGTATACTGTAGGTCAATCATAGATTCATACTGTTTTAAGCCACTGGGATTTGGAGTGCTTGCTTAACCCTCAGTAGCTAAGTCCACACTGCCTTTGTGCTGCTCACATTTGATCGTCTACGGTGGAGCTCAGCCTTCTCTGCCTTGGCCCAAAAGGCTGAAATTTTAGCGTATTCAGAATCCACCAGATACCCTAGGAACATGTGCTAGCTATTGCTAGTGCTCAGATAATAAGGTAGAAAATGGAGACAGGCAGAATCACACCTTGGGAGTTTTGTAGTTAGCATGAGGTCTTGTGGGGAGGGGCATTAAGAGGGTCTTAAAAATTAATTTCCAGAAGACTTCGTTCTAGCTTTTCTCATTGCTATGACAGATGTCTGGTGTAAAGAACTTAAAGGGAGAAAAGATCGATTTTAGCTCAAGATTTTACAGGGTTCAGTTCATCCTGGTATGGAGGTTATGACGGTGTACAACGTATCACACAGCAGTGGTGGGAGCTGGTGGCAGAGGCTGTTCATCTCACTGTAGACAGGCAGTAGAGAGGAGAGATCAAGAAGCTGACACAGTCTTAGAAGGTGGGTCCCCAGAGACCTGCTTCAGCCACGTAGGCCCTGCTACCTCTCAGACTAACTATGGGCCAAGCAGTGAACACAAGAGCCTTTGGGTGACATTTCCTATTTAGACCATAATAGCCAGGAAAGAAAACAGAATACATATTTGTAGCATTATATGGGCTGTTACTAGTCTGTGATATTTGTTTCCGTTCACCATTTGAAATAGAAAGAAAAGCTTTTGTATTGAGCTAACATTCTCTTTCATCCTTAGTTTATCCCCCACCCCCCACTCCTTCCTTCTCCAAGAATCAACATTAGCCTGAGTCTGTGGTATTGGGAGCTCAGATTATGAATATGAAATGTGTTACGTTAACTCATCATTATACTTTTGACATACATGCAGATATGTATCTCTACAGACATGCATCTGGATGTAGACATGCATGTGTATTATTTACACAAATATATGATTTATTTATCCTACCAGCTGTTATAAGTTAACCTATAATCCGGATACAGTACCATGAACTAATTCCTCTCCCCTTCCTTTTCACGAATTCAACTTTACTGAACAGCACTGTTACAGAGTTCTTTGTATTCAAACGTCAGTCTGTTTCCAGGTCACAAACACAGAAACGGATGGTTAGGTAGTACCTCCTGCACTTTCTAGAGCTTCTTCATCAAAGGCATGGCTTTTAGGAATTCCTGAGTATTATGCTTAAGGCTGATTTTTCTTGTGAGACCTATTTATAAGACAATAAGCTAAAAGAAAAATAAGTGCATGAGTGGTTGGGGATTTAACTCAGTGGCAGAGTCCTTGTCTAGCAAGCACAAGACCCTAGGCTCAGTCCTCAGCTCCAAAAAAAAGAAAATAAAAGTACATGAAAAATTGATATTTCTTCGAAACGTTTCCCAAATATCTTTATTTCTTCCATATTACTCTCAGTGATTTATGGACAATTAAGTGTGCCTATTCTGGTGTTCATATTGAAATTAGAGATAACAACAATAAAAATCTGGAACGATAGTAACTATACAGTGATAAAAGCCAGAGAAAGAACAATGGACTGCTACTTGCTCACAAACTGGTTTCCAGCACAACTATTTATGGCTTTGTGAAAAGGACTTGAATAATCATCCTTTGCCAATATTGTGCTGACTAGGGCAGACACCACACTGGATCATTTCTGAGTGAGCTCAGACTTGCTATTCAGTGAGGCAAACCAGTTTTCCCCCCTTGGATTTTAAAACCTGTACTTTAGGGGCTAGAAAGGCTACAATTAAGAGCACTTGCTGCTTTTGCAGAGGACCCAGGTTTAGTTCGTAACACCTACATGGTGGCTCACAACTATCTGTAACTAAAGTTCCAGGGGCTCAGAAGCCTTCTTCTGTCTTCTACACATACCACACTCAAACAGGCAGAACACTCATAGACACAATGTGGGATATCCTTCTATACATGTGGTGCTTTTATTGGTTGATGAATAAAGCTATTTGGGCCAGTGGCTTAGCAGAGTAAAGCTGAACTGAAATTTGGAAGAGAGAGAGATTGAGTAGGCAGAGTCAAAGAGATGCCATGTAGCTGCCAAAGGAGAAAGACACCTGTTGGAACCTTGCTGGTAGGCCATGACCTCGTGGTGATGCACAAATTAATAGAAATGGGTTGATTTAAGATGTAAGAGTTAGTTAATAAGAAGCCTGACCTAATAGGCCAAGCAAAGTTGTTATTGATATAGTTTCTCTGTGATTATTTGGGTCTGGGCATCTGGAAAATGAACAAACAGTCTCCACTTACAATAAAATAAAATAATAACCTTAAAATATAACCATCAACAGCCATCATCAATAACAAAAGCAGGAAGCCTGTATTTTACTGTGCTGAGATATTATATGAAAAGATATCATGGTATATTTTGGTAAAAAAACCAAAACAAAGCAAATTTGCCTCTTATAAATGAGCAAATTACTTTTGTAACTTGAGCAATGAGTAACTAAATGCTCTTAAATTTTGTACAACCCTTGTCAAAAGTTAATTAGCATGCTAGAAGCCTGCCCTCATAATCAATGTTCTTCTCAGCAAATTGCATGTGCCCTCTGCCCTTCAGGCTGAGCAGAGAAAAGCCTACCAAAGCAGGATGTCAACATCACCCCTTTGCTTTCAATTTGTAACCATATCTGAGAGCTGCCCTTGGTTTTTTCATTTACGTCATGTTACATTACAGATCCCCCTTAGTTTTAAATTCTTATAACTGTCTCTGCTGATGTGCAGAATACTCCAGTATGTGTTTTGCACAGAAAAGAAAGTAAACTATTGAAAAACTACACATTATCCTTAAAAATCCCTAGCTAAACTTGAGACAAAAATCATAGCAAGTCTAAGCACTAACACAAATTGGACATCATGGGGAAATAATTTCTTTTTTAAAAGAAGTAATCTCAAAGTTGGATAGGGAGAGATGGGAAGGTGGAGAGGGTGGTAAGGGAAGGAGGTGGGGAGACATATTGAAAATCTTCACAAATTTGAAAATGAAACAAAATTGTTCAAAAACAAATAACAAACAAGGCCTGGCATGGTGGGGCATGCCTTCATCCCAACACTAGGGATAGGCCATCCTAGCCTATATTAGGAATTCCAGGCTATACTGAGTTACATGGTAAAATAACCAAAACAAAATAAAAAAACTAACAACAGCAAACAATATTAAATAGGCACATGAGTATTAAATAAGTAAAGTGGTATTTATTAATGAAGCAGAATCTCTGCTTCCAGAAGTCACACTGAAAGGAAAACCTTAGTTTCTTAGCTCTTGATTTTGAAGAATCAAGGCTCGAAATTTTGAAACAGCTGATACATTTTGTGCACTTGAGTATTTTTTAATTTAAAAATACACATTTATTTGTTGTGTGTACGCACACACCACTACAGGTGTGAGGAGGTCAAAGGACAGCTTTCTGGCCTCTCTTTTCACTGATCTACTGAAGGTACCTTATTCCCGACAGAACCCTCTCACAGATTCCTCTTTCAGGGAATTGAGAGGTTTCAGATGTTGCCATTCTTTCAGCAATGATCAAAGAGCTCACAGTCTACAGCTTTTTGCAGCGTTCTGGCTTTTCTGGGAACAGCACTCTTGTCTTTTTGGTTATTAGCCTAGCCTTTAATGATTGAACCTCACCGCTGGCCCGGAAAGGAGCTCTTCAAAGCCCTTTTTCTCTTGGCCGGCTGCCTGCCTCCGGTTTTGCTTATGACTCGCCAGTAGGCGGCGATAGAGAGGCAAGGCGGGACAGGAGGAGCGGACTTGTCCAGATTGGCTTGCTCTCCAGTCGGCTGTTTCTAGGGATTGCAGACAACCACCTGAACACTTTTGGAAGTGCCTCCTTAGAGTTTAGAGAAAGGGTAACAAACAGAAGCAACACCTACGTATTCCTTCCCCAGTATGAGCCTTGGACTTGAGTCCCCCTCCTCAGCCCCTGGTCCCGCAGCTGGCCTGCATGCCCTCTCCCACAGGTTTAACACGAAGAACCATTTTTAAAGCCGAATTGCTTTTAGTACACGTTTTCATGCAGCCCGCTTTCATAAATTCATGTTCATTAACTACCTGTTGTCTTTAATGATTTTGACAATCGACTGAGGAACGCCTCTGCTGAAATACTAGCTCCACACAGGTTGTGCCAGAATCATCCAGCAGGCAGCACCTCTAGAAACTCTGTTACTGTTTAAGCTGTCTAAAGTGAACCATGAGAACTTTTCATGCTTTTTATTTCCAAACTTCTGAATGGTTGGCATAGGATCATTGAGAACATACACGTTTGAACCAGATTGACTTTGAAATTCAGACCTCCTCCATTTTTGAAGATTTATGAGTTTTCCAGTTCTCTCAAAGATTATGGGATTTCTCAAATCCTTTACTTCCCAATTCCTGGTAGTACACGTTTGGGACTTATCACCCCCAGCCTCTTTTTAGGTCTTTTTTTTCTCTTCAGGAAGTTTACTTTTGAGTTTACAAATAATGCTACATGTTTCTGTTTTCTAACATTTATTTTTATACTTTAATTATTCCCTTCATCCTACAGAGACTCAGACATTTTTCTAAAAATGCAAAGATAATTATTATACTTTTAACAAACCATTCTCGCTTTCTTTGAAAATCATAGGCAAGTAGCATTTCGACTCAAAAAAATAAAGGCAAGTTAAAAGGCAGACATATCAAAACACAAGTAAAATAGTAAACATCATCCGCTATTCCATGGCTATAGCTGGTCACCAGAATCTGGCATTTTTCCTTAGCCTCTCCTATTTAAAAAGCAATTTAAAATTGTTTTTTAGTTACTGTTATAGTACATTCACCAGCTTAACTTTTCCTATTTTTTTTTGTTTTTCGATGTATTTGTTTGCTCCACTTTATATGTATGGATGTTTTGCATGCATGCTGGCTGGGTTCTCTGGAGTTCTCATGTTTGTGAGCCTCCATGTGGGTGCTGAGAGACAAACTCTTAACCACTGAGCCACCACCTCTCCATCCCCCTACCCCCTTTCTTGATTTTCTGAGACAGATTCTCAAGTATCCCATGATGACCTTGAACTCACTACATACTGGAAAATGACCTTGAACTTCTGATCCTCTTGACTCTCCCTCCCAGGTGAATTATGGACCTGTATCATCATGCCTGGCTTCCCATTAAGTATCTGATTTACAAAAAAACTTATTACTCTGTGTATGTGAGGGCTGGGAGGGGTGATACCGTAATGCTTGGGTGAGAATCAGAGATCAGGAATCTTTGTGACGGTGCTGGGTCTCTCTTTCCACTACGTGTGAGTTCCAAGAATCAAACTGAGGTTGTCAGGCTTGCATCTCTACAAGTGTCTTTCCCCAGTTTCTCCCCATTCAGTATTTTTTCAAGTGCATGCTTACCTGTGTACAGCAAATCACTACAACTTTTTTCAATAGCACATCTGGAAGTTGGTTCACAAAAACAAGAACCTTTCCATTTTCAACTCTTCCCAGTATTGGGCGACCACTATTGCCTTTATCTCTATCAATCTGACTATTCTATGGACCTCACATAAGTGAATTTATACAGTGTTTGTCTTTTTGTGTATTGATTATTTCTCTTAGCACAATGCCCTTAAGAATCACATATGATGTAGCATGTGCCAGAATTTCCTTGCTTTTTAAGGGTTGAGTAATATTCTGTGTACAGCCATTTTGTTTTCCATTCATTGCAAGTTGATATTTACATGGCTTCTGCTTCTCTTTTTTGGCTATTATTATTATAAGGCACACTGCAAAAACCATTGGTGTGCAAATACCTTTTGAGATCCTTATGACTAGGTACCCAGTAGTAGGCCAACCATGTTTGAGTTCCACTGAGTCATTTCCTGGTTTGTTTACTGTATTGGAGGAAAAAAAATGCTGTCTTCAAAGAAGAAATGTTAAAACCCGTTACCACTAAGACAGTGGGTTAAAGAGAATTCCCGCAGCGTTTAGTTTATAGTGTGTGCCTTGTTGTTGTTGCCAGTTGATTCGGCCCTTTCTGAGATGATTCTCTCCAGTTTGTGTCTAGTTTAGGAGAGGTACCTTTCATCCAGTGGCTCACACTGCCATTCAAACATGGTGATGTTTTTTGCTTTTATGTTATAAAGATGATGGAGGTGTCTTGTCCTGGCACTACTTTTAAATAGCTTTTTAAAAGTTGAGCAATGCTAAATGGAGCAAACAAACCTTAGGGTGAGTTCCTGTATGGCTATGCAGTGACAAACTTGGTGATTTAAAGCAGCAGTGATTGGCTTTCCTCACTCTGTCGATTGCACAGTGAGTTCTACCACATATGTTGGCCCTGGATGCTCCCATGGCTGCATCCTAGCTGCGGGCTCTTGTGAAGCCGTGACTTCCAAGATGACTTCATCAGAGACTGGCATCAGGCCTCAAGTGTCCAGGCCTGGTGAGGCTTCTCTCCAGCAGGAGGTAACAGCCTTTCCACAGGGTGATTTGAGGCTCCAAGAGAAGAAGTAGAAGTTTCCAGGCCTCTTCTAGTACCTTCTCATGCCAAAGCAAGCCATACGGCCACCCTAGATTCAAGGAATGGGGAAGGAAATTGGTAGTGATAGCAGATTACTTGGAATTGAGCCCCTAAATAATCTTATTCACAGAAACAAAGCAACAGATCCTGAAATTTTACACATGTCTGCTGTACAGTAAGGGGATAAACAAGAAAATGTTGACTAGGTCAGCAGTTTTCCTTTGTAAAGAGCCTGGTGGTATTTTAGGCCCTGTGAGCCATGCAGTCCCTGCGCCAACTGGTCAGCCTCTGCCATTGTGTGAGAGCAGATGGGGACAGTAGGTAAGCAAATGGATACAGTAAGGAAGCTTCACTGGAACTGGAGTTCGGGTGACACAACCCTTACCCACTGCGTGCTCAGAACTCTGGGTTCTACCCCCAGGCCTGAATAAACTAAGCAGAGAGACTCACTCTTGTTCTCCAAACACCTGGAGGCCGGAAAATCAAATGTTTAAGGTCATCCTCAGTTACCCAGCATATGCAAAGACATCCTCGGCCACATGAGGTACTGTCTCAAACAAGCAAACAAGTAAATAAATAACTAAAGCTTGATTCATAACAGCAGGTGTCAGGCAAGGTATGTCCTGTGTGGTTTGCTGGCATCTGGTCTTGAAAAGTAGTGCTTTTTTTGCTGTATTCCAAGCAGACTGAAAATTCATTATGCAGGCTAGAGATTTCAGATTATAATAATGCTACCATAAAGCTATCCAGAAATCAAGGTTAAGATGGTAATGAGCATGTAATGAGCTTGTGTTTGTTAGTTTTTGTGCCATCGTCCTGCCCCACCAACAGCATGAGGCAGCCAGCATTCTCTCTGCCTTTTTGTTTGGCTACCGTTGCCTTTTAGAGCCTGTGAAATCACTTAATGTCCTGGGAGAAAGGATAGTTAATAATCTGAAATCCTATTTGGGAAGCAAAGGCAGACAGTGGGATGGTTGCTATTTGCAAAATGCATTTACTAGCTTTATGTTCCCCTGACGCCAAATATTTGCTTTCTTGAGTTCCAAATAATGAATCAAAGGGAAAGACACAATTTCCAACCCTTCTTGACCACTTTTTAGTGGTTATTGATTCTTTTGACCTCTGTACTTTTTTGAACTCTTAATAGCTCATATTCCAGGCCTGAAACCTTAGCTGTGTATGAGATCATTTTTTTCCCCTTGCAAATGAGACACCAGGATAGAAGTTCTTTTTCATCTTGCTGCTTCATTCTTCTCAGGTGTTAAATGACAGATGCGTCAGAACTGATGTGAAAGTGCTGCTTTTGGTAGCAATGTCATTGTATTTTAAGACTGCCCCCTGGGCCAGGCTGTCACCTCCAGCCTGCAGAGGGAGAGACTTCCTGTCTCTGGCCCCGTCTCCCAGGAGCACAGCTTTACAAAGTGCTTGTTTCGTGTGTGTGAAGGGCTTCGGTTCCCTTCCCTTGTGGTTCCTGGTCCACAAAGCTCATGCCGGATGAAAATAGCACTGGGCATTCGGGGCCTCAAGCAAACAGCTGTGAACTGAAGACAGGAAATGTCTGCTTCATTCAATAGCCGTGGTTGTCTAGGCTCCTCCTCCTGCTGCCTCACAAAATTCCCTCCACCCCTGGGGCCGATGTGAAAATCTCTCTAGGAACTGGCTTGAAAGGAAAAGAAGAAGAAACAGAATCCATTTCTAACAACTGTTGAAAGTGGGTTTTGCCCTCCGCTTAGATCCTTTGAAATAGATGAATCTTTAGTATTTTCATTTTGTGAAAATGGAACATACCCCTTGAAGATGCTCCACCTCTTCAACTGCTTGGGACCAGCCTTCCTTCCTGAATTCATCACAGAGGTTGGCGCCCCTGAAGGCACCATTTTCTTTTTTATGCTTCCTTGCAGAACTATCTGCATCTATGTACAGATTTTTATATTTTGACAACAACTTTATAGTATGAAGTTACCATGTCCTGGGTTATTTTAAATGTTATTCTTCATTTCATGCATTAGTGTGTACTGTATGTATATATGAGTTAGCATGTAAGTTAGCATACGTGTGTGGGAGTGAGTAGCCAGAATCTTCCTTGATCACTCATCTACCTTATAGTCTGGAGACAGGGTCTCTTAAGCAAATCCAGAGTGTGCCAGTACAACTACTCTTCCGTGGTAGTTTGAATGAGAATGTCCCCCCCTACCCCCCCGCACCCCAGTGGCTCATGTCCTTTGAATGCCTGGACCCTATGGTAGAACTGGGAAAGATTAGGACATGTGGCCTTGTTGGAGGTGGCATGTCACTGGGGATGGACTTTGAGGTTTTGAGATCCCATGGCTAGGCGCAGCCTCTCCCCATCCCTCTGCCTCCAACTTATGGACCAGGAGGTTAAGTGCTCAGCTCCGGCTCCAGTGCCATGTCTGCCTGCTGCCATGCTTTCTGCCATTGGGGCCATGAACTCACCCTCTGAAACATTAAAAAAAAAAAGGCTCAAATGAAATGCTTTCTTTTCTAATTTGCCTTGCTCATGGTGTCTCCATAGCAATAGACAAGTAACTAAGACATCTTCCCAAACCACCTTGCTCGAGCTCTCTGCCTTCCCAGACAAGCAAATATCAGAACCACCCGTCATTTACTGCCATTTACCTGGGTTATGGAAACGCGAAGTGCAGTCATTTTGCTGGAACAGCCTTTACTCCAGCGGCTGAAACATCTCCCCAGGCCCTTAGTTTTTTTTTTTTCTTCTTTCTTTCTTTCTTTCTTTCTTTCTTTCTTTCTTTCTTTCTTTCTTTCTCTCTCTCTCTCTCTCTCTCTCTCTCTCTCTTACTTTCTTTTTTTTAAAGTTTCTTTCCAGAACTATCTTCTTGGATTCTTATCCTCGTCTAGTTTCCATCATCTCCTGTAGATTTTTAAAATTTGTTTTGGTTTGGGTGTTCATTGAGATACCATCTCCTTGTAGATTTTTAAAAAGTTATTTTGGTTTGATTGTTCATTGAGACAGCATCTCATGTATCCCAGGCTGAATCAAACCTTGCTATATGGCCAAACATGAACTTGGGTTTCTGATTCTCTTGTTTCTGCCTGTTAGTGCTAGCATTACAGGTGGCCGCTACCAATCTGACTTGTGTTTTTTTCTTTTTCTTTCTTTTTTTTTTGGGGGGGAGGGGCAGGGTCTCTTGAAGTCCATGATAGAAGTAAATTCACTGTGTAGTAGAGTATGACCCTGAACTCCGAATCCACCTGCTTCTACTTCCTGAGTCCTGGGTTCCAGGCATGCTCCAGTGTATGCGCTACTGAAGACTGAATTGAAGGCTTTGTGTGTATTGGCTAAGCACTCTGAGCTACAGTCCTAGCACCTTCACCGTCTCTTAAAACTGGGCTTTGCTAAAGTCAAATCATGACATTAATTATGCTGGCTGATATTGGCAAGCCAAGCTAGAGAAAGCAGCCATGGATGGGCTGGGAAACTGAAAACCCCTTTACCTTTGGTTGCTAAAGCACACAGAGTGATTTCAAAGTGCCAATAATGAGTTTGTTGAAGCCTTCAAATGACAGTTATTTCATTTCGATTTGCGAGATTACTGTGTAAATTGCCTGCTCTGAAAGATCCAGGTCTTGGCAGTTAGAAAGTGCTCAGCTTAAAACATGCCATTCACTTTTCAACCGACTTGCCTTCATCAAATCATACATATCCTAACCTTGATCACTTCACAGGAAACATTTTCTAAAACGCATCCTTCCCGTACCTTCTGGATTGCTTTTTTTTTTATCATGAATATCTCATTGTAAATGATAGTCTTAAGAAGGACACTTATCCCCCGAGGATGGTTTTCTGTTTCTCCACATTTCTGTATTAGATAGAAGGCTAACGTTCCCATCATTCAAGTGATCTACTGCAAAACTGACTTGGCTCACAGGTCATGCACCGAGGACGATGTATTCAAACTACATTTTCAGTGTTGAAGCCCACGCTGTGGATTTCGCTTAGATTAAGCAAAGAGCCTCTGAGCATATTTTTTGGTCACCTTGGGCTGTGACATGATTTAAGACAGTGGTTCACAGATGATAGGGAGTAATTAGTGATAGTTGTGTTGCTTTGCTCAGGCCTTCCTAGCAGCAAGTATTGGCTCCTAGTCAACATGGGGACAGGCGTTCAGAGCCCGTTTGTTGCTCCTGATGTACTTTATGATGGCCAGGTTGACAAATAGCCCATGCCAAGTCCCTCTGACTGCAGCACCATTTTTCAGAGCTGCCTGCTCTATAGCCAATTTGTCAAGATGTAGGCTGCTCCAAGTTGCATTATTAAGTGATTTAACTCCCTCAGGGTTATATGATTCTGTAATATACCCGAGAGAACCCAGGCCCTCTGGGTAACCAGACTTTACATGCAGAGGTTTGCAAACAGGATTAAGAACACACCTAGCTATCTTGCAGCCTGGAAGTGGAAGGTAGCCTGACTGGTGTGCCACCTCTCTGTCACATAGTAACCACGCCTCAGTCCCTTACCCAGAGACAGGATGATTGCTGTCACATTGTATAAGTTACTTAGGACCTGATTCTCTACCTTTATCAAGTCATATTACCATTGTATAAGTTACTTAGGACCTGATTCTCTACCTTTATCAAGTCATATTACCAAGTTCACTTGCCCCCAAAGTCTTAAAAAGTGCAACTCTGATGTCTTTCCCCGGGAGAGCCTGAAACTTTACTCCAGGCACCCCAGTCCCGGGCCATGCCTCCATGTTGTCTGTGTCCATAACCCTTTGTGTGACAGAGATATGACTCAATACCCCTTCCTCCCTCCCCTTGTCTCCTTCTTCACTCCTTTCATAAAACCTGATAACACGGTTGATGGGAAAAGCTGATCCTTGCTATATATGGACTCTAAACCTACAATGGAAAACAACAAAAAAGTATGGATTCGAGTATCTCTGTAAGAAAGAAGAGAGAACACGTCAACCCAATAAAAGAGATTTTATGTTTCATAACAGAAAAAAAAAGACAGGATGTTTTTTTCTCAAATGAAAAATAAAAAGATCCAGTGGTTTTTCTATTTGAAAATATGACTTAAATCTATACAAGTAATATAAAAACATTTATTTTGAAACATTTTAAGCGATGGGAATAGCTTCCTTGGTAGAGTGCACTCATAGCATGCAGGAAGCCCTGGGTTCTCTCCCAAGGACCTCATATGCCTGTAAACCCAGGATTTGGGAGATGGAGACAGGAGCATCAGTAGTTCAAGGACATCCTTGCCTACATCTTGTGTTAAAGGTCAGTGGGGTGTAGGTCACCTGAGATTCTGTCTCAAAAAGAAAAGAAATAAAAAATAAACAAAAACTGAAAATACAAATCTTGTTTTCCATGAGAAATGGTAAATGTATGTACAAGTTAGCCCGGG
This sequence comes from Microtus oregoni, assembly GCF_018167655.1. Lineage (NCBI taxonomy): Eukaryota > Metazoa > Chordata > Mammalia > Rodentia > Cricetidae > Microtus > Microtus oregoni. The sequence goes on from NW_024544756.1 coordinate 519,486, forward strand.
ATGATAGTGAGAGCTTATAACTATAGTTAATGATTAATTTGTACTGTTGACTTTCGGCCAATTTGGTTTCATCTCACTTTAGCTATGCTTTTCCTCATTGCTCATCCCACCCACGTTTTGAAATAAATTCCAAGTGGCATCTTATGTAAAACTCCCTTTACAAACAGAAGCCTTCTCAAAACCTTGGACAAAAAGATGCATAGCTAAAGGATTAGGTAATAACACCTATGACGTCAACCTGACATAAGAAAATGGCATGAGGTCAAATGTTGACCTTGTGGTAGAAAGTTAAACAGTGACAAAACTGTAAATTAGATATAAATGGAGAGCCACTGAAAGCAAAAATACTGTGTTTGGTACATCCAGATTGTCTTGGTGTTACAATTGTTTGACTTCAGCTTTTTTGACTTCACTATGGTACTAAAGTGGTACCCATTCACTGGAAGCTGTCCTTAGGGTTCGAATTTGGATTTCTTCCTGGGCCAGTGCCAAGCAGTCCTCCCTCATGACACCAGACAGCACAGTTCCCACTTAGACTACATGATCCTGGGGCAAGCTGCTGACTCCATGGTATGTTGGGCTGCTAAACCGGAGCATGTACTAAATACATTTCCTTTTCTCTATAATAGTTCATTTTAATAGCAAATTATAGGAACAGTACAGAAGACAGACAACATTGAAAACACTTACCTGCATGTTAGACAACTTAGGAAAATGTAGTGAGGGGATAGAATCCGGTATAGTATATGATCAAAATGCTACACACACCTTTCGATTGTGGTCAATAAGAAATTTCCTTTTTTTTAAATTCCTTTATTTTTTTTTTTGGTTTTTTGAGACAGGGTTTCTCTGTGGTTTTGGAGCCTGTCCTGGAACTAGCTCTTGTAGACCAGGCTGATCTCGAACTCACAGAGATCCGCCTGCCTCTGCCTCCCGAGTGCTGGGATTAAAGGCGTGCGCCACCACCGCCCATCCTTTTTTTTTTTTTTAAAGTCCAAATGCTGGCCTTCTCTCTTTTTTTCTTCTTCTGAGACAGGGTTTCTTTGGAGTCTGTCCTGGAACTCGCTCCATAGACCAAAATGGCCTTGAACACACAGAGACCCGCCAGCCCCTGCCTCCTAAGGGCAGGAATTAAAGGTGTGCACCACAGCCACCTGGTTGACATGTTTATTTGCAATTGCAGTCAACTTCAACTGTTGTAACCTGTGTACTGAAGCATTTCAACTTTCATTAACAGTTTGTATCCTGCATTTATATTAAATATTCACACAAAAGTGAGAAATGCAAAACCTATAGGACAGTGGTTCTTAACCTCTGGGTCGTGATTCACAGGGGTAGCCGAAGACCATTGAAAAACACAGATACTTACATTAGGATTCCTTAACAGTAGCAAAATTACAGTTATGAACTAGCAGTGAAAATAACTTTATCATTGGGGTTCACCACAATGTGAGGAACTGTATTAAAATGTCGCAGCATTAGGAAGGTTGAGAACCACTGCTGTAGGCCATGATGATACATGCCTTTAATCCAAGCCCTTGGGAGACAGAGGTAAGTGGAGCTCTGTGAGCTTGAGAGCTACCTGGTCTGCATGGTAAGTTCCAGGACAACCAGAGCTACATGGTGAGACTCTGTCTCAAAAAAACAAGCAAAACAAAACAAAACAAAATCAAAAGAAAGAAAATAGAAAAACTGCCAGTACATGGTTTCTGTCCCATTTTTCCCAATAGCAATCATATACTTATGTAACTTTTGACCCCATGGGAGGAAATACCTAACATTCAGAAGTAGTGATAACAGAAGGAAGAGGGGAAGTTTGTTTTGTAAAATAAAATGTTCCCCCTCATAGCGGATTCTTAAGCCTGTTTCTTTATGTAAGCAGCCCGCTGACTGGATATCACTGGGCGTATTTGTTGCCCGTTTGTCTTGGACAGCACGTGGATTGGTTTCTTCCAACAGACCCATCTGATAGACCTCACTTGCCTCCTGCAAAACACCAATAGCAGCACTCCGGAAGCACAGATCTGTTTTGAAATCCTGAGCAATTTCTCGCACCAGGCACTGCCAGATGCTGGAAGAAGAGTTTGCTGATCAGAAGTTCAGCCAATAATTCTCTGAGTCCTTTAGCACCTGTAACTTTTCAGAGAGTAGGCTTTGCATAGCCATGGTATAGACCCCTTTTTACTCTCCTCATCCACTTCTCTCTTCTGGCGGGAGAGAGAGGCGGCGCTGGTATAAAAGAACAGATGGCCATGAACACAATTATTAAGTACATTTTCTACTTACATTAACTCTTTAAGTACATAAGCCTGCACTACGGAGGAACATCTGTATTCATTTTGTAAACAGATGAGTGTAACGACCTAAGCATGGTGCCTGAAAACTTTCAACCTAAACACCCCATATAACTCAGAAATTTCATTCCTTTATGGGTATATATCCAAGATAGCTAAAAACATATCCATTCCCAAATCCGTTCACAAATGCTCAGAAAAGCATTTGTGATGATAGCGAAATAGTGGAAACAATGTGAATGGCTGTCAAATGCGGAAGGGATTAGTAAGTATGGTCTATCCGAGCAACAGGCTAGCATTTGGCCATAAAGAAAAATGACATTGATTTCACGTGTATACCCATCTGCTTAGTAGCCCTTTTCACAATTGACTTTTACAGATTGGGATTGACAAAGTGTCAATTTGTCCCTTAGTTTCTTTTGAACAGTTTTACCCTCCTATCTCCCTTTAAAATTCCCCTGCAGTGTAGTTCTTGAAGAAATTAAATCTTTCTCTTGGAAAATTGCTTGCCATCTTGATTAGCATTTACATGATTTGACATTTGCACAATAATCGCATTTACATGAAGTTGTATCATATTCCTTTGCCCTCTTTAAGGCCTGTGCATTAATATAGAGATTGAGAGAGACTTAACCAGATTCAAGGCTTTCCTCCCCACAGTATTGTTTTACGGCTACTACTGTTATTTAAGAGAGTGGCATTTCATACACAATTGTTTCTCTTGTGGTGTCAACAGCTACTGCTGAGTATGGCACAGATGCACTCATTAACTGATGGATGAAAGCTGACATTTGTCATGGTTAGCCTCAATGATATGGCTCCCAGAGCTCCTTGATTCCTGGTACTCATTGGCTCATGTAATGTTCTCTTGCCTTTCCCCAGCTGTGTATGGCCAATAGATCTGGAAAGAGCTGGTCATGGTGGAGCACACCTTTAATCCCAACACCCAGGAGGTAGAGGCAGGCAGATTTCTGAGGTTGAGGCTAGCCTGGTCTATAGAACAAGTTACGGGACATCCAGAGCTACACGGAGAAACCCTGTCTCGAAAACAATAAAAAACAAAAGGTCATGAAAGAGCTACACCACATGTGAGATCAGGTTGCAAAAGACAGTGTGGCCATGTCCCTCCTCTCTTTTTGACGCCTATGGGTCTAGCCAGCATTCATATCAGGAGGTGTATGTCAAGTTTTCATACGACTGCAGCTTCAGCTGCAATATCCAATGTGTTTGTAGAAAGATCTTGTGATCAACCTCTGCTAAATTGCTTACACACACAAACCGTATCATTGGACCTTTCTGTGTTCTAGGGTGATTTATTACCTACTGAAGATACTAATCCAGTATTATTCTAATGTGTGCCTTTGATCATCCATTTTCTGGAATATGTCTATAAAGACAAATTTTCATTCCCAAACTGGCCTCCAATTCTCTATGTAGCAGAAGATGCCTTTGAACTTCTGATCCTAAGGCCTCCACCTCCCCCAAGTATTGAGAGTATAGGGCTGCACCTCCAAGTAAGTTTAGTGGTTCTGGGACCAAACTCAAAGCTTTGTGCATGTTGAACAAGTATTCTATCAACTAAGTCATGTACCCAGTCCCAGAAAGTATGTGATTATAGTGTGTATGTATATCATCATCTACATACTACATATCTAACATATAGCATAGAATTACTTCATATGGGAAAGAGTACTTATTTTATGTAGATTTATGTTCATACTGTGTACATGTTCTGTGTACATATAAACATATAAAATGTTCATGAGTATGTACATTTGGGTAGTTAAGAGATTAAGTTTAAATAATTCAGTGTATTTTCTCAAATTTGATGGGTTGTTCTGAGCAATGAATATTCTTGGCTGTGTTTTATATTATACCACTGAGCTTAATAAGCTATTCTGTTTTGTTAGAAATTTGACGTGTTCTCAGTTTTACTGTTAACAGTCAGTTGATTAAAAATATATTTAGCATAATTTTAATGTCTTAAACTTACAAATTCTTAGAAATTGCTAAGTCCAAATTATAGGCTGTAGGTCAAACTGACCTTGATTTTCCAGTAATCCTCTTGCCTCATCTTCTGGAAGACTGAGATTCCAAGCATGACTCATTACATCTAGCGAGTTATAGGCTTTAAACTTGTTTGCATCATATTTAGTGTGTGTCTGTGCATATGTGTGTGCATGCATTTAATGCTCCTGAACATGTGTGGAAGCCAGAGGCCCAACTTGCAGGAGTCAATTCTCTCTTTCTACCATGTGGGTTCCTGGATCCAATTCAGCTCTGCAGGCTTGCTGGCAGGTGCCTTTACTCTCGGAGCCACCTCACTGGCCCATTTTCAGGCCTGAAACACTTCACTAAATTGGATTCTAAAAATAATATACTTTTCTGCTGCCACCAGTGATGTATCTGTGGTCATTTGACGTTATTTCCCGCCAGGACTCTGTGTTCTCTGTCTGTTCAACAACTATTCAACAGACACTTCTCAGGTGTTAACTGTACACCATGTACTGTTTGTAAAACAAAATGACAAAAACTCTGTTTTCTTTGTCTGGTCTAATAAGAATGCACAGTCCTTGGACCATTTTTAAATATCTGCTTGTCGGGATGCTCTTAGGACTCCATATTTCCTCCTCTTAGGCAGGCAGACGTTTATTTTTGTCCACTCACTGACACCAGCCTTGCAGTCTATTCTGTGCCTCCCCGATTTCATGTCTTTTATTCCCCACAGATTGAGAAGCCAGATAAGCATGCTTGTTAGGAGCATGAATTAAATAGCAGGACTTTGATTCATCTACTGCTGCTACCCATTCTTGTAAATGAAAGTGGAAATCTCCCTTTTAGGCCATATTTTATTTAACTTGATTTATCATTTCTCCAAAGAAGCACTTTCTCTGGAAGTCCTGAAGGGAAAAGAAACCTTGTAAGGATATAACAAGACAGCTTCTACGAAATAATCTTTCGTAGTGGAGTCTGTTGTCTTCTAAACTGAGGCAATAACAGCTTTTAGAATGATAAATTGGTGCTAGAGATTAGATTTCTTCTGAAATCGGTGTCTTGTAAATTCTATTGCTAAATGAAACTGGTTGATTCTGTCCCAAATTGGCAAGTAGATGTATTTCTCTTGAGGGGCTACAATTTGGGTGATCTCAAGTTCGTTTTATATAATAGCTGTGATAGTTAATCTCAGCTATCAACTTGATGAGATCTAGAATCACCTGGGAGACAGGTCTCTGGACATGCCTATAGGGAATTATCTTGGTTTCATTAATTGATGCGGGAAGACCTGGCTTAATTGTGGGCAGAGGATTTTGGATTGTAGAGAAGGCAAGCCAAGCAGCAACATGCATTCATGCCCATTTCCTAATTGGGGAAGAGTTATGGCCAGCTGCTTCAAGCTCCTGCTGCCTTGACCTTCCCACCGTGATGGACTATGTAGCAGTTTGAATGAAAATGGCTCCCCAAAGGCTCATATATTCAAATGTTCAATGTAGTAGAAAATTTAGAAGAGCCATTGTACCTGGCATTTACTCCAGAGTGGTGGCAGCCGGGCAGCGCATAGTCAGACATGGTGCTGGAGAGATAACTGAGAGTTCTACATCTGGATCAGCAAGCAACGGGGGGGGGGGGGGGGAGGGGGGCTGGGCTTAGATTGAGCATTTGAAACTGCTAAGCACATCCCTAGTGATGTACTTCCTCAATAAAGCCACACCCACTCCAACAAGACCTCATCTCCTAATCCCTCTCAAGTAGTGCCACTCCTAAAGGAGTAATCATCAAATTTCTGGCCTACAGCGGCCATTCCTGTTCAAAAGACCACACATAGTTTGGATTTGGGTTCTGGATGTTTGCAGAGCTGCCCAGAAATGCAACTGTTTTAGTTAGGGTTTTATGGCTATAAAGAGACATCATGAGCATGGCAAATCTTAGAAAGGAAGCTGTTTAATTGGGGCTGGCTTACAATTTCCAAGGTTTAGTCCATTATCATCATAGCAAGATGCATGACAGAGGGGAGGCAGACATGGTGCTGGAGAAGGAGCTGGGAATTCTAAATCCAGGTCAGCACGCAGCAGAAAGTGAACTGGCTTGAGCTTCTGAGACTCACCGCCAGTGACACTCTTCCTCCAACAAAGCCCCACCTACTCCTACAAAGACACATGTTCTAATAGTACCACACCCTATGAACCAAGTATTCAAACACATGATTGTATGGGGGCCATTCCTATTCAAACCACCGCAGCAACCAAATAAGAATCCTGGGGTGTCAGACTCTAAGTGCCACTCTGTCTCAGGAATGGAGCCAATGTACCTATGGGTAGCTTCAAATAAGGCTTCCTCAGTGAGGAGAGAATCAACACCCACAAATTGTCCTCTGTGTCCACACGTGCTGTGGTATACACACACACACACACACACACACACACTCACACACACACACACACACACACACACACACACACACAAAATGTTAAAAACGCACATACCTGGAGAGCTTGGGGGAACGGGACAGTTGGGATGGAGGCAGGGTGGATATGGGAGTAGGGAAGTATATATCTTAATTAAGGGAGCCATTTTAGGGTTGGTGAGAGACTTGACTTTAGAGGTGTTCCCAGGTGTCCATGCAGATGCCCCCAGCTAGATCCTTGGGCAGCTGAGGAGAGGGAGCCTGAAATGGCCCTATCCTATAGCCATACTGATGAATATCCTGCATATCACCAAAGAAACTTCATCTGGCAATGGATGAAGCTAGAGACAGAGACCCACATTGGAACACTGGACTGAGCTCCTAAGGTCCAAATGAAGAGCAGAAAGAGGGAGTACATGAGCAAGGAAGTTAGGACCGTGAGGGGTGCGCCCACCCACTGAGACGGTGGGGCTGATCTAATGGGAGCTCACCAAGGCCAGCTGGATGATGGAGCATGTGATCAAACTGGACTCCCTGAACGTGGCTGACAAGGAGGGCTGACTGAGAAGCCAAGGACAATGGTACTGGGTTTTGATCCCACTGCATGTAATGACTTTGTGGGAGTCAAGTCTGTTGGATGCTCACCTTCCTAGTCCTGGATGGAGCAGGGGAGGACCTTGGACTTCCCACAGGGCAGGGAATCCCGACTGCTCTTTGGACTGGAGAGGGAGGGGAAGGGGGATGGGGGAGTGGAAGGGAAATGGGAGGAGGGGAGGAGGTGGAAATTTTTAATTAAATAATAAAAATAAATGTGGATTGTGGTGGCAGTTACACAATCTGGTTTAAATATAATATTTAATTAAAAACACACATCACTTTATATATTTATTTCTTCATGGGAAGATTTTTAAAAATCTCTTTTTTTCCAAAGGTGTTTTTTTTTTTTTACATTTGTTTACTTATGAAGAGAACGGGTGTGTGCGTGTGTACCACTGCTCATGTGTAGAGGAGGTGGTTCTTTCCTTCTATTTTTACATAAGTCCCAAGGATTAAATTCAGATTGCCAGGCTTGAGGGGAAATATCTTTATTCACTGAGCAATCTTGTCAACCTTAAAATCTCTTTTAGAAATGAAGAAATGTTTATAATTACCTGGAAGCCTACAAGCCTCTCCAGCAGGTAGGCTAACTCAGATCTTCGCACCTTCCTCCACTCCTCCAAATCCTGTGCCCCAGTCTTATCTCATCTGCGCAGTCAAACATCTGTTGCAGACTCCCCTACAGGGAAATGAGAAGCTGAGACAGGAGAATCTCCAGAGGCTAGAGGGCCAGCTAGCTTGGCACAAGCAGGAACAAAGGGATCCTGTGTCAAATCATGTGGAAGAGGACACTCAAATATTGTCCTGTGAGCTCCAAATGAGCACACTGGAAAACATGGACTTGTCCCCACAATTGAACAAGTATACACACAAGCAAACACACACACACACACACACACACACACACACACACACACACACACGGTATTATAAGTGCATATGGTGGCACATACCTGAAATACTAGCACTAGCTCTAACACGGAAAAAGCATATGGGCACATGTGGAAATATGGATGATATATATGTGTGCATGCAAGTTGATAATGTATTTTTCTAGCACTTATTCATTCATAAGAAGATAGCATCCTAAAGAAGCTTGCTTCTTCCCCAGTTGATTCTGGGTAGAGTGAAATATTACATTTTTCTTTCTTATCATCCTCCAAACAGATAATGCATAATTTGACAAAGTATGGGAGAATACTAATTCTCCACAAGAAATTTGAAAACTTTCTATCATATACTGGGTATTCAAGTACTGACTAGACACTGTCTCCCATGATTTCTGTGTTCTCTGTGGCCTAGATTTTAATGTGTATCTTGTATTCTGTCGCTTGTAATTTATATCCCTTTGGGAAGGTAGATATTGGCTCTAAGTATATTATTAGCATGACTTGAAAGCATCTGTTTTGTAAACATCCCATCAATTTTGCTTCCAAGGTATGTTTATTGTCATGTTGGAAGATGCCAGAAGAGACCAGGAAAGAGGGAATAAGTATGTTACAGCTTTCTAATACTCTGACTGGTGTTAATTGAAAATGAAAGAATTATTATTCCCCTTGTCATTTTGATGTATCTCTGAAGCTTTGTAAACAGATTTTCTTTTAAGCTTCAGAGACTACAAGCTACACGCTATTCCACCTCAGCTACAATAATTGATTAGCCACATCGTCCATTCTAACAGCTCGCAGATAGGGAGAAATATAATAGATTAGAGTTGCAGTCTTCTAAACTGAACTTTAGTCTGTCGAGTTTCAGTTTGGGACAAAAGAATTGAGTGTCTAAGTTTCTCTTTGACACAAAATTTGCCAGTGTGACACATTTTGAGAGAGAGAGAGGGAGGGACAGAGACAGACAGACAATGGAAGGGAGAGGAAGAGAGATGAGGAAGGGACGAGGGAGGAAGGGAGAGAGGAGTATTTTACTCTGCAAAGCTGTGGTACTTGTGTTTGGCTACACACAAAAACTGGTTCTTTTACTCAGATAAGTAGGAGACTGAACTATGACCTCTTTTTATTTTATTTCTATTTTTGAGGCAGGGTCTCATGTAGTGAAAGCTGGCCTTGAATTTCCACCATAGCTGAAGGTGACTTTGAACTCCTAATCCTCCTACCCCACTTCTTGAGAGCTAAGATTGCAGATGTGTATGACTATGGTCAGATCGTATACAGTGCTGGGGTTGAACCTAGTGTTTTGTGCATACTAGGCAAGAACTCTGAGCCACACGCTTAGCCCTCGAAGCTTTCTTATTTTTAGAAAATACGTTATTTCAGAGTCAAAAATATATGTATATATGAAAGAAAACATTTTTCTCAGGTAATTGAGAAGCTTGCCATTTTCCTGATTTATGCTTTCATTTATAAAAATCTGTTAGGATCTCATAAGTCTCAGCATGTGTGTTTATGTGTAATCATAGCATTTTACAGAAAATTCCAATTCATGTTTATACTTCAAAATACCAAGATGAAAAATATGATTTTAATGCATCAAAATTCCATTATGACCTGTCTGCCTAAAGTTGTAAGGAAAGAAATTGTTACCTATGTTTATAAAATCCAAAGAGCCACTTTATAAATTTGGGGAAATGTGGACCTGTTAATTTCTGAGTTCTTTAAATGTTTATCTTTCTTATCACTGTGGTTCTACTGAGTATCATTTCTCAATCTCTCTGAGGAGTACTCATACCCTTTGTTAATGAATTGATGGTGTTAGAAGCCTAGCTCAACTAGGATGTACCTCAGCAAGAGAATGCTTGCCTGGAATGGATGGGGCCCTGAGTTTTATTCTCAGTACTACAGAAAGCATGGGAGGGAGAGGAAAAAGATGGACTGGCCTTGGTCAGTGACAGCTTAGTATGTGCACTGAGGGATGGAAGTTGTAATGTGGAAAGGGATGCTGGAAATCATATGATCCTTTCATGTTCAAGCCAAAGCTGAGTTCTATCGCTTAGGGTTTTACCTTTAAAACAACAGGCACAACATCTTAGAAGTAGGCAAGGCAAGGTTCAGGTAAGTATAAGACTGGAAATCTGAGACCAGGCAAATTGGAGGAACCATTTTAACAATGGCTTTCTGAAGCTGAATGTGGCAGCATATACCTGTAAACTCAGCGCTTGGGAGAGACTGAGGCAGACTGATCACTTTGAGTTTAAGAGCAACGTGATCTACATAGTGAGTTCTAGGCCAGCCAGGGCTACACAGTGAGATCCTGTCAAACAAACAAATAGACAAGCAAACACCTATTTGAACATTCTCACGTTGTTCTCCTATTCCATATCATGAACTTAAGCCCTCATTCTAGAAAAGGGACTGAAGATTGGAGAATAGAGAACCTCTGCATGTCATAGGAAGGCTTGTTAGGGTTAGATGCAAGGGAGCCATAGAGCTAGCAATATTTTAGAGGCATGTTGACGGAGGGTACTTGTTCATTCCGGCTTGAAATAATTACACAGAAAGTATATCATTTAAATCACTGCTTGGCCAATTACCTAAGTTTATTGCTAGCTAGCTCTTATATCATAAATTAACGCATTTCTATTATTTTATATTTTACCACGAGGTTTATGGCCTACTGGCAAGGTTCTGGCTGGCAGTTCGCATCTTTCTCTTCTAGAGGCTTCAGGGATTCTCCCCAACTCTGCCTACTCTCTCTCTATATCTTTTCCAGCCTGGATATATTCTGTTAAGCCATTGACCAAAAGCAGTTTCGTTATTCATTAACCAATAAAAACAACACAACTGCGGAAGCAGTTCCCACACTAGAGGAGGACCATCTATGAAGTCCCACAGTAACCTACTGTAAGTAAGCCAGCTTTCAGGAGGCAGTACAGGAGGAGAAGCCAGGAAGTGTGGGGCCTGAGAAATTCCTAGGAGTGTGAGTTCCTGAAACAGATAGGTAGGCTGTTAAGGATACAGTTTGCCTTCCTTCTGTCAAGGATGCTCTTTGCCTTTCCTCATGACATCTTAGACCTGGGTATGATCCATGCTATGACAGGCTACAGAAACATAGTGTGAAATCTCAGTTTTCTGTTATTATATTATACCTCTTTAGTAGAAGGTAAATAGTCATAGTCATGGCTGTGGAAATAGCTCAGTTGTTAAGTTCTTGCCTTGCAGGGATAAAGAAATGAATTAGGGCTCCAGAGCCTGGCAGGGAGTGAAGGGTGGGGAAATGGTATTGTCTGTGATGCCCAGCTTGGGAAGGCAGAGGCAGGCAAATTCCTGGGGCTTGTTGAAAAGCCAGCCAGCTGTCCTGCAATATTTCAGGCCACAGAGGGACTCTGTCTCAAAATCAAAAGCAAAGCAAAACAAAAAAGGGTGGGTAGTGCCCAATGAAACACACCCAAAGTTGCCACTTTTTTATGGCCCATGTTGTTTGATTCCAGTCGCTGCTTGCAGCAAGGTGAAGATTTTTGGTTCTTTGATTTCCTCAGTGAATTTTACAGTTTTGGGTTTTGTGATGAGGGCTATGATCCTATGGGAGAAATTCTTCTTTGCTCTTTATACAAAAAAATTTGTCAAGGACAGGAAAAACAATTTGTAAACTACAACAGCTCTTTGTGAAAGCAATGACATGCAAAACACATGTCCTAAAAACGAGTTATTCATAGAGGCCCATTAGATCACAGCCCCATATTAGTCAGCCAGTGATTTAGAAAACGGGCTGCCTTTCATTCTGTTCCGAGAGCTCGCTGGTGAATGTGCAGCTCGCTTTTGTAATAATCTAGCAAAGACTATCTGGCAGGATGTGGCTTTGCTAACAAAAGGATGTGCAGGTTTCCACATGCATCTCTTCCTCGCAGATGCATCTCCTCATTTGGAATTATTTCTGGTCAATGGTGTATTGTCTCTAGAAATAGTTCCGGCTTGGGAAACCTCTTTCCTCAGCTTCTATGCAGAACAGCTCATCAGCCCTTTTCTGAGTGGCACATGGCAAACTCTACAAGAGGTGCTGAGCAGGGGTCTTCAGTGGCAGCAAGGGCAGCTGTGACAGATCACCTCCCTCTTTAGGGCCAAGCAGGAACTGTTGGCAAGCTGTTTGCATATGAAAATCCCTATCAGCATCAAAGGTTTAGGATGCATTTCTGTTACCCAGGGTAGTACACATAGCATACCATGGAAACATCCTTTTTAAATTTTATATTGTTTATTGTTTCAGTTATTATCTCATGTAACCTAGGTTGGCCTTTAACTAGACGTGTACCTGAAGATGACCTTGAATTTCTGATCTGCCTGCATCCACCTCTCAAGTGCTGGGATTACAGGTGTACTATCCTATCTAATTTATGTCATACTGGGAATCAAACCTAGGTCTTCTTGCATGCTAAACAAGCACTTAACCAACTAACTATCTCGATCATTATATATAATTTTTATACTGACTTCTTAATCAATATATATATATATATATATATATATATATATATATATATATATATATATATATATAGCTATCTGCTGGGATTCTCCCAGAGAAACTGAACGAATGAGATATCTGTGGGTATATTTGAGTGAAGGCAGATTTATTTCACAGATGTGGCTCACATGATTGGGGTGTTAGGTTGCAAACCCCCTAGATTCCACTTCTCTCACATAAATCCAGCCAGGTCTCTCTGTAGCCTCTCTGCAGGCAGAGAGCTGATAAGCAGCACGTGCTTTCTCCCTCTGTGTTTGAAATGTGTAGTATAGGCTGGCAGGCCAGAAGCTCAGGCAGGGTTTTTATGGTAAAGTCTTGAGGCAAAATTTGCTCATCAGGCTTGTCTGGTGCCTCACATCTGTAATCCCAGTCCTTAGGGAGTAGAAGCATGAGGATCAGAAGTTCAAGGTCATCCCTAACTACCTAAGGAGCCAGAGGCCAGTCGTTGCTTCATCAAACCTTCTTTTTACAATACTTTGTTTCTGGAAAACTTCACTTCCTGTTCTTATAATAGGCCTCTTGGATGAGGCCCATTCAATTCTGCAAAGCCTTGTGAGCTTTTTTATGTATTAATTGACTTTACTGAAATACAATTTACATAAACACATTCAGCCACTTAATGCTACAATTTGGACACAGAATGCTTCTTTTACCCTCAAACTACTCTGACCTCTTTGGAAAAATTTGGTAGTGCCAGGAAAGCTGAGCCTGCTCAAAGGGTAGGCACATCTATAAAATATCAATCTCTACATGATGGTTGACCCGTACTCTAGAAAAATTTCTACACAAATTGAATGTAGCATATAGGTTAGTTTACATTAGTAGGTCATTTAGAGCCAATATCTTATAGTAAATGACAGGCTCTTTGTCGGTGCACATGGCGGCAGCATTTGTGGTGGTTGTTGCGGAATATATGATCACACTGTGAACCCTGAGTTTGTGTTTGCATTAATAAAATAAAATCAACCTTGGGTCAGGAGGCAGAGCTAGCAACTAGTAATCATAGAGAGCCAGAGGGAGTCTGGAAAATGCACAGAGAGATGCACAGGAAGTATTGGGAAGGACATTGATCTTGGTGGTCTCTTTTGGTTTGGAGCAATGGGAAAGATGGTCAGCTAGTTGCTCCTCAGTCTCTCTGAGAGAGCAGGTTTTCACCGCAGCCTCTGACTCCCCAGTCTTCCTCAGTCTCTCTGAGAGAGCAGGTTTTCACCCCAGCCTCTGACTCCCCAGTCTTTATTGATAAATAGAACAATAGAGATTTACTTAAAAATAACATTTTGTGGCAGGAGCATGAGGCAGATCTACTTTCTGAGAAGCTGGCTAGGAACTACAAAACCAACCGCAGTTATTGGCTGACACAGGAGGAGATTTAGGTGCAGTTGCTGTGCTGGTAGAAAAATAGCATCAGATAGTGGTGGTGATGGTGTGTGTGTGTCTATATGTGAATTTATGTGTTTATGTGTTTGAGTATGTACACATACGTATACCTGTGTGGGGCAACCAAAGGTCAACACCAAGTGCTTTCCTGTCACTCTCTACCTTATTTTGGGGGATGGGGTCTCTCACTGAACCTAGCATTCACCAATTGGCTGGACTTGTAGGTTCTCCAGCCCCAGGTATCCTCCTATTTCTGCCTCCCATTGTGATGATAGGCATATGCTTCAATGCCCAAGCTTCTAAACTGGGGGGGGGCGCTGAGGATTAGCACTCTGGTACTCATGTTAGCACAGAAAATATTTATTAATAGAACTCTTAAAGTTCTGCTTTTCAAATAAATAGAAATGCTTTGCATACTGCAAATCTTAGGGCTACTTTGAGGTAAGCGATGTCTAGCAAAGGCACAAAGTTGTTGATTTATTTCTGTAAAAGTAATAATGAGTGGAGTACTTTTTCTTACTTCTGACAAGAATGAAAACTGTTAATATTGAGTTTCTGGGTGTAACAGAGCTTTTTCTGATGTGCTCAGTTTTGTGGCTAGGGTCCTAAAAGTTGTGCCAAGCCTCTGACTTTCAGATTCTTTTCTCTGGAATTTGAAAGAATAAAATTTACAATTCAAGGGTGAATTTTAGAGAGAAGTTTGCTATAGAGTTATAGGTAGGTGGTTAAGAGGGAGATACAGCAAGAACCTCCAGAATGCCTGTGTAGTAGGGGGGTCCCAAGAAATAGGGTACTTTTAAACTGATAGTCTACTGGGGTAAGGTATGAGGAGAGATATCAGCTCATTTAGTGGAAGGGGTCACAAAGAAACAGGAACCCGAATTCTTCTGGAATTCCTGCTCCAGCAAAGACATTCTTGGAGCTGCTGCTTTGGAGTCCTTACTCTAACAGATCATATATATATATATATATATATATATATATATATATAGAGAGAGAGAGAGAGAGAGAGAGATGAATTTGAAAGAGAGCATGGGAGGGTTTGGAGGCAGAAAATGGAAGAAATGTTGTAATTATAATGTCAAAAATAAAATAATTAAATAATATTTCTCCTTTAAGAAAATTACCAAGAGCTCAAGACTACATATGTTGATACCAGTTTCCTGAATCAGAGCTGAGTTCATTGTCTCATGATTTCAAAGAATGATGACAGCAGACATAAAAGAAGGGCAACAAAATTTATTGAGAAGTAAAGAACCGGCTCCCTATAGCCAGAAGTGATCTTTAAAATGAGTTGTCTAATTAAGGGCCTCATTGAATAAATGGGACCTCCTGAGACTGAGAAGCTTCTGTAAAGCAAAGGACACTGTCACTAAGACAAAAAGGCAACCCACTCACTGAGAGAAGATCTTCACCAACCCCGCAACTGACAAAGGTCTGATCTCCAAAATATATAAAGAACTCAAGAAACTAGACCGTAAAAGGCTAATCAACCAAATTATAAAATGGGGCACTGATCTGAACAGAGAATTCTCAACAGAAGAAGTTCAAATGGCCAAAAGACACTTAAGGTCATGTTCAACTTCCTTAGCGATCAGGGAAATGCAAATCAAGACAACTTTAAGATACCATCTTACACCTGTCAGAATGTCTAAAATCAAAAACACCAATGATAGCCTTTGCTGGAAAGGTTGTGGAGAAAGGGGTACACTCATCCATTGCTGGTGGGAATGCAAACTTGTGCAACCACTTTGGAAAGCAGTGTGGCGGTTTCTCAGGAAATTCAGGATCAACCTACCCCTGGACCCAGCAATACCACTCTTGGGAATATACCCAAGAGAGGCCCTATCATACAACAAAAGTATATGCTCTACTATGTTCATAGCAGCATTGTTTGTAATAGCCAGAACCTGGAAACAACCTAGATGCCTTTCAATGGAAGAATGGATGAAGAAAGTATGGAATATATACATATTAGAATATTACTCAGCAGTAAAAAACAAGGACTTCTTGAATTTTGCATACAAATGGATGGAAATAGAAAACACTATCCGGAGTGAGGTAAGCCAGACCCAAAAAGAGGAACATGGAATGTACTCACTCATATTTGGTTTCTAGCCATAAATAATGGACATTGAGCTTATAATTCGCGATCCTAGAGAAGCTAAATAAGAAGGTGAATCTAAAGACAAACATATAGGCATCCTCCTGAATATTAACCTTCATCAGGCGATACAAGGAGACAGAGACAGAGACCCACATTGGAGAACCGGACAGAAATCTCAAGGTCCAAATCAGGAGCAGAAGGAGAGAGAGTACGAGCAAGGAACTCAGGACCACGAGGGGTGCACCCACACACTGAGACAATGGGGATGTTCTATCGGGAACCCACTAAGGCCAGCTGGCCTGGGTCTGAAAAAGCATGGGATAAAACAGGACTTGCTGGACATAGCGGACAATGAGGACTGCTGAGAACTCAAGAACAATGGCAATGGGTTTTTGATCCTACTGCACGTGCTGGCTTTGGGGGAGCCTAGGCTGTTTGGATGCTCACCTTACTAGACCTGGATGGAAGTGGGTGGTCCTTGGACTTCCCACAGGTCAGGGAACCCTGATTGCTCTTCGAGCTGATGAGGGAGGGGGACTTGATCAGGGGAGGGGGAGGGAAATGGGAGGCGGTGGCTGGGAGGAGGCAGAAATCTTTAATAAATAAATAAATAAAACAAAAAAAAAACAAAAAAAATGAGTTGTCTATGCGGCCATTAAGATGGCTCAGGAGATAAAGGTGCCATATTGTCTAGCCTGAGTTCAATCCTTGGGATCCACATGACGGAAGGAAAGAATTGACTCCCACAAATTGTCCTTTGACTGCCACAATGTATGTGTGTCCCCCTCAAACACACACACACTTACAAACACATGCATAAATTCAATAAAAAGTTTTAAGAATTAAGAAAATAAGTTGTCAAGTAGCAGTCTGGATTTGAAGTTCTTTTTTATACTGCCCTGATGTCAGCTGGACATCTATTTGGGATGAAGCAGGTTGGTTAATTTGAACATATGTGGGGAATTCTGACTGGTTGATGGGTGAGGTGAAAATTCAGGCTCCAAGAAGTCTTCCAGCAGGGAAAAAGCCTACCCAAAAGTTCCAAGTGAAAGGAAGAACCAACCAGGAAGGAAGAATAAAGGCTGGTGGTTAGCCCACATCTGGATGAGTCAGGACTCTTTGGATTTTGACCCACTGTTTAGATGTGATACTGTAACATTCCTAGAGCTATTTGTCAGTTCCACCAGGACATTAGGCATTTTGTTTTTCTTGAACCTACAACTCTAACTGCCTAAAAAGGGGGTGCTGCCTTGCTTCTAATTCCTATCAGGGTGATTCAGTCTGAAAAGACCAAATTAAGCAAATCTGTAACAGGAGAGCAGGGCCCTTTGTTCATCCCGGCCGGCTAGCTCACACCCAAAATAATCACACAGAAACTATATTCATTTAAACACTGCCTAGCCCATTATCTCTAGCCTCTTATTGGCTAATTCTCACATCTTGATTTAACCCATTTTTAATAATCTGTGTTCACCACGAGGTCATGGCTTACCGGGAAAGATTCTAACTAGCGTCCATCTCAGGCAGAAGACTCATGGTGTCTCGACTCTGCCCTTCTTCCTCCTAGCATTCAGTTCTGTCTACTCTGAGGGAATCGGCAGGAACCAGAGATCTTGGTGGGGCCAGGTTTGAGTCTGGGACCTCAGAGAGAGGAGGCCTGAGCCAGGCCCTCTGTGGGTCCTGGCATTGGTCTGGGACATCAAAGGGAATAGGCAGGAACCTGGAACTTCTGTGGGTCTGTGCGTGAGTCTGGGACCTCTGAGGGTGTAAGCAGGTCCTCTGTGGGTTGGGGTGCACCTGAGTCTGGGACCTCCAAGGCAGTAGAAACCTTTCCATGTCCAATTCCAACCAAGGGACTTCTGTAGGAGGGAATCCAGACCAGGATTTATAGACACAGGTCAAAGCCAGTAACCTAGGCCAAAGTTGCCCTGAGGCAAGGAACTCCACCTTGAGCAACAAATTCCACAGGAGTGGGACTGAACTACCCACCTAGGACTGAGAGAGCCTGAGGAAACAAGCTTTACTGGGAGCAGAAGCCAGGAACAAATCCAATCCTGGGAGCCAACCCAGTCCCAGAACACTGGCGGATCAGGATTGAGCCAGTGACCATATCCAGAGTCAGTGATCTCCACCAGAACAGGTCCAACTCCAAGCTAGGGACTTCTGCAGGAGGGGATCCAGACCAGGATTTACAGAAACAGATCAAAGCCAGCAACCAAGGCCAAAGTAGGCCTGAAACAGCAAACTCCAAGGGAGTGGAGCAAAACACAGGAGCGCAGAGCTATCTCCAGGGACATGGAGTAACCAACTCTAACTAGAACTGTGACACTGACTGTACCACGAGAAACGGCTATCTGAGCTTTGGATTCACTGGCACATAGAAGATTATTCAACAGAATCTCAGACAGCCACAACCACAACTATTAGAGGAAAAGATGAGTAAAAAAGGTAAGATCACACACTACACCACAAAGAGCAACACAACACTAGAAAAACCTAAAGACCATACAACAGCAAGACCTGAACAACCAAATCTGGATGAACCAGAAGAAAATGACCTAAAAAATAACTTCAAGAGGAGGTTTGAAATCCTTAAAGATGAAATGAAAAATTCCCTTAAAGAAATTGAGGAAAAGAGAAACAAAAAAATTGGAAGACATCAGGAAATCACTTAAAGAAAATCAAGAAAAAGAAATCAAACATATAAAAGAAACTATTCAGGACTTGAAAAGGGAAATAGAAACAATAAAGAAAACATAAACTGAGGGAATCATAGATACAGAAATCATGAGAAAAAGATAAGGAATCACAAATGCAAGCATGAACGGCAGAAAACAAGAGATGGAAGAGAGACTCTCAAATGCTGAAGATACAATAGAGGAAATAGACTCATCAGTTAAAGAAAACATTAAATCTAACAAAAGCTTAACCCAAAATATTAAGGAAATATGGGACACCATGAAAAGGCCAAATCTTAGAATAATAGGTATAGAAGAAGGAGAAGTTCAACTCAAAGGCACAGAAAATTTATTTAACAAACTCAAAGAAGAAAACTTTCCCAACCTAAAGAAAGATTTGTCTATGAAGATACAAGACGCTAATACAACACTAAATAGACTGGATCCAAAAATAGTCCTCTTGCCACATAATAATCAAAACACTAAGCATACAGAGTAAAGAAAGAATATTAAGAGCTGCAAAGGAAAAAGGCCAAGTAACATATAAAGGTAGACCTATCGGAATTACACCTGACTTCTCATTGGACACAATGAAAGCCAGAAGGTCGTGGTCAAGCATTATGCAGACATTAAGAGAATGGATAAGGAAAATATGGTACATTTACACTATGGAGTACTACACAGCAGAAAAAAATAACGACATCTTGAATTTTGCAGAAAAATGGATGGTACTAGAAAACATTATTTTGAGTGAGGTAATCCAGACACAGAAAGACAATTATCATATGTACTCACTCATAGGTGGTTTTTAAACATAAAACAAAGAAAACCAGCCTACAAACCACAATCTTAGAGAATTTAGACAACATGAGAACACTAAGAGAGACTTACATAGATCTAATCTACATGGGAAATAGAAAAAGGCAAAAGATCTCCTGAGTAAATTGGGAGCATGCGGACCTTGGGAGAGGGGTGTAAAGAGGCAGCGAAAGGAGCAGAGAAAAATTAAAAGCTCAATAAAAATCAGTAAAACAATAAATCATCTTCTGTTATCCTCTTATTCCTCTCCTACTAAACTTCAGGTTCTTCCCAAAATGCTCCTCTTGCTTTCATGCCCCCACTGCATTTAGTTAGGATTACTTGCATGAGTGTGGGGGAGGATTATTTACTTGAGCCTGGGCATTTTGCCAGTGGCTACACTATTGGGGTTTGGCAGTGATAATTTGTCTTATCAGGCAAATAGGAGGACCTTTCTTACAATGATTCCCACCTCTATCTTATTAGGATTTTGCATGTGTGAATTCATTCTTGGTGATCATTTTCACAGTACCTAGTGCTGGATAATTTCCAAGACTTGTTTTAAATTAAATTAAATTAAATTAAAGGTTGGAATGCTAGCCAAAAGAACAGCCAGACTTTTTCATTCTGTCTCTGTTCAAGCTTGTTCTCCCCTTGCATCTACCCCCGCCCCAGAGTTCCTCAAGTTTCTCTTTTTATTGTGAAATCACAAAATCATCCTTAAAAAAGAAATGTCTCTAAAAATAACTACCACTCTGTGGGATTGCTAGAGACAGGAGGGCTCTGTCCTGAATGCCTTTATCTGCACTTACTCTCTAGGGATATCACTCATGCCCAAAGTTTCATCTCCTGTCTACATGCTGATGACTTGTAAATTTGTGATTCCCATACAGACTTTTCACCAGCCTGGCAGCTCAAATTTGTAATATGAGATTGCTATTTGATTATTTAAGGGATTTTCAAACTTAATATACCTAAAAGAAAATTATCAGAATTTTGCTTTAAACTTCTTCTAGCAAAGGTTTCTTTAGTCAAGAAAACAGTATCTACAGTCACCTGGTCGCTGAGGCAAATGTCCAGACATTATCCCTAATTACATTTTCCCATCCTGTGATGTGGTTAATAATGATTGCCAACTTGACTGAATCTAGAATCACCTATGAGACAAACTCTGGGCATGTTTGTGAGTATGCTGGTTAGTTTTAATGGTGTCACACAGCCTAGATTCAACTGGGATGAGAGTCTTAATGAGTAGTTATGAAAACCAGGTTGGCCTGTAGGCTTATCTTTTTTTTGGGTGGGGGTGTCTTGATTGTAACAGATGTAGGAAGACCCAGCGCTTTGTGAACAGCACCATTTCCTAAGCAGGGGTTCTGAACAGTATAGATACCTGAGAGCAAACAACCAAGAATCCATGCATTATTCTCTCTCGGCTCTTGACTCTGAATGTGATGCTTTAAGTTTCTGCCTTAATTTCCTTACAATAATAGGATGTAATCTGGAATTGTAAACTAAATAAACTCTAAGTTGCTTTTGCTGGTATATTTTACCAGAACAACAGAAATGAAATTAGAATAGCAAGGAAGCTCCACTTTAAATGTGGGCAGCACCATCTCATGTCCTGGTGTACTGAACTGAATAAAAGGAAGAAAACAAGCTGAGCACCAACACTCATTTCATTCTGCTTCCTAACTGCGGATGCAGTGTGATCAGCTGCCTCAAGCTTTTGCTGTGCTGGATGAAATCTCTGTGATGATGGACTGTCCCTTCAATATTTGGGCCCAAATAGGCTTCCCACACTTAAGTTGCTTTTATTGGTTATTTAGTCACAGCAATGAGAAAAATAATATTCCTCCTCTGTTGTTTTCCTGTTACTATGATAAGACACTATGATCAAGGGAACTTATAAAAGGAAGGGTATATTTAAACTTGTAGTTCCAAAGGGATATAAGTCCATGATGGCAGAGTGGAGAGATGGAAACTGGATCAGAAAGCTAAGGGCTCACATTTTCAAACTGTAAGCCCAGTAGAAAGACTAGAAATGGAATTAGTCCTTACACTCTCAAAGCTTGCCCCAGTGTTATACTTTCTTCAGTGAGGCCATATCCCTTAAGCCTTCTCAAACAGTACCATCAACTAGGGACCAATGATTCCAATGCCTGAGACTGTGGGGGACACTTCATTCAAACCACTACACCTTCCAATCTAGGAAATCTTCCATTAAGTCCTGTCTCTATTTCTTTAGCAACATACTCTAATCTGTTTCCATTTTAGCTCCAATTAACAACACTCTGGCCCTATCTACTAGAAAGTGTCACCTGAACTATTGAAATTCAATCCTGGCTTGTTTTCCTCCTTCTGTTAGCTTTGTGAGGGCTTGTTGGAAGAGGTGTGTCACAGGGGTGGACTTTGAGGTTTCTAAACCTCAAGCCAAGCCCAACGACTCACTTTCTTCCATTTGCCTGCCGATCTAAATATAGAACACTCAGCTAACTCTCCAGCACAGTGTTTGCCTGTGTGTTGTTATCCTTCCCTTTATGATGATAATGGACCAAACCCCTGAACCTGTAAATCACCAAATCAAATGTTTTCCTTTATAAGAATTGCCATGGTCATGGTGTCTCTTTGCAGCAATAGAAACCCTAACTAAGACAAGTAGAATTTCCAAAACAGAGTAATTTATAATCAAATTAAGTTAATCAGATCATAGTTCTGGAAGTTAAGTCCAAGATCAAGGAGGCAGCACCTGACAAGGGCTTTTCTTCATGCATTGACTTATGGTGTAATGGCAATAAGCGAGTGAGAGAGACTAAACAATTGAAGTCTCGAGGAACTTTATGATTAATATTAATGCATTCATGAAGGTGAAGCTCTCACGATCTAAAACACTTTCCATTAGACTTTTCCTGCAAACATTGTCACACCAGACATTAAGTTTCCAAGATAAGCTTATAGGGTACACATTCAAGTCATAGCACTCCAACAATCTGTTTTCTAGTTCCTTGCTAATTTAATATGACAGGACTGTGAATTTCCTAGATAGCAAGGCTATAAAAAGACTACAGAGCCTACTTGAGTTTCTAGGATTAGAGCAGGAAGAGGTCACTCTCTTTACAAGCCAGACAACTTAAAAATTTTACCTTCGACATTTGGAGAAAGGTCCAGACTTCCCTTAGAAGACTCAAGAATCACATTTCATTGAGCTGAGGTGTGAGACCACTATCCTCAGAAATCATTAGTGTGTTGGCTAAAAAGATAGCTTATGTGTCCCTTCAGGATTGTGTACAAGAATCTGATAGGGGCGAAAGAGTCGCATGTAAAAGAATTTGACCCGTTAAAATAACTGATCAGTTCAAAATGAGTGTGCATGTGTATGTGCGTGTATGTGTATGGGGGGGGGTGTTGCATGTAGCTTTGGCTGGCCCTGAACCTGTTGTGTAGATTAGGATTGTATTGAACTAATAATATTGCCTTCTCCTCCCAGAGTGCTGAGATTACAAATGTGCATGCACCACTATGCTCAGTTTTCTGCCGGGCTGGGAAACTAGAACTTGGTGCACATTGGGCAGATGCTACATTCTGAGAGTTCAAACTGTATATTTGACTTGCTGATTAAAATTTATCATTTTCACTTGAAGTGTTATGAACTCAATCAGCAATATAAGGACATTTAGTGACTCTTAAGTTTAACAACAATTTGCTAATTCAATGTCTTAAATTTGTAAATACTACTTAAATACTTGAGGAAGATTTATTACATAATTGAAACCTATAAAAAAAGAAATAGAATCTATTAAATTTTTTGAATGATGTTTAGTATACCAGAGAGTCTAATCAACTACACTGGTGATGGGAACAAATATTAATTAAAGATCCCTCAAGAGTGATTATAAAAATTTTGTGGAATTATAAATACAATATGATCAGTGATTTGAATTTAGAAGCTTTCAAAGAACTAATTTCAGAGTAGTAAGTTTTTATGAAATTTTACTTTTTAAATAGGGAAAGTAAAGTTGATTTTTTATTTTTTGGTTTTTTGAGACAGAGTTTCTCTGTGTAACAGCTCTAGCTGTCCTGGAACTAGCTGTTGTAGGCCAGGCTGGCCTCGAACTCACAAAGATCCACCTGTCCTGCCTCCCGAGTGCTGGGATTAAAGGTGTGTGCCACCACTGCCCGGCTGGGGAAGTCGATTTTTTAAAGTGTAAAAACTGATAACAAAAGAGACAGAAAGTACCCAGTGACATTTAATATCAAGTCTTATTGTTTTTGAACATTCAGGAGCTGCCCCCAAAAATAATTAGACTCTCTGTACAGCATAATTAAGTGGCAGGACAATAACTACATCAGTCAGGAAATCCAATCTCTCAAATTCAGTTACAGTTTCAATCATCAAATATTCAAACTTCAGAGAGTGCATGATCAAGTGTCCTGCTACCCTCCCTGCCCTTCTTCATCACCTCTTTCTCCCCTCTAGTGGTCTGCTGTCTAATATCACAGTCTATAGGGTAAGTTACTAAAGTAACTAAACTAAAGGCAGGGGAAAAGAAGGTGGAGTCAGGCAGCCACCATGTAGCTGCTGAAGGAGAAAGATGCCACTGGAACCTTTTCAGTAAGCCACAGCCTTGTAGTGATACACAGATTAATAGAAATGGGTTAATTTAAGATATAAGAGCTAGCTAGGAATACACCAAACAGTGTTGCAATTTCTGTGTGATAATTCAGGTCTGGGCAGCCAGGAAACAAATGAGCAGTCTCCACTTACAGAGTGGAAAGGTACGAAGGGGTCAAGAAAATGAGAAGGCTGGAGAAAGAGAATCAACAAAAAACAAATTTTGTTTGAAAATGCCACAATTAAACCTAATCTTGTATATGCTAATTTTCAAATATTATCGTATCAAGAAATATAGTCATGTCTGCTGTGATAATGTACACTTTTAATCCCAGCAGTTGAGACACAAGTGTATGTAGATTACTGTGAGTTCAAAGTCAGACCTGTCTACAAAGCAATTCCAAGACACCTAGGACTAAATAGTGAGACTCTGTCTCAAAGAATGAAACAAATTTTAAAAGGGGAAAAATGTTTCCACTATAATCCCTGTACTCAGGAAACAGGAGAATTTATGCAGATTTTAGGCTAATATAATGAGTATAACATAACATTGTATTAGACCAACTAGGACTATATACCAAGATCTTATTTCAAGACAAACAACAACAGAAACAAAAAAAAAACAAGAAAAAGGAAGAGAGAGGGAGAAAGAAAGGAAGAAAAAAGAAAGAAAGAAAGAATGGAAGAAAGTAAAAAAGAAGAAGAGAGAAATAAAAATTTTGTGTGCTTTTGGGGAAGGCTATTAAAACACTCAGTCCTAAGTAGGATGTCTACATCAAATCTCTCCCCTCACCACTCAGAGAACCCTGTGGAAAAGGTGGAAAGAGTGAAAGAGTAGATGGAGAATATCAGGAGAACAAAGCCTTCTAAACACAGCAGGACTGATATGCATAGGAGCTCATATGGACTATGGCAACATGCATAGGCTAGGTGGGAGACCCAGCACTGAGAAGAGAAGAAGACACATCCTCCCATCCCTAACCCAGAATAAGGTATTTCTAATTGACAACTGTTTGCAAAAAAATTAATTTTTTCTAATAAAGCCTCACTGGGGAAACCAAACACACTTAAGGACGGACCCCATGCCCAGCTGTAGATGGTCAACAGGAAATGAACTCAACGGTATTTTGGGAAGATTTTTGTCTTACACTGCTTTGTCTGGACATTTTTTACCCTTACAGGTCCTTTATTTATGTATTATGGGTTCTAAAATTATGTTTCTATAGTATTTGTGTGTGCAAATGTGTGTATCTGCCTCTGTATGTGTTTTTTATGCAATTTCATTTGCTGTTTTTTTTTCTATTTATCAGTTTGTTTTGTCCTACTCCGGTTTTGTGGTATTTGTTTGTCTTGTTTTGTTTTTAGATGCTTGTGTGTTTTCTAATGAGAGAGAAAGAAAGGGGGGTAGACTTGGGTGGGTGGGGAGGATCTGGGAGGAGTTGGAGGAGGGGAGACTGATCAGAATATATTGTATGAAAAAAATCTATTTTCAGTTTAAAAAAGAAGTAATTTTCTAATGGAGACATGCTTGTAATTCTTGTCCCTTATCTCTGATGAATGACCTTCTCTTCCCAACTTATCATTATTAGTGTGTGTGTGATGAGTGTGCAGGCCAAGCGTACCACGGTGCAAGTGTTGAGGTCAGAGAACAGCTTGCAGGAAGCGCTTCTCCCTTTCTACAATTTCTTGGGCCCCAGGGCTCAAACTTTTGTTGCCAGACTTATGCAGGCAAATGATGAGAAATGGGACCTACAAAATGATCAGGCAGACTTAGGGTGGAGACCCAGAGAGTAGCGCTTCTAGACATGTTCAGTTTGGGGGCCAGGAACATTAAAAGGGAGCTCTAGTTTCTTAACTCCTATACCTTCAGTGTTAAAATATAACAGTCTTCAAGAAAGAGGCAGATAGAAATGTGGGGACAAGTGTTCCTAAAGTCAAATTTTATCATTTGGCTTTTTTTTCTGAGACTGTTGCAGCCAGCTCAGAAGGCCTATTCCTGGATTCCTTGGCAGTTGTCAAAGTGGAAAAGGTTTGTGCTGCTACCGGTTTCTCTAAAGCGGCATGCTTGTCTTTGCCTCTTCTCTCTAGCCTTACATGATGGTTTAAAAAACTGTCCACAAGTTCTGATACTGTTCAAAAACACCGATCATGTTTCTCTCTGTGAGTGTAGGCCATACCGCATGTGGCAGTTTGAATGTAATTGCCCCCCCCTCCCAAAA
Source organism: Microtus oregoni (assembly GCF_018167655.1). Classification (NCBI taxonomy): domain Eukaryota; kingdom Metazoa; phylum Chordata; class Mammalia; order Rodentia; family Cricetidae; genus Microtus; species Microtus oregoni. The sequence continues at coordinate 545,979 of NW_024544756.1, forward strand.
AAATTCATAAGGGAATGGCCCTATTGGGGAGTGTGGCTTTCTTGAAGTAGGTATGACCTTCCTGGAGGAAGGGTGTCACTGTGGAGGCAGGCTTTGAGGTCTCATATATGCTCAAGCTACACCCAGTATCTAAGACCACTTCCTGTTGCCTGCATATCAAGATGTAAAACTCTCAGCTACTTCTTCAGCACCATGTCTGCCTTCATACTGCATGTTGCACCACAATGATAATGGACTAAATATCTGAAATTGTAAGCCACTCCAATTAAATGTGTTCCTTGGTAAAAGTTGCCATGATCATGGTGTCTCTTAAGGCCAATATGAATGCCTTGATTCTAATAAGTACATTATGTAGAAGTAATGATACACTGCTTCTGAGACTGTCTCACAAAGATCTTGTGGCTGCCTCCTTGCTTACCCTCAGATGGCTCACTTTGGAAGAAGGCAGATACCATATTCTATGGGCAGCCAGGAAAAAGGTCCAGGTAGCAATGAATCCTGGCCTTCTATCAATAGCCAGCATCATGTTGTCAGCCACATAATTATTCTTGGTAGCACAGCTGGCCACAGTCGAGCAACTAATGACCGTTGCCCAGAAAAATCTCCTGAGATCCTGGGCTAGCCTCACTCCGTCAAGCAGCTTCCAATTTGTAGCTCACTAGACCTATAAAATAATGTTTCAACTGCTAACTTTCAAGGATATTTGGATTTTTTTTTTTGAGACAGGGCTTTCTATATATCCCTGACTGTCCTGAAACTCACTAGGTAGACCAGGCTGGTTTAAAATTCAGAGAGCTGCCTCTCTTGCTTCCAAAGTGCTGGGATTAAAGGTTTGCACCACCATGCCTAGACTTCAAGGATATTTATATTAATAGGTACCTAATAAATCTTTCTTGGTTGAATCCACGTTGTGCATTTTTACAAACCAACTAACGATAGTGTCCCAAGAATATGTTTGGATTTTTATTATCCCCTTTGTGCTTCAAAGCAAAAAAAAAAAAAAATCCAGGCCTTCAAGGACATCAGGACCTACAAAGACAGGGCTGCACACAGGGTGGAAAAATAACAGCCTATCAGTACAAGGCACCTTGACTGAAGCCTCATTTGCCTGTTCTTTGTCTCTCTGAGACCATTCACCCAGCCAGTGTGTCTGTGAGTCCGGTCAGGAAGTCACTAATTACCCCATTGTGCAGGTTACATATCAATTATTCTTATGAAGCAGAACCTTCCCCTTCCCCCCACCCCATCCTTTCTGCAGAAATGGTGTCTAGCAGGATTTAAGACACTGTCTTCAGGGTCATCATGCTAGACTGCCTATCAGTGGGATTAACAGGGCTTTTGCCTGAAGGACAATTTGACCAATGCCTTTCTTTTGAACATACTCCTTCCTCTCCAAATTTAACACTTTGAACATCTCAAATTTTCAATGTTTTAGATTAATCATTGTAAATCCTGTATTTCCTTTTGCTGTCAAAACTTTACACAATGAAGCATATTGTTGAAAATTTGACTCTCTAGAAAGGAATTTTTATCCTTTTAGGACTAGTTTTTCGAATGTTATTATTATTATTTTACATCCTGATTATAGCTTCTCCTCCCTCCTCTCCTCCTAGTCCCTCCCTCCCCTCCCCTCTGCTCCCTCATCCACTATCCTTACAGTTTCCTACATCTCCCCTTTGTCTAACCCCCATTCACTCCTCATTTATTTCTATTCAGAAAAGGGCAGGCCTCCAATGGATATCAACAGAACATGGCATATCAAGTTGCAGTAATACTAGGCACCTGCCCTCATATAAAGGCTAGGCAAGGCAACCCAGTATGTGGAATAGGGTCCCAAAGGGTAGCAAAAGAGTCAGAGATAGCCTCTACTCCTGCTGTTAGGAGTCTCACAAGAAGACCAAGCTTCATATATATTACAACTGTAACATACATGTTACAACTGTAACATATATGAAGAGGGCCTAGATTAGTCCCACGCAGCCTCCCTGGTTGTTGGTTCAGTCTCTGTGAGCCCATATCAGCCCGGCTTAGTTGATTCTGTGGGATTTCTTGTGGAGTTCTTAACTCTTCTTGCTCCTATAATCCTTCCCCCACCCTCTTCCTCATGGTTCCCTTTTATGACTAGTTTTAACATACTATACCTATTCTACATTGTCCTTCTGAAAGTTCTTAAAGACACAAGGTCCTTCTGATAAATCCATTTGGGCATGGAGAAGGCACATCCTTCTGCTCTGTGACCTATTAACAGCCTAGACAGAAAATCAACCTAGAGAACTGTTAAAGATTGTGATAAGGATGCTGAAGTATATCTCTCTACAATTGATGGCTTCTGGTAGGGGTGTAGGTGGTGAAGGACTCAGTTTTCTTTAAGGAACTGGCCACTGGAGTTTGACCATGCTTCACTCCAGGGATTATATGGGCAACACAATTTCTTCTTCTTCTTCTTCTTCTTCTTCTTCTTCTTCTTCTTCTTCTTCTTCTTCTTCTTCTTCTTCTTCTTCTTCTTCTTCTTCTTCTTCTTCTTCTTCTCCTTCTCCTTCTCCTTCTCCTTCTCCTTCTCCTTCTCCTTCTCCTTCTCCTTCTCCTTCTCCTTCTCCTTCTCCTTCTCCTTCTCCTTCTCCTTCTCCTTCTCCTTCTCCTTCTCCTTCTCCTTCTCCTTCTCCTTCTCCTTCTCCTTCTCCTTCTCCTTCTCCTTCTCCTTCTCCTTCTCCTTCTCCTTCTCCTTCTCCTTCTCCTTCTCCTTCTCCTTCTCCTTCTCCTTCTCCTTCTCCTTCTCCTTCTCCTTCTCCTTCTTTTCTTCTTCTTTCTTCTCTCCTCTTTCCTCTTCCTCCTTCCTCTTCCTCCTCTTGCTTATCTTTGTCTTCATCTTCATCTTCTTTGTTTTCTTCTTCTGGGGAATCACAAGGGTTGGGGTGGATCTGGGAGGACTGAGAAGTGTGATATGGGTTCATGATGTGAAATTCCCAAATAATCAATAAAATCATTATATTGGGGAAAAAAAGAGAAATACGATCTGATACATTATATTCTAACTCTAAAATTTAAATTGGTAGGGAGCTGAATGACTCAGCATTTTGTCTCACAGTCTTGAGGACTGGAGTTTGGATTCTCAGAAACCCATGTAAATGCTGGGTGGGTGTGGTGACACATCTGTAATGCCAACCCTAGAAAGAGGAGGGGTCGAACCTGCCTCCATTTAATGTGCCAGGCTTTGTTGACTCCCCATGGGAGATCTTACCCTTTGGGAGGAGAGGATGGGGGTTGGGCTGGGAGGGAAGGCAAGAAGGGGTGGGAGAAATCTTGGAAGGGAATACTGTGGTTGGAACATAAAATGAATAATAAATAAATGCATTTAGGAAGGCCTGCATGTACCGGCATTTATCAGCTCATTGTCCAGGGAAAGGCTAAGGGCCACTCCTCTGGATACCATCCACAAGGAAAGCACTTCAGTATCTGTTACAAGGAAAGCATGGTGCCGGTCATTCTGCAGTTTAGCTCTGCATATGCTACAGTCGCTTCATTTTTTTTTGGACACGTTTTCTAGACTACAGCGTTGCTTTGACACCTTGGCTAAAATACTATAGAACCTTCAAAATCCTGGATCCTCTTTCTCTCTCACCCATGAATCTAGTAAAATTGTCTCAGGGTGCTTTCAGGACACCAGAATTTTGAAAAGCACCCTCTTGCTGATTTTCAACGTGATATCAAGATCGAACACTAGTAAACAGATCATTGCTAAGCATCTTGCCAGATCTGTTCTTGTTTTGAATACTTGTGATTTGAGTTGACACAAACCATGCTATTAACATATTTTTCAATCACAGGGAGAAATAATTCTTAAGCGGCACAATTGACACTTGACACAGATGGATCATTATTCTTGAGTTCTTTGAAGTCATTTACTGAAAGGAAGCCTTGGAGTGGGAGGGTTAAAATTGTAATGCTTAACTTTTTCTTTAAGTTAGGAGGACAGGAAGGGTAACAGAACAATGAGAAGGGTAAGTCCTCTGACAGCTAGTTTTATGGATCATATATGAATATAGACATCTCACTACATTTTTCTGAAACTTGACATTGACCACAATTTTTTCATAGCTGCCTTTCTAATGGCCTGATTGTCTTGATGCTGTACCGTATAACATCATTTTAAAATGTGATTCCCTTGATAATATGATTGAGAAGTAACTGTCTGTGTAACTAGCCTTTCTGGAAGCAGTAATGAAATGATGCTCTGATGTGGTTTGTTTCTTCACAAATATCTAGTTCAAGATGTTTAAATTCACATTTCAACAAAAGGTGCTTGGGGTAAGGCGATCTTTGATGTGGGAGTGTCATCTGTCTATCTGTTGCTTTCATTGGATACTAAAGAAACTGCCTTGGCCTTTAATAGGACAGAAAATTAGGTAGGCGGAGTAAACAGAACAATGCTGGGAAAAAGAAGCCGAGTCAGGCAGTCGCCATGATTCTCCCACCTGACACAGATGCAGGTTAAGATCTTTCCTGGTAAGCCACACCTCATGGTGTTACACAGATCATTAAATATGGATTAAAACAAGATGTGAGAATTAGCTAAGAAGAGACTGGAAATAATGGGCCAGTCAGTGTTTAAAAGAATACAGTTTCCATGTAATTATTTTGGGGCATAAGCTAGCCATGCGGGCAGCCAGGCCCCAAAACATAGCCTGCTGCTCTTACTACAGACCTTTTGTTGTCTTACCAGTAGAATGTGGTGAAAGTGCTCATTAGGGTTAGATTACAAAAGTATTATCTGTGGGGGTGGAGAGGTGGCTTGGCTGTTAAGGGCACTTGCTAGCCTTGCAGATGACCTGGCTTCTGTTCCTATCCACATAGTAGCTCACAACTCTCTGTAACTCCAAATCTAAAGTATCTAACACCTTCTTCTGGTCTCTACATCATCCATGTGGTGCACAGACATCCATACAGGCAAAATCTCCATACAGAGAAAACAAAAATAAATAACTTTTTAAAAGTTATTATTAAGTATTCATTTTCTTTCTGAGTTACCCTACAACTATCTCAGCGAAGCAGACTAGAGAAGCCAGAAGGGCAAGAAATTGAATATGGCCTCTTGGCAGCTGCCAGTCAGGACCTCAGTCACAGAGTCTTTGAAAAAGTAGAAATTGCTAATGATTTCTGCCTGAACGTGGAAGTGGATCATTCCTCATAAGCCGCCAAATGACACTTACCTTTGATCTCAGTCTCCTATGTAACTAATATATACAAGCAGAACGAGATAGCGGCTACAAAGAGCAGATAAAGAAAATGGCTGGAGGAAGTGTTGGTGATGCTCCCTTTGAGACTCCAAGCTCAGTGTAACTGAGGCCATTCTTATTTCCAGCGTGGCTCATCCACACAGATATTTATCACAAGCATCTTTTTGCTTTGATCTCTTATGGGATGGAGGAGTCCCTAGGAGGAAATTCTAGTTGCCTAATGATTCTGGAGAAATGGTTTGCCACAACAGTCTAGCTTTATTCCTCTGAGTGTGAATGAATGCTCATTCAGATATGTCTCTAACTAGGGGAGTGAGACTTCTGGGAAAGCAAGACGAGACGAAAGTAAATCGATACAAGTTTTCTATGTGTTAATCTATGCTGAGCACTTGACTGATGTGTCAGTCATAAATGAAAGGCCACTATAAATTTCCCATTTCATGGAGGAGGAAGCAGCCTCATTCAGTGAAGGCACTTGTTGGTCTCCTAAATTACGTTTTCTGAGACACAATTCTACTCCATGACTCATTGTTGTGCTATGGATGGGTTATTATTCCCACTTACAACTCTTAGTGCCAAGTATAAAACTTTATCCCCCAACACACACCAAGTAAGTTTGGCAAAATCATTTGTCATTGTCATCACCATCATTATTATTTCCACAGAAAGACCAGTAAGTGATGCAGAATGGTTTTTTTGGCTCCTGTCTTGGTTGCAAATAGGTTTCATTTCTGTTGCCAATGGTAATTGATTGGTAGTGGTTTCTGGAACTGAATATTAAAAAGAAGGATAAGGCCAAACCTAGGCTTAGTTTGAAAAAGGTTGTGATTAAAAAGAGCTTAGTCTGGAATAGAGTAAGTTGACTATGATCCCTGTTGTTTTCACTAATAAATGTTCATTCTGTTATAGCCAGGTACCTGCGTGAGACAATCAGCTCATTCTACCTTAATCTGGAACATTCCTGAAAACTGACACATACCCTTCCAACCTCAGGCAAGCTGCAAATGTTGGTTATTCTATACAAGGGCAGCTGGGAGCAGGTAGACTATTATCACTTTGATACTCAAATGTCATCCACGAAGCAGCAGAAGCAGCAGTAGCAGCAGCAGCAGCCGCCGCTGCTGCCACCGCCCTGAAAGCCTCTTTAAAATGTAGAATCCCTGACGATGCCTTAGATCTACTGAATTGAAAGCTTCCCTACCCACAAGATGCCCAGGTGATTTGCCCATATCAAAGCTGGAGAAGCAAGTTGGATCAGTAGCTCCCAACTCTTTCTGAGTTGGAGTTATCCATGATTGATTAACAATAGTTCACATGTGACATGATCCTGAAAGACCCCAGTGGTGGGCAGTCTTTCAGGCTAAGGAGACCCTCCCAAGGAACAGCGAGATCACTCTTCGGATGCAAACAGCAAGAGGCTTTATTCAGTACACAGGTACCTGGGGCGACTTAGTCTCTCGAAAGACAAAGCGCGCCTGCAGACTGGGGGAAGGTCTTTTTATAGGAAAGAGGGCAGCAGAAGCAGATTACAGAAGCAAATGCATCGTTAGTGGTCAGTTGGAATGGGGCAAGGGGCACAGGTGGTTTTTCCTCTCCCAGCACAGATGTATGGGAACAGATATCCTGTTAATTGATGTCCTGCCCGAATCTATGGATATAAATATCCTGTTTTGCAGCCAGGGACCCTGACCTTACTCTGCACTTACAGTCGTTCATCAAAAGCTTTGTGAAATGACGTTACAGCAGCCAAGCTGGGATCTTTCATAGGGGGAGTTGTCTCTTCTGTGAATTACTGATATTCTAAGTTGGGCACATGTGCTGACTATAGGCATCCTGTTTCCTTAAGCAAACGGGAGGTTCTCATTAGAGCAGGCCAGCTGCGGGTTCCTTATCGCTTGGGGCCAGATGGCTGACCGGCTGACCGCAGATATCTTGCCTGGCTTCTCCGCCCTTGTTCTCAAGTCGAACTTCCCTGCTCTAATGTTACTTGCGTTGCTCCAAAGTTTAAGCCTGGCATTGCTGCTGCTTAGCTGTTTGTCTATACTGTGGGGGTCTTTCACCCCCCCCTTTTTCTATCAACTGAATAAAACCCTTTATTCATTTAGCTGTGGTATCCATGTCTTCGGGATCAAACTGTCTAAGCTGATGATACTGTTGTGTCAGGACCAGAGCCTGGATGACAGACAGCCTGTCCTTCATGAATTGGACCAAGCGATTTAGGATACAAGGCCCAAAAAGCAAGATTAAAAGTATAACGATTAGGGGGCCTATGATGGAGGAAACCAAGGTGGTAAACCAGGGAGACCTGTTGAACCAGCCTTCAAACCATCCCTGCTCTGACTGGAACAACTGCTGTCTCTGCTTAAGTCTTTCCCTCAGTTTTGCCATATTGTCTCTGACTAGGCCAGTATGGTCTGCATAAAAACAACATTCCTCTTTCAGGGCAGCGCATAAGCCTCCTTCTTGCAGGAACAATATATCAAGCCCCCTGCGGTTCTGCAGCACCACTTCTGACAGAGAGGTTAGGGATTTCTCAAGGGCGCTGACTGATTCTTCTAAGGCCTTGATGTCCGTATGCATTGCCGCTTGAAGCTGTCTGAATTGGCTGGTAGCTACAAGGGCAGAAGCACCAGTTCCTACCCCTGCTGCTATACCTCCTGCAGTTAGTCCTCCTAACAGCAGGGCTAAAGTAAGGGATACTGGTTCTCGTTTGAATCGAGGTCTCCCTTCAAAATGACTGTAAATATATTCAGGATCATGATATGTAACTTTAGGCCATAATTCAACTAAAACACAGTAATCAGAGGTCAGGTTAAGTACAGTTGTTGATAGACAAGGGGTGATCCCAGTGCTACAAGCCCAGTAGGTACCGCTTGGTGCGGTTAAATAATAACCGGATGGGACGGGCTGTCGAGTATTGCATAAAGCTTGATGAGAGCTTGGGACCGTCCCCATGCAGAGTCCTTTTCCTGATACCTCCGACAGGGTTAGTTTGTGCTGGGGAAGACCGATGCACTGTGTGGGTGGCGAGTTATATACGACATAGGTACCTGTCACTGCTATCCCTTCATAATAGGGGGGTCTGGAAATCAAGCATAGCCAACATTCCTGGGTCTTATTGGGGTCTGTCACATTTAAGGCTAGATATGCCCCCTGGACTAAATCAAGTAACCTGTCCCCGGTCCCGGATTGGTAGGGAGTCGGGGAGGCTGTGAGTGGGGTAGAAGCAGTTGATGGGGTGGCTGGTACATTGAGGGGAGCTTCTGGGAGCACTGCCTGGCCGGGCTGTGATGGGGGTCTTTGGTCAGAAATAACTAGATTAGGACCAACTGCTTGGCGGGCCGTTTCCACTTTTAGTTTTATAGTGAAGATGGCACCTAGGTCCTTCTTAGTCATTCTGTTTGGGAAGTACCATCGGAGGCCCCAAGTCCTCCCTGTCATCCAGTTAGACTGCCCTGATGCTCGACCTCGGGGGGTGAAGGTGATGTTTAAGGGCAGGCAGGTGGGGTTGCCTTTACATTTTCCAGTATTCTTTGCGGAACACTCCCTAGGGGAGGTGTAGTTCTTATGAACAGTGATCCAGTCCCATGAGGAGCTAGGCTTCCAAAACGCATCCCCGGTTGTTTCACATCCCCAGGCATTACAGAATAAGCTTTCCCATCCTCCACAGCGTCGGACCTGGTCTCGCTCCCGCCCATCCCGGGGACAGACATAGAAATCCAATTGCCCCAGGAAGCATCTTCCTTCAGGGCTTCCGCAGCCGAATTTTCCCCCAGGAGAAAAGCGGCTGCCTGCCCGGTCCTTTAACTGTGTAGGTAGCAAATCAGGAATATCCCATATCTCTGATCCTGCTGCAAGCTGGCAGAAATCCGGGGTAAGTGGGGGCCACCAGGTGTCTATCGCATGGTTTGCCTGAATTTCCCAGACAACTTCTCCGACCGAGGACAATACCTGCCATTTTAGGGAGCGTACCAGGTGAGGGCTGTCTCCCCGGACTATCATCCCTAGTCCCAACAAGATCCATAAACCAGTCAATGGGGCCCCCGGGTAAGTCTTATCTTTAGAGGGTTTTGAGAGCGCTGGACCCTCCATAGTGGTTCTGCTGTATCTCCTTCTGTACGAGCTGTTTTTACGTGGGAGGCGTGGACCCAGGCCGCGATGCCGTCAACTTTCAGTGCCGTTGGAGTGGTTAGCAGCACGGTGTAGGGTCCTTTCCAGCGGGGTTCCAGATTCTTAGTCTGATGTCTGCGGACCCAAACTGTATCGCCAATCTGGTAGCTGTGAGGTACCGCTGGTCTGTCTAATTGTTCCTTATAGGCTGCAGCGAGTGGCTTCCAGACCTCTCTCTGCACGATCTGGAGTGCCTGTAAATGAGCTTCCAGAGAGGGGCTATTAGCAAAGTCTGAAATGTTGGAGTCAAAGAAATTAATGAAGGGCGGGGGCGCCCCATATAGTATTTCAAAAGGTGTGAGCCCGTGGGGTCCTGGTGTATTGCGAGCTCTGTAGAGGGCTAGGGGTAGTAGGAGCACCCAGTCTCTAGTGCCAGTTGCAAGCGTTAATTTGGTCAAAGTCTCCTTAATAGTTCTATTCATTCTTTCTACCTGTCCTGAACTCTGGGGTCTGTATGCACAATGTAATTTCCAATCAATCCCCAATAGCTTGGCCACCAACTGATTTACCTGGGAGACGAAGGCAGGTCCATTATCAGTGCCCAGCACTTGGGGCATGCCATACCTGGGGAAGATTTCTTCCAGCAGCTTTTTGGTCACAATTTTTGCGGTCTCATGCTTGGTCGGGAAGGCTTCCACCCATCCCGAAAAGGTGTCCACAAATACCAATAAGTACCGGTATCCATACATGCCTGGTTTTATTTCAGTAAAGTCAATTTCCCATTGTACTCCTGGTCGATGTCCGCGGATTCGCACCCCCTGTCCCACCTTGGTTTTTCCTGCATTTACCTGTGCACATGCTCTACATTTGTCCATAACTTTTTGGAGGATGCTGTCTCGCCCCAGTAAAGAGCAAAAAGTTTCCTGCCGGTCTAACAAAGTTTTCATCTTTCGGGGGCTTAGATGGGTCAATTTATGTAAGTAATCAAGCATCTTATAAGTGTATGCCATCGGCATCACTGTTTTTCCCTTCCATGTCCATTCGCCCGTTTTCTGGTCCTGCTCCGCTCCCATGTCTGCCAGGAGCTTTAGATCCTCCTCATCATATTTGAGGGGGTCTCTCTTATCTTGGTGCATGGGCAGTATGGCTAGCGGAGCCTGCAGGGCCACCTGTTTGGCGGCTTCATCAGCCAGCCGGTTTCCTCGAGCCTCAGGGCTGTCTCCTTTCTGGTGTCCTGGGCAATGTATAATGCTCAGTTTCCGAGGCAGAAATAAAGCTTTTAACAAGGCTAAGATCTCTGTTTTATTTTTAATTTCCTTTCCTTCTGAAGTCAGTAGCCCTCTTCTTCTGTATATTTCCCCATGAACATGAGCAGTGGCAAAAGCATATCGGCTGTCAGTATAGACATTGAGCTTCTTACCTTCTGCCATCCTCAAAGCTTGTGTCAAGGCGACAAGCTCTGCTCGCTGCGCAGAAGTCCCCGCAGGCAGAGGCTGTGCCCAGATCACCTCGGTCTCCGTGGTTACCGCTGCACCCGCCTTTCGCTCACCTTCCCGCAGAAAGCTGCTGCCGTCAGTGTACCAGGTGACATCCGCATCCCGGAGGGGTTGATCCGTCAGGTCCGGTCTGGTCCCGTGCATTTCCGCAAGGATCTCGAGACAGTCGTGTTGGTCCGTCTCCCCCTCCTCTGGGAGTGGTAGCAGGGTTGCAGGATTGAGCGCCACCACTGGTCCGAAATGGATTCGGTCCGAGTCCAGGAGCATGGCCTGATAATGGGTCATGCGGGCATTGGAGAGCCAGCGATCTGGGGGTTGTCTGATTAGAGTCTCAATTGCGTGTGGGGCCAGGATGGTCAAAGGTTGGCCCATAGTCAGTTTGCCAGCATCCTTGGTGAGGACTGCCACTGCTGCTACCATTCTGAGGCATGGGGGCCATCCTGTGGCCACGGGGTCCAATTTCTTGGATAGGTAGGCTATTGGCCGCCGCCAGGGCCCCAGCCTCTGGGTCAAGACCACTTTTGCATATCCTTGCTTCTCGTCGACAAACAAATCAAAAGGCTTAGTCAGGTCAGGGAGGCCTAAGGCTGGGGCTGTGAGCAGAGCCCGTTTGATTTTCTGAAAAGCCTCGTCCTGATCCGATCCCCATGAGTACATCACCCCCTGCTTAGTCAGTGGGTACAAAGGGGCTGCCAGTTCCGCGAATCCGGGGATCCAGAGCCGGCAGAATCCCGCTGTCCCTAGAAACTCTCTCAGCTGGCGGGGTGTCCGGGGTGTAGGGATTTTTATAACTGTGTCTTTCCTGGCCTCCGTTAGCCACCTCTGTCCTTCTCTGATTTGGTACCCTAGGTAGGTGACCTGCCGTTGGCATATTTGGGCCTTTTTGGCAGAAGCTCGGTACCCTAGATCCCCCAAGGCTTGTAGTAATGCCTCAGTTCCTTTTATACAGTCCTGAGCCGAAGTAGCAGCTAACAAGAGATCATCAACATACTGTAACAGCATCAGGCCAGGATGCCTCACCCTGAAATCCGCTAAGTCTCGGTGTAGGGCCTCATCGAACAGGGTGGGGCTATTTTTGAAACCCTGAGGCAACCTGGTCCAGGTCAGCTGTCCTGAAATCCCCAGTTTAGGATCCTTCCATTCAAAGGCAAATATGGGCTGACTTCTGGGGTGCAGTCTCAGGCAGAAGAATGCATCCTTGAGGTCCAGGACGGTATACCAAGTATATGAGGGTGATAGTCCACTTAACAGATTGTAGGGGTTAGGAACTGTCGGGTGTATATCTTCCACCCGTTTATTGACCTCTCTTAGATCCTGCACAGGTCTATAGTCCCCAGTCCCTGGCTTTTTCACGGGCAGCAAGGGGGTATTCCAAGGGGACCGGCAGGGGACTAATATTCCCTGGTCAAGAAGCCTTTTGATGTGAGGCCTTATTCCTTCCCTTGCCTCATGAGACATGGGATACTGTTTAATCGAGACAGGAGTAGCAGTTGTCTTGAGGCTTACCACTAGAGGGGGCTGCTGTCTGGCCAGCCCCATTCCCCCGGTTTCTGCCCATGCCTGGGGAAAGCGATCCAGCCAATAAGCCTCAGTGGGGGCCGCAGTGGTACTGTCTTTTTCATGCAGCCTATATTCATCTTCTAGGCTGAGAGTCAGCACATGTAAGGGTTGTCCCTGAGGGCCAACTACCTGTGCTCCGGTTTCCTTGAAGTAAATTTGGGCTTTTAATTTTGTGAGCAAGTCCCTTCCTAGGAGCGGATATGGACAGTCAGGCACGTGGAGGAAAGAATGAGTCACCTTACCAGTTGCTAGGTGAAGCTTGCGATCTGTGGTCCATCGGTATCGTTTTCCACCAGTGGCCCCTTGGACCCAGGCAGACTTGTCACTCAGGGGTCCGGGGTCCCGGGTTAGCACCGAGTGTTGAGCTCCGGTATCAACTAGGAAGGTGACGGGTTGCCCCCCAACATCTAAGGTTATCCTGGGCTCAGAGGGAGGCTCCTGGCCCTGATCTCCCTAGTCGTCCAGAGCTAGGAGGGAGGTCTGAGAAGGTCTTGGTCTCCTGGGTCCCCTCGAGTTCTTGGGACAATCCCTTGCCCAATGCCCCTTTTCTTTACAGTAGGCGCATTGGTCCTTGTCAAGGGGTGGCCTTCTTTTGTCTCCCTCCTGTCTATCCTGTCTTTGCCCTGACACTACAGTGGCCAAAAGTTTACTCATTTCCTTATGTCTCTTGCGGTCCCTCTCTTTTTCCCTTTCCTCGGCTTCTTTTCTGAAGCGGTCCTCTCGTTCCTCTGCTTCTCTCCTGAGGCGGTCCTCCCTCTCTTCCTGAGTCTCCCTCTTATTGAAAATCTTTTCTGCTTCCTTTAGCAGATCCCTGAGTGAGCTTTCCATGAGGTTCTCTAGACGCTCCAGTTTGCGTCTGATATCTGGAGCTGACTGCCAAATAAAAGACATGGAGATATTGGTCTCCTGTCCGGGGTCATCAGGGTCATAGGGAGTATATCTGCGGTAAGCCTCTTTGAGCCTCTCAAGGAACGCAGAGGGAGTTTCCTCTGACCCCTGTATAACCTGCTTTACCTGAGCCAAATTCGTTGGGCGTCGAGCCGCCCTGTGGAGACCCGCTATGAGCAACTGGCGATAGAGGGCTAGGTGATTCCTACCTTCCACCGTGGTGAAATCCCAAGAGGGGCGTTCAAGGGGAAAGGCAGAATCTATTTCATTAGGCAATTGGGTGGAGCGGCCATCAGGTCCCCGGACTTCCTTCCGGGCTTCCAGGAGGACCCTCTGCCGTTCCTCCGAAGTCAGCAGGGTCTGCAGCAGCTGTTGGCAGTCGTCCCATGTAGGCTGATGGGTAATCAAAATAGATTCAATCAGAGCAGTCAACCTAGAGGGGTCCTCAGAAAAAGGAGGGTTATTATTTTTCCAGTTGTAGAGGTCTGAGGAGGAGAATGGCCAGTACTGCAGTTGGCCGTTCATTCCCGTGCGAAGAGGGAATGCCTGTGAGGAGGTTGTATCCGCTGCATGCAGCTGGTCTCTTCGTGCCCTCAGGCGTGTGGCCATCGGAGAAGGACCAGCAGAGGCCGGCGCTGCTTGTTCTTCTTTTCTTTCAGTTGAGTCAGCCTCATTCGGAGTCCGTGGAGCTGGCTCCTGATATGGGGGAGGGCCCTCCGTGAGGAGGTCCATCAGTAGGTCATCATCTGGGGGCAAGACTTTTGGAGGAGGGGGCTTGGGCACCGGGGATTTGGTGAGGGTTGGGTACAGGGAGGAGTGGGGCGGAGGTCCCGTTGGGGTGGGAAGGAGTGGAGGGGGTAAGGCAGGTGCAGAGGGGGTAAGGATAGGGGGTTTCGGGGTGACGAAAGGCTTGACCCAGGGTGGTGGGTCATAAGCCATCGCCTCCCAGACCACGATATACGCGACCTGGTCTGGATGCCCGTGATGGCCAGGATCCATCACCTTAGCCTTTACCTGTAAGATAACATTGATGTCAAAAGTACCATCCCTTGGCCAGCCCACATTGAACGTGGGCCATTCCGAGGAACAGACAGTTACCCAGCGTCTCTTCCGGACGTCCACTGACTGGTTATTTGCAATGTCTTGGACGTCTCGCCAGTGCTGTAAAGTCAGGCTTAGAGGGGTGGTTACAGATTGGCCCATTCTCTCAACCGCGGTGACAGTAACAATTAGACAGACAAACAAAATACAACTTAGACAGACACAGAAACTCGCAGCGCGGCTTTGGCATAAAACCGAAAGCAAGAATTCAAACGGAGACTTTGAGGACCCGGGCTCCTCGTCTCCCAAAAGAGTCACGAATCCCTCAGACAGTGGGGCAGCCCCCAACAGTCCCAGTTCCACGCGACTCACAAACTGCAAATGGGCCACGAATCGGGCCCCCAAACGCCACTGGGAATGGGCCACGAATCGGGCCCCCAAACGCCACTGGGACATCTCCCAGGGCTGCGGTGGGGAGTACGAGCTCGTCAGCTCCTCCCCGGGTCCGCCAAATACAAATCTGATTAGCTAACCAGTACAAACGCAGGCACAAACATAAAAGACAGAAGACAGACAGAAAACAATTGTGCTGGCCAGCTTACCTCCCGGTGGTGAGTCGGTGGTCCCTGGGCAGGGGTCTCCAAATCTCGGTGGGACCTCCAAATGAAAGACCCCAGTGGTGGGCAGTCTTTCAGGCTAAGGAGACCCTCCCAAGGAACAGCGAGATCACTCTTCGGATGCAAACAGCAAGAGGCTTTATTCAGTACACAGGTACCTGGGGCGACTTAGTCTCTCGAAAGACAAAGCGCGCCTGCAGACTGGGGGAAGGTCTTTTTATAGGAAAGAGGGCAGCAGAAGCAGATTACAGAAGCAAATGCATCGTTAGTGGTCAGTTGGAATGGGGCAAGGGGCACAGGTGGTTTTTCCTCTCCCAGCACAGATGTATGGGAACAGATATCCTGTTAATTGATGTCCTGCCCGAATCTATGGATATAAATATCCTGTTTTGCAGCCAGGGACCCTGACCTTACTCTGCACTTACAGTCGTTCATCAAAAGCTTTGTGAAATGACGTTACAGCAGCCAAGCTGGGATCTTTCATAGAGGGAGTTGTCTCTTCTGTGAATTACTGATATTCTAAGTTGGGCACATGTGCTGACTATAGGCATCCTGTTTCCTTAAGCAAACGGGAGGTTCTCATTAGAGCAGGCCAGCTGCGGGTTCCTTATCGCTTGGGGCCAGATGGCTGACCGGCTGACCACAGATATCTTGCCTGGCTTCTCCGCCCTTGTTCTCAAGTCGAACTTCCCTGCTCTAATGTTACTTGCGTTGCTCCAAAGTTTAAGCCTGGCATTGCTGCTGCTTAGCTGTTTGTCTATACTGTGGGGGTCTTTCAATCCTACAGATACACCTCAAAACTGTGCAGAGGTCTTTAGGTGAAGGCGTGTCTTGCCTCCCTTCCTTTCTTGCTGTAAAAATCATATTAAGGAATTATGGGAGTTAGCTCGGCATGTAAAGTGTGTGTGATAGAAGAAGGCAGACTTGAGTCCAATCCCTGGAATCCATGTAGAAAGCCAGGAGTGATAACACCCACTTACAAGCCCAGTTCTGGTGTGACTGAGACAAGATTGCAGAGAACGGCCAGTCATTCTAGACTATTTGGTAAGCCCCAGGCCAGCGGCAGACTCTAGCGCATAAAATGAGGTGGCTGGCGCATGGGAAATGGCAGCCAAGTCTCCCCTCTGACTTCCACATGCATACACACATATTACACTGGGGACGCAGCCCCGCCGCCCCTATTACTACAGTTGGCGCCCCACGTGATGGACTAAACCCACTTAAAAAACCTGAGAATGCTTAAAAATAAGGGAGAGAGAGTTTAACACAGATTTTTGCTGTTTGTTGGTGGCGTGCTGTAGAGAGATTTCCTGATTCGGCAACAGTAGCAGAAAAAACGCTGTGTCATTTTAAAGTGCGACTTCCTTGGGCTGTGCCGACATTGCTATCTCTGTCTGGCTCCTGCAGGAGACAGAGCTTTTGAATAGAGCATTTGGAGTAAAGTGCTACGATTTGTTTGATGGCAACTACACTCGCTGTGTTCTCGGGTCTGCTCTGCTTGCTAGAGGTAAGCAAGCGCCTCATCTAAGAGAGGCTTCCTGACTCAGCTTCAGCTGCAAAATCCTGCAGCTCATTAAGAGGTCCTGCCACGAAACACTTAAACGGTGTTGACGAAAAGCTGAACGCATGCTTTTCGGTTTTCAGCCGTAGCAGGAAAAAAGCTGCGCCATTTAAAAATGCCGGCTTTCTGGGCTGTCCTGCCAGGGCAAACTCTGACTCTTTTACGCAGGCAGTTTGTGCGGTTTGCAAGCACAGGCTGCTGAAGCTCGCTTGCTGGCAGGGACCTTGAAATGCCATAGAGTTGTGGCAGTAAACATGGCTACAGCCAGTACCTCAGCCATGAGTCTGGAAAGCTAAGGAATGGGCTACATCTAGCCGGCAAAGCCACACCTTTAGTCCTACTGAGATTGCTTGGTAAATTAAAGACTCATGTGGTCAGAAAAAGAGAGATATACAGTAAAGAGAGATTCAAAGACAGAGAAAATTTCTGAATGGTTTAAAGTGTGTTAAAAATATATGCTGACTAAAAGTTGAAGTTCTTAAAGTAAAAAACAAAAAAAGGAAGAGAGTTGTTGTGTGTGGTAGCACACGCCTTTAATCCCAGTGCCTAGAAGGCAGAGACAAACAGATCTCTGTGAGTTCAAGGTGTAGTAGCTTACACCTTTAATCCCAATGCCTGGGAGGCAGAGACAGACGGATCTCTGAGAGTTCAAAGACAGCCTGGTCTACAGAGTTACTTCAGGTCAAAGATACAGAGAACCTGTCTCAAAAAGCAAAGAGTTAAAAGTAAAAATAAACTAAATAGAGGTTAAAACAAAGCTGCACAAAGATGGAAAATACACAGAGAATTTTGATACTGTATGCTATTATGCTCTCTTTGAATTGTTTGAATGCTGAGGAAGGAGCAACAGCTGCTAAAAGATATTTACTTATAAATGCTGCTAAACTAATCCAACATAGATATTTTGAATTTGGATCTAAGGATATGATACTTTGGAAAGGAGTTTCTTATTTTGTTTTCACAGAGGATGAGGCGCTGTTCATTTCTTCTATTCCGATTTGGTATGATGGACCACGCCCTCCTGAAGGGTTGCAGTGAACATCTTCAGAAAATTGCTTCGCTCAACTGCCAACTGAGATGAAACTAGCACACAGGTTATATCATGAAAGACCTAATTAACGACGCCCCCATTCAGCAGGAAGCAGTTTGGAGAGAAATAACTGCGCCCATATTCCCAAAAAATGTTTATAAATGTTCTTTTACATTTTAAGGGGGATATGATATAGATATGAATAATTTACATTAGTATAGATTTTGCTTTATTGATAGAGATTTAAGGTCAATTTTGTTATATATATAAGTGTTTCTGATTTTGATTAAGGTATTGTGATTGTGTAGTTCATTTAAATATGTACTATATAATTAATAAATATAGGTTGTTAATGGATAATCATCGATAATAGTAAAGCTTGTAGTCATGTTAGTTAGATTTTCTAGATATATAGAGATATATTTTAGATAGACATTCTTCATGTCTTTCAAAGATTACAGAATAGGACATTTAATGTTTTAATAACTGAGGACTTTTCATGACAATGAGACACTCTGCTCCTGGCAGCACTAATGTACTTCAAGAGGAAGATGGACATCGAAGAGGCACCTTATGGAGTTTGATAGCCATTTGGGCAAGAAACTGCTCTTGCCTGGACTATTGCATAAACTGGACACAGAGAACCTGCAGAGAGAGGACTACTGAACTTGCCTAAGGTGAGATGATCTTTCGGGGTTCCTGATTCATGAAAGAGTCTCGACAGCTCTTCTCTCGGGAGCAGACACCTGAGAGAGACGCCATGCCCTGCTCCCGGGATGAAGCTCCGACCCAGGATGGACATAGGCTAGAATCTTCCCGGTAATCGCACCTTGGGGTGCTACACACAGATGATTAGAAATGGGCTAAATTAATATGTGAGAATTAGCCTAGAAGAGAATGGGCCAAGCAGTGTTTAAAAGAATACAGTGTCCGTGTAATTATTTCGGGGCATAAGCTAAGCTAGCCGGGCGGGCGGCTGGGGTGCTGGGGATGCAGCCCCGCCGCCCCTATTACTACACCCCCCCCCCCACAAACACGAATCGCATGACAGCCAGAGGAAGAAGAGTGAGACTAATCAATAACCTCGAATCTGCTCTCATATTTGTCAACATGAAGCATCTGAGGCTTTGGCATCTCAGTTGCTTTCCTCATGGTAGTAAAGAAGGATGCTATGAAGAGATCTTCTGGGAAAAGAAACTCTAGCTCCTGCCATACGTATCTTTCTTGATACATGTTTAGCTTCTGCTCATGGGCCCAGTGAGAATCCATCCTGGGTTGCATTAAGTCAGTGTTCTGCTTCGAGATGCTGTGCAGGGGATAGGTGGTGGGGAATAGGATCTATAGACAAGCCTCAAAGACCTCTCTAGGTGCTCTCAAACTTTGAGCATCAGGCTCACCAAAAGAGTTTGTAAGAAAACAGATTCAAGATCCCGCTCCCATGGTTCTCTATTCTGTAGGTAGGAGGTGTGACACAAATATTTGCAAGTTCTCATTTGATCTATGCTGCTCTGCGAATGGCCAGCAACAGTCCAGCAACAGCATCTCCTGGTGATTGCTAAAAATGTTGACCTTCAAAGATTTTTAGGCCTGTCACAGCCTGCATTCAAACATGATGCTATGTGATAGGAAATGCATTGTGGGTATGTAGCTCACAAGCTGTGAGAAACATGAGTTAGACACACAGGAGACGTCTGTTTATTTTATAGGGTTTCTTGCAGCCCAGGCTGTTCTGGAACTCACTGTGGAGCCAACAATAATGTTGAATCTTTATCCTCCTGCTTCCACCTCCCAAGAACTGTGATTGTGCTACCATGCCCCACCATACAGAGTTCTGGGGACTGAATTCAGGTTTGCTCCATGCTAGGCAAGCGTTCTATGAACTGAGTCAAAACGCCATCGCTGAGACATTTTTTTTTTTGTAATTTGTTGGAATAGATGGCTACCTTTAAAGCTAGCTTCCCCCCTGGCCTTCTGCTTTGTCCCTCATTATGCCTGCCAGTCCTCGGCCTTTACTTTGCTTTCCCACTTGCTCTTGACCACACTTCTGTACACCCCAAAGGAAAATTCTACTAAGCTGTACTTTGGAATATTGTTTTCTTTTGTGTGTGTGACAGGGCTTCTTGTAGAGCCTTGCCCCTATTTTTAAGACAAGGTCTTGCTATGTAGCCTTCATTGGCCTAAAAACTCTCTATGTAGACCAGAGTGGCCTCCAAACTCACAGAAATCCACCTGCTTCTTCTTCACTGGTGCTAGGATTAAGCGTGTGTGCCACCACACCAGGCCCTGAACTTGTTTTTAAAAATTATTTGTATATTTATTTGTGTGTGTGTGTGTGTATACATGACATGCATGTGTTTGCTCACACTCAGCACCGTTGCAGGGAGGCTGTAGGTATGTAACTAAATGGCGGGAGCAGCGAGCGGTTGTGATGTGCCCTGCCAGACAGGGTTGAGGACTGCTTGACAATAACTGGGTCAGTATGGCACCTAAGGGGTCTTAGGCTAAGGAGGATCTGAAAATGTTCAAGAAAGAAAGAAAAAACCCATCAGGAATGCTAGGAATGCAGGAGAACTTCACCTGCTAAGCCAGCACTGAGAGGCTGAAATTTAAAAACTCTTTCTTCTGTTTGTCCATCAGTCACCAGTCTTTTTTTCATCTGATGGCGAAAATAATATCGCATGATGAAAGAGTTGGAAAATAGAATACAGCACTTGTTCACCAATAGACTACGCTAGATATAACTTTCATTGTTTATTTGTTTGTTTATTTTGTTGGTGTCGGCAGTAATGTGATCGGTGTGTATGTGTAGACCATCCTGTGATTTTCATGTCCCGGTGTCCTGAGAACTGGAATGTCAGGGATGTGCTTCCACATCCATCTCTATCTACGGTTTGGCTTTTATTTTTTTTCCCGTCTGTGCTCCTTAAAGATGGCAATGGCCTAGTCCTCAAAAGCTGGGAAAGTTTCATGAAAATGTGAAAATTAAGATTGTAGTTGGAACGAAGCCTTTTTACCCACGGGCTTCATCTGAGGGAGACCATGCTGGACTACCAGGGTGTGGAATGCTAATGGCATGGCACAATACCTGGCAAAAGAAACTTAAGCATTTGTTTTCAGTGGCAATTTGAGGGCAAAGTCCATCATTGTTGGGGGAGGGGAAGGCACGGTGGCAGGAACTTGAGGCAGCAGGTCACATGACATCCACAGTCAGGAGATAAATGTCAGTGCTCAGCTCACTTTCCTCTTTTTATTCAGTCTGGGACTCCAGCCCGTGGGACGGTGACAGCCACAATCAGGGTGTGTCTTTCCACCTCATATTAACTGAACTTAGAAAATCTCTTAAAACCATACCCAGAGATTTGTCTACTGAGTGATTTGGAATTCTGTCAAGTTAGTTATCACACTGGTAAACTCAATGTATACACAAGGGTCCTTAAAAATGGAAGGGGGTGGGGAGCAAGAAACGGAAAGGGAAAAGATGACTATAGAGGGAGGTCAGTTTAGAAGTCCGCCGGAAGTTGTTGGAGGAAAGGGCCAACAACCAAGGAGTGGGGGCTCCCCCTAGAGGATGAAAAGAGCATCGAAAGTCATTTTAGGGCCTCCAAAAGTGTTCCTTGTTTTGAGCCCATTGAGACCAGAGTTGTAAGATAATACATTTCTGTTATTGAAGAAGTTAAGTTTGTAGTAATTTGTTATAACATACCTTATACCGTTTTTTATGTTCATGTAGTTTTCACTGTTATTTTTAAAAAATTATTTGGCCACATAGGATTGTATTAATCTATGGAGTTGAAGTTCTGGCTTTGCCTTAATTATACCTTTTAAGTGTGTGCATATCTTTCTACCTTTTATTTTTATATACATTTGATTATTTCCAGAGACAATGTAACAGAACCGAAATTTGGGCTTTGAGTTTCATTCATTTCTTTTTCTATATTCATTTTAAGGAAGAATGTCCAGGCCTCCCAGAATGTGACTTGACATAAGGTGAGAATGTACTTTTTAAAAACTTAGTTTCTTCATCAACAGCATATGCTAAATGACCTTCCACATCTTTTCTGTTTCTTTCCTTATTAAATATTCAGTTTTGTTCAAAAACAAGCTCATTTTCCCAGCCATCGATTCTCTTCCATTAATTGATTTTTGTTTGTTCTTGAACCAGTAAGTCATTTTTGAATTCCTGCAATATGATACATATACATATATATATACACATATATATGATCTAGTTTTTTCTCTAATTATATTTTTGTTAAAATTTTAAAATTGATTCTTCTCATCTACATTTTAAAAATATTCCTTTCCGCTCCCAGGAAAATTCCATTGAGAGTGCCCAGTCCTGAATGTCCTGACAAATACTTGGGAAACCCTTAGCTTGGCACATGAAAGCTCTCGATCATGGGATCCTATTTTTTTTCTATTCCTGTTTGTGATAACCCTCACTATAGTTTTAGGGTACATATTGGCTGCTTTCCATATGAACAATATTCTTTTTTAATAAATATTTTTCTTATTTCTTTAATCCATAATTCTTAATTCGTACAATGTATTTTAATTGCGTTCATCCCCAACTCCTCCTTTTAACTCCTTCCCCTATCCACCTCTACCTCCCTACCCACCAAGGTTCGATTCTACTGTAGGCATGGGCATGCATCCACTGGTCAGCTTACTATATTCCGTTTTATGCATTTTGTTCATTCTTTTCCCAGTCCAGACTGTACCATTACATTTATTTGTCTTTCAAGCTTTTTAGAATGAATTTTCATTGTTTCTCACTGCCACGTGGCCTTGAATTCCTCACCTTCCCTGAGGGCCACTTTCGTGCTTAAGGTGGAGTCATCTGTAACTTCCTTACAGAGTTGTCAACTGGACAATGGTTAATTTAAAGGAAGAATCTAGCAAGAGCCCCTCCACTTAGCATAAAAAAACAATGAATGCCACTGTCCATCTCATTACTATATTATTCTACACTCATTAAGCCATAAACTCTTTAAAAGTAAAGCTATGTTATTCTTGATATATGTTCTATTAAGCCTAGGGTATAATAGTGCTCAAGTCCAGGGTGCAGCAGTGTTACGTTCATTTGAATATGAGGTCTTTTATTTATTCTTTGAGAGTTTCATACATGCATATGATGTATTTTCATCATATTCATTCCCTACTCAACCCCAGCTCCTCCAGTGTCCTCCCCCAACACATCTCCCTCCTAACTTCATGCTCTCTCTTCCTTTTCCTTTTCTTTTTTAAATAACCAACTGAGTCCAATTAGTGCTGGTTGGGTATAGGGCATCCACTGGAGCATGGTCAACCTATGAAGTGACTGCATCCTTAGAGAAAATGGACTCGTGCTTGAACCCTCAGCACACATACAAAAAAATGGAGCGATCCCGAGAAAATTAGCTTGACATGGACCCTGCACGAGGATGACATGCAAATTCCGTATTTAGACATAAATTCTAGATGACAAACATTCCATATTTATTTTTAAAAAGAAAAAAAAAAGAAAAGAAAACTGGCTCTTCCTTCCTTAGCAGCCATTAACAGTCTAGCTCCTCAGCTGGGTGGGGGAGGCTCATATCATGCTCATTTTTGAAATAAACAAATGAGGAAATACAACATCATATTTAAAAATGTGGACATTAAACAGTGGAGTGAAGACTTTGATACCTACTTCCTTGCCCCCACATTATGACTCCGGAGTGAAATCTCCAATGCTTTCCACACAGTGCCTTTGCTCTCCCTTTCTTATTCATGCCTGGCCCCTCCTTCCAGAAGAGCCCACAACCTCCTCCCATGAACATCCTCACATCCCTCTCAAACTGCAGATGTTGATTTGGCCCAAGCTCTAGACAGACCCAAGAACCAGGAGTCAATATCCCTAGAAATACGGTTGACAGTGATGGGTGAGTGTTATTGGCTAAATGCCCTAGCCTTCTCAACTGCTAAGGGGAACCTAGAGCTTTGATCAGTGAGGATGGATGAATGGGATCAAGGTCTCAATCCATCTGACATGTGTTACGTGGAGAATTCCAGAGATGGTATTTAGAACCTTCTAACAACTGAATTGAATGATTTAGTGTCTTTTGTTCTAATTATTTTAAGAAGATTTTTTTATATGTCCTTTTGTCAACTGGCACATAAAACATTTTTATTATGGGATACCATGTGGTGTGTTGATATATGTACTGTGTTATGTTAAGTTCATGGTAAGCATATTCACCGCCTAAAGCATCCATGATTTCTTTGTAATACTCAAAATCCTTTCTTGTAGTTTTTTTAAGTATATAGCAAAAAATAAAACTAAAAAATAAAGAGAAGAAAAACCCAGACTTATTATCAGTATATATTCACGCTGCTGTGGTATAGAATATACTATAATTGGGCTGGGAGTGCAGCTTTGCTTAACTATCTGCCTAGTGTACATGAGGCTCTGGACTTGTTTCCCAACAGAGGAAACAAACCAATAATGGAAGAACCGAAACACCAGAGCATCTCGCTCCCATCTAACTTCAACTTAGTACCTATTAACCAGACACTTCCCTTCCATGTCTTCCTCATTCTTCCCAGCCGCTGGTAAGGACCACTCTATTCTCAACTTCTAGGAGACTGACTATATTACATTCTCTATACGAGTGAGATAATTTTACATTTATACTTCTGTGTCTGGCTTATTTCCCTTAGCAGAATGAACCTTGGTTCCATCCATGCTGTTGTAGATGGTTGCATTTTTGTCATTTTTTTTGTGGTTGTATGGTGTTCTCTTGATCTATTCTTCAGTTGGTGGACACTTAGGTTGTTTCCACTTCTTGCCTAGTGTGAACAGAGCTGTAAAAATTATGGGGGTAGGGGCGGGAGAGATGGCTCAGAGGTTAAGAGCATTGCATGCACTTCCAAAGGTCCTGAGTTCAATTCCCAGCAACCACATGGTGGCTCACAATCATCTGTAATGGGGTCTGGTGCCCTCTTCTGGCCTGCAGGCATACACACAGACAGAATATTGTATACATAATAAATAAATAAGTAAATAAATAAATATTTAAAAAAGAAAGAGTATATTAAAAAAATTATGGGGGTACAGATGTGTCTTCCGAGTACAAATTTCGTTTTTACGTGTCTTCCTTCCTCTCTCTTTCCCTTACACTTTCCTCCTCTCTTGAGAAAGGATCTCAGTCTGGAGCCCAGACCGGCCACCTGCAATTCATTGTGTAGCCCATGCTGACGTCTACTTGTGGTAATGAAGAAGGCTTCAGCCTTTCAAGTACTAAGAGTACATGTGTAGCCTCCATATGGAGCTTGATAGTTTCACGCTTAGGTTTTGCTTTGTGCTCCAAAAGTTTCATAGTGTTGTCCATAATGGCCAGAGTTACATTGCCACTGCCGTGAGCATGATTCCCTTTTGTCTACTTCTATGGGCATATTTATTTATTTTATTATAATGGTGTTTTGCCTGATTGTATGCCTGTAGACCATGGGTGCGATGGTGTCCGTGGAGGCCAAAGGAGGAATTGGAGTTAATGATGGCTGTGAGCCACCATGTGAGTGCTGGATATTTAATCTGGGTCCTCTGGAGGAGCTGCCAGGGCTCTGAAACCCTGAGTCAAGTCTCCAGCACTGTATGACTGTTTTACGTGTCATTTTTCTTCTACTTGACATTTGCTATATTGACAAAGTCTTATTGGAGGTGAATTCGATCCTTTTTAAAGATTTGTCTTTATGTATATGTAAATATGTCCGTGTGACTGAATGTCACATGAGTATAGATGCCATCCCTTGTAGGCTAGAAGTTATCATGGAGTTTCAGTTATAGTGATTGTGAATGGCTGGAGGCAGATGCTGGGAACTTAATTTGGTCCATTTGGAAGATCAGCAAGTGTTCTTGCACACTGAACCATCTCTCCAGCCCTGAGGACATTTAAAAAAAACGTTTTCAAATTTTATTAAATGAATTCAAGTACTTTTACAACGCTTTACTAGAGGTTGGCTCACAACTGAGCTGTCATTTCTGGTGAGGAGGAAACTGTGGCTTCAGGTACATAGCTTATGTTTGGCCATACACCACCACAAATGCCCCAATGTCTTCAGGGACCAAAAGTTCAGCATGGGGACACCTGACCAAACGTTCTTACAAAAATTTAAGTTTTCATGGAGGGCCCTTCTTAACATCAGTCCCAAGTTCAGTATTGCCACCATTGGCGTACAGCAGCATCACCTCAGAGCTGCCCCGCTATGGCTCCTGCACTCACAGCTCTGGGGGCTTCAGCCGAAGCACCTGGCTCAGGGCAGCTGCGTGGTACCCATTGATGTGTCAGGTCCCCATGTGCGCAGTGACCGTGGTCATGCTTGCTAGTGCCTCCCGGTTCCACAATCAATCTCTCTCTCTCTCTCTCTCTCTCTCTCTCGTTTTTTTTTTTTTTTTTTTTTTTTTTTTTTTTTTTTTTTTTTTTTTTTTTAATCACAAACGACTGGGCCAGCTTCAGCCCTCTGCTTCTTCCAGTCAGGGGCCATGGAGCCATCCTGAAGGTTGAGATTGGGCATTGGTGCGATAAGATGGAGACACAACCCCTAAGGGACAAATCAGCTGCCCAGAACCACAGCTCTCAAGTCCCAGGACAATTTAAAAAAAAACTGTTTTTCCCCCAATAGGACTACTGTGGCTTTGGCTCAGTTGGTAGAATGCTTGCCTAGAACGCACAAAGGCCTGGGTTCCATCCCTTGCACCATGTAAAACCAGGTATGGAGATACACACCTGTAAATTCAGCACTCATGAGGTAGAGGGGGTGTGCTGATTTGAATAAGTGTTTCCTCCTACATTCGCACTTTTGAATAACTGGCCACCAGTTAGGGTGAGAAGATGAGAAGTTAAAGAATCTTCTCAGCTACATAATAAGTTTGAGGCCAGCCTCAAACAATAAATAAATAATAACTAATGAACTCACTAAAAAAATAAGTAGGCTCTTCTCAGCAGGAGATTGAAAAACTATTATATAGGAATAGTTGACAACTCCTAGGCCTTGTACAATTTGCCTGGTTTTCTATGCATTTGATTGGAGCACAGCTATGTTCATTTGTGTCACTACTGGCTGATCTTTATGGTGACAGAAATGAATTGGGTGACAGAGACTGGCTACCCTGCAATGGTGAAGGTATGTACAGGGAAGCTTTCTAAGGACAAAGATTGTCCAGACATGATCTATTCTGTCTCCCTAGGTCCCCAGCTGGATTGAGCTGAAATAACCCTTAGTGTTAATTTGTTCTGTGACAAACTTTCCCCTGCCTTCTGTTTCTTCCCTCTTGCTCTCACTTCTTGTCAGAGTTCCCAGGTTTTTTGACAGATCAAAGACCTGTACTCGCATTCTTGACCCAAGATTGGTTTCCACCTCACACCCTTGTCTGCCCTGGTCCTGGTCCTACCACTCACTACATGGGTCAGCAAGTCAATTCTATTGTTAGCCCTCGTCCTTCCCTCTCTTTTCTGAGGCCTTATGTGAAAGTTCCACTTTATGAGTGTGAATTTTTCTGAGTCATCTCTTCTCTTGCTAAATACTACCTCACACACAAAAGAAAACCCATCTTGCATCTTGCTTTACATTTGATCATTCAAAACAACAACAACAACAACAACAACAACAACAACAACAACAACAACAACAACAACAACAACAAAACACCAAAAACCAACTGACCAAACAAATAGCTTGTGGGAAGCTGTATCCAGCCCCGATGTAGCTAAGCACCCGAGTCTGAGCCAGCTGTTTTTCAGCTGTCTTTTGTCCTTTACAGATTCACCTGTCATGGCTAGGTCATTGCCCGTCTCAACCTTATTGCCGCTGCTTCCATTTCTTTCTTTCTATCCTTTCCTAATTACTTGGGTCACTTCAGACTTTAATTCTGTTTCTAAAATGTAACACAGCTGTAATTAGGCCATATGTTAATTAGCAGGATGACGCCTTGTGCCTTGTCACTCGTGATGGATGTGGACCATCCCAGAAAGTGCCTCAGACAGGGGAGCTCAGAGGGAAAAGGAAACCTATAGTGGCTGGGAGTGACTCTTTGCACAGCAGAATTTGCTTTAGAGATCAAGAGAAAATGGTTGTATGCAAGCGGACGAAAGGATGGGGTCATACCAAGAAAAAGAGCTAAAGTTGACCTCTTTTCCACTCCAGGAAGGAGCTGGAAGAGAGAAGGCAAGCCCGAATCTGAGGATCCACTAGGGATGGCAGAATCTCTTGAAGGATCAGAGTTGGTGGTCAGGGCTGAGGTCAAGGTCCCGAAGAAAAGCACAGGGAAGGTAAGTGTGAGGCATGCCCTTATGCCCTTTTTTCCTAGCCTTGAAATTTGAAAGAGGCCAAGCATACATCCAAACATTGCCCTCTGCCTCTCTGAACACTGGGAGTACCCTCCAGGGACTCTGAAAGACAGGGGTTCTGGTAGCTTGGGCTGTTAGCATGCCACCATCATGTTCACTCCCCTCCCACTTCCTGTTAACAAAAATGTATTTTTTGATATTCTTGGTACCCGACAGTTGAGCAGAAGATCAGGTTGACCATGACCGTTTCTCACTTCAGATTTTGTCACCTGTGTCACTGAAGAGAGAGTTTTTCAGGAAACTACTTTACTAGGGGAATTCATGATTAGGTGGGATGACACTAACCTCTCTCCTATTTTTTATCTGCCCATAATGTGAGAGAAAAGTGTTCAATCATCACCACACTAATGGCCAAAATGGACTAGACAGTCATTTCAAATTCGGAGTTATGGAAAGGGGCACTGCACGTAGACACTCTTAAAGTATACCTGAGCTCGCGCTCGTAATAGGTATTGGTGCACTACTGCTGTTAAGGTGTACTGAGTTCCTGCTATAGCATAGACACTTATTGGCTTTCTTCTTGTCTGCCTAACAATTTTTTTTAGGAAAATACTATCACTTCCATTTAACTAGAAGCTTACAGACGTGGGATCACACTCAAAGACTATACTGCTAACCGAAAGAACACTTAAATGTGTCTTTCTGAATTCCTTTTCTTTTGATGAGATTGGTGATGATTTGGGTGTTGAGGGTTGAATCTGGATCTTTGCACATGCCAAGTATATTCTCCACCTCTGAAAATATATCTACAGTCCTTTTGCTTTTACTTTTTTATTTCCTTTGTTTTTAATGCAGGGTCTCATATATCCATGTCTATCTTTGACCTAACTATAAACTCAGGGCTGTCCTGAACCTTCCTCTCCTCCTGCCTTTGCAAGTACAGGAGCGTACCACCACACCCAATTTATGTGGTGCTAGCGAATGAACCCGGATTTCCTGCGTGCTAGGTAAGCATTCCACCAACCGAGCAACATCACTAGCTCATTTGATCTTTTTTGAGACAGGGTCTCGTTACGTAGCACTGAATGATCAGGAACTCACAATCCTCCTGCCCCTGTTTCGAAATGCTAAGGTACAAACCTATCACATGTCTCCTGAGTCCTTTTCTTTCCTTTAATATTTATTATTATTTTCTATGTATGAGTGCTCTGTCTGTGTGCATGTATGTGCACGTCATACATGCCCGGTATTCTCAAAAGCCAGAAGAAGGATTGGATTCCCTGGCACCGGAGTTATGGACAATTGTGAGCTACTACATGGCTACTAAGAACAGGATCCGGAGTCTCTGTGAGAGCAGTCAGGTGCTCTTCATCACTAAGCCATCTCTCCAGACTTCAGTTCCTTTTCTTTCAACCTCGAAGCGTGTATGCAACAACTACTAAAGGGTCTGCTATTGTCTAGGGCAGGGCAAGACAATACCTGGACAAATGAATGTGACTGTTGCTGATGCAACTTAATTTACAGATACTGAAGGCCAGATTGATTACAATTTCTATGAGTCGTGAATTATTTGCTTCCCACCAATTATTTAGCAATTGTGAAATCATTCTGCTAATAGGGCATATCTAAACAGATGACAGCTTGTGTTTGACCCACAGGCTTTAGTTTGTTGCTACCAGCACTGTCTCAAACGGCCTTTATTACAGCAATTTAGTAAAACTGTGAGTTGAAGGCAACTGTGATACAGGTTTTACCCAAGGGAGCCATGACATCTGTGGGAAAGTTGCTGTCCAAGAATCAGCATGAGACCAGAGTTCTCATGCTTGGGCTACTATCACAGGTCAGAGTAAATGAGCAAATTTAGTCTTATACTATGAACTTTTTGGTCTTGGTGCTATCCTCGCTTCCCAGATGAAGTTTCTAACAGTTCAACTATTGTTTAATTCAAATCATTATAACATTTCCATGATACAGCTTCCATAAAACTGAAATGTAAATCTAAGATGCTCACTGGGGGCTAGGGAGATGGTTTGCTCTCTGTGGTGCTTGCCCTGCACGCATGGAAACGTGAGTTCTTATCCTCAGCATCCTGAAATTCCCATGCTGGGGAAGTGGAAGCAAGTTGTCCTAGTTAGGGTTGCTATTGCCGTGCTAAAACCCCATGACCAAAAGCAACGTCGGGAGGAAAATGTTTATTTCACCCACAGTTCTATTTAACAGTTCATCATGAAAAGCAGTGAGGGCAGAAACTCAACCAAGGGAAGAAACTGGAGGCAGGAGCTGAGGCAGAGGCTATGGAAAGTGCTGCTTACTGCCTTGCTCTTCAT
The DNA here is from genome assembly GCF_018167655.1 of Microtus oregoni. NCBI lineage: Eukaryota > Metazoa > Chordata > Mammalia > Rodentia > Cricetidae > Microtus > Microtus oregoni. The sequence goes on from NW_024544756.1 coordinate 576,150, forward strand.
GGCTTGCTCAGCCTGCTTTCCTATAGAACCCAAGACCATCAGAGAGAAATAGAGCTAATTGCATGGTATTATCTGTCATAGGCTAGAGACTGATTTATGGATTATGGTGACTGGTTTATGGATAATGCGAAGAGTTGAATTGTGACAGTTAAAGTTTGAAACATCTAATATACCTAAGTATAGGAATGTGAAATTGGGCAAGAAGACTAGACTACAGAATACAGTTTAGGACTCATGAGAATATACTCTGAATATTTGTATGCCACGAGTTGAATAAAATCTTTTAGGCCAAGATTTCCTAATTTTAGCATTATTGCCATTTGGGAAGGTATAATTCTTTATTGTGGAGAATGCAATTTAGAGTATTTAGCAGTGATCTTGATCTCTACCCACGAGAAACCAGTATTGTCTTCCTCTAATTGTAATGACCAAACAGGTCTCCCAATATTGTCAGGTTTTCCCTGCAGTGAAATTACCCTCTGTTGAAAAGAAAATCACTGTTTTAGGAGAAAGACCAAAGAAGGCCTTCAATGATTCCAACACAGAAAGTCAGAAAGAGAAGAAAGTGGGGAGAAACTGAAGAGATGAGGGCAAAATGAAAGAGTGCCTTATAGACTAATGCTGAAGGTTTAGATCAGTCTTGGTTTGATATTTGCTGAAAGGGAAATAAGGAGACAAGACAAGAATCAATGCCTCAACATTCAGGACTGTGCCCCACTGAACGCTCACATGTTTCCTTTGTGGAGTCTCCAGTGGTGACCAAGGGGAGGGGCACATGAAGAGCTACTCAAATATAAGGTCCTTTCTAGCTGCATGGGACCTCCAGGTGGTGCGTTGGACAGAGTTTTTCCTAGTAGGGAGTGATGTTTAAAATAAAGAGGTTAAAAATAACATTTAGAAATCAAAGATAGAGACCTTGATGTCTTTCTGATTTTATTTTTAGAAATACTCCTCAGAGGATAAAACGGTTACAGTCTGGGTGTAGGAGGGAAAAAAAAACGAGAACGGAAATAGAGTGGCAGTTTTGAGGACCAGCAGACAGAACTGAGTCTTTGCCAACTAGGAGTTGCAACATAGACCCTTACTAGTTTATTTTTGTTGTTGTTGGGTTTTATTAATCTACTCATTAACTTCTCTATTAATAAACAACTGGCTTTACTTAATACTTACACTTTAAAAGCATAGTGAGAGGCTAGAGAGATGGTGCTACAGTGGGTATGAACACTTGCTAATCTCAAGGAAAATCCAGGTTTGGTGGCGAGCATTTAGCTCACAACTGTCTGTAACTCCAGTACCTGGGGATCCAACACCCTCTTCTGGCCTCACTGAGCAGGAAAAGAAACCTCACATACATAATATAAAAATAAATAAATTTTTAAAAATTAGATGTTGTGGATTATCTTTATATACTTTCAAATTGAAGAGTTAAGGTTTGATAAACACCCAACATTAAGATTTAAAAAATGTAATCCTTCATATTGAAATTATTATTACTAGACCAGTATACCCCTTAGTCTCATACATAGTAATAAACGAGCAGATGAAGAGGAAGTGTGTGCTGTGTCCTCTTTATTTAAGCCTTCTGGTCCCCAAGCGAAGATAATAAACTTACTTCGACAGCTTTTCACGTGGAGATGCCCTTGTTGTAGCAGTTACTTCTCTCATTGCTCTACCCAATATGTGACAAAAGCAGCTTAAAGAAGGAAGTATCTATTTTTGACTTACAGTTTGAGAGGAAACAGTTCATCTTGGCAGGGAAGGCATAGCAGCAGGAGCCTGAAGCAGATGGTCACATTGCCTCTGTAGTGAGCTCATCTGGATTTTTCTTCTCCCCAAATTTTATTCAGTTTGGGACACTAACTCATGGAGTGGGGCAGTCTGTACTTAGGGTTGGTCTCACCCTTCAGCTAAGCCTCACTGAAATTACCCTCACAGACATATCTAAAGCTGTGGCTCATAAAGACCATGGGTATTTGTGTGTGTGTGTGTGTGTGTGTGTGTGTGTGGTCTTCTATGTACATGTTGGTGTGCTATGCATGAATGTGTGTTGGCAAGAATTTGATTTAGGGAGTGTTTCTCAGTCTTTACCTTACTTTTTGGGGCAGGGTCTCCAACTGAACCTGAAACTCACCAATTAGGCTCTACTAGATAGCAAGCAATTCCCAGGGATCCTCCTGTCTTTCCTTACACCCCTATCCCTGCCCAGTCTTAGGACTACAATTGAACACCACCATGTTGGACAGGTACATGGGTGCTGGGGATCTGAACTCACATTCTTATTCTTGCAATAAACACATTACCACTGATCTATCTCCCCATTACCATTAGGCAGTTCTTAATCCAATAGAGTTGATAATTGAAATGAATATAACACTAGTGGTGTCTAGTGTATAGCTGGAATTCCATAAATGCTTAAAACAGATTACTTTTCTGTGATGATTGTTACACAAGTCTAAGCAAGTAGTGGAACATGAGGGGCCTGCTTGTTGGGGTTTCTGTCCTGCCCAGTACCCACCAGCCAGTAAGCCCCAAAGAAAATCACATAGAGATTTCCATAAGATTATAAACTGATTGGACCATTAGCTCAGTTTTCTTATTAGCTCACCATTATTCTTATCTATGTGAGCCATGTGGCTTGGTACCTTTCAGCCTGGGAGGTTACATCTTGCTTCTCGGTGGTCTGGGCTGGAATGGGAGGAATGGGCTTCCTCCTTCCTAGCATTCTCCTGTTCTTATTGCCCGCCTCTACTTCCTGTCTGGCTGACCTGCCTATACTTCCTGCCTGGCCAATCAGCGTTTTATTAAAATACATGATTGACAGAGTACAGACAATTCTCCCACACCAAAGTAGGAAAAAATTCACAGGTCTATATCCTGTATCCCATGCCCCACCCCACAAAACATGCAGAAAAAGTGAAATCCAAGCAGATTATTATTTGAATTAGCATTATTGTATCAACACAGTAGTTATAAAAAAATGTTCTCACTGGGCAGCTAGGTAAGGGCTACTCAGAATTGTTATTGTCTTAGTTCTTCTGAGGAACTATTTTTGTTTTATTTTAAGGTAGAGTCTCATGAATCCTAGGCTTTCTTGGTACATACTAACTATGAAATTGATGAACTTGAAGTTCTGATCCTCTTGCCTTTACCTCCTGAATGCATGTGCCATCATACCAATTTTATGTGCCACTGGAAATCAAACCCAGGATATTCTACATGCTCGGGCAACACTCTCCCAACTGAATTATATCCTCAACATTGTAAAGAAATATTTTGAGTAAAATGTACAATCATGGTTGTATAATCATTATATTTGGTGTTGTAGTAAACTTCATCTTCATTTTTATCTAATTAGACAGCTATATCATAATATCTAACCATAATCACAGGTTTGATTTATAAGTAACATAGAGAATCTTTTCTATTTATGTTTAAGCTAATACAATAGGTTATAATCCAGATCATGAACCAGAGTCACTCTTTTTTTTATTTATTAAAATTTTTTATTAAAAATTTCTGCCTCCTCCCCGCCTCACTTTTCCCTCCCCCTCCCCCCGCTCCCCATGCCCCACTCCCCACCCCCTCCCTCTCCAGTCCAAAGAGCAGTCAGGGTTCCTTGCCAGGTGGGCAGTCCAAGGTCCTCCCACCTCCATCCAGGTCTAGAAAGTGAGTATCCAAACCGGCTAGGCTCCCACAAAGCCAGTACATCCAGTAGGATCAAAACTCAGTGCCATTGTCCTTGGCTTCTCAGCAGCCCTTATTGTCCATCATATTCAGAGAGTCCAGTTTTATCCCATGCATTTTCAGTTCCAGTCCAGCTGGCCTTGGTGTTCTCCCAATAGAACAGCCCCACTGTCTCAGTGGGTGGGTGCCCCCCTCACGGTCTTGACATCCTTGCTCATGTTCTCCCTCCTTCTGTTCCTCATTTGGACCTTGGGAGCTCAGTCCATTGCTCCAATGTGGGTCAGAGTCACTCTTAATAAAAATATAGTCAACAGTGCCTTGCCAGGCGGTGGTGGTGCTTGCTTTTAATCCCAGACCTGAGGAGGCAGAGGCAGGCGGCTATCTGTGAGTTCAAGGCCAGCCTGGTCTACAAGAGCTAGTTCCAGGACAGGCTCCAAAGCTACTAACCCTGTTTCTAAAAACCAAAAAAAAAAAAAAAAAAAAAAAAAAGGTGCCTTGAGAGATGGCTCAGTGGCTCAGAGCACTTATGGGTCTTGCAAAGGACCATGGTTCGGTTTCCAGCAACCATATGGTGGCTCATAGTCATTTGTAACTCCAGTTCCAGGAGATACGACATCCTCTTCTGACCTCTATGGGCACAAGACATGTACATAATACATGCACAATGCATGTATACAACTACATGCAGATGAATACATAACATATTTTAAACCTTTAAAAAATCTAGTCATGAAGTCTAATGGTAGTTGAAAGTTTGACACTAAATAGGACTACCATTTACTCTTGGGCTTTAAATAACTGGAGTAGTCCAGAACTGAACTAAATTTGCCAAAGATTGTGATTTTCACAGAACCCATCTTTAAATTCCTGGAGAAGTAGAACTCAGAAGTAGTTTGTCTGTCTACGTTTTTTAAGGTGAGAATTTCTACTTCAGCAGACTTTGGGTAGGGCAAGCTGCCTCGATCTTGCTGATATGCCTAAGATGTGGTCTATTTATATTACAAAACATATGCAGAGCCTGGCAAGCCCCTCTGAGAATGAGCTCATCAGCTCTTCCCTAAAGTGGGAGATTGGAGGGGGGCGTGGAGACACTAGGGCCTTTCACAGCCATTATGCCTCTTGGTGCTGATTAAAAAGGAAGGCTAAACAAAAATCTATGATTTCTGACAGGAAGGATAAATAATGAATACCTGCCAAGGAGAACTCAATGTTCTTTTTGGTTTTCTTCACAGGCCGTCAAAGTCGACTTGAGTACTTTTAATGGATTTTTCCCTTTTTGTGTATTGTGCAATTTCTAAGTACAGGGTATTTCAGCTCTGTCTTGCTGATGAGTCTCCTTCAAAGTGCGATGAGCTTTATTTTAGAGCTTTATTCAAATCAAATAGTGTTTGTAGTGTTATTTATCCAGTGTTAAGTAATTAGATGCATCTGTAAGGAAATAGACAATAGCAGTTGCTGACCTCAGAAGCCTCCTAGACAAAGCAAAAAGGGACAGGAAATAGAATTGTATTTCCAAATGCCAAGTACCTGGAGAGAGGCATACACACAGCTCAGAGAAATATGTAGAGGTGAAGGAGGAGTGCCATTAACTATTTAGGACAGAACAACTTTTGTAAGAGGAGATATTCTTGGCAGGTGTTGAGCTTGCCACAAAAATTTTAAATTCATATGCTTTCATTAGATGTGGTGGCTCACACATGTCACCCCAACACTCTGGAGGCTGAAACAGGAGCAGAGTCTTGCAAGTTTGAGGGACAGTTAGGCTACAAAGTGAGTTTCAAGCCAGCCTGTGCTACACAAAACTTGCTTTTTTATTTATAGGGAAACTAGGTGTGTAAGTGTGTGTGTATGTGTGTATACATATAACTTTTTCCTCAGTCATATTAAGGAGCCTATGTCTTGTTGGATACTCATTGCCACATGATTTTAGTGCATCTGTAGAAGGTCTAATGAGTGTTTGATTTAAATCTTAAAAGATTATTATTATTATTATTATTGTTATTATTATTATTATTATTATTGTTACTCTTAGACAGGGTCTGACATAGCCCAGATTGACCTTTAACTTTCTTTTTTTTGCTTTTTTTAAAATTGATTTTTATTGAGCTCTACATTTTTCTCTGTTCCCCTCCCTGCCTCTCCCCTTCCCTCTCCCAAGGTCCCCATGCTCCCAATTTACTGAGGAGATCTTATCTTTTTCTATGTCCCATGTAAATTGGGTTTATGTATGACCTCTAACTTTCTAAGTAACTGAGGATGACCTTGAATTTTTTTACCCCTGTCTCTACCTTCCAACTGCGATTACAAGCTTTCTCTACTGTTCCCACCCCATTTGGTGCTGGGTATTGAGCCCAGTGTTTTGTACAAGCTAGACAAACACTCACCTATCGAGCTACATATTACATCTTTAATGAAGAATTGATTTTAACTTATGCTCACAACTGAGTGAGATAAACATCTGTTACTAGAATAAAACCTTTGTGTTTTCTGTACCTTTTAGGGAACCAGAAACTTATGACTTGTGACAAATGTTTTCTTCTATTCTATGCCATGAGTAATGTAGTAGCAAATTTAAAACTTAATTGAGTAATGTCAGTATAGCGACAGATACATTGACCCTCAATCACTTAGAGCTTGTAGTCAACTGCAGGTAGCAAAAGCCCAGCCTTGAAGTATAACTTTATTTAGTTTACAGTGGGTAGTTCAGAATTGTCAGTGTGCTTACATGAGTGGGCACTTCTGCTCCTTTTGGTTCTGTTTTTTTTTTTTTTTTTGTCACCATTTGGGTCTGAGCTAATTCTGTCTGTTCTCAAAGTTCTTGTTAGAGTACTGGTCATCATATTTGCCCTCTCTCCCTCCCTCCCCACCTCTCTGTCCCTCCCTCCCTCCCTCCCTCCCCCCTTCCTTCCTTCCTTCCTTCCTTCCTTCCTTCCTTCCTTCCTTCCTTCCTTCCTTCCTTCCTTCCTTCCTTCCTTCCTTCCTTCTTTCCTTTCTGAGAGATGGAGTCCTATACTAAGGCTTGTCTTGAACTCACTATATAGTTGGAGATTAACTTCTGATACCCCTGACTCTACCCGATGAATGCTGAGAAACCTGATTACAAGTTCTCTGTAGTAATAAGAGCGGCGGGGCTGCATTCTCAGCACCCCTGGCCGCCTGCCCGGCTAGCTTATGCCCGAAATAACAACACATAAACTGTATTCATTTAAACACTGCTTGGCCCATTCTCTTCTAGGCTAATTCTCACATATTAATTTAGCCCATTTCTAATCATCTGTGTTTGGCACCCCAAGGTACGCTTACCAGGAAGATTCTAGCCTATGTCCATCCTGGGTCGGAGCTTCATCCCGGGAGCGGGGCATGGCGTCTCTCTCAGGCGTCTGCTCCCGAGAGGATAGTTGTCGAGAGTCTCTGAGCTCACTTCCTCTTCCTCCCAGCGTTCTGTTCTGTTTACTCATCCCACCTATCCTCTAACCAATAAAATGGGCCAAGGCAGTTCCTTTATTAGCCAATGACCTTCCTCCATCAGTTCTCATCACCATGGCCAGTATGATGGTTAATATTGGCTATCAGTTTGACAGGATCTTGAGTCACCTAGTAGATCAACCTCTGGGTATGTCTCTGAAGGGGTTTCTAGATTAGGTTAACTGAGATGGGAAGACTCACCATAAATGTGGGTGGCTCCATCCCATAGGCAGGGGTCCTGTACTGAATATAAAGAAGAAAGTGATCCAAAGACTAGCTTCTTGACTGTGGATGCAAGGTGACCAGCTGCCTCAAGCTCCTGCCATCATGCCTTTCCCCCCTTCCCAGCATGCTGGACTGTACCTTCAAACTGTGAGCCAAGCAAGCTAGATCCTTTCCTTAAGCTGCTTTTGTCAGATATTTTGTCACAGTAATGAAACAAGTAACTGATGTACCTGACTTAATGTGATGCTGACAATGGAGCCCCAGGCTTCATATGTGCTAGGCAAGCACTGTTCCAACAGAACTTTATCTCCAGCCCTGACCATCATATTTTCATTCCAGATGTGAAGAAGGGGAAAAGCAACGGGAAAGAAACTTGTTTACTGTGCTACCCACCCTCCAACTGCCTTCCTGAAAGTCCTCTTCTTTGGTGTGTGTATGTGTGTGTGCGCGTGTGTGTATGTGTGTGTGTGTGTGTGTGTGTGTGTGTGTGTGTGTGTGTGTGTGAGAGAGAGAGAGAGAGAGAGAGAGAGAGAGAGAGAGAGAGAGAGAGAGAGAGATATGGAGAGGAGAGACTTGAGACAGGGTCTTACTGGGTAGCCCTCCTGGCTGGCCTGAAACTTACTATGTAGACCAGGCTGGTCTCATATATGTTGTGATCTTCTTCTCTTTCTCTATGTAACACCTGGATTACATGTTTGTACCACCATTCCTGGCTCCCTTCTGAGACTTTTACTAACATCTCAGTGGCCAATAGTATCCCAAGTGCTCCCACTTGTGAGAGAGACATGACATTTTATTTGGAACTTAGAATCTCATGTTTAAATTTTACAGAAAAGAGAAGACAGCTATTTGATAGACATCTAGTAGTCTCTGTAACATTGGGGTATCAATGAGAATTTGATGAAACTTTAGCACCTGCCTAATTCCATATTTTTTTATGTTTGAGAAAGAGGAACTACTGTTTGTTAAACATAATACCAAAATCTTGACTATTTACTGTTAAACAGAATCCTGTATCAGACAAAGTAGAGGTACACTATATTGCTAAATATGAATTGATTCATTGACAAGGCAGTAGAAACTTTAATATATTCAGAAGTGAATAGGTCATATGAGTGGTGCTGGCTGGGGACAAGAGTACTGGCACAATGACAAGTATGTGCTCTTTCAAAGTGGACAAGTGGAGGCTAGAAAGATGGGTCAGTGGTTAAGACACATATTGTTCTTCAGAGGGCCCCAATTTTGATTCCAGCATCCAGAGCAGGCATTGAAAGCTACAATTGTTTATAATATCTTTTCCAGGAGGCTGCAGTGTCTCTGTCCTTCAGCCATATGGACAACTGCATTCATGGGCTCATTCCCACTCAAAAGTACACACACGCACATGCATGCACACACTTGCACACACACACACTTTAAAATAAGAAAAAAACCTTTAAAAAGTGGGCTGGTGTGGGTGGCTAACTGAAAGGAAAAAAGGTTTTCCTGTACAGTTGCTAGCCCACTGTTATAAGCCACAAAAATTTCAGACAATGAGAAGACTGTGTGTCTTTATTCCATATAGAATAGTCCAACCATTCTTATCACATCATATTGCAGATATGAAGAAAAACATCCCATTGTTTTTTAAAAAACATAATTAATAAAATAAGTCACACAATATGTGACTATTTATCTTTATTTTATTTCAAAAACTGTAGGGCTGGGCATGGTGGGGCACACCTTTAATATCACCTCTTGGGAAGGAGAAGTAGGAGAATCTCTGTGAGTCCAAGACCAACCTGATCTACATAGTGAGTTCAATGACAGTTAGGACTAGATAGAGAGACCCTGTCTCAAAAAAGCAAACAATAACAAGAGAACATTTGGGCTGTTGATGTAGCTTGCCTGCTTGCCTAGTATGTTTCAAATTGCACCAGTGTGGTAAAATAGACACACAGACACATAAATATACATACATACATGAATATATATATTCAACACTCAGGTGATGGAGACAAGAAGATCAAAAGTTCAAGGTCATCCTGGGCTATAGGATGAAGACCAACCTGGATTACATGGAACCCTGTCTCAAAAAGAAGCAAAGGTTTTAAGATTAGTCTATATAAAATACATAATAATTTTATTCTTTTTTATAACCTGATTAATACTTCCTTATGTTATTACATTTTATTTTCTTTATTCTTTCATACCCTGGAACTTTTGTCAACAATACTGTTATACACATCTCCTCACAAGGCTTTGTGTAAACATGTTTTACTTTCATGAAATATATATCCAGGAGTAGAATTGTTAGATTCTCTGAGAACTCTCTTTAGATTTCTGAGGGGCAGGCCCAATGTTTCCCAAAGTCAGCAAACTACTTTCCATTTCTATCAGTAGGGCCTGAAGACTGTGACTTTACCAGTCTTGTTATTATTGCTAGACTATTTACAGTGCTTGGAATTAGGCCTATGTCTGTGCTTATTCTAGACTGGTATTCTACCAGTGAGCTATGTCTCCAACCCTTTTTTTTCTTTTGATTTTAGGTTAGTGGCTGTAAAGTAGTATTTCATTGTTTTTCACTATTTGTTGGCCATTTGCATATAAATTTTTGAGAGCTTGGGATGCTTTTTTATTGTTGAGTTGTTTATGTACTTAAAAGTTTCTCTCTTCTTATACATTTATTTATTTATTTGTATGTGTGTGGGGTGCATTGTGAAAATCAAAGGACAAATTTCAGAGGTCAGTTCACCCCTTCTACCATGTAGTTCCACAGGAATTAAAATTAGGTCATCAGAGGTTGGGAATTTAGTAGATTGGTAGACCACTTGCCTGCCTCCGCTCCAAAAGAAAAAGAAAAAAATGACAAAATTACAAACGCTGGTCATTAGCTATAAAAACAAGTACTTTTACCCACTGAGCCACCTCAGTTGCCCATGTTGTATGTTTAATTTTTTTATGTATCTTGAAGCACATGATTGCCATTTTTGCAGTTCACAAATGTTTAAAATTGGCAAGGAATATAGTTCCCACTAACATACAAACACCCAGCTTCCTTCTGCCTTCCTCCCTTAGGAGAGGACTGAGTTTGTAGTGTGAGGTAGCTTCATCTCCAAGTCCTGCATCTTTGGTGTTCTCTCCAATTTGTCCATCTTCCTCTCTTTCATCCGGCACAGTCTGGAGAGGAAATGTGAAAACCCACATGCCCACCTCATCTCTTGCTTCATGCCCTCCACCGTAAACTGTTAGATCAAAAGACAGTGTACGAATGGCTTGGTGGTGCACACCTGTAAACCCAGTACTCAGGAAGCAAAGGGAGGTAAATCTGTGTGATTTCAAGGCCAGCCTAGTCCACAAAGTTATCTCCAGGCCAGTCAGAAAGCTCAAAGAAAGACTCTGATTCAATAACAAAACAAAACAACAACAAAGATCATAGGGAGGCTGGAGAGAGGCTCAGTAGTTGAGAGCACTGGCTACCCTCTATGTTCCATTCCCCAGTACTCACACAGTGGCTACAACCTGGAACTTGGGTTCCAGTGTGGCTTAGTGTTCTACTACTGGAAAAAGACAAGCCTAGTCAACTTGACCCAAAATTAGCTACTATAAAAGACTTGCTTTAGTTTCTCTTTTAAGTATAAAAACATATAACATTCAATATGAAACACATTTAATAGTGAAAGGAGACACTGGGTGGATCAGATGTATGGGGTTCTTTAGAGATTAAATGTGGCTGAATAACAATGTAGTACATAATCCTTATGTGCCATAGTACCTAGCTGGCAAAGGTATACGGGCTATTGTTGGGCTATTGTAGAACTCCCAAATTCCTAAATCTTGGCTTTTGGGGAAGCTCAAGAGGAACATAGAAGTCATCTTGAGAACCTTTTCTCATCAAAATAGAGAGTTTTGGAGTGAAGAAATGGTTTAACAGTTAAAAGCACTAGCAGTTCTTCTAGAGGGTAAGGGTTCAATTCCTAGAACACACATGGTAGTCTGCAAGCATGTGTAACCCCAGTTCTAGGGGACCTGATACCCTCTCTTGCCTCTGCAGACACCATGAACAAACATGGTTACAGACATACATGTTCACAACACATACACACATGAAGGCGTAAGTCACAAACAATGATAGGGTGGTATTTATTTAAAGGGGAAAAAACTTACAGATCACTGTCCCAGGCAATAGCCATCTACGCAACCAGGAAGGGAGTCTAGTCGCCCGGGAGCAGGAAGTGAAGAGAGAGAGGAGAGGGAAGTGGCCACTTTTTTAAAGGGAGAGAGACCACGCCCCAATGGGCTGGTATCTCAGCAGCTATAGGCTGGAGGAGTGGGAGGACCTCCCGCAACACACACACACACACAAAAAACCATTTAAAAATATAGCTAGTTTTGAAATATTCATGTCCTGCTTATAAGTCTTTTTTAATAAAAACAAATAATGAATATTCCCTTAGATGATTTATTTGTTTTATTTTATTTCTGACAAAACCTCACTATGTAGCCCTGGCTGGAATGCACTATACAAACCAAGCAGGCCTTGAAATCATAGTGATCCCCCTGCCTCTGCCTCCTAAGTGCTGGGATTAAAGGTATGGACAACTATGTTCTGATCTTATTTTCTGTTTTCCCTGTAATGATTTCTAGTCTCTCCAGAAAGTTGAGTGACTGAACATTCTGGAGCAAAGGTAAATCATAGAGAAATTGAAAGAGTAAAACACAATTAAAATGTTGAGGAAGCAAAATCTTGAGGCTGGAGTATCGTATGAGGCCACTTGTTCATTTCCAGGCCATTCAGACTCCCAAATAATCATGCAGAAACTATGTTATTTGCAATATTGTTTGGCCAATAGCTTAAGCATTTTTCTAACTTGCTCTTATATCCTAGACTAACCCATCTCCATTAATCTGTGAATCAGCACGAGGTCGTAGCCTACCAGCAAAGTTTTGGTACTCTCCAGAGGAGGCATCTGTCCCAGGTGGCAGCCGTATGGCTTCTCTCTGACTCTGCCTTTTTCCTCCCAGCATTCAGTTTAGTTTTCCCCATCTTGCTCTTTTCTGCCCTAACACAGGCCGAAGTAGCTTCTTTGTTAATTAACAAATAAAAGCAACACATATACAGAAGGACTTCCCACACCACTGGAGAGCTGGCTCAGCAGTTAAGAGCATATTCCAGCCTTGCAAAGGACCTGAGTTTTGTTTCTAGCACCCACACCAGACAGGTCACAATTGCCTATAACTCCAGTTCCAAAGAGATATGATGCCTCTGGCCTCCTGAGGCATCTGTACTCATATGTGCTCGCCCACACACAGACACAGGTGCATACACATGATGAAAAATAAAATATGTTCTTAAAACATAAAAAATCTTATTAGAGGTGAACATTATTAAAAATAAAGAGAAAGTAACTGAATTTAAAAATTTGTGTTAAATCATACCAAATAAATCTGTAACATTTTTCATGTTTTATGACCTTGATTGAAAAAAATCTGAGACAAGTTTAATTCTCTGTTCTGTTGTTGTGACAAAGGCCAAGAGAAACAAGTTGAAAAGGAGGAATAATGGGTCAGATGTGGTGGTTCATGCCTGTAATCCCAGCCCTCAGCACAGAAGCAGGGTAGATCACAGTAAATTTGAGGTCAGCCTAGCCTACATGCTGAGTTTCAACACTGTAACATCCTTTCTATTGAGCTACCAACCAGCTCCCAAATTATGACATGGAGACTTCTTATTAGTTATGAATTCTCGGCCTCATTGTTGTTCCCTTGCAACACTACAACTCCCAACATCCCTCTGGACGGCAAGCGCGGGACACATTTTCCAGAAGCCTTTGCATCCTCTGTTAAAAGCAAGGACAAGCCACGAGTTCGCCCCTTCCCTCCCCTTCTTAACCCTTCCCTTTGTCCCTTCCTTTCACTTTTCCTAGTGTGTTTTCCCCTCCCATTAAAAAGTGTACCTACCACGTGGTACCGCCGCGTGTCTGTGTCTTTTCCCTGCGTAATCGTCTTTACCCCATAGGACAAACGGGAATTAAGAACAACACTCATCTTGTGCTTATCCTACTAGTTCTTATTATTTATATTAATCTCTTTCTCTTTATCTATGTTTTGCCTCTGGGCTTTTTACCTTTATTTCCTTCTGTATATCTTACTTCCACTGCTTCTCATGTCTGTTTGTCTGGTGGCTGCCTGGCTTCTGACCCTGCATATGTCCCTTTCTTCCTCCCTTATTTTCCTCTCCCTCCTTCTCTCCCCCCCCCTCTCTGTCACTTGCCTAGATTTCTCCTTCTACTTATTCTTTCTGCCTGCCATCCCCACCTATTCCTCTCCTGCCTAGATATTGGGCCTTTAAGCTTTTTGTTAGACCAATCAGTTGCAAAGTGAAACAAATGCAACACATCCTTGCATAATTTAACAAATGCAGCTAAACAAATGTAACAATATTTATGTCATTAACAAAGGCAACATAAAAATGTAACACACCTTTACATAGTTAAAGCAATATTCCACAGCATGAACAAATGTAACACATCATTACCTAGTTAAAGAAATATTCCACAACACAGGAATATTCCACAGTATGGACAAATGTAATACATCTTTACCTAGTTAAAGTAGTACTCTACAACACAGGACAACCAGGGCTCCAAACTATACCATGTCCTTCCTTCCTTTATTTATTTATATTTATTTATTTATTTATTTTGGTTTCTCGAGACAGGGTTTCTCTGTATATCAGTTCTAGCTCTCCCGGAACTAGCTCTTGTAGACCAGGCTGGGCTCAAACTCACAGAGATCCACCTGTCCCTCTGCCTTCTGAGTGCTGGGGTTAAAGGCATGACCACCACCACAAACTGCCAACGTAGGTAGAACTGTCTTTGAAATTTCCTGCTTCATGGAAAAGCCTGCTGGATACTATGGGCCTGTAGGCTGAAGTTGGATGTCCCAATGGTACAGAAGAACTCTGGGTGACTGTCCAGGCCACGAGAAGTCTCTTTTAATCCTAGAATTTTGGCAGTTGCTTACAATGCACTTCTCATTTACTTAAGTAATATTATATTCTTCTGGAGTCTTTGATGGAGTTGACGAATAAATAGTTATTATTTTCCTTAGTTATGATAAAAGATAAAGTAGATATAAATATTGTAATGGTAATTCTTGCTTGATGCCTGTTTTGTTGTATGTAATTTTACTATGCTAAAGTTAAATCCTTCCTTTTTATTTAAACAGAAAAGGGGAAATGGTATGGGAGGTCCTTCTGTATATGTGTTGCTTTTATTGGTTAATGAATAAAGAAACTGACTTGGCCTGTTGATAGGGCAGAGTACAACTAGGCAGGAAAAACTTTACTGAATGCTGGGGAAAAGAAGGTAGAGTCAGGGAAAAGCCATGTAGCCCTGCCAGAGACGGATGCTGAAACTTTACCCAGTAAGCCACAGCGTCATGGCAATACACAGATTAATGGAAATGGGTTAATTTAAGGTATGAGTTAGCCAGAAATACTCTTAAGCTATTGGACAAATAGTATTGTAAATAATATGTTTTCTGTGTAATTATTTTGGGTCTGAGTGGCCGAGAACGAACAAGCAACCTCCTACTACATGTGAGTGCACATAGGTGTGCACACCCACAAATAAAATATAGAATCCCATTTTTTAAAAAAGGAAGGGTTTATTTCATGTCACAGTTCTAAAGGGTTCAGTCTGTTGCCAGGCTGTTCTATTTTTATGGGTCTGCAGTGAAGTAAGGCACCATAGTGGAAGGAGTGAGTGGCCAAGAAGTAAAAAAGCAAGCCAGTGAAGAGCTGGGACAAACTATGCCTCCAAGAGCACAGCCACATGACCTGTTGTCTCAAACTGGACCCCATACCTTAAAGAATCTGCAGATTCCCAAAATGGTACTCCCAGCTGGCCAGCTAGCCTTCTACTTGTTTGAGCCTGTGGAAGACATTTTTATACTGATATCCTCACAGTTATAGAATTAGGCTAATTGGGACTGGGAGAGATGGGGTGAGGGAAAATAATTAATTACTCCTCCTTCCCCTTACAAAATGGAGGGCAAGAGACATTGCCTATTTCAGGCAGAACACAAACTAGATCAGCAGAATTGTTCTTAGAATGCTGAGGAATACTGGTAGTAGAAGGCTAGATTGTCTAAGATCTTGGGCTGGAGAAATGAGCAGAATATATGCCTGAGTATACGTGGCCCTGGAATAAAAATCAGATGATAATTTTGTTAAATTTGAAGGTCAAAAATATCTTTCCATATTTTCAACTTGAGAAGACATCAATTAGGACAAGATTTGCAATGGCCAAATGTCTACCTTTAATATTTTAACTTAAACTTTAGTGAGAGCACATGGTATGTAAACTGCACTGTTACACAAACTGCTTGGTTTTGCTCTTATATTTCATGCTGCCACTTGTTTCAAATGACACACATACATTTTGACATTCAGTTCTCCTAGAACTGCTGCAAAACATGGTGCCATATTCCCTTCCTTGATGGCAGTGCCCTTTGAATCTAAGTACAATGGCAACATTAGAAGTTGGACCTTGATTCTCATCTTCCTATTCCCAGTGAGGAGCATCACAATATAAGTGCTTATATGCTTATTATATTTATTTGTCAGATGGGTTGTGCTATGGTGTATGTGTGGCACTCCCAGCACTACTTGCAAACTTCTGTGAATCTGTCAAGTTGTTACTGATACCTGCCTCGTTTCTTCCAGTCTCCACAACTCTAACTAGGCCTTCAGGTTTAATGGTGGGACTCTGTTGAACAGACAACAGACTTAACTAAAGATACCTTTGTCTTTTTCATTACTATGGTTCTAGCTAATAGGAAGGAGCTATGGAGACACAGATGGTTCAATGAGGGTATATGTTTCAGATGAAGTTATTTAAGCAGGCTTTGAAGTAGCTAATGAAAGCGACAGTGGGTGTATTTTCTTTGAAGTGCAGATAACCTTTCAGTGATTGCTCTGAAGAGAAATAATCCATCCATTAGTTGACCCTTAAAATCCCTTCCTGACCTAAGAACCAGTGGTTTTCAGATACCCAATGGAGTCGAGAAATCAGGAATAGCAGGGCGATAAGGAACTTTAAGAAGTCATTTGCTTTGCTTCCTGACAAAGAAATACCTTTTCTACCACCTTATTGAAAAGGAACATTGCCAGAGTCTTTTTATTATTGTTGTTGTTAAGAAAGTTTGCTTTTGGAGACATTTTAGGTTTCTAGCAATAGTGGGTGGAAAGTGCAGAATTCCCTTACACCCGTGACCCATACACTCAGGCCTCGCTTCCTCCACAGTCAACACTCCATGCTTGAGTGGTTCAGTCATCATAATAAGTGAACCTACATCGACACATCATTATCTCCCAGGGTCCATAATTTAAAGTAGGGTTTCACTCTTGCTGCTGTATACTCCATGGATTTTAAACAAATGGATAATGACATATATCCACCATTATAGAATAGTTTTGTTACAGAATAGTTCAATGCCTTAAAAATCCTATGAGCTCTGCCTGTTCATCCCTTATTCCTCATTATTACCTAGCAATCAGTAGTACTTTTACGGTCTTCATATTTTTGCCTATTTTCAGAATGTCGAATAGAATCATACAGTATGCAGCCTTTGCAAGTAGGCTTCTTAGATTGGATAACACCCATATCAAGATATCTCACTTCTTTTTAGTGTTAGGTAATATTTTCTTGTCTGGATAAACTGCAGTGTCTTTTCTATTCACCAGCTGAAGGATATATTGATTGATTACAATTTTTGGCAACTACGAATAAAGCATTCTGAGAAATACACATGTGCATGTTTCTTTTTGGACATAAGTTGTCTTGTTTTGGTTCTTTATTTTATTTTTTGTTTAGGTCTCATGCACTCCAGGCTGATCCTGAACTCATTGTGTAGCTAGGGATGACTCTTGCCTCCATGCCTTTAGCCCCCCACCCCCACCCCAGTGCTGGGATTATAGGAATGTACTGTCACTTCTGCTATGAGGGTTTGAATGAGAAATTCTCTACCCATAGGTTCCAATTTTTAACACTTAGTTCCCAGTTGGTAGCACTGTTTGAGGCAGGTTGTGCATCCTTGCTGGAGGAAGTCTTTTGAGAGCATATAGTCTTGCCCCACTTCCAGTTTGCCTTTTAGGCTTTGTACTTCTGGTTGAGAATGTGAGCTCTCAGCTGCCTGCCCCAGCCATCATGTTTTCTGCTTGCTGCCATGTGTCCACACTATGATGGATTCTTATCCCTCTGGAGCCATAAGTCACCAAAACTTCTTCCATATGTTGCTTTTGGTCACAGCGTTTTATTACAACAGGGGGAAAGTAACTAACACAGGTCCCTCCATGCTGTTTAGAGGTGTGAACCCAGAACTTTGTGCATATTAAGCAAGTATTCTAGCAACTGAGCTACAGACTCGGTCCAGGAAAAAGTTGTCAGTTCTTTTGAGTAAATAAAAGAGAGCATTATTGCTAGATCATATCGTGGGAAGATGTTTGATTTGGTTAGAAGCTGCCAAACTGTCTCTCAAAATGTACATCTTGCATTTCCTTTAGCAATGAAGGAAAGGGATTTGTGTTTTACATCTTTGTCATCACTTGTTTTGTTTCTGCTCTTTGGATACTGGCCATTCCTAGATTCTTTTCAAGTGATCAAACTCTGATAATTCATCATGTCAGCAATTCAGTGCATATTTCATGGCTGAGGAAAAGAAGACCTTATAGGGAATTAAGGGATAAGGAGTAATAGACGCTCCTCTACTCGGATGCAGAGTTCTGTCTGGCTCTGAGCGCACACTTTCCTGTCAGCCCATGGAATTCTCATTTCCTCTAGTCCAGTACCAACCTCCCTTATAGGTAGGCTGGGGGCTTATTATTATTTTTTTTTTTACTAGAAATCGTGGTTGCCTTTCCTGGGTTCTCAGTCTTGTAGATAAAATTGTTTTAAAATGGACTCAAAAGGAAGCTTGAAGATTGTTTTATTAGATTTTGACAGAAAAACAATAAGGCAGACAAACTTATATGCTGGTAGCTGCTGGGAGGAGGTGATAGAAAAGAGAAAGTCTTGTTTTTTCAGATAGAATCCCAGAAAGCAGTCAGGCTCATTGACGAAGGTCTGCAAGCAGCGATGTAGGGCTGGGGGTCTTCAGAGAGAGGAAGAATGCCCAGTGTGTTAGAGCAAGCAAGCTTAGAATTTTGGTCAATATCAAAACAAAGAAAGAGGAGAAAGAAAAGTTCCAGTTTTTCAGTTAGAATTCAAAAAAGAAGGCAAGGCTTAGTGGTAAAGGTCTGTAAGCAACAGAGGGACTTCTGGAGTCTCCACATACCGATCTCATTAAGGAGCTAGTTAGCCCTTCCATCTCATGTGTTTTGGCCTATCAGTTTCCCTGAGGGTTGGTTTACTGGCTAGGTGTATTAATATGCACATTATAGCCTGTATTAGTCGGAGCAGGGGTGAAGGTAGGGGAACAGGGACAGCTGGTGACACTAGAGCACTGGTTCTCAACTTTTGGGTCTCAACCCCTTTGAAGACATAGGGTGAAGCTTCCTTCTTTCATATCCTTTATATAGACTGCCAACAGAAGGTGTATCTTCCCACTTCAAAAGATCCAAATTAAAAGTAAAATTTCCTGGAGACAGAGAGATGATTCGGGGATTAAGAGCACTGACTGGCTGTTCTTTCAGGGCACCTGGTTTCAATTCCCAGCACCTATTTGGCAGCTCACAACTGTCTGTAACTCCAGTTCCATGGGACCCGACACCCTCATACAGATATACATGCAGGTGAAACACCAATTCACATAAATAATGTTAAAAAGAGATCAACAAAGCGAACCTTCCCACTTCAAATAATCTAAAAAAAATTTCCCTCCTGGGTGTGCCCAGCTTCTTGGGTTCTAATAAACTCCAGATGTAGTAAAGTTCACAACCAAGAATAGCCATCATATAGTTCCAGTTGGATCTTCTCTTAAGAAAGCAGACAGTAGATGGTTGGAAAGTGGACTCAGCACTTAAATCACTTGATGCTCTTGTAGAGGACTTGGGTTTGGTTCTCTGCACCCACAGGGTAGCTCATAATTGTTTTGAACATTATTTCTGGGAGATTTGACAACCTCTTCTCACATCTCTGGGTACCAGGCATGTTTGAGTTGGACATGCATATGTAAAGGCAAAAACACTCATACACATAAAACAAAACCAAATAAATATTTTAAAAAAACAATTAAGAGAGGGGCAAAAAGGTGTCTAGAAAACTGTCATTTGCCAAAAAGAAATGATTTTCCCTTTGGGGCCTCCACAAAGACTCCTTTTATATACTTTAAAATTTTTGAAAAGTTATTTTTTTGTGAATGGAAGTTTTGCCTACATGTCCCGTGTAGCACACTAATGCCTGGTCCCTGAGGAGGGCAGAAGAAAATGGAGGAAGCTCTGAAACTGGAGTTACAGATGAATGTGAGCCAACATAAGAGTGCTGGAAATTGAGTCTGAGTCCTGTGGAGGAGCAGTCAGTGCTTGTAAACACTGAGCTGTCCCTAAACATCTTCATATGGTACTTTAAGTTGTGAGGAGGGGCACTTGTGATACTTCTCTTTATTGAAATTGGTGTTACCATGTGTGCTAGTTTGAACGTAATTGGCCCCCATAAACTCATAGGGAGTGGCACTGTTAGGAGGTGTGGCTTTGTTAGAGTATGTCTGGCCTTGTTGGAGGAAGTGTGTCACTGTAGGGGCGAACTTTGAGGTCTCATAGATGCTCAAATTATGCCCAGTGAGTCAGACTACTTCCTGTGGCCTGAGGGTCAATGCAGAACTCTCAGCTTCTCCAGCACCATGTCTGCCTACCATGATGTCTACCTACCATGGTCAGCTTCTCCAGCAACATGTGGCACCATGATGATAAGGGACCAAACTTCTGAAAATGTAAGTGAGCCACCACATTTAAATGTTTTCATTTCTAAGAGTCGCTGTGTCTCTTTATAGCAATAGGAACACTAATGAAGACACCACAGAAGCTTGAGGTGGGGGTCTAAGAATGATCACAAAGGGAATGTTCCATCCTTAATGGCCTCCAAGACTGTCTAGCTACCTATCCTTGTGACTGAGTTCTGGTCAATAGAAATATAAACCGGGAAACCTCAGTGTAGGTCTGAGACACTCAAGGTTCTATGTGCTTCTTCCTTTTCCTGTTTCACCTTGGAGCACCCTGTAGTCTACATGAAGCCTCACTACACTCACCTGCCTCCTTTTTATATGTTTTTAGATTTCTAAATTTTTGTATTATTTATTTTATATGTATGGGTGTTAGAAAAAGGCGATGGAGAGGGTGAGGAGGGGAAATAGCAAAATAGCCCTTTAATAATGAGCTAATAAGAGAGAAACTTGTAGCTGTAGGGGGCTATGGATGGGGCTTGAGGTGGGAGAGCATTATGAGAGAAAATAAATCATTTTAGTGGCAACATCACAGGGCCTTAGAAGAAAAGAGAGATGTCCCTTTAAAACACAGAGAGGGGCCTTATTAAGGGGAATAGTTTGAAATAAGAGTAAACCAGGTAACCATGGTGCAAAAGAAAATAATCTGACTTTTTGTTTGGTTTTGGTTTTTCGAGACAGGGTTTCTTTGTAGCTTTGGTTCCTGTCCTAAAACTAGCTCTTGTAGACCAGGCTGGCCTCGAACTCACAGAGATCCGCCTGCCTCTGCCTCCTGAGTGCTGGGATTAAAGGTGTGCGCCACCACCACCTGGCTTAATCTGACTTTTTAATTAAAGTTTTGTGACTGGTATGAGATTTTGAACCATATGATTTAATTCCACATAGCATGCATGACAAAAGCCAGGTACTGGCTAGGACTGAATGTTTGGCCTCTGCACAGCATGGCTTCTTAATTCAGATAGATAGATGGATAGATAGATAGATAGATAGATAGATAGATAGATAGATAGATAGAGACGCACACACAGAGTATAAGTGCTTGAGCTACAAGATTGGGGGGGGTGTCCTGATTTCTTTAGACTGTGAGATCTGGCCTTTTAAATCTAGGAACATATTAAAGGGACAGGTTCATGATCTAACAAGTTGAATTCCAGGATGACAGCGTGTAATGGAAAGAGGTCAGAGTAGGCAGGCAGTCAAAGTAGTCCATGCCCACAGAAGGGTACTGAGATGAGCTCAAGTCAAAGCTCCAGGGATAGTTGGATAGTCCTCTGATTGTGGTTTCTTGATGCACATAAATGCTAACAGATATATTGGTGTGGGGCAATGACATCACAATGTTAAGTGTCCCTCACTAGTTTTGGTGTCCAGTGAGAGTCAAATTCTTACTTTGGTAGGGCATTTTCAATAAATTCTTGAGCCTGGTTTACCATCATATGATTTTAATACACCCATTGTACCCCCACAGTTTCAACTCACCACGCTTAATGTTTCCAGGACTAAGTCATGTATCAGTCTGTGCTAAATGGTGGTGCCTGACAGATGGTGTGGTTTGTGTGTCCACTGAGAGGTTGCAGTCATCTTCCCTCAAAAGGAAGTCAAAATCTGCTTTAAAGTGAAGTCTCCTAGGACAGTGCACAGCCAGACAAACCAGTGTTTTACACAGTCCAGAGTAAAGTAGAGTATAGCCTGGCCATGACCTTTGGTCTCATTCTCATGTAGTTCAGGTTGGTCTGGAACACCTACTAAAGCAGAGGCTAGTGTGTCAGCACATCTGGTTTCTGTTTCATAGGTTCATGTATAATTGGCTTTAGTTCCTCATTTATGAACAGCCTGAAAAACACTGCTTTATACAATATGGAATAACCTAGAATGTGGCATAGTCGGATCTCAACAGTTGTAGTACAGCTTTCTCCCCTGTGTATGATGTGATTGTCTCATTGCCACCTTGGAGTAGAGATTACCTTGATCTCACAGCCAGGGCACTGAAATACACAAAATAACATGGAGATAGCTAGGTCTATGGCAATGCCAATGGAGCTATTAACTGTCTCTAGAAGGAAAACAGTGTGGGTTTTAGGATACGTCCCTTGGGTCATGACCATTATTCCCTCCTGCTTCCTTCTCCCATCCTGATGATCTTGAGAAATGCTAGTCTATAGGAAGTAGAGAGACAATTAAAAATAGGACTCTATTGTGCAACTTTATGAGGTTGCCATTCATGCTGGGGATGGCATAGGCCTTTTGTCACTCAGCTATTGTGGGATCTCTTTAATTCCTGTAACTAACCCCTTACTCCAGTTCCTGTAAGTAAACCCAATCAAGTCATTGGTTTGCCAAGCTAGACTTGGTGGAATCTTTGCTTTATTTGCCCTATCTGTGATGAGGAGATGTTTAGTTTCCATACTCAATGGAAGTTAACATAACTTCATGTAAGGAAGCCCATATTTGTTTTAGAAGGATCTGATTGATACATTTTTCTCTTAAGTGAACTTAATGAGCAGAATGAAAATGATCTAATATTTATTTGGTCGGTTTTTGTTTTCTAGATCTGTGGAAATATATTTCTCTTCTTTTATTGGGTAGATTTTCAGGTATTGAAAATAGAAAACTATCATTTTTTTTCCCAAATTGCTTTGGACTTAGGCCATATATAGGTTGATGGTAAGAAAATAGAGCAATGGAAGGATACAAATTTCATTATACAAAATTATGGATAATATTGTGCACTTATCCTAAGAGGAATGAACTTATTTAACTGACCGCAAGCCATGCATACAGTATATGATTAGATCTATAAATCCATCTGCTTTTTATACAACTTTTAGTTTTCTTGCTCTGCTTTCACTTGGGGTTGAATCTTGGCAAAGCCTTAGTCTGACAGCAGTTTTTAAAATACAGCATGTGTGAAAAGGAGAAAAGGAGCTGCCATGTTTCTCAATTACAAGAGAACAGGGCAGAGAACAGCTCCGTTATCTTCCTTTTCTTTCCATGAGCCTGGAATGTCAACAGGGGTAGGGTTGGAAGAATACACACCTTTTGGTTAAAAAATAAATAAACCTTGCTCAAGATAGCAAAATGAGAGAACTAACCAGTGACCTCCCAGAAATCAAAGAGGCTGTTATAATTTAAAGATAGTCCCAGAAGGCCTCTTTTCACCATGGTATTCCCCGCAATGTCTGTTGTCTTTGAAATACAACAGCCAAAGTTGTATTTCTTTCAAATTTCAGAGGGGCTGTGTGAGCCTGTTCTGCCATCTGCTTTGGACACCACTTAATCTTTATCCCTCTAGGACTTTCCCTCTGTCTTGTTTCACATTTTTATGTATCAAGCAGTCAGACAGCACCAAGACACCAGGACCAAAGGGCCAACTCGCTGGAGCGGACAGAGCTGAGATCCAGGAGGGAGCTTAAGGACTGGGAAAAGCGAAGTGTCCTAGTCAAGTCCAGCTAGCCTATGTGGAAGTAGCAAATGAATCCTGGCATCTGTGGTTGTGGTGGTGGAGGTGTGTGGTGCTGGTAAAGAGACAGTCTCTGAGAGCTTGAAAACTAGGCATCCAGCACTGCGCATGTGTAGAGGGGTCTGCAGTGATGGAACTGGACTGGTTACTTTTGTATCGTTGTGACAGAAAACCTGAGAAAAACAGCTTAAAGATAGAAGGGCTTCTTTCACCTTAAAAGTTTGGGGATGTAGTCCAACCTAACTGATTCTATTACACTTGCATTCAGTCAGCCCAGAAAGACAAGACAAATGCTTCTCTCTCCCTCTCTCTCAGTTTTGCTCCCTTCTTCCCCTCTTCTCCCTCCCTCTCATTCCTTCCCCCTCCTTATTTATTCATGCAGTGATCTCAGTTCATAGGATGTTGGCTCCCATATTTAGGATGGTGGTGTTCCCCTTGTTAGTTACACCTTTCCAAATATCCCAGTCCCATCCCACCCTCCACACATAGACACTCCCAGAGGCATGTCTTCCAGGTGTTTCAATATAGCTAGATTGGAAAGATCATCACAGGCGAGTGTGTGGTAAAGGTGCTGTAGGGTCAGGTGGCCTTGGGTCTGAGAAGCCGGGTTTGATGACAGGTTCAACCAGATCATTGCTTATTCCTGTGTGTGCTGCACCTCTGTCTTCTCGGTCTTCCCTCCTCTTCTTTCCTCTCAGCCATTTCCCTTTACCTCAATTAAGTAGTTATATAATTATTTAATTAATCATATAACTAACTAATTATTATTAATCCTCTTCTCTGTAACTTCTGCTGTCTTCCAATTGTTGGATTGGGGAAAAAAGTGTTACACAGAGCGGGCCCAATGCAGTTAGCTTAAAAAAAAAAGACCCCTTTTCCATATTGGTGTTTGCTGCATCTCTGAGGTTGTTTCTGAACTAACCTCTAAATGGTAGGTGGTTTGTCTACCTGGGGTACTATACCTTTGCTTGCTTTCAGGGAGCAAAACTACGGAGAATTGTGCTTGGTCATTGTGCCTGCTTGGCAGAAGCCACAAGGCTCTGGACTCCCAATCTCAAGTGGAAGAAAGAGTCTACACACATAGCTTAAGAGGCAGATGTGGGTAAGTGAACATGGCTTCCTCTAGGCTCCTCTTAGTGTGCTTTCTTCTAGGTGACTGTTGTCATAAGCGATGACCCTGGATACAGTTGCTAGCCACTGTATGTGTGGGTGGTACTAGACATGAGAGAAAATGATAAATGAAACGTAGGAGTTAAGTAACAGAGATGTATAAGGAGGAAACAAACTAACCTAGTTTCTCCATGCTGGTGAAATCATAAGATAAGCATAGGTCTTCAGAGCTGTGGGTTTGAG
This sequence comes from Microtus oregoni, assembly GCF_018167655.1. Lineage (NCBI taxonomy): Eukaryota > Metazoa > Chordata > Mammalia > Rodentia > Cricetidae > Microtus > Microtus oregoni. The sequence continues at coordinate 601,258 of NW_024544756.1, forward strand.
ACTGTAAGCACTGTGCTGCAAAGTTTCTGCTTTTTCTTCTTAACGTCCATTATTGCTGTACTTCCCTACCAAAGGGATTACACATGAAAGAAGCCAAAACTTCTATTCTGTTCTCAAATAATTCTTACTAGGTTTGGAAATATAAATGAGGTATATGTTCACAGTTCAAAAAAATGCACTGTAAAAAGCAAAAATCAACACGGCTTTTCTTTTTCTTTTTTAAAGATTTATTTATTTATTGTGCATACAGTATTCTTCCTACATGCATGCCTAAAGGCCAGAAGAGGGCACCAGATCTCATTACAGATGGTTGTAAGCCACCATGTGGTTGCTGGGAATTGAACTCAGGACCTTTAGACGAGCAGGTGGTGCTCTTAACCACTGAGCCATCTCTTCAACCCCCTTGACACGACTTTTCTTCAAGATTTTCCCCCATTCTGTTCTCCAGTATGAATTGCTTGCCTAGTTTCTTATCTTTCCCTCACTCCCTAATACTAGGAATTAACCAATAAAAAGATATGAGCTCAGCATTACCTAAACTTAATCCTTAATTATTTTCCTTATGGTCTTACTATGCAGAGACTAAACATAACTGTGGTCATGGAGAACTACAATTTGCCTTTCTAGCTATGACTTTTATTTTAGTTTGCACTTAAACTATTGCAGTATGTTTCCTCTATTTTTTATTATTGTTGTTGTTATTGTTTTTATTATGTGTGTGAGAGATGTGCGATGTGTAAGGAGGAGGTGCATTGTGAATATGAAAACCAGAGGACTACTTGATAGAGTCTGTTTTTTGCTCCTCTGCTATTTCCTGGGTCAAATGGTGAGCTCAGGTCATTGGGCTTTCGTTTTACCTGTGCACTACTTGCCCGCCATCTGCTGAGCATGCTCTCCTCACGTTTCTTTCTCAGTTTTGGAAAAGCATTGCTGATCAACTTTTTGAGTTAGGAGTCACAAATAATTATGCCATTGGACTTTCAGGAAAAAATGATTTTAGAATGTACTTGGATAGATGTTTTTGGAAGCTGATATTTTATAGTTCTGCTCCCGTTAATTGGAAAGTCTTGTTTTCCTAAGGATGTAGGAAAAGGAGAGCGCAACAAGAAGAGATTTTCACAGCAGCCCACACCGAGTAATTAATGAGTTGAAAAGCCATCAAGCTGGAGAGAAGAAAGTAGTTCAGGCTTAACAACTTTGTTCCAATGAATCTAAATCCGAGAAGTTCTGTTGAGATGAAATCATCACGAATGTAGCACAGTGCTGGCGAATTGGCTCAGCAGGGAAAAGTGCTTGCCACCAAATCTGATGACCTGAGTTTGTTCTCCAGGACTCAAACAGTAGAATAAGAGGATTGATGCCTGAAAATTGTCCTCTGACCTCCATATGTACACCATGGCATACATAAACACACACACACTCAATAAAAAATAAATATAATTTTATAAATTTAAAGGACTCTAGCACATATTCTTGACCTGTATTCCAAGGTTTTCTTCATACCATGGAAAATAGAACCCCCTTCTTTAACACACACATGAAAAATTAGAAGGAAATATGAGACACAGGCAAAGGTGCTATGGAGATATTTAGATATGCTTTGTGCTAAAGAAAGGAGTTATGGAGTTTTCTTATAAGAGATTGGGCTTCTCTGGGTAGCCCTGGCTGTCTGGCACTCACTCTGTAGATCACGCTCGCCTCGAACGCAGAGATCCAATTGCCTTTGCCGCTGCCTCCCAAGTGCTGGCCTCATATACTTCCCACAGCTGTAAATTTGCTATTCAGAAATGTCAGACCCATAAAGGGCTGGAGAGATGGCTCACTGTTTAAAAGCATTTGCCGCTCTTGTAGAGGATCTGGTTCGATTCTCAGCTCCCACCTTTGCGGCTCACAACAATCTGCAACTCCCGTTTCAGGGGATCTGACATCTTCTTATAACCTTCAGAGCACCACGGATGCATGTAGTTTACATACATACATGTAGGCATATATACACAAAATAAATAAATCTAAAAGGAATTTCAAGAATGTCATATACATATACTGATACAATACAAAGAAAAACATTTAATTAGGGCTGACTTATAGATTCAGAGGTTAAAGCATATAACTGTGGCTTGCTTACAGTTTCAGATGATTATTGTTATGATGTCGGGAAGCATGGTGGCATGCAGACAGACATCTTGATGCTGGGGAAGTTGAGAGTTCTACATCTGACACTGAGCCTGGACTGATTATTTGAAAACACAAAGCCCACCCCCAGTGCAAAGTCATACCCACTTTAACAAGGTCACACCTCCTCATGGTATGGCCTATAGAGGTCAAGTACCACCATTCTCTAATGACCAAGCTCTCAAATATATGAGCCTATAGGGGTCATTGCTAGCACCACATTCCACTCTTAGGCCCCCATAAGCTTATCATATAAAGCAAAAATACATTCAGTTCAACTTCAAAAGTTGCCATCCGTAGTCTAACATACTTTAAAATCCAAAGTTCAAAATCTCTTCTGAGACTCATGGCAATTTCTCTTTCTTTCTTTCTTTCTTTCTTTCTTTCTTTCTTTCTTTCTTTCTTTCTTTCTTTCTTTCCTTCCTTCCTTCCTTCCTTCCTTCCTTCCTTCCTTCCTTCCTTCCTTCCTTCCTTCCTTTCTGTTTGTTTTTCAAGACAGGATTTCTCTATCAATAGATCTGGCTGTCCTGGAACTCACTCTGTAGACCAGGCTGGCCACAAACTTACAGAGATCCACCTGTCTCTGCCTCCCAAGTGCTGGGATTAAAGGCCTGTGTTACTACCACCTGGCCTTCATGGCAGTATCTTAACTGAAATCCCCTGTAAAATGAAGCTCAAAACGCAGATCACATATTTCCAACACTCAATGGCACAGAATATACATTACCATTCCAAAAGGAAGGAAAGAGAGTATAACGAGGAAGTACTGGTCCAAAGCAAGACCAAAAAGCAGCTGGGCCAACTCCAAACTCTGCATCTCCATGTCTGATGTCAGAATTCTTCAGATCTCCAATTTCTTCCAGGTTTGTTGACTGCAACATACATCTTTTGTTTTGGCTGGTTCCCCTCCCTGTTAGCAGCTCTCCTTGGCAGGTATCCATTCTATGGCTCTGGCATCTCCAACATCTTGGGGTCTCGGGGAAAATCCAGGCTTCACCTTCACAGCTTCACATAATGGCATATCTGGACCTCCATATGGGGACACATCTGACACATCCCTGACATCAGTGGCTTTTCTTAGTCATGGAAGGAGATTCCATATCCCCTTTCTTATATCCTGGATGCTAAAGTCAAAATCACATGGCTGAAGCTGCCATGATCTGCTACTTGTTAGGCCTGCAACACGGCCCCCTCTTTAAATTACATCTTCATCGTTTTCGGTTTTAGATGGTACATGCTCATACTTTTCTTTAATTCCCTTTTACAAGTTGGAAGCTTTGCTGAATAAGGTCTTGTCCTGAGGTTACCACTCCTTTATCCCATTTAGTATCAGGCTTTTCTTTAATCTGTTTATTTCTTTGAGCACAAGACTTAGCTCTATTATACTTTCTGTTACTTCTTTTCTTTTTAAACTATACATTTTGCATTTTTCCTTCCTTAACCTGCTCCTTTTCATTACAGATCTACATAAGAGTAATCACTAATAAGCAAGCAATACTAGGTATCTCGAAATCTCCTCTATCAATGCTGTTAATCCAAAACTCTCCAGTTTAGCCTCAGGCAGAGTTTTTGGACAGGAGCAGAAAACATACACATTCTTCACCAAAATAACACAAGAATAGTCCCTAAGACATTTGCTAATATTCTTCTCCTCTGAAACCTCTTGAGCTGGTTTGCCACAATCTGCATTGCTCTCAGCATGACTGTCTTCAATTCTCCTACTAGTATTGTTCATTAAGTCCTGCTTAAAATGTTCAACCACTTTCTTAATCTGAAGTCCCAAAGTCCACATCCTATGAACAAGCAGCATGGCCAGGTCTATCACAGCAATGCCCCACTTCCTGGCAATCAACTTCTGTCTTAGTCAGTGTTCTTTTCCTGTGAAGAGTTATGATGATCATTGGCAACTCTTATAAAGGAAAGTATTGAAGACAAACATCATGGTACTGGAGAAGTTGAGAGTTCTACATCCCCACCTGAAAGTAGCAGGAAGAGAAGGACACTGAGACTAGATTGAGCTTTTGAAACTCCAAAGCCCATCTCCAATAACACATTTCCTCCAGCAAGGCTTTATCCACTCCATCAAGGCCACACCTCCTAACTCCTGTCAATTAACACCACTTCCTAATGACTAAGCATTCAAATATTGAGCCTATGGGGGCCATTTCTTTTAAACCACCACAGTATGTGTGCTTTTTTAAAAAAGATAATGGCCCCCATAGGGAGTGGCACTCTTAGAAAGTGTGATCTCCTTGTGTAGTAGATGTGGCCTTGTTGGAGGAAGTGTGTCACTGTGAGGGTGGGCTTTGAGGACTCATATGTGTTTTAGTCATGCCCAGTTGTCGCACACCATGGCCCAGGTCTGCGCTCTATGCGCTAGACCCCAGTTTGTGAGCTTCAGGCAAGGGGCTGGAAGTTGAGAACACAGACGCAGAGACAGACTGACACACAGACCTTTTTAACACTGATACGATACCAAAGCCCCCTTTATTAGCACCATGTAGGCTTAAATACACTGCAGTCAGTGGCCAACAGGTGAAAACCCCATCCTCTGATCCTCTAAGCTAGGCACAGCTTCTAGTAACTTTAATTAGAAGGTTCTAGGAGGGAAGAGCAGCTGCAGGCCAGGACTCATTAATACCAATATCCAGCTGAAGGCCAAGACTCATTAGTCCCAACACCCAGTGACACGGTTGCTTCTGCTGTCTGTGGATCGAGATGTAGAACTCCCAGTTCCTTCTCTAGCACTAGCCCTCACCAAGATTTGCTATTTCTTTCTCATTGTACACTGTTCTCAGTAGTGGTATCTCATTGTTGTTTATTGGTATGTCCTGTAATTCTTTCTAATTGTTAAATGATTATTAAATGTCTCACCTATTTGTATTAGTCAAGATTCTCTTGAGTAACAGATATTAGAGAATATATATATATATATATATATATATATATATATATATATATATATATATATATATAGAGAGAGAGAGAGAGAGAGAGAGAGAGAATTTATTAGAATGATTTGCTGAGGTCTGGATAATCCAACAACTGGCTGTGAACAGCAAGTGTCTCAGTCCACAAAGCTGGATGTAACAGCTGGTCTTCAGTAGACACTGGAATCTGGAAGAAGTACGCTCTAATGCCACTGAAGGAATGAACTTGCTATCAAAGTAAGAACAAGCAGGCAAAGAGCAAAGTCTTGTTTTGTCCATATCTTTATATAGGCTTCTATCAGAAGGCATGGCTCAGATTAGAGGTGTGTGTCTTCCCACCTCAAGATCCAGATTAAAGATGTAGCTTCCTCTTTCAAAGATCCGAATTAGAAGTGGATTGATCTACTTCAAGTTGAGCAAAAAATCCTCCCATTTTTTTTTTTTGGTGTGTGTGTATGTGTGTGGTTTTTATATTTTATTTTAAATTTATTTTTGTTGAGCTCTACATTTTTCTCTGATCCTCTCCCTTCCTCTCCCCTCCCCTTCAACCCTCTCCCAAGGTCCCCATGCTCCCAATGTTGTGGTTTTCAAGACAGGGTTTTTCTGTATAAGAGCCCTGGCTGTCCTGGAACTAGTTCTTTAGACCAGGCTGGCCTTGATCTCTCAGAGATCCACCTGTCTCTGCCTCCCAAGTGCTAAAATTAAAGGTGTGCACCACCACTGCCCGGCACTTTTTCTTTTTTTGTGCCTTCCATTTTTAGATTTTAGTTAATTCCAGATATGGTGAAGTTGAGAACTAAAACTTCCACCCTATCACTAAAAAAATTTGGTAGTTTTTTTCTTACTGAATTTTAACAGTTGTTTCTATCTTCACATATATTATTTTTAGTATTTTATTCTAGTCTGTGGTTTATCTTTTAACTTTCTTTTTCTCTTCTTTCAGAGACAGAGTTTCTCTGTTTAACAGTCCTGGCTGTCCTGGAACTTACTTTGTAGACCAGGCTGGCCCCGAACTCACAGAGATCTGTCTGCCTCTGCCTTCTAATTGCTGTGGTTAAAAGTGTTGGCTACCACCACCTAGTTCTTTTAATTTTCTTAATCACTTCTATTGAAGTAAAAAATTAATTTTTATAAAATTCAGACTTCTAAAACTGAAGTCATGAAGAATTTTTTCTATTTTGTTCTAGTATTAACCCTTCCATTATAGTCTAAGGTAAATTATAAATTAATTTTCATATGCAGTATGAAGTAAGCATTTAACTAGTGTCTTTTCCTTTTGCAAGTGTTTTTCTACTTGTCCCAGAACCATGTAGTGGAAAAGCTGTTCATTTTCTCACTGAATCATTGTGGTACTTTTGTTGAAAGTAAACTGACCATAAATGAAAGGATTTATTCCTGGCCTCTCATTGATCTCACATTGTTGAATTTCTGTAGCTTTACAGTAAATATTGTAAACCCTCCAATGTTTGCTGGAAAGTACTTTTAGGGACCTCTTCCATGTCTTTTGCATTTATGTACAAATTTTAAAATCAATTTATCAATTTGTGCAAATTATTCTGCTTGGATTTTTGTAGAGTTTATGATGAATTATTATATAGATCAGTTTGGGAGAGAAATTCCACTTTAAAAGCACTGAGCCTTTTACACTTTATGATTATGGAATGTTCCTTATTTTGTAGATTTCTGCCCCACTCCCCATTTTTCTCAGCAATATTTTATTAGTTTTCAATATATAAGATACTAGACTTTTTTGTTAAATTTATTCTTGAACAATATATTCTTTTAGGTGATATAGGAGATAGATTTTTAATTTTAAGTTTCAATTTGTTAAGTGTTAATAGACAGTATAACAAGGTATTATTTTTTAATATATAGTAAAACAAGAGCATGCTGCCTGTCACTATGAACTCAATACATAGGAATGGGAGTTGATCTTCAAATTTCAATTTAGTAAGAGAGCCAGCAATCTCAGAAGATAACATCCTAATGTTCTGTCTTACATTTTCAGCCAGCAGATAAAATAAGAAGTGGAAAATAAGACAGCCAGTTATTTCAAAGTTTAGTCTTGCCACTCTGGTTAGGTGGTCATGTTTCTAGGTGTATGGGGCATGGGCACACATGCCAACATTGTTGAGGCTCGGCTTTCTCCCAAGTCACCGTTTGGATTACATCTACGGTAAAGATGAACTGTGACCAAAAAGCAAATAGCAGTGTGTATATGCTGGTTTATTTACAACATGTGCATACAGACTTCTTTCAACAACAGGAGGTACAAACGTGTATTAGCTAACGGGTCTCACTGTTGTGACAAATAGGTGACAAAATCCACTAAAGGAGGGAAGGGTTGATTTTGGCTCACAGTTGGCACACACAGTCCATCATGGCAGAGAGGTAAGAGCAGGAGACAGCAGGTTCCATTGCAGCAGCAGTCAGGAAGCAGAGGGTGAAGGATGCTGGTCCTCAGCTCCCTTTCTCCTTTTGATTCCATCCCAGCCCATGGCATAGTGCTGCCCACATCCAGGGTGCTTCTTCCCACCCCAGTCAATGTAGTCTATAAATTTCCTTAAAGAAATGCCCAGATATTTGTTTCCATAGTTGGTTCTAATTCTTATTAAATTGACAATCAAGGCCAACTCCCACAGGCCCCAACTCATTGCTTTCATCCCCTTCACTAGTGATGACAGAATGTAGAAAGTTGATGGAGAAGGGAAAGAAGTTGAAAAACAAGAATTCCAGAACAATTAGCATTTTCTGGGAAGACTGGAGATAATGAATTAATAACACTCCCTTCATAGGTAGATATTTATATTAGAATAGTAACAAGCCAGCCTTAAGGCCTTAATGCATATGGCCTCATCTTCTCCAGGATATTCTCTTAGAGTTCCAAAAAAGACTGCTGATTTTGTGTACCATGAAGATACCCTAGCTTGTTGCATCGCTCTGACCTTACATTTAGTGTATGAACGATAACCCTTTCAGGAAACCCACACCCATTCTCTCAGGTAGGTCTTATTTCCAGAGAGCCTCTCTTTATCTCAGCTGTCAAACTTAAAAGCCATACTAAAATAGGCTTTAAAAACTCCAACACTGCTCTGAACTTTCTAGTCCTGAAGTTTATTTTTCCTGTTTTAAAGTCAAGGATCTTGTTTTAGCTGTGTCATGGTTCCTAAAAGATTTACGGTGCTAGGGGTGGGGGTGACAGCATACAGCATCTTTGCTACTGACAGTAATTCAGTTGATTTTTCTAAATTGATCTTTATCTTATGTTGAATTAACAAGGGTTGAAAAATACCATGCTAACTACAAGATAGATCAATTATATTTTTCTTTATTATAAGAAAACTCATGAAACAGAAACGAGAAGTCCAAGCTCAGCTGTGTAGAGCCGAAACCACAGAGAGAGCAAACTCTGGGCTGCCTGGCATTTTTCTCCAGGTACTCAAAAGGTTGCGTCCTAACCTGGTCTCATCTCTTAAAGATCATTGGCTAACAAAGATTTCCCATCAATCTTATGTTTTGCAAAATTGCTAAACTTATTTACTAGTTCTAATAGTTTGCGGTGTGTATAATTATGTGTGCGTGTGTGGTGTGTTTGTGTGTGTGTGCTGTGTATGCATCTGTGTATTCCTATATGTGTGCCCATCTAGGTGCATGCAGAGGATAGAGGATATCTTCCACTATTGCTCATCTTATTTTGTGAGCTGATCTCTTACTTAAATTTAAACTTGACATTTTAGCTAGGCTGACTGGCCAGTGAGCTACTGGAATCCACCTGTCTCCACTTCCCAATTTACAATTTACAGTGCCCAGATATGTGAGATGTGAGTGCTAAGATTTGAACTCAGATCCTCTTGCTTGCACACAAAGCAATCTTAGCCACTAAGTTGTCTCCATAGCCTCTCACCTTTACTTATATAAGAAAATTGTTACAGTCAATTATTTGTTTGTTTGTGTGTGTATGTGTGTGTATATATATGTATATATATATATATATATATATGAGAGAGAGAGAGAGAGAGAGAGAGAGAGCGCATGGGTTTTCAGGATGACCTTGAAACTAAGTGTATAGTTAAAAATGTCTTTTAGGCCAGCTGGCCTAGGTCTGAAAAAGCATGGGATAAATCCGGACTAGCTGAACATAGCGGACAATGAGGAATACTGAGAATTCAAGAACAATCGCAGTGGGTTTTTGATCCTACTGCACGTACTGGCTTTGTGGGAGCCTAGGCAGTTTGAATGCTCACCGTAGGAGACCTGGATAGAGGTGGGCAGTCCTTGGGCTTCCCACAGGTCAGGGAACCCTGATTGCTCTTCGAGCAGATGAGGGAGGGGGACTTGATCGGGGGAGGGGGAGGGAAATGGGAAGCGGTTGCGGGGACGAGGCAGAAATCCTTAATAAATAAATAAATTTAAAAAAATAAAAAAAAATGTCTTTTAGGGCTGGAGAGATGGCTCAGAGGTTAAGAGCACTGCCTGCTCATCTACAGGTCCTGAGTTCTAATCCCAGCAACCACATGGTAGCTCACAACCATCTGTAATGAGATCTGGTCAGTTGTCCTCATCAACTTAGACCATGAAACCAAATATGGACAAGTTCAGCAGTACCACCATATACGGGCTGCCCATGCATGGATTCAGCATTGACAGGGCATAAATTCATTTTTTTCAAATTACATTCCTGGTTTTGGTGCAGGACAATTGTCTATATTCTGTCAATTATGTTTCAAATAAATGCTGATTGACCAGTAGCCAGGTAGGAAGTATAGGCAGGACAACTAGACAGGAAGTAGAGGCGGGTCAAGGAGAACCGGAGAATTCTGGGAAGGAGGAAGCCCATTCCTCTGCAGTCGTGCCCCAACCACAGAAGAAGGAAGATGTGATTGCCCCACGGAAAAAGGTACTGAGCCATGTGGATAACATATACTAGAATAATGGGCTAATATAAGTCACAAAGTTAATAAAAAGCCTGAGCTAATGGATCAATCAGTTTATCATTAATGTAGACCTCTGTGAGATTTCTTTGGGACTAAATGGCTGGTAGGAGGACAGAAAACAGGCAGGATTGAAACCTCCGACAGCATGGTTTATCTGATGCTGACCATTGAACTCAGGGCTTCCAGAATGGCAGACAAACAGTTCACCAACTGAGCTATCATGCCAACCCCCACCTTTTTAGTTTTCAGTTTCAAATTGATCATTTTGGAATAGATTCTTAAGATACAAGGAATGTTTTCCAGGATAATAGAAATAAATGGAAGAAGTATGCTAGAGCTGTAGAATTCCTCCATTCCTACACAACAGAAAGCCTTTCCCCCAAATGTGGTGTTTTTACCTTTCATGTTCTAGAAAGCAGATAATTAGGGTTGCTTTGTTTGGCAATTTTCTCCCTTGCCTGTTTAAAGAAAATCATCCTTTGGGTGGGGTGGCCAGGCATGTGCCTCACAGCACAGATGTAGACACAAGAGGACAACTCATGGGAGTTGGTTTTCATCGAGCTTGAACTAAAGTCATCAGGCTTGGTGGCAAGTGTCTTTACCCACTGAGACATCTACCTTGCCCGGGAATGTCTACTGCCTTAACAATAAAACAGCCCCAGTCTGGTGGTGTGTGATGTGAATCCCAGCACTTAAGAGTCAGAGGCAAGGGTTATCTCTGTCAGTTCAAGACAAGCCTGGCCTATATAGTGAGCTCTAGGACAGCCAGAGCTATATACAGAGACACTATTTTAAAAGAAAAAAATAAAGCACTGAAGTTCAAAGAAGGAATCATGGAACGGCCCCCTCCCCCATACAATGTAGGTGTTTGCTTTTTGAATTATCTGTATGATCCTGCTTCTCTCTCTCCAGTTACATTAACTGATTTCCCGTAAGGTTGACCTGAAAGACATCTCATAGCTCCCCCTTACTTGTCCCCACCACCATTTTGGCTGCTATTGCCACTTCACAGGCACTTTTTTCTTCTCTTCCCCATTTGGGTCATTCTCTCTGAAGTTATCTTTGTGCAAACTGCTGATTTAACAGCTCCATGATATGGTTAAGGGGAAGGTTTTTTATTATAGATGTGAAAGAGGGAATGGACTGGAGGAGTCTGGAAGAGTCTAGAACAGTGAGAAAAAGAGGTAGACTGAACATGGCTAGCAGACTAGACATGACCAGGGCCATCTCAAAGAGAGGGGAGAATAACAGCAGATCGAGAATATATATATATATATATATATATATATATATATATATATATATTCTTCCCATTACTGGTTACCCCTGTCCTTCCTTGTGAGCTTTGTTCAACTGTCACTTTTACCAACTTTACTCAACTTTTCATCACGGGCTGCAAATTCTCAAGCATGGTGGTTGGCCCATAGAAGCTGAAGTATTGTGCTAGCTGCCTTTGTTTTGTTTGTTTCTGTCAATTTGACACAAGCTAGCATTATTTGTGAGGAAGAATGGCAAAACATGAAAATGCCTTCACCAGATTGCCTGTAGGGAAGTTTGTAGGTCATTTTATTAATTTCTGATTGATGTGGGTGGTCCCAGACTACTGAAGGTGGTGCTACCCCAGGGGAGGTACAAAGTAGTAAACAGCACCCCTCCATGGCCTCTGTATCAGCTCCTGCCTCCAGGTTCCTGCCCTGTTTCAGTTCCTGCCCGGACTTCCTTTAGAAATATAGAAATGTAAGCCAAATAAACCTTTTCCTCCCCAAGTCACTTTTGGTCATGGCATTTATCACAGCATCAAGACAAGTATCCATGAGGGTTCTTGGGACAGTATCCCCAATTCATGATACGTTTGCTACAATGGTTGTACTAGATGAAGTGAAGAAGAGATTTAATAAAGAATAATTTTTTCAGATATTGTTTCCCCCAAATTGTTTACTGTGTTTCCTGGTTATCTTGGTCCAAACACATTAATTGCATATAGTCACAATTTTGGGGAGGAGCCATCACCTTTGTGAGTGACGCCCAAGCTTAGTAGCAGCTTGCTAGAGGAATTTCTGTGAGATGTTGGCCTTAAGTTTCGCTGCTTCCAGGGTGCATCTGTGCTATGTGATGACTAAGGTGACATTTGCAGTCCTGATTTATCCCATGCCAAGAAGAATGGTACTGCTGAAAAAATTTCTATTGGTTCTCATCAACACTGCCTTCGCCTGGATAGCCTGTTTTTCTAGGCAATGAATTTGCCAACTTAGAGCCAGTTGGCACCTGTTTCCCTATTAGTGTCATGTGCTTCTCCCTCTGGGTGTCAGCTCCTCTGGCACAGGGCCCTGTGCCAATCACACTTTAATGATATTTGAAGGGAACGAATTGTCTTGAGGAAAAATGTTTCCGCCTTGGAAGCAATTTTTGAAGTTCTTGAAACCCGATTTATAAATGAACTCAGGAATGAGACAAAAGTTTTCAAAGCCAGTTTGGATTTTTCTTACCTGAAACTAGGCCTAGATGGTTGCTTCACTGCTGAAATCGATGTGCGGTGTGTTTTAAGGGCTTTCTGGAAGAGCCAAATTCTGTCTTATGGCGGGATATAAAGCTTGCTTACTTTTCATTTACCACTGACTTTTCTTTTATTGAAAAGTTGACAAGATTTTTCTGTTCACCTAAGAATAGAATTGATTTTGCAACTCGCTTTTGAGTGTAGCCTCTTAAATTTAGTTGAAATTTGCTTGTGAAGCATTTGAATAAATGGGCTGAGCTGAGCGGCAGTGAGGCACGCCTTGAATCCCAGCGCTCCAGAGGCAGAGGCTGATTAGTAGAGCCCCAACCATAAAGAAGTAAATATCCAAGTAAATAAATAGATAGCTAGATAAACAAATGTGCTGGAGAGATGGCTCAGTGGTTAAGAGCATGCACTACTCTTGCAGGATCCAAGTTCAATTCCCAGCACACAGATTAATCACAACTGCCTGTGTCTCCAGCCCCCACCATTTCCAGAATATAAAAATAAATCCTACCTAAAAATAAAAATGTTACTGTCTGTAATGGGACTCAAATAACTTAAAGGCATTTTGTATGAGTCTTTATTTATATCTAATACAGTGGTCAAGGGTGACCAAGAGTCAAATAAATGCTCTCATAAGAAGTTCCCCCTAAGATCTGAGATAAGTGATATCTGAGAAACAGCAAAAAGAGAGCCAGAAAGTTATTATTAGGACTTAATGTTTAAATCCCTCTAAAAATAGTCATTTATTGGGTCAGTTTGCTGTGTCAGCTAATTATACTGTGTAACATTCTCTGTGACTTCAGCACTGACGAGGTCTCTTCCCCCGTCTATTTTTCTTTTCTTTTTTTTCTGGAATGTTACATTCTCTATTATTTTGGATTTGATAGTTCATGTTAATCTCATGAAAAAAATCAGTACAAAGACAAAGATAAACAAATCAGAAGTAAGTGTTTACTTCTAGTTCCTAGTCTATAGTGTGCTCCAGGCCTGGGTCTGGTCTGGGTTTGCTATGGCAATAAACTTGTTACTGGAATGGGCATCCCTTGATTCTTTATTGACACAGAGAACATTTTAGCAAGACACACCAACTCAGCAAGCAGAAGTTATTAGGGTAAAGCATAGGAGAATCTATACCCAGGACTGGAGAGATGGCTCAGTGGTTAAGAACACTTACTACTCTTGCAGAGGATCTGGCTTTTGTTCCCAACATCCACATGGCAGCTCACAACCATCTTTTCCATTCAGTTCTAAAGGATCCTGAAGAGCTGCATTACACAAACGCATACAGCCAGGCAAACGCTAATACACTTAAACCTAATGTATACATACTATCTGCATTTGAAGATTTCACTGACCTGCCAAGCTCGCAATCACAGTGTACTAATAATACCTGCTTCACGCCCCACCAATGGGCTCCATAAATACCCAAAACAGACTTTCTAAGGTAAAGAGCAGTTGTCCGGAGGGAACAGCAGCTGCTACCTTCTGGAGGCACTGGGACCATGCTCCCATCCCCCTAAACCTCAGCCACCAATGACTCAGCAGAGTGGTGATACCAAGGTGTAACTTACCAGGAGACAGACTCTCCTGGTTTACCTTTGATTCGAGAGCTTTTCGGGACAGCCCTTAGACAGAAAGGTAATCTGGGATGCCGCCACCTAAGGGAAAGTGGCCTTTTCAGCTCACTTAGTCTTGTCTACTCCATCTTTACTTCCTTTTACACAGATAGTTCTTTCATTTTTTAAAAGAGTCCCTGCACATTTACTCTCATTATGATGTTTGTGTCTTAGTGGACCAGGACTCAGCAAGCAGTTTTAATGAGTGAGTTCCTTCTTTTTCTCGCGGTATGAGCAAATTTCTGAGAAGCAGCAGCTTAAGAGAGCAAGGGCTTTATTGTGGCTCCCCGTGTGAAGGCACAGTTGATGGTGGCAGCACGAATTCCCGGCAGTGGGATCCTGGGGCTGGTCGCTTTGCTTTTGCAGTAATGAAGCAGCTTGAAATGAATGCGCATGCTCGGCTTGCTTTCTCTTTTTAAAAATCTATTCCATCTGCTCCTGATTTGGACCTGATGGAATAGATTTTCAAAAAGAGAAAGCAAGGTCCAAATCAGGAGCAGAAGGAAAGAGAGCACAGGCAAGGAACTCAGGACAGCGAGGGGTGCACCCACACACTGAGACAATGGGGATGTTCTATCGAGAACTCACCAAGGCCAGCTGGCCTAGGTCTGAAAAAGCCTGGGATAAAACCGGACTCGCTGAACATAGCAGACAATGAGGACTACTGAGAACTCACGAACAATGGCACTGGGTTTTGATCCTACTTCACCTACTGGCTTTGTGGGAGCCTAGGCTGTTTGGATGCTCACCTTACTAGACCTGGAAGGAGGTGGGAGGTCCTTGGACTCCCCACAGGGCAGGGAACCCTGACTGCTCTTTGGGCTGATGAGAGAGAAGGATTGGGGGAGGGGGAGGGGGAGGGAAATGGGAGGCGGTGGCGGGGAGGAGACAGATATCTTTAATAAATAAACAAACAAACAAACAAACAAACAAACAAACATGCCCAGTTAATCATTTTCTAAATATTTTGTCTTTTTCATGTGTAGAATATTTTCACCTACTATATTCCTATGCTCATATTTATCATTTATTTTCAAGTACCATTATAAACACGTTCTTCCTGTTGCTTTTGAAGCAATAGGCCCTTAAGTCCACAGAACATAACATATTGTTTCATTGGCACAAGCTGCTTAACCTCTTCTGATCATTTGACATATGTTGTTATTTGATTATTGCTTTAATTATTAAACCTGAACTATAATGAAATAAAGGATTAAAAAGAAGAGTAAGATATGGTCAAAAGCAACAGGGAATTCCAATGTATAATATACTCATCCACAGTCAGGACTTGAGGATTGCAGATTATTCTGGTAGGCCTGGCTTTAATGGGATTAAGCAGGGAATCCATATAGTAGCAGAGATGCAGGAAATAGGTCTTTGTGGTTAGACATTGCCCTGGTGAATAAAGATATGTAAATCTAACAAGGAAAAACAGAAACCCTAGGCCTTCTGTGTACGTATATGTGTGTGTGTGTGTGTGTGTGTGTGTGTGTGTGTGTGTGTATGTGTGTGAGTTACAGCCATGTAGATTGGTCTTCTTGTGGGACTCCTAACAATGGCAACAGGGGCTATCTCTGATGCTGTTGCCTACTTTGGGGACCCTTTCTGCCTACCAGATTACCTCATCCAGCCTAAATAAAACAGGAGATGCCTAGTCTCACTGCAACTTGATATTCCGTGATTGACTGAAATCCATGGGAGGCCCCCCCTTTTCTGAAGAGAAACAGAGGAGGAAGAGTGGATGGAGTTCAAGGCATGATGGAGCGGAATGGGTTACCTCATAGATTGCTGGGAATTTCCATTTTCCTAGGTTTATAGCTCAACCCAGAGATGTCCCAGAAGCCAGTTGTGTCTCTCAGTACACTCTCTCCATTTTCCCTTGCACCTGATCCATCCTGTTCTCATTCCTTGCCCCCATCTAGACCCCTCTCCCATCCATCAGTGATGTCTATTCTATTACCTTTTCACAGTGAGATTCTCAAGCCCCATCATGACCCCTTGTTAATTAGCTTCTCTCTGAGCCTGTGATTGTAGCATGGTTATCCTCTCTGGGCCTGTGATTGCATCATGGTTACCTTACAGCTAATATTCACTTATATGTGAGTACATACAATAATTGTCTTTCTGGGGGGCTGGAGAGATGGCTCAGTGCTTAAGAGCATTGTCTGCTCTTCCAAAGGTCCTGAGTTCAATTCCCAGCAACCACATGGTGGCTCACAACCATCTGTAATGGAGTCTGGTGCCCTCTTCTGGCCTGCAGGCATACACACAGATGGAGTACTGTATACATAATAAATATTTAAAAAAAATAATTGTTTTTCTGGGTCTGGGTTACCTCACTCAGGATGACCTTTTCTAGTTCTACCCATTTGCAAGCAAATTTCTTTTACTTTATAAAATGGTCTACATTCTATGGATGCCAAGCATGGGATATCCTTATGTGAAGTGGGGGTATATTTGAAGTTAGTGAGATTGCCCAGTGGCTATGTAAGCTTGCCACCAAGCTTAATGTGGGTTTGAACCCAGTGTTTCTGAAGGTAAAAACAAGAAAAACAACTCGGACAAGCAGCCCTATGATCTTTACACCATATTTTCTATCAGAGCACATAGGGAATGCTCGGCAATTTGTGATACTCACAAACAGAAAGATATGCATGACTGTCCAGTGTACAGCATAGTCTTCCTACTACATGACAAGGGAACACACTATCTGCAGAGCTAACACGATGAAGTCCAGCTCTGCCTTCAGGAGACCTGAGTTTCAGAGTGTCTCCAGACAGAATTGTGTTTACTTTTCTGTTTATGTGTCAGCTTCCTTACAAACCTTCTTTCACTTGATATTTATCCTGTGATAAATATCTTTGCAACATGCATTTCACCATTACTTTTCCCTGCTACTGCCTGTCGGAAATACCTGAACGCATGATCATGGCCTTCAGAGATTAGGATACAAAAATACCCAAAGAAAGAGACAGGTTAGACAGAGGAGGACGTCATTTAGACAGACCAAGAAAATAAAGGTGATGCTTTATTTAGAACTAGTTGAGAACTACAAGAGTTTTTAAATGAGTAGGAACTTTCTTCTAGGAATCTTCTGACAGATGTTGCAAGTGTAGTTCTCACTTCGTATCTCTTGATCTGCCACTATGGAAGCACACTTGGCCTTCACCTGATTCTTTAGTTTCAAAGAGTTTATCTCAAAGAGAAAGAAGGTAACACCAAAGAGTGACATGGTGGCAATCAGTACTCCTATTGGGAACACAACAGTATAGTGTTTGCTTATTAAGGCTTCTTTTTTAACTGGAAAGTCAGGTGGAAAGTCAAGAGTGGTTTGGCCATAATGATCTACAAAGTGGTTCCAGCTCACAGAAACAAATGTGAAGATGCTGCTAACACACAAAACTAAGGCAGCAACCTTGTAGCAAAATAACTGCATCTCAATAAATGGGTCTTTCATGCAGCCAATATTAATGGCGATTGCACTGAAAATCAGAACTACAGGCTTCATCGTAACAGCCCACATTATCAGTGTTTGTGCATACTGAAATTCAGGTGAAATGGTCCAAGTGGAACTGATAGGGGTGTGCACCAGAATCTTGGTTACAGTGCCTGAAACATTAAATTCTTGAGGGTAGCAAGCTTCCCAAAGTCCAAAAGACACGAATTGCACAAGCTTGTCATTGAATTCCCAGAGGCGCCAGGATTGGCTGCTTGCGATGACAATCTCAAACACCAAGGCAGATAGGCTGCAGAGGAGGCCACTAAACTTGAAGAGGCACTCCTTCACATTGGCAAGTCTAAAGATGAAATTGAACAGGTATATAGTCAAGTCAGGAACACAAGGGACAGTGGAAAACAAAATGAGTTATGGTTTACAGAGCAATAAGTTCTCATACCTGGTCCTTGCTGTCACAAAAAGTTGTATTTAAGTAATATACCTAATGCCAAAGTTCCCTCTATATGAGGTTTTGATTAGCAATTTCACTATATCTATCAAATGCTGAAATGTGCAAATTTGTTAACTAAACATGTTAATGCTTGGAATTAATACTCAATAATTTACAACACATGTTAAATGATGTTTAATTAAGCAGTGTTTACAATACATAAATAAGATAAATAGCTTAAATGAGAGGTATAAGCAGAAGAATGCACAAATATCTATAAATTATGGTAGTGAATTTACACAAATTTAATTCACCTATATTGTCTGCTATATTTCTACATGTGTATGCTAGTGTATGTGTTATCGGAAAACATATTGGAAAACACTGAATTATTATTATGTGACCAAAATTAAAATCTGTTTGTGAAACATGAGCCCTCATGAATATTTCAATCATTTCCCATGACTTACTCAAACATACACATTAGAAAATTACCTTCATTTCATTGCTGAATATGAAGTATCCCAACTGTCTTGTGTGAGAAACTATCTTCTCCAGCACCAAATTAATACTATACATTTACTGTATGCACCAACTTATTTAGATCACTTATTGGTTCATAAGTAGGGTTAATGGATGTGGGGTTAATGTTCATGAATAACTATGCCCTGAAGGATGTCACTGTGTTCTTGAGCATAAATAAAGTTCAGGCATGTACATGATAACATTGCCACCTCCAATGCAGAAGGTTTGAGTGCACTACAAACTGTACCTCCTTGCCACAAAAATTTCTCTACCAGCTTCCCACTATTCCACATTCTCTGTGGAATGTACTTCCTAACAGGGTGAAGGCAGTAACTCTATTAAATTGGGAAGTCATATCAGCAAGGTGACTTTAAAATCTAGTATGAATTGAGTAACACCCTACCCATGCCCTCTTCCTTGTTAAGGCAGATCTGAGCCTTTTGATGTCAGAATCAGTGAGTTTTGAAGCACAACCAGAATCAGGGTGGAAAATTCTCTTGTGTAAGACAAATGAGCTAGCATGGCAAGATTTAGTTTTGCCCATGTCTGAAACCCATGGAGGAGGTGCTTATGCTTCATAAAGACCCAATCTGAAACCCTCCATGAAGCTCATCTTAAGCTTTTACCTTTGTTTATCCAGGAGGAAGAGATCCATTTGAGAAATGTCTAGATCATAAATATCTTCCAAATAGCAGGAAATGTTGGACAGACACGAAGTCGCACAAGAGTTGAATCACCTTCAGTAAAAGAAGTTCTGTTAGGCAGATATTTCAGCTCAGAATGGTGTCTCACCATCAACCCCTGGTTCACACAAACCAACCCCTTCCTCTGCTTTGCTTAGTTGAAGCCTCATTTATACTCTTCAGGGATATTAGCCCATCTGATAGTCCTGACCCTCCAATGAGATTCACGCAATCATTACCCCATTAAATAAACAGAAAAAAACACAGAAAGTCTAATTCACATACTCAGTTTCAGGAAACTATAAGTGTATAAAGCTCAATACAGGCTACAGAGCCTTCACAGCTACACAGGGATTCCCAGTACTTATATTCAGTAGGATTTACTGACATAGACATGATATCAACAAAGAGTTGAATCTTAGGTCATTGACTTCTTTGACCTTCTATGTCTCCTGAAATTGAAAGCTTTTAACAGAAACCATGTAGAAAACATAAAATACTTGCCTCTCTTCCCTTCTATGAAGGCCAAATGCTAGTGACTGCCCAGTATGAGAGTGACTTTAAAAATTCTTGTTTCCGTAGCTACCAGAGATGAATGTCACATTATGAGCAAAGAACCAGAGTCAAGACATATAGTCTTAAAGGGCCAGAGTGGTTAATGTCCCTCTCATATGTACAAACCTTTAGAGATATAATTAATCTATTAAAGGTATAAATTAATCTAGAATTAATTTGAAAAAATTCTCATAAAATAAATTTATCATGATTTCTCCCTTCAACAACATTTTCTACTCCCTTTGTTTCCCACATCTCTACCTGCCCACTTGTTCAGTCTTTGCTTTCTCTATCTCTGAAAAAAATCTTAATACAAGAAAGACGAAAATACAAAATGAACACATGGCATAAGGTTTGCATTGGCCAGCTACTGCTAGTTATGAAGCCTACACTGGAATGTATTGAGTATTCCCAGTTATATTCCATTGAACAAAACTGATTTTCTTTTTATTTTTTTCTAGGCAAAGAATTTTATTAACCCTTTTCCAAACTTTATCCCCAGGCTTCTTCAGCGTAATTCGCTGCAAAGACTGAATTGTGTTTAAGCAAAAACTGAAAAGAGCTGCAGTGTCCAAGGGGCTTGGGCTTAAAAATATTAGCGATCTAGATTTGATCAGATCCATAAACAAAAGACCTTTTCAAAGCAGCCATGATGTAAAATAGCAGCTCCTGTAACTTCTGCAAGTGTCACTTCTTCAGAAGTCGCCTCCGTTCAGTTTGCCTCATTCTTAGAAGCCTCATCGAAATTCTCCACCAGATCTGGGACTTCATCATCATCATCATCCTCTCCAGTAGCAAGGGGTGCTTCTCCATCCACAGATTGTTTGGGCAGAGCTTCAGCCCGTCTCCTTAAACTAGTCAGACTGTCTGCCCCAAGCTGGTTTAGAATGCTGGGAAGCATTTCTCTCAGTTGCTTTGTCTCGACGTGGCCTGTAATGGTGAAGGTGTTTGCTACCAGAGACGCCTAAAATTTAGGGTTGTTAAAATGGATCACTGTTCCTTGGTTTGTGAACATGTTCACCTCTTCAATACCAGAGAACTTCTTTAAGGAGAACTGCAGTTTTTTATCATCTGCTGTGGCTGTTCTGTGAACCACCTTCTTCTTTCTGCGAGCAGTTCCTTTCCCACCAATGCACACTTGTGCCTGCAGCTTGGCCAGTTTTTCCTGGTTCATGATGGTTTCTTTCATCTTGTCGGAGTGGAAATGGGTTCGTGCGGGGGACTAGGGTTTGCGCTCAGGGGGTCTCGGGCGGACCAGCTGAGGTAATGCGCACACATGCGGGGACGCAGGGTGGCAGCTCTGATCTTCTTTTTCCAGCAAGTATCAATTGCAAATATCTTCTTGGTTAGTGGAGATTTTTTGTGTCTGCTACACAGTTAATAATACTGGCATATGGTCTGGTTTGAATGGGTAGGGGTCTTGTTTGTCCTTTCAAAGTCTCCTTCAGTTCTCATGTGGTATCCGTCTTTTGTCCCGAGCCAATCATGTGTTAGATTCCTGCAAACAGGGCGTCGAACTGAAGTGTAGAGATGGATCAGATGAATTTGGATTTGATGAAATCTGATGTAGGACTTGCATGACTACTGGTTGGGTTAGAAGTGTGGTTTTGAGGCTGTGAAGTGTTATTCTTGGAAAATTCCCATGCAAAGCCAATGTACAGTTGGCTAGTCCAGAGATAGCAGAGGATAAGTTGAGTGTCATGAGGAAAGCTGATGACTGATTCTGCATTCAGGTCTAGGGCTTTGTATTTGTTGATAAAGGAGGTGTATATGGAATAGGGGCACTCACAAGGCAAGGCAGTTACATAATTGTGTGATCAGAAGTGGGACTGGGGACATGGGGATAACTCTGACAGCTGAGGTTTTGCAGTAGGAAAATGGCTAAGCAATGTGTGTATTGAGAAGTAGGTATCATATCAAGGCAGTGGAGCAAGATCTGTTCTTATGGTACATGGCAGAGAGAGCCAGTGAATGAACTTGTGTTACCAGAGCAAAGCCAAGGAGTATGGAAATGGCACAGAGCAGAAGAGGTTATGGGGAAAATCATCATGGAAATTAGTGCTTAATCTGTGTTCCCACAGATAGGACTTGGGACTATGAAGAGGACAAGAACATGAGTTTATGTCTTATGGATCCATCAGGGAAAGCTGGTATAGAAACTATATGATGAGAACTACTATTAAGAGCATTAGGATTAAACAGAAGATTCACGAAGTAATTGCTTTTTACTGCTGAGTAGTACTCTAATACGTATATATTCCATACACTCTTCATCCATTCTTCCATTGAAGGGCATCTAGGTTGTTTCCAGGTTCTGGCTATTACAAACAATGCTGCTATGAATATAGTTGAGCATATACTTTTGTTGTATGATAGGGCATCTCTTGGGTATATTCCCAAGAGTGGTATTGCTGGGTCCAGGGGTAGGTTGATCCCGAATTTCCTGAGAAACCGCCACACTGCTTTCCAAAGTGGTTGCACAAGTTTGCATTCCCATCAGCAATGGATGAGTGTGCCCCTTTCTCCACAACCTCTTCAGCTAAGGCTATCATTGGTGTTTTTGATTTTAGCCATTCTGACAGGTGTAAGATGGTATCTTAAAGTTGTCTTAATTTGCATTTCCCTGATCACTAAGGAAGTTGAGCATGACCTTAAGTGTCTTTTGGCCATTTGAACTTCTTCTGTTGAGAATTCTCTGTTCAGCTCAGTGCCCCATTTTATAATTGGGTTGATTAGCCTTTTACAGTCTAGTTTCTTGAGTTCTTTATATATTTTGGAGATCAGACCTTTGTCAGTTGCGGGGTTGGTGAAGATCTTCTCCCAGTCAGTGGGTTACCTTTTTGTCTTAGTGACAGTGTCCTTTGCTTTACAGAAGCTTCTTAGTCTCTGGAGGTCCCATTTATTCAATGATGCCCTTAATGTCTATGCTGCTGGGGTTACATGTAGGAAGCGGTCTCCTGATGTACTCACTCATAATTGGTTTCTAGCCATAAATAAAGGACATTGAGCCTATAATTCGTGATCCTAGAGAAGCTAAATAAGAAGGTGAACCCAAAGAAAAGCATATAGTCATCCTCCTGTATATTAACCTTCATCAGGCGATGAAAGGAGACAGAGACAGAGTTCCACATTGGAGCACCGGACTGAAATCCCAAGGTCCAAATCAGGAGCAGAAGGAGAAGAGAGCACAGGCAAGGAACTCAGGACAGCGAGGGGTGCACCCACACACTGAGACAATGGGGATGTTCTATCGGGAACTCACCAAAGCCAGCTGGCCCGGGTCTGAAAACGCCTGAGATAAAACCGGACTTGCTGAACATAGCGGACAATGAGGACTACTGAGAAGTCAAGAACAATGGCAATGGGTTTTTTGATCCTACTGCATGTACTGGCTTTGTGGGAGCCTAGGCTGTTTGGATGCTCACCTTACTAGACCTGGATAGAGGTGGGTGGTCCTTGGACTTTCCACAGGGCAGGGAACCCTGATTGCTCTTAGGGCTGACGAGCGAGGGGGACTTTATCGAGGGAGGGGGAGGAAAATGGGAAGCGGTGGCGGGGAGGAGGCAGAAATCTTTAATAAATAAATAAATTAATTAATTAAAAACAGATAAAAGATAAAAATAAAAGTCTATTCCAGAACCTCAGCTCATGGAATGGTATCACCTACACTTAGGGCAAATCTTGTACCTCTTTCATCCCAGTCCAGAAACTTCCTCATAGACACGCCCAGAGGTTTGGCTCTTAGGTGACTCATGTTAGTAGTCATCTCTAATTATTACAGACAGCCATCTGACTAGAGGCATGGGGGAGGGAAGTTATCCACGGTAACCAATGGCAAGGCCCTACAAACAGGAAGCAGGCGTGGGACTATGGGAAACCTAGGTGCACTGCTTTCATTTGGCTCGCATGGATGCTGGAGTTATATGGGTGAGCAGTGTTGGCAGAGGTTTGGAGGGTTATAGCACTCCTTAGGCTACTCTGGGTGCTGCTGGTGGGAAGTGTAAGGCAGAGAAACAGACTGCATCTCAACAGGCTGAGACCGCTTTGTTCTGAACAGCCAGCCCCCCCCCCCCCCCCCCCAGCAACCTTTCCTCTGGTTGAAGGCTGAGCACATTTAGAAGCTGGGGATTATACATAGTTAGCTACCAGAAAGTTGCAATTGTTTTTGTGATTAGACTGGCGCATGGCAGGTTGTTTTGAACACCCAGGCATATTGTTTCTGCAAGTGGAACAGGTCAGTCGGGTTGGGGCTAAGCCATTCTTTATGGCTCAGGGCTATTGCTCTGTACAGTTTGACCCAGTTCCTCATGACCCGAGGCTATTATCCAACTGGAAGCCATTTCAGTTTTTGACCCATTACAAAAATCAATCTGTAAAAGATATATTGTATAAGACTGTAGAAAACAGGTAATTTCAACACTAGTTAATTCAGAAGTTAACTTAAAATAATAATTTCTGCTTTTATTTTGTGCTTCTGATTTTGGAAGAATTGGTGTTCTATTGCTGTGAAGAGATACAATGACCACAGCAACTCTTATAAAGGAAAGCATTTAATTGGGAATGGAAAGCATTTAATTGGCACTTGCATACAGTTTCAGAGGTTTAGCCCGTTATATTATGGTTAGAATCATGTTGCTGGAGAAGGAGCTGAGAGTTCTACATCTTGATCCACAGGCAGTAGCAAGAGGCTGCCACATTAGGTCTAGCCTGAGTATATGAGACCTCAAAGCCCACTGCCATAGTCACACACTTCCTCCAACAAGACCACACCTACTTCAACAAGGCTGTATGTCCAATGTTTTCAAAAATGTCATTCCCGAGCCAGGCAGTGATGGTGCACACCTTTAATTCCAGCACTCAGTAGGCAGAGACAGGTGAATCTCTGTGAGTTCAGGGACAGCTTGGTCTCCAGAATGAGTTCTAGGA
Organism: Microtus oregoni; assembly: GCF_018167655.1. Classification (NCBI taxonomy): domain Eukaryota; kingdom Metazoa; phylum Chordata; class Mammalia; order Rodentia; family Cricetidae; genus Microtus; species Microtus oregoni. The sequence continues at coordinate 625,986 of NW_024544756.1, forward strand.
CAGGCTCCAGTGCTACAAAAAAAACCTGTCTCAAAAAACCGAAAAAAAAAAAAAGCCATTTCCTATGAGTCTATGGGGACCATTTTCATTCAAACTATCACAACTGATGTCTTTTTTTTTTTAACAAAGGGTTTTCTGTACACCATACTGGTTTTGAATTCTCTGTGTAGCCAAGGATGATCTTGAAATTCTGAGCCTCTTATATCCCATCACCTCCATATTAGGATTACCCAGTTCATGTGGGGCTGGGGAATCAACCCCAGGGCTTTGTGGTTGTTAAGCATGCACTCTCCCAACCAGGCAGTGCATTGTAAACTCAGAACTGCTTAGATTAGACTTGCTTAGCTTAGATTCTAGATGCCAGCAGAGAAAAGCATTTCTAGCAGCACTCAGGACGTTGAGACAAGGGGATTGTGATTGAGCACAAGATCAACTTGGGCTACATACTAAGAAGCAATGGCTTGCTTCTCTGAGTTTAGTTCTAATTCTGTAGCATAACTTTTTTTTATTTCCACTTTCTATCTTTTCTTTAGATACCACCCAAAATCCTAAACATAAGCGTGTTTCCTCAACACTTATCATTCTCATTATTTTGAAGGCCTCTCCACCCCTACCAAACCTCTCCCCACCCCTATCTCTCTCCTCCCTGCTGCTTCTAGTATTTATACTAGTGGTCCTCAACCAGGCGGGGTCAGATGACTCTTTCACAGATGTCACCTAAGATCACCAGAAAACACAGACATTACATCACAGTTCATAACAGTAGCAAAATTACAGTTAGAAAGTAGCAACAAAAATAATTTTATGGTTGGGGGCCACCACAACATAAGGAACTGTATTAAAGTGTCATAGCATTAGGAAGGTTGAGAACCACTGATTTACACCTTGCCATGTGATTTTTATTTTCCAAAGGAGACTCTTGTCTCCATTTTTTGTCCCCTCTCAGAACACTTTGACTGTATTTTATCAGGAACTATGGCAAGGACTTACAGTTTAACTTACAATACTCCTTCTTTTATGTGAACTAATTATGAAAGAACTCACCCTAATTTGTGCTACAACTCTTGACAGCCAGCCCTGTCTTCGACTCAGTTCCCTATGAATAAAGATGTTTGCTGAAACACACACCTTAATTAGCCTTTTACTAAGCCTTTGTGGCTCCCATTGAGGTTAATCTGAGTGGAGGACCTTGCAATTGGTTGCCTTGGATATCAGAGTAATGTCAAAGCCTTAAGCTATGACTTGGCACAGCTGTGAACCGGAGACAATAGACTGCCAGGCAGAAGAAGGGGAAGATGACTTTCCATCAAGGCTATATCGTCTTGGCAAATGACATACATCACATAGGTCTGTGAAAACATCATCTACGGAGATAACAGCAAAAAAAACCCGAAAGCTACTATTTGAAATGTTAGCAGGAGTGAAGGGATTAGGATGCAAACATAGTGGAGCTTTGTTGCAGAGGGAGGACATGGAGAGGCATTGTGCTGACACTGTTAAAGGATTGTGGTCAGACACTGGGAAGGGCAAAGTCAGAAAAAGACAACTGAGGGGCACCAGAGCCAAGGAGGGAAAATTGAGAACGACTGCAGTGAAGGAAAGGGGAGGGGAAATTGGGAAGGGGAGGGGAAATTGTTTGCTCCCTCCGGAGAGACTGAGCAGTTAGCAAATGAAAGGGTAGTCAGGTCCTTACTTGCAAAGCTAACCTGCCAGGTGTTCTGGAAGCGTTTCTTTTAGAGAACTGGGTTCTGTTTTTCCTGCGTGACTTCCATTCAGTTGCTTTTCCATTAAGAACAAAGATGCATTCCAATAGCGATGTGTAATGAACACACTCTACTGACCTTTTAACTCTTCGATTTGTTTGCAATTCTTGACTTCTGATTATGGAAAAAATGTTTTTCTCTGCAGCAAAAATAGAACTTTCTCTAGTAAATGTGGGAGAAAAGCCCATATAACTTTTCCTTGTCTGGTGCTTCATAAAGTTAGTAATTATTTAAATGGACGAGATATCAGAAAAACATCCATTTGTGATGCTCTTGTGCAATAAATCTTGCAGTGAGTATATACATGGTAGTGTTACTAAAAATGTGTAATGTTTTGTTCAGAGATCATGAAAAGCAAGTATTATTTATTTTATAGGCATATGGAAAAGAAATGAAGAGGAAAAAGGCAATAATTTAATGACCTGGCAATTCGAAACCCTGACCGATTTCATCAGCATTTTTGGAAATACAGGTGAGTGTTTTCATTCATCTTCCATGTTGGCCTATTGACTGTGAAACAAACAGTGGCCAAGGCGGCAGCAGTGCCACTTTGACTTCAAAATTGATGGGAGTTGTCTCCCAGTGTTTGTAAACTCACATTATTGTCTTATTCCCGAACACGTGTGAACTGATGTGTTAAAGCCTGAAGGGCTGGAAGTCGAGATCAGTTGGTAGTGCTTCCCTACCATCCCCAAAGTGCTGGGATTGATTTTAGGCACTATATAAACCAGATGTGGTGGCGCATGCCTGTCATAGAGGTGGAGATGGGAGGAACAGAAGTTCAAGGACATCCTCGGCTATAGAATGAGTTAAAGGACAAACCCCGTCTCAAAAACTAAATAGGTGCTAGAGTTCAATTACTGGCACCCACATCTAGTGGCTGTCAGCCACCTGTAAGCCCAGATCTCAGTGACCCTACTGATTTGACCTCCACGAGCATGCGCAGCACACACAAACACATGCACATCACACACGCTCACATAGTTGCAAATAATAAAAATAAATATTTTTAACGTATTTATTTATTCAATTTTATTTCATGTATGTGTGCCTGAGTGTATGTATGTGGAACATGTCCATGCAGAACTCCTCAGAGGTGTGAAGAAGGCATTGCATCCTGTGAAACTGGAGTTCTAGGCATGAGGAGTCACAAGATGGGTGCTAGGATCCCAACCTGGGTCTTCTACTAGAGTAGTGATTACTCTTAACTGCCGAGCCAACTCTTCAGCACTTAAGATAAATCTTTTAAAAATAAAGAAAATGTCAAGATATTGAGTTTTAAAGATGATTATTTTTTATTGACAGTTTATGCACCGAACATCATCCATTCTGCAGAATAGCCAGAAAGTCCGTGAGCTGAGCAGAGTGGAGGTTTTGATGGCAGGACAGGCTGAGGGAAGCAGAAAAGAAGAAAACCCATACTGAATGCTCTGTTTCTGCTTGATTATTTAAGGGTAGCTATAGGAAGACTAAAAGCAGACAGAAAGAGAGGCTTGGTCTGGCCCTAGGAGGAGCATGTTTATTTGCTGTGAGGGGCTACCTTTCTTACCCATGTGTGTGAATGGCCAAATGACTATAGAAGATGGGCCATGGCCTCCAACAGAGCCAGAAATGAGTACACAAAGGGAGGTGGGAAGCACAGTCTTTCAGCAGGAAACTTTCATCCCTAGCTCTGAAATTAGATGGAAACGCACTGCGGGGGTTCGACTGTTTTCTGATGAGGAGGGTCTTGGTTGGAGGGGCTAGTTCTGGGCCCTTGAAGGGCGATCCTTAAGTCGTGTAGCAGGTATGGGGTCTTAACTTCATCGGCTGTGACAATCAGGCTATTACCATTCTGTATTCCTGAAGAGACTTGGAAAATAATTATTAGTGGGCTAAAAAGCAGATGATTTGTTTACAGAACAAATCAGAGATTTTTTTTGGAGGAGAAGTTTGAGGAATATGGAGGAATAGAGACAGAAAAAAAAAGAGTGGACCGTGACTAGTCCCATTGCCAGAACTGTTGCTTCAAAATGAACAAGCAAGAGTAACAGGGTGCTACAGAGCATCAAAGGAAGGGAAGAGGAGAAAATAGAGAACCAATGTAAAGAATTGTATCTGGCTTTGAATGAAAGGGATGAAGGCTCCTTTTAGCCATTTTCTCCACTGCCTCTAAAGGTATTTTTGTAGATGTATCAGGAACAAACAGAGCTGTTGTAGGGTGCGAGCTATTAGGAGAGCGTGCATGGAACGTCTTATTTGGGTATAGGGTGAAGTTCTGTAAGTAAAACATTTAAAATACAGAGTAAAAACATAAGCATGAGAATGATAAAGAAGAAAGAATGAACAAAGGAAGGAGCCAGAATGGGAGGGAACCAGAAGGAATTTTTGTCCAGTGTCTGCATCTTTAGGCCCCATTTCAAACCTAGGGTTTGTTGGCATAGAAGTAGCATTGTTTGAGCAGGACACAAATCCTCCCCTTAGCAGCAGTCAGAGGTAGTCCTGTGAAAGTTTGGAATACTATAGCAGTCAGGGAATTGAGGTGGTCCTGAAGGATGCTATACTGAACCGAACTCATGAGCATAGACATTAACCGATGCAAAGTTTCAGTCCAACTGTTTTAGTTCTAAATCCCCAAACCAATATCTAGAGTGGCATGAAGAGGGATGAATTAGATGGCCCATGACCTGCCCACTAGTCCCCTTTCAGAGGTCACCTGAACTGCTTTTAAGGATTTGGGGCATCAATCTTTAGTGTAACTTCTTTATAGCTGACGAAAAGGCAATGAAGGCAGCAGTAGTTGGAGTGCCTCAGAAGAGGCTCGAGCCAAGGGGCCATGATAAAACTTAACGCTTGACAAAGATCCAGAACATAAGTCAGGAGGTAACTGAAATGTTTCTGCACCCCGATAAGCCTCTCCACTGACACAATAATCTGAATTAGACCAAATCAAACTGAAATAGAAAAAGACCAGGTTTAATGGATACCAATCCTCCCCGATGACTTTCCAGCCTCCCAGAGAGGAACCGGGGAAGGAAGGGAAAAGAACCATGTGTTTTTTTCTCTGAGGGACAGTTTAAATACCCTGTGGGAGTGGTTTTGGGTATCTCTGGGGAGGGATCACCATTTGGTGGGCTTTCGGGGTGGAGTCTGGACTGAGGCAACCCCCAGGGGAGGGGGCTTGGGGTGCAACTTCCACCCAAACATTTTAAACTCTTTGGGTATATGGATGCCAGGGGCTGGGGTGTGTCTTCTATCCAAACATTCCAGACTCTTTGGGTCTAGGGGCGCTGGTTCAAGTCTAGCTGGAATGAGGCGATGTGGGGGAGGGGAGAGTTGGGAGTTGGTGGGCTCATGCTCAGCGGGAGGTGTGGGTGGAGAGGCATCTGGTTAACTGCCTTCCTGGAGACCTCAGGCATCTGTTCCTTGAGGGAGATGAGAAGGCAGGTTGCTAGGAGAAAACAAAATAGATTGTCATTACCGGCCCTATGAATAAGGCTAGCCATGGGAAGGGTGATTAACTTCCAGAAAGAATGGGACCGAGAAGTGCCCTGGTTGTACAGAAGAGGCAAGGGTAAATGAGTGAGATGCAAGCAGATATGCCCCTTAAAACCAGATTTCAGTTGCTGGGTAGGTGCCCATTTGAGGTGGGAGAGGTGGTACCAATGGTGAAGTCCCAGGAGCTGGTGCAGGTGCTGGCGTTATCTGGAGGGCCCTCTGTAAGCTGGTCTTGACCCAGACAGGAGTGACCTGTAAAATATGCTTGAAAATGGATGGGGTCAAAATAGGCTCTGGAGACTGTTAGTTTTCACCAGACCAAACTTCTTGACACAGCACAGAACTGATCAAGATAACTTCCACAGGGTATTTAAATTGCCCCCCCTCCCCAGAGAACAAACATGTGGTTTTCTGGTCTTCCTTTCCTGTCTCCTCTCTGGGGGATTGGAAAGCCACCTGGGAGCATTTGTATGTATTAAACCCTGGACTTTGTCTAATTCAGTTTGATTTGGTCTGATTTGTATTATTGCGTCACTGGAGATGCTTATGGGGTGCAGAAACTTCTCAATATTTGATCAAAAGTGTTAGTCAAGGTTCTATAGAGGGAAAGAGCCTATGGAATGGATGTCTATATGTAAATAGAGATAAGGCTGTAAATAGAGACAAGGGAACTTATTACAATGACATACAGACTATGGCCCGGCTAATTCAAAACAGCAGCCTATAAGCAGAAGGTCCAAGAATCCAATAGTTGTTCAGTCTATGATGCAGATGTCATAGCAAAAGTCTATGACATTAGGTTAAAACATTTTAAAAGACAGTTAAAGGGAATTGGAAACTTTGAACCTCTGAAGATACATCTGAAATCTGTTAACTCTGGACTGTGAAGCCTGTGAAAGAGGCACACCTGTCTCCATTTTTATCAGGAAATTTAACAAATGAAGGATTGAGTTACCAGTACCTTTAAGTCATCAAATGCCACCAGACAGATCTGAGAGGGATAAATAAATGAGCAGAAGTGAGACAGCTTTTTCCAGCTATGCAGGCAATCCCAAGTGTCTCCTTAGTCTTTGGCAAATATCAGTCTTAGAAGCAGTACTAGCCTTTAAGGCCTGACAGATTTTCCTGTGGGGGTAGGGTTCTGTCTACCTGTCTTGGCAGGATGAGACGATCGATCTCCCAGTATACTGTCCAGGAAGCTGATGAGGTGGAAGGCAGCTTTTTGCTGTGTGGATGACTTTGCCATATCCAAAGGCAAGCCTCCAGGCAGAAGGTCTTCTGCAACATCCATCTTCTTGGAAGAGCTATAGGATGCTGGAGGAGCTGGCATGTCTCTTTATCATAAGAAGCTCTTTTGTAAATGCCATACTCTCAGATCTGTGAAGGCACTTGAGAATCAGGGTACCATTACCTGTCAGGTATTTCTAAATTAGACATAGAAGTTGAATTTAGACATATAGTTTACCCAATCAGTTTACCAATGTCAGTAGAGGCAAGAAGATTAGAAGGAATAGTTTAGTAAGCCAAAGTGTATTGGAGGCGGAATGTCTCCTTGGTAGATCCAGCATACATGGGCACTCTTACCAAAGATGGCCCTGGGGTTTCTATTTTGACCTCAGCCAAAAATGATGGGTATCCCTGTGTTTGTATTTTTCTCCAGAGCTGTTGTAATCTGGAGTTATAGTTTTACAGATTTTAAAACAAGCACACACACAAACATAAAACAAGCACACTGTGGTCACATTATTTACACATATATATTAACAGACACACAAACAAATTCTTCTTTCAGGAAACTGTCATCTGACCAACTTAAAAATCCTGGAGTAGTAGGCTGCAGAAGCCGGGCGAGCACACAGGTGTCCCACTGTGGCTCAGATCAGCAGATGCTATAAGGGAGATCAGAAACATAAGGATAGAACACTTATGCAGCTCAGAGTGGGAGGACAGGGAAAATGGATCTGTTGCAGGGAGAATCCCAGTGTGACCAGATGACATGCCAAGAATGCAGACAAATGGCAAACAGAGAGAGAATCAGGAAGGGGAGTGGGGAGGCGGGGAGGGTGCACAGTAGCCAGAAATCATGGACTATGGGGGTTTGTTTACTTGTTGCCACGCCAGCAAAAAAAATTTAGGCATCAAGGGATGTATCGGTGTCAGATATCCCCAATTTACAAAGATTTTGTAAAAAGGAGCCCAAGGGCATTTGCGAATCAGGCCTTGAATTGTTGGTATCCATTTTGCAAGTCTATGCCAGATGTAAGCCTAGTGCAATGTGCCCACTGTGGTAGACTTGGGTCATAAAAACAGAGGGGTGTGAGAAATTCCCTCAAACAGAAGTCTCCTGAAAAAGGGATCCCTCCTTGTCCCTGTAACAAGTCAGGAGCCTGGCTTGGTTGTGTATTTCGCAGGCCAGCCCAAAAATCACAGGAGGCCTTGGACCTCTAAAGGCAATAACTTGAAAATCGAAACTTACACAGATGAAGCCAATTTTAGCCTGGCGGAGAGCAGGTGTGAGGGAGGGGGTTTTCTCACCATTTCTGCCCTGGGCCAGTGGGAAAAAGAGCCCCTCGGTGGGACCTCCAGATGAAAAGTTTCTGCACCCTGATAAGTAGCTCTCCAGAGGCAATCTGAATCAGACCAAATCAAACCGAATTAGAAAAAAGCCCAGGTTTAATGGATCCCAATGCTCTTGGATGGCTTTCCAGCTCCAAAGAGAGGAGCTGGAGAAGGAAGACCTAAAAACCATGTGGTTTTTTTCTCTGCGGGTAGTTTAAATACCCTGTAGGAGTGGTCTTGAGCATCTCTGAGGAGGGATCATAATTTAGTGGGCTTTGGGGTGGAGTCTGGACTGAGGCAACTCCCAGGGGAGGGTGCTTAGGGTAGAATTTCCACCAAACATTCCAGACTCTTTGGATATATAGGTGCCAGGGGCTGGGGTATGGCTTCTATCCAAACAGTAATAACTACAACTTTGTGGGGAACATTAAGAGACAAAGTTATATGAGGAAAACTTTTGCATCAAGATTAACATCAGTCGCTATACTATATTGTTAAAAGCAATTGTGCAACTGGCTTGAGTACACACAAGTTCTATAGAAGGATAAGGTGACTTTAATTAGCTGTTTGTTTACATTAGACTCTTGCATAAGGGATAAGCAGCTAGAAGCTCTGTAAAGAAGTCAGACATCAAGTAATGAATCTGAACAGAAAGTGTGTGATATTCCTTGCTTCCACATATGATAACCTTTCCATATTTGTTTGAAATATTAACAATGCCAGCTATTATTTAATGAGCAAAAATAGAGTATCTCAAGTAAAATACAACTTTGGGTTAGAAACAATTTGATAAGGTAAAAATTTTAAAAATTGGCACCTTAAATAACCATTTCGAATCTTTGAAAACGTGACAGTGCATATTTTTCTTACTGTCAAGTTTTTACACCTGCATTCCAAGAGACAATTTAATTCTAAGTTGTATTTCTGAACAGTAAATAATTTTCAATTTCCAATTAAAAAGAAATATATTCCCAGAAATGCTGGCTGCTTCGTCAAGAGGAAATGATTCATTTTACAGAATTGGCACTGAACAACAAGAAGAACTTTTTTAAATTAACCCCTATTAAGGAATCTTTGAAAAATCGCCACATTTGCATTCTGTACACACAACTCACAGCTGAAGCATGAAAGTAGCCAGTCATGTCAAATCTGTAATAAAAAAAAAAAACCCTTACATCTAACATAGCCTGAATTGACAAAGAGATCTACAGCCAACTCTTTACTTTTCCTGCCAATGGACACATTTCTAGGCCACTATATAGTGACAGTAGTAAGCATATAACTTAAGAGCATTTCATTTTAATAAAAAATTGGTTATTTAGAGGCAAAAATTTTTAAAGTGAAATAACCACATTAAATAGGTTCTAACATCTAACAACTTTGGGAATTTCTTAGAAAACATTCACAAGCATCTCTGTCAAAACCTGTGTACTCCTTGTTGGCTTCAAGGTGAGAACACAGACATGACCACTATATCTGTGTAGAGACTAGGTTATATTCTTAAAGTACCACAGGCGAGCCTGGGCTGGAAAGAATCCCCTTCATTTAAGCCATCCCTTAATAAAGAATCTAGGTCTTGAGATACCACTTAATAGAATCATTTGTTGACTCTACAGACACAAAACTAAGGTCCAAGATACCAATTGGATATTCTGAAGAACTTTCCAAAGCTGTGAGTTTGATGACAGAGTATCTAGCATCCTCTTTTAATGGGGGAACGTGGCTAGTTGAGGTATAGACCCTGAAATTAACTTCTGCTAAGTGAAAGAACTGAATGTCAAGGCAAAGGGCATGGCCAATTGAACTAGCATGCAGGCCCCGTACCTGTTGGATAGTAAGCTTATATGCATGGTTCTTCTGTTCACAGCATTCTCATGAATCAGTTTAGAAAACATCGAGAAGCAGAGTAATAGCTCTTTGTCTATCTGTTGTTTGGGACATGTAGGATGTGGTTGTAGACTCTGAGATCCTTCACTGGGCAAGAGAATCCATCTCCCTGTTCTGTGAGACAAGAGGAGTGATTCATCTTTTCTGTAGGTAAGGAGGAAGTTTGTGTGGTTTGGCCTACATGGCTAGAGCTGGTCAGGCCCACACAATCAGAGGCAGTAGCAGCAGCCTTCTGCTGGGTCTTATTTCCCGTAAGTACTTATCCTGTAATGAAAATAACATGCTACTTACTCTGATGGGTTGGTACCCCACTCAGTGGTACTTGTACTGCAATTCAAGGGAACTATTTGAGCCTGAGGTTTCCTACAATGCATATGTATTGTAAATTTAACCTATTTACTCAAGCATTCAATATTTTATAACAAATCTTTATATACCTGATTTTGATTACTATTTTACATTAAACAAGCTTTAAGTTTACTTTAAATTTGGTTTGATTTACTTGTTTCAGGCTTAACTGTGGCAATATTTATAGAATATTATATGATGGGAATTAAGAGAAGACGCTATATTGGGGGATAAGAATTGGTCTCTCCCTCCAAGCTAGTTTTTCTCTAAATAAATAACGTTTGTATTCAGCATGACTGACCATTGATTTGTATATCTTAATTATCTCTAGTAGTTTATAATTAGCAAACTATTTTATGAGATTCGATTTTTTTAGTTTTATCCCTATTAAGTTTGAGCCTTAAAAATTATGATTCTTGAATTAAAGGCACTTTAGTACTAAAATAAACTTTAAACCATAAATATGGTCCACAGAGAGACTGACCTTTTTTAATGCACCTTTATGAAATGACACTTTTTATATGACTCAGTTTATCCAAATAGCTAAAGCTCAACAAATATAGCAAAAATATCATAGGTTTTTGTATGACCCACTTTTAAAACAAATCACCTTGGAAGCTTGGTCTTCCCCTTAGTCTCAAAAAGGGAATACAATGATAAAATAAAGGGATACCATGTAATCACCTTGACTAAGATCATAGTAAGGTCATGTGGCATACTTCCATCCTGATGATGTCACCAGTCAAGATGGTGGCAAGCCACAAAGTTGTTATTTACTTCAAGGTGTGCCTAGGTCATCAGCCAAGGCACAAGGTACTCCAAGATGAACCCATCAGGCACATACCCCCTTTGTATACAAGAACTGAATTCAAGTTACATACAAGCATGGTATAGCAAATTAAGATTACCTATGTATAGGTTATTTTTAACTATAAACCCTTCCTATTTGAAGTTTTAGGCTAACTTCTTGTTACAGATTTTACAATTCTCTTAAATCACAGTCAATGAACTTACAAATCCTAAAATACAAAATGCTATCTTGAACAAAAGATAGTAAGCTTTTAAAAGCTTTAAAGATAGTAAACAAAACCTAAAAAATGGGAAGGGAAATTTAGAGCATTACACACCATGCTATGTGTAACCTTTATAGGAAATTGTTTAATTTTTAGTTGTTTAGTTGTTCTCAAGCTCAAAGTATCTTTTCCTGTTTTGCTCCCATTCTCCCTGTCACAGAGTCAAGTGGCCAATCTGACAAGGGAAACTTTCAATCTGACTTTGGGGAAACTTTCAAACAAACATACTTGGGTCTGGAGCAGATGGGCCAAATTCTAACTCTAGAGCCAGTCTTCTCAGTAGAATAGAACAGCATGAAACAAGTTTTTCAGTATGTTCTGTACCCAAGAGACAACTGAATCTCTATAAGATCTATATATCCCGAACCAGTTTGTGTGTGTCTGCAGGTGGGAGCAGACAACCTGAAATGCTCTTATTTCTTAGCTATAAAAGACACAAGCAGGAATTTTCAGGCCCAGGAGACAAAAAGCACAGGTAGGACAGCAGCCTAAGGTGAAAGAGTTATATGTTCTCTCAAGTAGGAACAGATACAAATTTGGAGGCCCAACAGAAACAGGTAGGCATTTTGGCTCTGTGCAAGGTTGCAAGCCAGAGCCTTGAGAAACATGTAAGGTAGCTGAGAGTTTTATGGTGGAAGAGGCTTTCATTCTGTCTTAGGGAATTATTTAAATCAGTCTAGACATTAAAAAGTCAAAAGGTTTGAATTTGGGCCAGCAGTAGCCATTTCAATTATGGAGCTCCAGAGAATCCCAGACCTAAGACCACAAGGCCAGTAGAAGGTTCTCAGATTTTTGGGCTATGGGCCAGTGGAGAATCCCAGGAATTCTTGGCCAATCTTAGCCAATGGAAAGCTCTTGGAATATTCGATGGAGCAAGTCTCTCTGAAAATTTGGAATAGATAAGGGACAAAGGCAAAATATGGAGATAAATATCTAGTTGCTTAGAGTATCCTCTTGAAATGGCAAGGGATGGGTCCTCCCCGACTGTTACATTTCCAGACACAGGGCCAGTGGAATCTTTTCAGAGCCTTTAGTTGATCAAGTGGGTTTTGCAGCCAGTATAAATCTTTAGTGCCTTTGACTAAGTGAGTCTTACAGAAAAAAGCTCCATTGAACTTCCAGATCTAACTAGGGGGCCTCTGAGTTAGGTTCAATGAGTTACCTTGTCTCTTTGTTTTGTTTTGCTATTTTGCATTTGTTCCCTGGTCAAATGTACTGTGTCTGCCCCTCTAGGTCAGATTATTTTAGGGGGACACTTCCTAAGTGAGATTGTTTCAGGAGGAGACACTTACATGAGAGAGAAAGGGTAGAGACAGAGCAAAAACAAAAGACTAGCTGTGAAAATGGTGGCCTTGCCAGGACCTCAGGTCCTAGAGTAAAGGATTAGAGCTGCCTGCTAGGGGTGGGCATTCCAGATGCCTGCCAGGGTTTTGGCACCATTGAGTTAGATTATTTAAAGTAGTTGTAAAGAGATAGAAGGGAAAGGAAGAGACACTTGGTCTTACCTTAGGCGGGAGCATGTTTATTCACTGTGAGGTGAACTACTTTGTGTGGAGGCCAAAATACCTACAGAAGAAGATGGTCTATGGCCTCTTATTGGGACAGACATGACTTCTGTAGTCTGCAGGGGAAGCTGGGAAGTGTAATCTTTCAGCAGGAAACTATTAATTTCTTCTTGAGAAAAGATCTCAGGTAGTCTAAGCTAGCCTCAAGCTTTCTATGTAACCGAGAATGACTTTGGACTTCTTTTTTTCAAAGATTAGTTTGTTAGGTATTAAGGCTGTAACAGAGTGGGAGAGTATTTGTCTAGCATGTGCAAAGTCCTGGGCTCCATCCCTAACACTACATAAAGTATGGTGGTGCATACCTGTCTTCTGGTCAAAATAATAGCTTTTAAAATTTATAAGCAATGCTAAATGGAAAACAGGGCAAGGTGTGGCAGGCCTGTGATCCACCTGGGAGGTGTAGGCAGGAGGATCAGGAGTTCAAGGTCACCCTTGGCTGTGTGGTTCAAAGCACCCTGGGATACATGAAAACCCATTTCAATAAGTTAAATTATGTATTACCTGTGTGTACTGATGTTGCTGGGGACATAAGCATGTTCCCTTTTGCTGGTTCTTAGTTTCATTAATAAAACAATTTAGAAGTGGACTTCAAAAGAATCCCCAGGACAATTTTATTAATGTTTGAGAGAAAATCAACCAAGAATGCAAGCTGTAGAGCTCAGTAGCTCAGCACAGGGAGATGAATCTTCTCTCTCCTTACATGTTTCTGGGTGAATCAGATTTCCCAGGTATGGGGTTTGGGGAGGAACTACCATCAAAGTGATTGACAGATCTAGCTGGATTAACTCAAAAGGAAAAGGCAATGGCATGCAATGTTTTGGTGAGTTTAGAGTGTCAGGCCTCCACCCAAGGCAAGAAGCAGAGCTGATTCTATTCTCTTCACGTGGAGGAAGTGGATTTGCCTGAACAGGCTCCAACAAAGTACCTTTATTTTTTCAGATGTCAATTTAAATTCTTGGCTGGACAAAGTTGATGTTTACCTTTCTAGTGTTATCGGGGAAATGTGTGTGTGTGTGGGGGGGGGGGATGCAAAGCCTCAAAGACCTCCGTGGCTACAGTAATATTAGCTCCCCTGCCACAGTCCGAGGACTCTTCCTGAGTTGTTTTGTACCTTCCACCTTGTTGCGGGGAGAGTCTCTCTCATTCCTTCTGCTGCTCAACATAATCCAGGTAAATACACTAATGACATGAGCAGTCCATGGTATGGTGAAGGGAAAGGGTTTTTATTGTAGATAAGAGAGAGGGAAAACTGCTAGAGGCATCCGAAAGAGTCCAGAGCAGAGAGAAAAAGTAGTCAACTGAGCACAATAGAGAGAAGCAGGAACAGAACAGGGAGATAGAACAACATGGAGGGGGAGTGTAGAAGAACAGAAGGAACAGGAAGAGAGACTCAGAGAGACAGAGACAGAGAGAAAAATAGAAAGGGAATGAGAAACAGCCAATATATCAATGAAAATGAGCATCTGGGGCATAGGGAGCCTGTGCACTAGGGAAGTTTAGGGTAGAGGCTGAGGTAAGAAAAGCTAGGATGCTAGCATAGATTTTGGGACATGTAAGAGATACCTGTGATACTGACAGGTGGAGGCCAGCAGATGCTTTATTATGTTGATAGACACAACAGATAACCATTTGTCCCCCCTGGGTTTTTTTTTTGGAATGTGGAAAAATGGAGGTTTCTTTGGACCTGACACTAGGCTAATGTTTATCTCAAAGAAGGGAGAAAAAGACCACTGACTCAAATCATTATGACCAAATTGATTAAAACAAGCAATTAATTAAAGCAATCTTTTTATTCCTATCCACAGACTGCCTACCCAAAGGCAGGGTAAAGAGGTCAGCACTGGATGTGAGGCAGACAATGCATTAGATCTCAGGGGTAGGGGTTTTCCAGGTGGGGGATTTGGTGGGCAAAATAGGTGGGGCTATAGGAGCAGAACATAACCTAACAAGTTAGTCCTAACGAGCTCCTGAAACAGACATGGTTGCAAGGTGGGCATAACAAGGTAGTCATAATCACAACAAGGAAGTCAGTCATAGGTGATCATATAACCGTTTGGAACAAAAGTAAACTTTCAAGGTGGTTATAAACAACTATTTGAAACAAAGATATAATTGTCATTCATGGAACAGGCAGTAAAGAACCATTTATAGTTAAGGTTACAGGTGGGGCACAGCCTGATACTTGAGGAACAGAGGTTTAATGATAAACAGGAATGAGCCCAGTTTGTCTTTATTATAAGATGGCTTTTAAGCTTAAGATTAAGGTAGACTTGTTCTTCACTAACTCATCAAGTTTCTGGATGATTCTTCTATCTCTGCCTCCCATATCACAAGAACTGGAGTTACATATATGATCCATCACAGCTGGCCTTTTATGTGAGTACCAGGGATTGAATTCAGATCATCAGGCTTGCATAGTAATAGGCACTTTTAGCCATTGAGGCATCACCCCTGTATCCAACCTTGAACCTTGTCCTTCCTCCATCTCCCAAGTATCACATCACCACAATTACGGGTGTGTATCACCACAACTTCTTTTGTGGCTTTATTATAGAGCCCAGGACTTCCTTCATGCTAGACAAGCATCAACTGAACTACATCTCCAGCCCCAAGTAGCTGTTTAAAAGTTAATTAACCTCTTGCTAGCATAAGGTGATTTGGCTACTTTCTCCCTCCTCACTTCTTGGAATGTCAGATTTTCCCAGGTTTTAGTTTAGGGATGTGGAACTTTCCTGTGAGTGACTGCATTTGAAGTTGGTCTCGTGAGGCTCAGTCCAAATCAATGGACTCCCATGTATTTTACTTAATAGACTTTGGGTGAGAAAACCCTAAGACCAATGCATTTAGATGGTAGGATGAGAAACTAGGAGAAGCAGAATTCCTTTACATAGAGTCCTAGAAGTCTACAACACTGGAGATCCAGGCTAGATGTTTTATGACCTTTCAGAAACTTGTTTACACATTAACTCAGTAAGAAAAGTGGCAGAGTGAGTTATGAGTATAGGTCAGTTGTCAAGTATTTGCTGGGCATGTGCAAAGCCCTGGCTTCTTCTATTGCTAGTCTTGCAAATAAACAAAGGAAACCAGAACAACATTAAAATAATACAAGCAGCATGTCCTTGTGTATCTGCAATTCTATCTTTATAAATTGTATGTCTCTAGTACTGAGTTTAATACATTACAAGATCTGAAGAAAGGTTGCCTTTAGGGGGGCAGGGGTTAGGAAAAAGGTTTGAAATAAGCTAACAAGGTTCAAGCTTTGTAAAATTATGTAAGGTAAAGAAATGAATGTTACATAATTTTTTTAATATTACTAAGAAGTATTGTAGTGGTTTATTTCCATAGTCTCTATGTTTAGTTTTTAAAATATATTTCAAGTTGTTGTGACTTCATACTACCATTAGCCAAGTTCTAAGGGAGAAATACATTTTTGTGGTTAAATTAGTGGTTGACAGTAATGGATATTAAACCATTTTACTATCTTAATTTTTTGTGTGTATGTGTATGTCTGGTTTCTCCAAACCACAGTGATCTTTTAGTGGATTATAGTGTTAATAATTAATATTTTAAAAATAAAGTGAAAGATCAAATATTATAGTATATTTCTATTGAGTATTGCTTCGAGAAGTGCTTATTACAGTTATAGGTCTTTATCTCAGTATATATTTACATATTAAATTATATTGTGAAATATCAGGAACACAGGAAAGTGCTAGGTCTAAGGCTAGCATGCAGGAGGCAGAGGCAAGAAAGTCTTTGTAAGTTTGAGGCTATTCTGGTCTACACAGTGAGTTCCAGGCCAGTCAAAGCTGTAGAGCAAGGCTCTGTCTCAAAAAGAAACCACCAGGTGGTGGTGGTATAGGACTTTAATCCCAGCACTCGGGAGGCAGAGGCAGGCGGATCTCTTTGAGTTTAAGGCCAGTCTTGTCTACAAGAGCTCGTTCCAGGACAGGCTCCAAAGTTACAGAGAAACCCTGTCTTGAAAAACAAAAATAAACAAATAAACAAAAAAACGAAACAAAACAAAAAACCCCCACTACTACCACTATCACAAAAATCTTTTAAAATTATAAAGTAGGTGTTTTGGCCTTTTCCTCAGGACCTGTAGCTGTTGATTCTAGAAAGAGAAATAGAAATGGGCTATTTTCTTGCTTTTCTTTGTGTTTGGCATTAATTAGCATTATTTTCAGTCCTTGATTTTTTTCCTTACAAAGCTGGTGTGTGTGTGTGTGTGTGTGTGTGTCTGCGCGCGCGCGCGCGGGGGGGAACACACACACACACACACACACATGCTCATGGTTTATGTTACATGGAGGATGGAGGTCAGAGAGACCTATTGTTTTCCTATGTATCTCTTGAGTTATGCCTGACCTTTTTAGTGGGTTCTGGAGACCCAAACTCAAGTCACCATGCTTTTACTGCCCGTGCTCTCTCTACAGCCTTCACAGAGCTTTTAAAGACATCTGACTTTTGCATGGGGCTTCACTTAGTTATACCTACAAAATGTAATCTGGACACTGATTCACAATGACACACACCTAGGACATACCCAAAATTTCACAATTCTCCCTCTTCATACTTCCCGGAACACACGACTCCCATAATCTTTAGATATTCTACCTAACAAAGCATGCCAGTGGCACTCGTTTTATGACCTCACTAGGAAAGCTGAATTTCTTTCTGTGTTTTCTCTCTTATTTCTTTGTTAGATGAAATGCATTTTCGTCTTTCCCTTCATTGGGTTATCTTGAACAGGGTCTGCAGAATGTACCTCTTGCTTAGGAAAAACACTACCCAACTTATCTTCTAGACAGTTCCATTTGCCAACCTCCATTTCCAAAGGCCTGGCTTTCTTTCTTTCTTCTGCCCATCTCCCTGTTCTGAGCTGTTGAGAATGATAGTTCTCTGGACTTGTTTTTCTCAGAATCTCTAATAACATTGTCCTGCAGAGTTAAAGCTATTGCGCAACAAAATAGATGCCACATTGTTGTTAGGGGCTACATTGTCATACATTGTTATTAAGTCTCCACACCTTGCAAGAATAAGTTTCTGTTTCTTAAGCCTAATGTATCCTCCAAATCACATTTCTCAGCCCAAACTGAACTTGTGACCCCATGATGTATGCCCAAACCTTTGCCTTGCCAAATTCCTGAAACTGATAAATGATTGTCCTTGTTCCTTAGGAAAATAGCTCTCCCCTGGTTCCTGATGGCTCCCTTTTCCCATGATGTATTCTTGCACTTCCCTACCCCACAGGCAGCCTTGAGCCCCGAGTCCTCCGCTCTTCTATCCAGGTGCTTCTATCACATTCTCTACCCATAGGCAGCCTTGAATCCCGAGATTTCAGCTCTCCTGTCCAGGTACTAACAGCCAATCATTCTTTTCCTCAAAATACACTCAGAGAGTCCTTCCCTGATTCCTGTTTTTCTATAGAACCCCTTCTGTCTGTCTACAGCTCCCAAATATTTATGCCAAGTTTTTGGTAAATAAATTGTTAAAAGAGGTGATCCAAAGAGAGGTACTAAGATGAATTGTTTTTATTTTTCAGGGAAGAGCTTTTATTAGGGGAATTTTTAGTTTTACATGTTCCTTTTTACTGCCTGTGTGGCTGGGTGGCTGTATGTGTGTGCACCTTTGTGGCTGTGTGCCTGCGTGCCTATGTGTGTGTGTGTGTGCCTGTGTTTGTGTGTGTGTGTGTGTGTGTGTGTGCTTGTGTGCTCCCAGGAGTTGGTTCTCTCCTTCAACCATATTGGTCCTGGTGATCAAACTCAGGTTTAATGACATGTGTCTTTACCCCATGAACCATCTCACTGGACCTATCAGGGGTGTTATGAATATGGCATACGTTATAGTGGGGTTCTGAAACAACAGAATTCAGTCTTCCCACCAGAGAAAGCAAGGTTCCCTCTCTCAAAGGGGAACCTTGGGAAAAGGGGATGTCTTATGCTACCAAGGTGTGTTTATAAATCACTTCTACTGCAGTCAGGTTGCCTCTGGGTTTTGGGGAGCCGGAGGGGGAGAGGATATGGCCGTTTGCAATTGTAGGGTCATAGCAGTCAGTTCCTTGCAGCAGGCTGGCGAGTAGAAACACTGCATGGAATGTAACCAGCCCTTTAAGGCCAGTGCTTCTCAACCTTCCTATCCTGCCATCCTTTACCAGTTTCTCATGTTGTGACCCCGACCGTAAAATTATTTTCATTTCTACTTTCTAACTGTGATTTTGCCACTGTTATGAATTATAATGTAAACATGTGTTTATGGTGGCCTTAGGTGACCCCCGTGAAAGGGTCATTTGGCCCGCAAAGGGTGGCAAGCCACAGGTTGAGAACTGCTGTGCAAGGTCTCAGTGTTAACAGTCCATGCTGCCTCTGATGCAGTCGACACCAGGTATGGAGTGCTTAAGCTGCCTTCCATAGAGAGCCAGCAATCTGAGAAGATGGTGGATTAGCATTCTAAAGACATGTCTATTATCCTCAGACCGCTAGTACATGGGAAAGGAAAACAAAGGCAGTCAATCATTTGGAAGTTTAGTTTCTCCTCTCTGGTCAGGTGGTCAGTCTTGTCTAGGGATCCATTGTGTTGGTGATTTTCGCCTTATCATTAGCCCTTTCTTTGTACAGCAGGAGGAGGGACCCCCAAACACCAAGGCCACTGAAGCCATCATTTGGATGACACCTAGAGAGAAGCAGTGTGCATGCAGACTCTGTTCTACAGAAAGAAGAGCAAATGTGTTTTCATAGTATAGAATAGGCAATGCCCTGGTCAATAGTATCTGGGTTTGAGGCATGCTTTTATGTAGCTTAGATTGACCTCAGACTTGCTATGTAGCGGACATGAACTTGAACTCTGTATTCTCCTGCTTCTACCCTATAATTACTGAGATTTGAGGCATTATATACAATTCCTGGCTTCTATTACATTCTTTGGTTTTTGTATCTTTTTCACAGAATTTACTGGCATTTATTGTCTTCACCACAATTTTTTAAACTCATCTTTTTTTTTTCTTTTTTTGAGACAAGGTATCAATACGTAGCACAGACTGGCCTCAAATGTACAGATAACTGCCTGCCTTCACCTTTTAATTAAAGGTATGCACCATCAGGACTGGCCTAATCTCTTTAAATTCTTTCTGATCCCCAATTTAGCTCCCTTCTTCTTGTGATTCTCATAGAATCAATTCCCATGAAACATAAGCATGGTAAAGAAAATAGAGGTCATTACAGAGTAAATAGAGATACCCTCAAGAGATGAAAGTGAGAACTGACAAAAGGGGCCACTAGGAAGGAACGTATTTGTGGGATGAGAGTGGACAGTGGCTAGGTAGACCATTTTAGCAGAAAACCCTCTTAAGGAGTGACAGTATGGATAAAGGGCAGAAAGACCATTTTGTCGTCCCCAAGTTTTAAGTAGGTTTTCTACTTTTTTAGTGTTTCTAGGACAGAGATCTTCCTCAGCCATGCTTTCCATCCAGATTACTGAAGCTTTTTGGAACCCACTGATGCTCCTTTGTCTAAATATTATCTTTCCCAGCACAACGACAGAGCTGAATAGGTGAACTGGAGAATAAATAGCCCACAGAACCCAGGGATATTTTCTCTCTGGCCCTTACAGGAAAGGTGCCTTAGTCACAGAGCTAGAGAAAGATACCCAACTTCTTTGGGCATTGATTTCAACATTAGTTAAATGAGTTAAATGGAGCAAATGGTACCTTAGATCCTTTCCAGAGATCTCATTTGGACTCCCTAGAGCAGTGGTTCTTAACCTGTGGGTCATGACACTTTCGGGGATCAAACAACCCTTTCACAGGGGTCACATATCAGATCTCTCACATATTAGATATTTGCATTATGATTCACAACAACAGCAAAATTATAGTTATGAAGTAGCAATGAGTGTTATTTTATGGTTGGGGGTCACCACAACATGGGGAACTGTATTAAAGCGTTTCAGCTTTAGGAAGGGTGAGAACCACGGCTCCAGAGTTTGAGACACAGAGTCCATAATCAAATTGAAGATGATACAAGCACTAGGTTCTATTCACTTTTCAGAAAACATGATTTGGAGAAATTTTGCTCTAATTAAATTGACCTAAAGATTTTATCACATCAATCTCAAAGACACAAGGCACTCCAGATTGAGTGTATTTCTGTGGTTTGGTATTTAAATGCTTGGAGTGAATGGCTCCTTGTACTGCTTAGTCTGCCTGTGGTTCTCACAGGGCCTTGCTAATTGTAAAGCTGCTCTGAGGACTCTAATAAATGGCTTCTCTCACAACTTAGTGTTTTATGTGTGGGCAGGGATATTGAGTGAAAAGTAATGTTAATATGCTCGTAAAATCCCAAATGCATTTTGTTGACTTGCTGGGAGGTCATTTATCGGTCAGATAAAAAAAATATTTGTTAATATCCGGAGAAAACTAGCTTGCGGTAGAAAATCTCTATTAAGTGACAATCAATAATATGGTGTTGATTGGTCCTCATGAGTACCTTTCAAAAATGATTAGATCTGCAAAACTTTTGTTCGGCTTATAAAATTTGTATTGGCTATTTTTTCTATACTTGCCATTTTCTTCCACATTACTACTGACCAACCTTGCATCACTGGTCACAGAATATGATTATTCCCATCAAGTCATATAGTCAAGGATTGTTCAAGAACTGCATGAAAAGAGGTAAAATATATTAAAATCTGATGTGGGGTTAAATAGTTAGTTCTAAGTCAGGTACCTGGGTGTCTTAGTGACTTTTCTATTGCTGTGACAAGACACCATGGCCAAGGCACCTTGCAAAAGAATGCATTTAATTGGGTTTACGGTTTTAAAGGGTTAGAGTCCATGATGGTAGTGCAGGAAGAGCTGAAAACTCACATCTTGATCCAGAGGAGGAAGGAGAGAGAGAGAGAGAGAGAGAGAGAGAGAGAGAGAGAGAGAGAGAGAGAGAGAGAGAGAGAAAGAAAGAGAGAGACCGACAGACACTGGCAATGAGACTGACCAGGCATTGTAACAAGCAGCCTCTCAATGCTAGAGGTTGGGTTTCAAATACACACACTGCTCTGACCATCTCAGATGTAAGCAGGAGTCTGGATTTTCTGCCCACAAAGAGGTTCCTGTGGATAAAGTCAGTGTCAGTTTAACTCATTGTTAGTTCATACCCAAGTGACATCCCTCCAGGATACAGATGGACTCCACAGTTGGACGTCACAGTCAGAGTCGTGTAAGTCACCCTAATAAATTCCCTCTGTGATACATTGTCATTCTATCAATTCTGTTTCTCTGGAGAACCCTAACATGTACACACGATTTACAAAGAATGTTCGCATTTTATAGGCCTGTCTTTCTATCATTCCACCTGTAAGGAAGACCAAGTGCCTGTGTGATTGAATGTGAGCAATCACAAAGTTGGGAAGCTCAGCAGTCCTAATTTGGTGATATAGGCCTGAACATTCCTGGAGAGCTGGAAGGCTTTAGTCCATGCTGGAAGCCCAAAGAAGCTGGGTTCTGTTGTTAGCACAGGCTGGAAGCCTGAAGAAGCTGGGTTCTGTTCTTAGCACAGGCTGGAGGCAGTGGCAGCAATGAGGCAAATGTAGTCACCAGCGGAGAGAGAAAGAAGGCAGGCAAAGAGCAACCTTTCCCTTGGACTTCCTGATATCTGGCCTATTGTTAGAAAGTTCCACCCACTCGTGACACCTCATTTAGTTCTTCTAGGACATACCCTATAGACCTTCCCAGTAGTTGATGCCATATCCAATAAAATTGTCAATAATATTAATCATCACTGTTTCCTAGTGACCTGACAGTAACAAAGTATAATTTTAGATTTCAAAAGGTGACTCTGTCTAGACCAGGAATTCTCTTGACCCATAATATGAGTCTGTTATATGAAATAAAGAAATTGGAACACATTATCTTTGAAGTCTTTTTTTGTTGTTAAGATTTATTTTTATTATTATGTAAGTAAAAATGGCAATCTTATCAAAAGCAATCTACAGATTCAATGTAATACCCATCAAAATCGCAGCAAAATTCTTCACAGACCTCGAAAGAACGGTACTCAACTTCATATGGAAAAGCAAAAAACCCAGGATAGCCAAAACATTCCTGTACAATAAAAGAACTTCTGGAGGCATCACAACCCCTGACTTCAAACCCTACTATAGAGCTTCAATACTGAAAACAGCCTGGTATTGGCATAAGGACAGACAGGAGGACCAATGGAACCAAATCGAAAACCTGGATATTAAACCACACACTTATGAACACCTAAATTTTGACAAAGAAGCAAAAATATAAAATGAAAACAAGAAAGCATATTTAACAAGTTGTGCTGGCATAACTGGATATCAACATGTAGAAGAATGAAAATAGACCTATATCTCTCACCATGCACAAAACTCAAGTCCAAATGGATCAAAGACCTCAACAAAAAGCTGGCCACACTGAACCTTATAGAAGAGAAAGTGGGAAGTTAACTTGAACGCATTGGCACTGGAGACTGATGGAGGAAGGTCATTGGTTAATTAATAAAGAAACTGCTTGGCCTCATAGGTTAGAACATAGGTGGGTGGAGTAAACAGAACAGAATGCTGGGAGGAAGAGAAGTGAGGTAAGACGCTATTTCCTCTCCTCTCTGGAGCAGACACGATGAAGCTCTGACCCAGGATGGACATAGGCTAGAATCATCCCGGTAAGCACACCTTGGGGTGCTACACACATTATTAGAAATGGGCTAGTCCAGGTGCGAGAGTTAGCCAAGAAGAGGCTAGATATAATGGGCCAAGCAGTGTTTAAAAGAATATAATTTGTGTGTTGTTATTTCGGGGCATAAGCTAGCCAGGCAGCCAGGAGCCAGGGCAGCAGGAATGCAACTCGCAGCTCCTACTACAGGAGACCACTTCCTAAATATAATCCCAGCAGCACAGACACTGGGAAAAACAATTAATAAATGGGACTTCCTGAAACTGAAAAGCTTCTGTAAAGCAAACAACATGGTCAACAAGACAAAATGACAGCCTACAGAATGGGAAAAGATTTTCACTAACCCCACATCAGACAGAGTTCTGATCTCCAAAATGTACAAAGAACTCAAGAAATTGGTCATCAAAAGAAGGCATACTCCAATTTAGAAAAATGGAATACAGACCTAAACAGAGAATTCTCAACAGAGTAACCTAAAATGGCTGAAAGACACTTAAGGAAATGTTCAACATCCTTAGTCATCAGAGAAATGCAAATCAAAACAACTCTGAGATTCCATCTTACACCTGTAAGAATGGCCAAGATCAAAAACACTGATGACAACTTATGCTGGAGAGGTTGTAGGGAAAAGGGAACACTTCTGCATTGCTGGTGGGAATGGAAGCTGGTACAACCCCTTTGGATGTTGGTGTGGTGATTCCTCAGAAAATTAGGAAACAACCTTCCTCAAGACCCAGCAATACCACTTTTGGGTATATATTCCAAAGATGCTCAATCGTGCCACAAGGGCATTGCTCAACTATGTTCATAGCAGCATTGTTTGTCATAGCCAGAACCTGGAAACAACCTAAATGCCCCTCGACCGAAGAATGGATAAGGAAAATGTGGCACATTTACACAATGGAGGACTACACAGCAGAAAAAATAACATCTTGAATTTTGCAGGAACATGGATGGATCTAGAAAACATTATTTTGAGTGAGGTAACCCTGACACAGAAAGACAATTATCACATGTACTCACTCATAGGTGGTTTTAAAACATAAAGCAAAGAAAACCAGCCTACAAATCACAACCCCAAACAATTTAGACAACAACGAGGACCCTAAGAGAGACTTACATAGATCTTATCTACATGGGAAGTAGAAAAAGACAAGATCTCCTGAGTAAATTGGGAGCATGGGGACCTTGGGGGAGGGTTGAATTCGGGAGGGGAGAGGCAAGGAGGGAAGCAGAGAAAAATGTAGAGCTCAATAAAAAAAGATTTATTTTTATTATTATGTAGGTTTTTTTCTGTATATAGTTCTGTGCACCACTTGTTTCCCTGGTGCCCATGAAAGCCAGAAGAAAGCATTGCATCTCCTGGACCTGAAGTTTCAGATACCTGTGAGCATGAAGTGGGGGTGGGAATCAAACATGGGTGCTCAGGAAGAGCAGCCAGTGCTCTTAACTTCTGAGGCAGCTCTCTAGGCCCATGTCTTTGAAGTTTTATTTCTAAGAATCACTTCTATGTGACTCTTAGATGATATAAGTTGATGCAAGGCTCATGCTCTAGAAAGTTCCAGGTTTCAGAGTCCCCCTGGTACTCAGAATCTTTTGTAGCTTCACTGCAAGCATACATGACTGGGCTAGGGGCCTTCAACTGCTTCCAAGACATGCTTGGCTGGAAATGCAGGGGAGTCCAAATCCCCTAGAGAAACCTTTAAACAGCCCCACAGTGTGAGTCAAGGAATGATACACGGCATGCTGTCCTTTGGGAGCTGCTTCTCTAGCTGCTTCTCACCCACCCACAGCAATAACTTGCTTGGTTCTGCAGTCTCTTGGCTCCGTTTCCTTCCTCCCCTCATGTCAGTTTGTAAGTCACCAATTTGCTTTCAGGTCTCTATCTCAGGGTTATACCCAAGAAACACAATTGAAGACCAGGCCCAAGCAAATGCTCGCCTGATTCATTTAGTTGGGTTTGCATGGATTCCCTGTGGCCAGTTTCTTAGGAACATGTACTGTGTGTCCTTAGGAGGGCTGCCAAATTTAGTAATAAAAATAAAGGACTCTAGCTAAGTCATTCATTGTTTAGTGTATGTTCTGGTACTGAGATCTTGCTCTGGTTTCCCCTAAGTTTCTTTGCCAAGCACCTACAGCTGTGCCCTGTGTGATCTCAGATGGGACACACAGGTACATAGGTGTAGTTTAGAGTATTTTTTAGAGCTAAGTGTTGTAAGAGTGAGCACTGGAACCCCTGCAGAAAACACTTTCATGAGGATGAGAATGAACAATGACCAGAGGGACCATTGTATAGGGCACACTCTTGAGGCATGAGGGTGGGCAGTGGATGAACAAAGAGTAGATGGGATGGAAGACAGGAAATGTTTATGTTATATGTAGATACTAGGGTGAAGAAGGTACCCACTGATGTTTCCAGGTTATTATATTTCTGAAAAAATGTGTGGACACAGGCATGTAGTCAGAAGAGACAATTTATTAAGGGAGAAAGGCACTTATGGGGGTGAACGTGGGAGAGCTGGAGAAAGGCCAAAGGCCCAATGGAGTCAGTATCCAGTAGATTCAGACATTTGTACAGTGGATACTTGTGTGCATGCCCTGTTGCATGTACACTTTGGTGGATAAGAGTTTCGATTCTGATTTCTTCTTTATGTTTGTTTTGACCTTACTGTCCAGTCACATCAGTTCAAAGAGATGAATCCGGGAGGTAAAGAGCAGGTGTGCCCAAGCTACGTGCAGCTCCAGGAAGCATGAGGGAAGAGAGATGCTGCAGTTATGAACCTTGAGCAGGCATCATTCACTTCTCTAGCCCTACTGTCTATTATGGTGTCTGATATGTTTTTGACTTCCAGTAAACACCAAGTGAACCACAGGAATATGAGATTGATGGAGACACAACAGCATGTCATGCAGGTTTTTATAGAAACTCACTGGGCTTTTCTGAGCAACAACTTGCATCTGATTGTAGATGGACAGAAAGTATGAATGTTGTGTATATTTTAAGCAATGAGCTTTTCTAATACTTTCTTCATTTTTTTATTGCAGGTGCATTACAACTTAATACTTTTTTAGCTAGACAGGTTTTTGAATGACACTTGTGTGTTCAAAGCTAACTTATTTAATAGGCGACATATCTGAACCTTGAATAAAAAAATTCCGAAGCATTTAGATAGAGTTTAGTAGAAAAATTTTCTGCTTAATTTTAGAAGACTGTAATCAATTTTGTACTTTTAATGGCATGTCCTTTTCTCTCTTCCAGGAGGGTAAAAGGGATAATATCTCATCCTATATTCATTAATTCTAACTGTAACTTCAGAGTTGAAAAGACTGGTTTTATTCTTAGCAAGTTAGGTAGTATTTTTTTTTTTACTCTTTTAACGTGAAAACAAAGGGACACTGACAAGCAAATGACATTATGTAAACACAACCACAGTGTTCACAATCCCCAACTTTTGCTAATGCGAGGTTTTATTGGTACTAGAGCAAAAATGTCTTTACAAAACTTCAAGAATACTGCTCCCCAATAGGGACTCTTAATTTAGGATTATTTATTCTGGAGATGATGTTAAAGTTCACACATTTATCTGAGTCAATGCTACCTGTGATCCACTTGAAAGGGGTGACAATATGTATTAGGGCAGGGTCTTGTTATTCAGTCCAAATCTTATGATATATACACAATTACATGCATATTTATTCAGTTCTCCAGGAAGTATAGGATTACTAAACTGAATAAAACACAAAAGTGTAAAAAAGTGAAAACAGTATGGCTTGGTGAAGCTGTGGAGAAATGCACAGCCACAAAGATGAGCAGTTTGATGATGCCTCAAAATACCAATCATTCAAATTCCCAGAAACAGGATTTCTGCCTATAGGTATATGCTTAAAAGCAGCCCCAATACTGCACACTTTAAACCTTTTCTTTGCAGTTCAATTTTCAACTCTTTGGATTATTTATGAATACTTCTCTCCTAAGATGAGGGGTTTAGGCTTTTGCCACTTATACTCAGCCATGGTGGGAGGGCTCCCAATATTGGCAAATATTGGGGTTCAGTGTACACCCACCAAGATTTATATGTTCTTGTGTTCCCAAACAAAGAATTGGACAGATATATGAATGGAAGAAGAAGCAGGGGCAGCTTATTAGAAAAAGTTGCATTTTGAAGGATGAAGCCGATTGTTCAGAAGAAAAGTGCTTTGGAATGTGGTCTCTCTATGTGTTACATGGCAGAGAGCAGGACGTTCCCATTTTTCTCTTTGCCAGTGGTTTCTTTTTCATATGCTAATTTGTAGCCTTTTTGTAAGGCTTCTAGGTCTTATTCTCTACTCTCTTGCCTCTGTTCTGACCCTTGTATCAAGGCGAGAAGGAAAATGGGCTGGAATAAAAAAAAGCAATGTAGATTTCATTTGGACTTGACAGGACGGCTCGTGTCAAAGACAAGTGAGTTTCTCACAGTTACAGACACAGGGTTACTATAGTGATGAACAGTCAGAAATCAAATTGAAAGAATTAAATCTAACACTATCATCATGAATGTAAAATTCTGCCAGCTGTAGTGTGCATGCCTTTAATTCCAGCATTTGGGAGGCAAGAGGCAGGAGGATCTCTATGAGTTCAGGCCCAGCCTTGTCTATAGAGCAAGTTCCAGGACAGTCACGGCTACACAGTGAGGTTCTGTCTTTAAAATCAAACCAAACCAAAGTAAAAAAGAAATATAAATACTTAGGGATCAGTTTAACAAATTATGTACCTACAGAACCCTACAGAATATTATTGAGGAAATTTAAAAACCTGTGTACACAAGGAGGTATACTATACCCATGAACCAGAAGATTCTCTATTGTTTGGATAGCAATTACCAGCTGGCTACAGACTCAAAGCAATCCCTGTTATAATTTATCAGGCTCTTTCACAGAAATTAATAAACTAATTATAAACTTCATATGGAAATGTAAGGTATGCGTCAGAGTCAAAACCAACTTTAAGAGAACAAAACTGATTTTTAGGATAGAGTTACCAGGATATTTCATTATTATAGTAGCTTCTATCCAGGTGCTATTGAAGCCCATTAAGGAGAAGCTGTTGCTACCCACAGTAGAAGAGTTCATCTGTTAGACCAGTCACTTAGCTGGCTATACGACTACCCCTCAGCAAAGCCAACTGACCTAATGCCATGCTAAAGAGATAGGAATAATTACCTCTTTAACGAAATAATGTACTTTTCCTTCCCAGTACCACTGCTGTGTGTAGTTTTCATGGAGCTACCATGAGGTGTCTCTGTTAGGTCAGCCTGGCCTTCTGAGTTTCAGAAAGGTATAACTTTCTCATTTTCTTCTTTTCATTCTGTTTCTTTTGGTTGCTGGCAAGAGTCTAAGAATGCTTTCTATGGTACTTTGACCCTTTTCACGCTTTCTCTGAAGCCACCTCCTTTTTGCTATGTGGCTGCTTACCAAATCTCTATGCTAATTTAAAAATGCCATGTTGGGCATGGTGGCACACACCTTTCATCCCAGAATTCAGGAGGCAGAGGCAGGCAGATCTCCATGAGTTTTCCATGAGTGCTAGGCTAGCCTGGTCTACAGAGCAAGTCCCAGGAAAGCAAGCACTTCTTCATTTCTCTCCTCCTGATAGGTTGCCTACCTAGTGTTTTCTTTCTTTGAAATTTTAACAAAATGAGTTCAATCTTAAATTATTTTATTAACAATATCAAGAACTTAAAGAAAGACCCATGTTTCTCTTGTAACACTGTGACTGATAGCTAGGTAGACATATTTGATTAATAGAATAAAATAAAGTTCCAACATAAACTCACATATATATGATTAATTAATTTTTGGACACAAAGATGTTTAGGTGGAGAATACACTTCATTTCCTGGCCTCCCAGACCCAAAATAATCACACAGAAACTGCATTATTGCAACACTGCTTTGCCTATTAGCTCATGCATCTTATTGGCTAGCTCTTATATCTTAAATTAACCCATTTCCATTATTTTATATTTTATCACGAAGCTTGTGGTTTACCAGCAATATTCGGGTGTGTCTGTCTCCTGCGGTGGCTACATGGAGTCTTCCTGACTCCAGCTCTTTTATCCCAGCATTCAGCTTAGTTTTCCCACCTGACTCTATTCTGCCCTACTATAGGACTTCTTTATTAACCAATGGTAATAAAACATATTAACAGCATACAAAGAGATATCCCACATCAAAGATGGAAAAGACAATCTCTTCAGAAATGAGGCTGAAACAACCAAATAGTCATATTTTAAAAAAAAATATATCTCCATCAGTACATGTACCATCCATGCAGCAAATAAAAAAATGAAAGAAACATGGGCTGAAACGTGGGTCTTATAGCTAAATGATTTTTGAAAGAAAATGTTGAAGAGACTAGGTATGATGACATATACTTTAAAACCCAACACCAGGGAGAGAGAGGAAAATGGCTGCAGGTCTGAGAACTATTTGGTTTATACAAGTTTATGTCAGTTTGTTCTGCATAAGGGATTTCTGTCTGTTTCTCCACCATCCCCACACCCACACACTAAAAAGAAGAAGGTAGGGGAGGGGGTGAGGAGGAAAAGGAAGAAAAGAAGAAAACATAAGAGAAAATCTTGTGGCCTTGGCTTGGCAGGCTTTATTTTTCTTTGCTACTAAGAAATTACTGAAAAGGAAAGCCAGCTTAAATCAGATTTGATCAACATGTTCATAGTGACGCTTAAAAAAGATATTTGTACAAATGAAACAGCAATTGGAAGATAGTATTTGCAAAACATGTACTCAACAAAAGAATTGTGTCTTGATTATATAAAGGACTTTTATAATTCAGTCGACATGAACACAACTCAGTGAAAAAAGATGCTTTGTGAACGAAAATCCACGGAGAGGAAATACACCCACGGGGGGAAAAACAGAAGTAGTATAATAAACAGAGCAGAGCATTCAGGTGTGCTAGGGACAAGAACAAACTTCAAGGATGGTCCAAAACAGCAGTTCTTAACCTGTGGGTCACAATCCCTTTGGCAAATATTCATCTCCAAAAATATTTACATTACGAATTCATAACAGAAGCAAAAGTACAGTTATAAAGTGGAAACAAAATAATTTTATGGTTGGGGGTCACCACAACACGAGAAAGTGTATTTAATGGTTGCAGCACTAGAAAGGCTGAGAATCGATGCTCCAAAGCCTGATGTTTTTGACTTACACACTGCCAATAATAATGAAATTAAAACCCAAGCAGCATGCTAAACTAACCTGTGGGACATAAATCACCATAATTGGCCTTTGAGTTAGAGATGGATGTTTTCCAGTTTTATGACCATTAGCCATACATCCAATGAGCATGTCAACTATCGCTTCCATTTTAGCTCGGAAAATGCACTTTCATTGCTTTCTTTGTTAGGGAAGGGTAATGGTTCTCTCTCTCTCTCTCTCTCTCTCTCTCTCTCTCTCTCTCTCTCTCTCTCTCTCTCTGTGTGTGTGTGTGTGTGTGTGTGTGTGTGTGTGTGTGTGTTCAAGTAACAAATAACCATCAGTGGGGCTGGGACTGCAGCTCAGTTAGGAGAGCCATTGCCTCGTGTTTCTGAAGCCCTAGGTTAGATCATTAGCATCGCATAAACCATAAGGGCTGGATCTCCCCAGCACCAGGCTTACAGGCATGCCACTGCACCCAGCTTTTCTATGGGTTCTAGGGCTCAAGTTCAGGTCTAAAGGACTATGATATCTTCCTTGCCCAATCTGATTAGCTTTGTTGTTTCTTATCTTTTGTCTTGAAAGACTCTATAACAAGAGAGAAGGTTATTTACTTATTTTTGAATCTCATGATTGAAAGTGTATATGGGGAAGTCCAGTGTTCTGGGTTATATTTACAAACAAAGTAGACAAAGTGGTACCCCTCACTGGACACATACCTCCACGACTGTATATCCTACCATGGAGATGGTTGCATGTCTGTTCTTGTTGTTGCAATGTTCACTCTATCAGCAATAAGGGGGTTGGCGAGATTGCTCAGTTGGTAAAGAGTTTGCCATGGAGGCATGAGATTCTGAGTTTGGACTTCTAAAAATGTGAAAAACACCAAGTATGGTGGAACATGCCTATAACACTAACACTATGGAGGCAGATGCTGGAGGATACTGGGGATTTTCTGGCTAGCCAATCTAGCCAAATCAATGAGTCACATATTCACTGAGAAACCCTGTCTGAAAAACATAAGGTAGAAAGTGGTCAGGAAAGAACCAAGATTGAACTCTGGCCTCCATGTGCATGTGTGTGCATACCTGCACACTTGTGCATGCATGAGATCACTTACACAAACCCAAACTAAAAGATAAATAACACCAAAAACTATAAGAAAAAGAAAAAAATAGAAAAAGACATAACCAGCATTTGTAAATGCAACCATGAACTGATGACGGTATAAAGCAGTGGTTCTCAACCTTCCTAATGCTACGACACTTTAATACAATTCCTCATATTGTGGTGACCTCCCAACCACAAAATTATTTCCATTGCTACTTCATAGTTGTAATTTTCATGCTGTTATGAATCATAATGTTAATAGCTGTGTTTTCTGACGATCTTAGGTGACCCCTCTAAAAGGGTCATTCGACCCCAAAGAGGTTGTGGCTCACAGGTTGAGAATTGCTGGCCTAAAGAAATATGGCACAGAAACCAGATAGAATTTTGCTCATCAGTAAAGAAAAATGAAATTATGCAATTTGCCAGATATACTTAGAAAGTATTATAGAAAGCAAAATGACCCAGACTCAGAACAACCAAAATTGCTCATCCCCTCTCATATGTGGATCTTAACTTTTAATGTTTCTATGTCTGCATAAGTTTGTGTGGAATTGGAAATAGGCTGTGAAGGGAGAGGCCAAAGGACACATGCGACATGGGAGTAAAAAGGAGGCTACTGGTGGTACAAGATGTAGCTGGGGTTGGGGGCAAGAGACGGAGAGGAAAATCAATAAATGTATACATAGAGAATGCCACAATGAAAACTAATACTTTGTATACTGATAAAAGCAACAACAACTCTTTTGGGGCATGGTGGCACATGCCTTTAATCTCATGCCTCTGGAGGCAGAGGCAGATTGCTGTGAGTTTGAGGCCAGCCTGGACTACAAAGAAAGTTCCAGGACAGCCAGGGCTACCCAGAGAAGCCATGTCTCAACAAAACAAAACAAAACACACACCAGAAAAAAACAATAACCAGCAATCCATCCCCTTAAAAAAAAAACCCAAAAAACAAAAATGAAACAAACAAACAAGAAACCAAACCTGCACAAAAACAAACCCCAACAACTAAAACTTATTATTCTCATTGGACCTGTACTCTCTCAGAAATGGTGTCTACAGAGAAATGTCACGGGAGGCAGAATGTGACAGTGTCTTTTCCTGGGGCAAGAAGTCCTTCAGAGGCACTGAGAAAGGATGATGTGTTTTTTTGGAGGAAGTGGAAAGCATTATGAGAAGTGGACTCTTAATCAAGCAGAAGGAACATGCCGGTCTAGGTGGGTGAGGGGAAGAAAGCCTAAGAACACTTAAGAGGTGAAAAGCCACGACTGAGCTCTACAGTGGCCTCTGAGGGGAGCAGAGAGCAGTGCTGACGCAGCTGACCACTTGAAGAACTCGTCTTTAATTTGACCACCCCCACTCTTAAGAAAACGTCCTCTCTGCACTGCTTCTCCCTCGGGCATGCCATTCTTTTTAATGAGGTGCCAACACTCCTTGTGTTCGCTGAAATGTGCTTTTGTTTGGGACACCAACCACTTCATTTTCACAGTGTAGATAGACTGCTGATAGTGTATTTAATTGAAAAGATCTTTTTCCCCAAACCCTTTGTGCTCAAGGAAACATCCCAACTGGGGTTGGCTAAGGGTTATGTAACTAGGCAGAGGATTTATTTCCTCGTTATCTGTGCCGTCATTTGCTTTGCTGTCAAAGATCAGCTAGGACGAGCTCTCTGAAACAATCCAGTGAGATGACTGGCACCAAGGTAAAATAATAACTATAGAACTAAGGAGAAGTGAACACAGTCCAGATCTGTTTTGCACTATGACAGCAAGAGGCTTGGCAAATGTCATTGGAGAATGGATTTTTTCCCCCATCGTGTTAAATGTGTCTCTATTTTGACAAGTCTAATTAGCTACCTGCACTTGGACAGATGAGTCGTGTGCTTCACCCCAAGCTTTGACTACTTTGCCTACCATCTGCCTTTGACACAAACCTATCTCAGATCTAAGGTTCTCAACAGTGACATTCTTGCTTGGAACAAACTGAACCAAAGAAAGCAGACTGGGCCAGTGGCTTCATTTGCAGTTGATACTTCTTCTCAGAAGCTGGGGCAGTGATTTGAGAATGCCTACAGAATCTTTGGTGGCACAGCAGAGACATGCTGCTGTCGTTTATTGAAGAGTGGTCAGGGATACTGCCGAACAGTCACTGTATAGGACAGCCTCTCCACACATGAGAGGGTGGGAGGGAGGGAGAAAGAGAGAGTTTTAGCCTACACTGCTAAAACTGCCAAAGGGTAAGAGGTCTGGGTTCAGAGAAAAGGAACCATTGCCTATTATCCAACAGAGTATAACGGAAATGCGTCCTCTTGTGGGAAGCTGGTACTTTCTGAATACTTTGTGGATCAGCATTTTCCCATGGAATTGAAATTACTGAGTAGGGTCTAACATTCAAATTGGCAGCTTTCAAATTGCTCCAAGGTAGATGTGATAAATCTCAAATTTGGACGAAGCTCAAGAATGCCAGAAGAGATGTGCAGCATCACTTGGAAATCGAGGAAGGAAGTGAGAAATGTGTGCAGGTGGCTCCATTCCATCTTGGACTGCCAAATACCCCATAGTGAATCCTCCCATGGGAAAGAGCAAGTATTCGTTTTCATCGGAGGCAAATGCTGAAATTGCAGATTGGCCTTTTCAGACCTCCAGAAGCTGCCATTTCACCCTGAGGGTTATATCACTTGGATTTCAACTGCATGGGATTGTCCTGATTCAGAGAGGTCAGTGGCAAAACAGGCATCAGAGAGCTCCCTTCTTGAGCTTGTCCATGCCAACCCTGACTGTTTCTTTCTGAAAGGAGTGGCTTTTGCATCTTTGATCGTGATCAGAGAAAAAAAAATCCTGTTAATAATTTACAAAAGGCAGAGCTTTTCCTCTTTTGTATCCTCAGCCCTCCTGGAACATGTGATTGTTTATGCATATCTGGTTTCCAAGTAGCCAAGGGATGAAATATGATTGGCCAGCTAGTATTGATTGCCATCCCCCTCGGATAGCAGTTGTTTCATATGAGAGAGTCATTCTTCTTAGGAAAGAATAAAGAAGAGGACTCTTTCTTTCCATCCTCAGGAGAAGTGGGCTGTTTTGGCTTCCTACTATGGAGGAGGACCTTGAAGGAGAAAATTGGTTGCCTTTTTCCATTCCCTGGGGCTTCGGTAAGGCAGCAGAGGATAGTGGAGAACACGGTTGTCGGTGAGTAATGGTCTTTAGGTGGGACTATCTGGAGGCTTGGCTCTGTTTTCCAAGTTGTTTTTCAGTAGGATGAGTTTATATGCACAAGGGATGAATGATGCCTTGAATAGAATGAGGTTGGGGTACCTCAGAGTTTGGCTCAAGTGGAGAAAAATGTTGGAAACGTGGCCAGAAATAGCAAGCAAAACAAAAACACAAGCCCCAAAACTGTTTTGACTGTTTTATTTCCTTAAGAATAAATATCTAGAGGCACTTTTGGGAGAAGAGAAATTTAGCTGCTTGTTCTTTTATATGGTATAATAATAGGCTATAATTCACAGTAAACTTTTGACAGCACTTTTTACTGTGGAACTTGGCTTGCTCTCTTTATTTTGCTTTAAAAAAAAACGGTGTCTTCTCAAGGACAAATGCACCTGTCAAGTTGAAAAGTTTTGATATTTGAACAAGGGCTAAGATGTTGGCTATGCGAACTAATTTGTATTTAATTGCTCCTTTCTGCTCTGTCGGCTTGTTAAAGATGTTTTTCTCCCCTGAAAGAAAAAAAAAAAATATACAGTTGTATAGAAAGTTCGGATGATTGCTGAGTGGCTTTTGATTTTTATAAGCATGTGTTTTTTTTCCCTTAGAGTTGTCTAACTTTCAAGTGCAAGAGACTCCCCAGGAATACACACACTCAGAAACGCTGACTGGAAGATTTCCAGTCACTCAAGTACTGAATGCTTTGTCATTAATCACTGACACTGGGCGTTGTAAGCCATTTATGAATTTGTTTAAGTGAGATTCCTTCATTGCGTTCTCTGACTGTTGACTGTTGAAACACTGTAAGAAGAACATTATGTGCATGTCCAAATGTGCAGGGACGTCCTGAAATCAAGAGAAGCTCCCCAGGTCCATAAAAATCACTCCCCTTGACTTTTCATACTTGCAAGTTCGAGACAAATGTCCTTTAGAGTGGCCATAGTTTTCCACGACAATAATTACATGGTCGCGCAGTTTGTTTAGAATCATTTTGAAATGGGAGGAAGTGAAACCTTTCCGCTATGCAGTTCAAGGTACAGAAAAATTAGAAATAGATGTTCTCTTTCTGTGAGACTAAAACATGTGAATCAGACATTTTAGAACTTATTTGCGCGATCTCCCGAAATGATTGCTTTCTTGTGACATGTCATTGGCTAATTTTCCTATCTAGTATACTCTTTCTAATTTCACAGTTGAAAGGTGAAAGAATTGGATATCTGGGCCATGGCAAGTGACCACTTAAAACACGGGAACCGGGCACATATACTTCTTATCTCGCCCAGCCAAAAATATTCAAAAAATAAATTGAGCTTTAAGCTCACGGAAGCGTAGTTTTTAAAAATAGATTTGGAAGAAAATAGGTAACAAAAGCCCTAAGAACTGTATGAAATCAAATGATGTAGGCCAAACACTGAATTCCATCATGGAACTTTGTTGGCCAGAGTTTCAACTGCATGTGCCTAGTGAAATATCTTCTTTCATCATGTTTAATTAGGACTATATTTCTCTCTTAAGTCTGAGTTCTTTGTTATTTCTAGATATGTTTAATCACTCTGTAGTCATTAGATGATCTAGGTTAGCATATTATTTATTTTATTTTTTTGTTATTGTTGTTGATTGGTGGAGGGTTTTTCATCATTGTTGTTTTTGCCTGAGCGGGGTGTCTCATGAAGCTCAGGCTAGCCTTGAACTTTATATAGTGGGGAAGGATGGCTTTGATTGTACGATCTTTCTAACTCTACCTTCTGCATGTAAAATTGCCACTCTACTGTTTTGAAACAACACGGGAAGTTCCTGGTAACATAAATTCAACTCATTTGAGTCTCATTTGTGCTGCTTGCTCCTTGAGAATAAGACCTGAAATCCTTAATGTGTCTTATCATTAGGCAGTTTAGGTTTCCCAGACGAAATGTTCCCATCCTCCTCCATCTATGTGCCTCTTGGCTCATCCGAAGAAGTCATCCCAACACTCATGAGAGATAAGGCTTGCTTTCCTGAAACTTTGTACCTTCTCTGAATTAAAACAATTTGAAACTTAGTGGTGTTTCCATTGGTTAAAGCAAGAAGCAGCTAGTCCCTTTGCCCATCAATCAGCTTCATGGAATGGTTAGGAACAAGGTTCCTGGTAGCACCCCGACTTTGTTGTGTACCCTGCTACCTTCCTGTATTGGCTGTATGACTTTGGGAAAGTGTGCCAGCATCATTAAATGTCAGGCTTGCCTTTGCGCTGTGAGTTTGGAAAAATGAGTGACCGATAGGCATGGATCCTGACACCATGCCTAGTACATTCTGTGTTGTGACTACTGATAATGATTCTTGGTAATTCCAGTAACAGTAAAAGGGGAGTATTTCATATGTAATTTTGTTGACAGCCTTCAAGTTCATTAAGTCTGTTCATATAAAACTTAGAGGTTATAATACTATAATCCTATTCTAATAGGGTGGGTGATTCATTTAGAATAAGAGCACAAGATGGAGTCTAACACTTTTGTGCTTTGTGGTTTCTTTATATTTTTTCTTACATCCAAACCTTACTGAAAGAATAATAAACACTGAGTCCATTACTGGAGGATTTTGAAGCAGAATTAGGTACCAGGGATGCATACGATGGTAGAGTATCTGACTAGCATGCGCAAAAACCTAATTTCAATCCTCAGTACTGCCACCATGCATAAAAAATAAAAATGGAACAAGACAGAAGTAAAAATGGGATGTGTTTCTTTCAGTTCAGTACATAATCAGTGAGAGTCTACCACTGTACAGAAGTACTAGGGTACACAATACCCCACCTGTTAGAATGACTAAAATAAAAATAGTGGCACTGTCAAGTTCTGACAGGGATGTAGAAAAATAGAAACTCTCATAGAGAACCAGTACAATTTGCTAGCTAAATAGTAAAGCCACTTTTGAGGCTGTCTGGCAGTTTCTCATAATGTTAAACATATGCTTTCTGTAAGACCCATGCGATTCCTAGTTGGGGTGTGCTGTATCACTCACACCTTAATTCTAGAACCAGGGATACAGAAGCAGGTGGATCTCTGGGAGGTCAGAGGGTAGCATGGTCTACACAGTAAGTTCTTTGTCGGCCTGATTTATATAGCTAAGTTCTAGATCAGCCAGGGCTACACAGTGAGTTGCTGTCTCAAAAGCAAAACATAACAGACAAACAAACAAAAGCATCCACATGTTTTCACTCCTGGAAATTTACTGAAATAAATATAAAGCATAAGAGTAGTTAATTTTCCCAAGGCTGTGACAAAATGCATTATGAAAGCAAATTAAGGAAAGAAAGGTTTATTTCGGTTCACAGTCTCATCACGGTGCCAAAGTCATAGCAGCAGGAGCTCAAGGTGACTGGTCACATTGTAGCCACAGTCAGGAAGCTCAGAGAGAGGAATACTGGTGCTTAGCTCTCCTCCCTTTTTTTTGGGTTCATGGTCTCAACTGTGTCCCTTTTTGAGACAGGTTATCACAGCATAGCTCTAGATGGCCTGGTATAAGCTACGTAGACCAGGCTGGCCTTGAACTCACAGAAACCCTCTTGCCTCTGCCTCCCAAGTGTTGGGATTAAAGGGGTGTGTTACTATGCCTAATAGTAAATGCTCTTAACTGCTGAGCCATTTCTTTGGCTCACCCCATATTCAAACTGCCACACCTAATAAATGCTACAGAACTCTTCAGCAACACATGTGACATGGATGGGAAGATTATGCTTCTCTTTTTTCATTTATCCATTATTTTTTATTAAGGAGATCACTATTCTCTTAACCTAGGAATCCAATAGTAAGCAAAACAGACATCCAGCTCTGTTATTTTCAGAGCTAAGTGAGAAATTTGGCTTTGGAAAATTTAGAGTGTGAACGACTTCTAAAACATCCTTGTTAACAGCACCTGGTGGATGACAGCTGTGAAGAGTAGCAGTCTGTGCCGAAAACACAAATTAAGAGACTCTGGCTCAGGGGTCGAAATCCAAGCCTTAGAAGTTGATTAAATAAGCTAATCTCTATCCCATCTCCCAAAAATGATTTGCCAACAAAGCTTCTATGAGAGGAGAGATGGATCAAGTTTATGCTATAATGCCAAGGGTGTTCATCTATCCACTTTTCCTTCCTAAAAATTCATTTGTTTATTTACTTGTGTGTGTGTGTGTGTGTGTGTGTGTATTTATGTGTGCCTGCATTAGTTTATGTGCACCATGTGTATACAGCTGCTATGGAAGCCAGAAGAAAGCCCTGGATCCCCAGGAACTGGAGATACAGGTGGTTGTGAGTTGATGTGGGTGTTGGGAACTGAACCCAGGTTCTCTGCAAATATAGTAAGCATTCTTAATATTTGAGACCTTTCTCCAGAACCTCCTCCTTTAAAAAAATGACATCTTGGTAATTAGCATCTTTATCTTTTTAACAGAGGCTTTCTTCAAATTAACAAATATCTCCGATATGGAGACCATTTCCTAATTTCTAATACAAGTTAATGCATGGTAGGCCTGGTTCCTATTCTAAAATCATTTATGGAGTCTACAAGAATATATAAGTTTTGAATATTTATGAATGCCCATGGTGCTTGCAAATAACCCAAAAGGTAACAATCAGAAATTCTAAGCTTTTTAGAAAATACCATCTTCCCTTGGGCATGCATAGGCCATGTTGGAAAGGACTGGACAAGGGTACTTTTCAAAGAAGCATGTTCTGAACAAGTTTTGGAACATGTGAATCCTCAACTTCCAGTTATATATGCCAAAGTCTTGAGTTTGACTTTGAACCGTATAGATGGACTTATGATGCTTTAATGAGTTCTTTTTTTATCAGTGAAAATAATTTGAACAGTTAAGTTGTTAGAGATATTGTGACTCAAGTTAAGTATTGATTTTTTTATTATTAAATTTGTTATTTGACCAATTCATACAAGTATATAATGCATACTAATTACTCTTGTCCCCCCTCTCTCTTATTTCCCTATCACCCCTATCAATTTTCTCTTGTCCCTATAAATTTTATTTCCACATTCATGAGCCTTTGTTCCATTTTGCGACCCATTGAATTCAAGCATGGGTTTGGAAGTATTCAGTGGAGCCTTGTGATCTCATCAGTGGATACACAGCTGAAGACAATGACTCTCCCACCTAGAAAGCAGCCAGCACCTAGTAGTTTCATAGGAAGGAGAAGGACCCATGGGACCCTTCTCCATCCATGATTGAGTCAATCTTATGCATGCCCACTGCAGGTAACCCTAGCTGCTGTGAGTTCATAATTACAATGGCCCTGTCATGGCCAGAAGATAGCATTTTGTTCTGGCTCTCACATTCTTTCCAATTCCCTCTTCTGTGATGGGGTAGCACATATGTGTCATTAGGGCTAATTATTCAACCACTGTTAAATAACTATTGTTGCCACCATTTTGAGGTAACCCAAAACACAAATCATTAAATGTCTGCCTTTTGGATTGGAAATGTATCTCAGTGGTAGAGCACTTGCTTAGCAGGCTCAAGTCCCTGTATTTAGTTAGTCTTTAGCACTATGAGCAACCAGACAAGCTAGTGAATGAGCAAGCAAGCAAGCAAGCAAGCAAGCAAGCAAACAAACAAAGACAGCAAAATGGCCCAGTGGGTAAAATTACTTGTCTGGACAACACAAGTTGTCAGGTATTCATGGAATTCACGTTAATAAACAAATAAAATCTATCTGTAGTGGCATATACCTATTATCTTACCTTGCTTTTTTCATTCTTCTTGTTTATTTGTTTGTGATATGGTCTTACTATGTAGTCACAGCTGGCCTTGAACTTGGTATGTAGCCCAGGTTGGCCTCAATGTCACCTCCCTCTATTTCTGTAGTGCTGAGGTTGAAAGCATATGCTACCATGGTTTTATAGTCATAACACTCTTATAGGTAGAAGGGAAACAGATATAGGAGGTTCACCTGGCCATATAGGGTCATATAGCTTGGAGTACATGGTAACACAAAACAAGAGAAACCCTACAAGAGAACTAATTCCTGAAATTTGACCTTTGCCTCCACGTATGTGTACTCACACATAGACAGCATGCACACACACACACACACACACACACACAAAATAAAAATACATTCCAATTCTTCTGATAATAAGAAATTTTAAATTTAGTGTATTTTCTACATCATAAGGTCTCATATTCCCTGTAATGGAATTGGGACAAAGTGAGATTGAGAAGTGCTGGTACAGGATAGGACTCAGGAAGCATCTGGTAGGCCAACTACCCATGACGAGGAATGGAATGCTAACCTTTATCTTTCACTCATAAAGGATTAGTCTAAGCTGAGTAATTGTTTACTCTATACAATGTCATAGAGATTTTGAATGAGTAGTCTACACATCATATTGATTAATTTTACCTGTAAAATTGCTTGTTTATATTCAGTAAAGAGTTACACTTTTTTAAACAGTCAATGCTCAAAGCCTCAGATAGTGTCAAAAGTACCACGTATATGTGTATGTACTTACTTTCTGTTATTTCTGAAGTTCCCCAAAGGAGGGAGAGAAGTGGGTGCACCAATGATAAGATTCCACAAGGCCAAGTGACTGAACTTCAACATTATGGAGGGTTAAAATGTTGCAGACCAGAAGCAAATTATCCTTTCTAATTTTATCCTCTTGGAAAACCATCCACTGGCTTCACCTGTGTCTGATCTAAAATTTTGTTGACTATCAAAATCTTACAATACATTAATAATAGACCATTACCTTTCATCCACCCAAAAGCTAAGAATGACATCAGATATGATGTAAAATCTATAGCAGAACTATCTCTGCTTTGCCATGAGCCAACCATCTGTGGTCCTCACCAATGTATTTCGAAAACACTTTGATTTGTGCCTTTTTTGTTCTGTAACTAACCAAATCTCATGTAACTACTTCTATGGCAGGGCACAGTATTTGGAGAAAGCTGAATCTATAGGTTCTCAGCCATGTTCACTCATATTAGGCTCCAGAATTAACTATTTCTTATTTCCTTTGAGGATAGATCTATATTTTTTTCATTGACTGTGTGAGTGTGTGTGATATAATGAAGTTTTAAGTTATGAATTAGGCTCAGTAAGAGATGAATATTAGTCCCTTTCCATGAGACAGTGGAGGAGGTATCCATCTCTCCTGTCTTAAAGGTTTCCTTGTCAAACTCAGTATCATTGGTTAGCATTAAGTTACAGTCTGGTGTGAAAGGGGAAGAAGAACTTTTGTGTTCTTATTCTCAGCTGCACACTGCATAGGGATTCCATTCTTCAGAAAAGTCTCTATCAGTTCTTCACCAGAAAATACTCATTCACTAATATTCATATTATAAATTGCCTTTGAATTGGTAGTTTTAGACGATAACTGAGATACTCTTTGAGGATGCATTACGATAGACAGTAAAAGAATTTTATTTCCTTTTATTATAAAATTAATTCATACATGTAAAAATTC
This sequence comes from Microtus oregoni, assembly GCF_018167655.1. Classification (NCBI taxonomy): domain Eukaryota; kingdom Metazoa; phylum Chordata; class Mammalia; order Rodentia; family Cricetidae; genus Microtus; species Microtus oregoni. The sequence goes on from NW_024544756.1 coordinate 668,300, forward strand.
AAAAAATACTGTAATGACTAAAGGATAATGTGAAATCTGCATAATTGAGAAGTTAAGTATAGAATAAAGATCAAGGGTCTCTTCTGTATCGATGTCTTGGCAGTGAGACACCAATTTCATGTATTTGTGAGGCCTTTTTGACAACAGACATTACTCAGAATTGCTAAATAACAGAAACTAGAAAGAGAAATCATGGATAAGGAAAGTATCTCAAAAGATACTCCTACATGAATATTCTTAGCAGCATTATTCAAAGTAGTCAAAAGCTGAAAGTAATCCAAGTGCCCATTGATGGATGGAGAAACGTGATGAGTTATATACACACAATAGATCAACCTTGTAGCCATTATGCTAAGTGAAAGAAGCCAATCACAGGAGACCAACTGCTGTATGATTCTACTTACATGGGGTATTTAATGTAGTCAGTTTAATAGAAACAGAAAGAATGGTGGCTTCCAGGGACTATGGGAAGAGAAGGTGGGGAATTACTCATTGTAATTTTCATTTCAATGTAACATTTCAGTTTTATATGATGAAAATATTATTGAGATAATTTGTATAACAATGTGAACCAACCTAATGTACTGAGATTCTCACTAGAAAAATGGCTAAGACCTATTCTGTGTTAGGTTTTTTATTTTTGTTTATTTTTGACCACAGTATAATTTTTAAAAATGTCTCCATTTTATCTTTTTTTCATCTTTGTGGTTTGCTTGTTTGTATGTATGTATGTATATGTGCCACATGTATGTTTGATGTCTTGGGAGGCCAGAGGAGGGCATCAGATCTCCTGGATCTAGAGTTATAGGCAATTTTGAACTGCTATTATGTGGATGTTGGGAAACTAACTCTGGCCCTCTGTAAGAACAGCAAGTTATCTTAACCATTGGGCCTTATCTTCCACCTTTATCCAATATATATTTTCAATATTTTCAGAAAAGTCATTGCATTAACATGCACTGCTTGTGTATACAGATCAGAGGTGTTGCTATTGTCATATTCTTTGCAGGGAGATCAACGGTAGATTTAAGGTATCCATCAATTCCTTGGTAGTTGTGGTGGTTTGAGTAAGAATTGGTCCCATGGGATCATAAATTTAAATATTTAATCATCAGGGACTTTCACTAGGAGGTATAATTTTGGGGAGAAGTGTGTCATTGAGGGTGGGGTTTGAGGTTTTAAAAGTCCATTTTAAGCCCAGAATCTCCCTCTCATCCTGATGCCTGTGGATCCAGCTCCTTTTCCAGTACCATGTCTGTATAAATGCCGCAATGCTCCTCTGCCATACTGATTATGGACTAAACCCATGAAACTGCAAGCATCTCCCCAATTAAATGATTTCCTTTATTAGAGCTACCTTGGGCATGGTGTCTCTTCACAGCAATAAAACCATAACTAAGACAAAACTCAATGCAAATTCTTTAAAAAAAATCCCCTTCAATTTTTAATGACTGTGGGTGTTTTGCTTGCATGTATTTCTGAACACCATATGTATTCTATGCCCACAGAGGCGAGAAGAGGACAGTGTAACAATTGGTACTGGACTTACAGATGGTTGTGAGCTGCCACATGGGTGCTGGATATGGAATCCTGAGTCCTCTGTAAGAGCAGTCAGTGCTCTTAACCTCTGAACCACCTTTTCATCCCTCTTAATACAAATTCTTATCTACTTAATCATTTTTCTTTTTCTGGTGGAAAGGACTCATCACTTCAGTTTCTCAAAGAACATGTGATCCCCCTTCCCTGACCCCATAAAAACAGGCTTAGAAGCATTGCCTAATAGTTTGCTTCTATTCAATAGAGCATATTAAATTAACTGTGCATATAGACCTTATTAAATTAAATGCACATAAAAGCTATTATTTCCAGGGTTTGAGCTGAATGTATACCCAAATAAAGGAAAATCTTATTAAAGCTCATTAGTGCTATCTATTATCCCATCTATATTTTCAGAAGCTGTTATTATTTCATAGGAAAATCCTTTCAAAAGTGAGGCAGCTTTGGGAGCTGCCCATGTTAGATTATGCCTTAATTCTGTAGGACTGTGAAAACCCCAGAGTAATGCTATCTGTTAGTTTCTCAGCTTTTCCCACACAAACCGAGAAACTGTACCAATGGTGATTGATACTTTAAATACCACCTACTACTGTTCATTAGTTTTCTGTGATATGAAGTCGAGTTTGTTTTTTTTTTTTTTCAGAAGAATTTTAAGGTAGTTGCCTCTACCTTAAATAGTCACTGTTCTATTGCTGTGACGAGACACTATGACCACAGTAGCTTTTATAGAAGAAAACATTTAATTTAGGGCTTTCTGATGGTTTCAGGGGCTGAGTCCATTATCGTCATGTCAGGGAGCACCACAGCAGGCATGACAGGCATGCTGCTGGAGAACTAGTTGAGAGCTATATCCTGACCCTCAATTGGAAAGAGAGTGAAAGAATCTGGGCCTGGCGTGGGCTTTTAAAACCCCAAAGCCTACCCTCTGTAATGCACTTCCTGAAAAAGACCAAACCTGCACCAACAAGGTCACACCTACTAATCCTTATAATCCTTTCAAATAGAGCCACTCCATGGTGACTAAGTATTCAAATATATGAGCCTTTGGGCCATTCTTATTCAAATCACCATAATAGTGCTTGAGGATGTTTATGGTGTTTTAATGAATGTAGTTCAGGGGATAGAGAGATGGATCAGTGGTCAAGAGTACTTGAAATGCTTGTAGTGTTTACTGCCCTTAAGGTGGTTGGAACCTGGAAAAATGGCAGCCCCAAATGAGGCCAACTAAAGTCTCACACAATAGTCAATTTTATTCAAAGCAACAGACAATTTATACCACGAGGAGTTAGAAAGGTCAGCTGAGTAAAGTTCTCATGAGTTCAAGCTGTGGCAGAAGCATGCTCATAGACTTATATAAACAAATAACAATAGGCAGTTGGAGTGAACTCATTCCTTTTCACTACACCTGGGAGGGACATGGAAGCATACTCACAGAACAATTCTGTTTTTGAAGAAACTGAGGTCACAAGGCTATTTTCTTGGTTTTATTTTTTTTTTTGGGGGGGGCTTGTTTCTTTGTGGTTTTTTTTTTTTGAGTTTTCTCACGAGCACTCAGAATTCCTTTTGCATGACTCCATTCTTGGACTGCATTCTGACGGTTGTCGTAGAGGACTAATGTTTCATTCCTGGCACCCATTTTTTGCGAGCCTTACAACCACCTATAAATCCAATTACAAGGGATCTGATACTCTTCTTTGGTCTTGCAAGGCACCTGCTTGTATGTGTATGTGAGCGTGGAGACACACACACACACACACACACACACACACACACACACACACACACACGGGGGGGGGAGAGAGTAAAATCTTCTAAAAAAGCAATTGTTTTTTTTTTTTTGTGAGAAAGAACTGGGAAATGTAATGGACTTTGGAGAGGAGATTGAGATCCATATAGACAGACCCTTTCCATTTGTTTCAAAGCCCAGACAAATGTGGTTCTTCGGCTAAGCAAACCTACACATCAAGAAGTCTTTCCCCGGGCAATTAGATAACAACTTAAGTCACTACTTTAGTGGTGATCAGGGTTTGTCCTGTTTTAGCCCATTCCTAACTGAAGAGTGGCATCTTATGTTGGAGATAATTGCTGATGGGACCGAACATAATCTTCCCAGGGGACTGAAATTTAATGGATTAGAAATTCTGTGTTTTTCATATATTTGCTGTAGTAGAAGACCATCTTTTCTTCCTCACGTTGGAATTCAAAGCCCCTTGCAAGAAATATGCATACACATTCATATACACAAAAGCTATCTCCAGGTACAACAATTTTAAATTAATTTAAATTTAATTTTTGGAGACAGACCCTCTGATTACCCAGACTGGCCTCAAACTCATTATGTATTAATTTTAACTTCTAAGCTTCTTGTTGTCATCCTTCAGGTTCTGGGATTACAGTCATAGGTCACCATTCCTGGCTTATGTGATTTTGGGGATTGAACTCAGGGGCTTCCTGTGCGCTAGGCAAACATTCTACCAACTGAGCTATAACCTGGGCGCTGGTTCTTTATTTAGCTATCTTTCATGCTACATCCTTTTCCTCCTTTATTGGATCATTTAGGTTTTATGTGGTAAGTAAAGGCAGCTGTATCTCTTTAGCCTCCTAATCACCTTGAGACAGGAGTTCACTCCTGGAAGAAGTAAGGGCAAGGGTCCTTGGTAAATTATAAGCTAGTCATAAAGCCAGAAGAATAAAAAATAATAAGTACTAGATCAATAACTTTCAAAATAAGTAAGATGAATTAATAGAAATGGCCTTACAAGGGTTATCACAACATGTGACCACTCTCACAATGGAACAAGCAAATCATGACCACCTCCCATGCTTGACTGAGGTAGGTGTGCAGACTGTGTTTAGACCCTTCATTGGTTTTTTCATGGAATATACTTGAAGAATAAATACTCTCAATAAAGATGATCCCAGTTTCTATCTAGTTCCTGTTGTAAACTCTTTAAAAGGGTATTTGAGAAGCTTCCTCCCTGGAAGTCCTTTTCACCTTTTCCTCAATAAAATCTATTTTCATTTGCTTAGCCTCTGTCTGTGATCCTTATTTTACAACAGGAGACAACAAATCTGGAAACCACTAACTTGGCATGACTTTGGTGACTGTTGGTCCTCTGGTATGTGGACCTTTCTAAGCTCACAGGAGCCTGGAAAGGCTCTATTGCTCTTAAAGACTCTTCAACACCAGTGTTCTTTTGCATATATTTTTATTGTCTCTTTCCCCCCAGGACTATCCTTTTACACCAAATTGCGGTTGTTGTAGCTTCATTGTTAAATGAATAAATGAAGGACTGTTTAAAAGAGGATTTAACTACAAGAAATGAAAAGAGGCTGGAAAGTCCTATACTTCTGACTTTCTCTACCCAGGGTGCCATTTGAGAAAGTATAGTTCAGACGTTGTTTCCTTTTTATAACATGCTTCTAAAGAATGCAATAAAAACAAGTCTAATTTTGTTTATATTTTATATCTCATTCTTAACCACTGAGACATTTTATTGAGATGTTATTGGAAATAGTTAATTCTGAGGTTTCTCGTCACTGTAAATAAGTAGAGAATATTTTCCAAATGAAGCACATTAAAGCTGAGATGTTTGAGAGCTAAAGATGACCACAGCATATAAAATCCTTTATATTAATCTCCCAAATCTATGACGGGTTTATTTTTTTACCTTTAAAGTTCTACTCTGTCATTGCTTTGATGCTACACAAATGTTACCTGTATTATTTCTGAAATTCTTTTTTTTTCTGCTGCATATGTTTCCCAGTATATTTCCATTCCCTCAATTATTGATTTAGTGGAATTAACATGTGCAACAGTAAATAATGATTTTTAAGGTCTCTCTGTAAAGTACCGTGAGACTTTTCAGAATATTTTTGCCAATAGGGTTGTTTCATTTTTTTATAGAAAATATGAACACCATTACTTAAAGAAAGAATGCTTTTAACCACTTCACAAATATTTATTTAATTTCTACCTCCTTCACTGAAATATTTTCTGATAACATGAGCAAACATGGTTGTCTTCCTCTTAAGTATCTAGAAAATCTTATTGTTGGTGCTATAATATTTTGAGACTCAAATATATGTTTAGTGCACTAGTATGAATTAATGGATTTGTACTGTCTTATGGCTTTCTTTGTACTAAGCTAACATTCCAAAATATGCTGCAAGCTTTGTGGAAATAAACCTCCATTTTTTAAAATTCCCATTAGCCTTTAATAAATGTTTATCAAATTGAACTAAATATAAAGAGAGTTCTTCAATAAAGATTTCTATAGATGGAAAAGCCAACTCTCCAGTTGATAGATAACAATTTTTTGAGACAATGTTTCTCTGTATATCCCTGGCTGCTCTGGCTGCTCTCTCTGTAGACTAGGATATCTTCAAACTCATAGAAATCCACCTGCCACTTCTTCCTGAGTGCTGGGATTAAAGGTGTGTGCCTCTACCACACAGTGGTACATTTATTTAAAAAAAAAATATTTATTTTACTTCATGGGTATGAGTGTTTTGCTTACATGTTTTGTATGTCTGTATACCACACCGGCTCAATGCTAGAGGCTAGAAGAGGGCATTGGAACCCCTGGGACTAGATTTACAGATGGGTGTGAGCTGGATAGGTTCTGTGAAATATACCAGGATCCTCTAGAAAAGGAGCAGCACTATTAACTGTTACCCCTATTTCTGGCCCCCATAGATACATTTTTAATGAGTCCTTTAAGTATTCTGGCTTTAATACTTTCTATTATGTTTTTATTTTTTATTAGCATGTATGGTAGTTTGAATGAAAATGGCCCCATAGGCTCATAGGGAGTGTCACTATTAGGCCTTGTTGGAGTAAGTGTGGTCTTGTTGGAGCAAGTGTCTTGCTAGGGGTAAACTTTGAGATCTCAGAAGCTCAAGCCAGGTCCAGTGGCTCATAGTCTCTTCCTGCTGCCTGTAGATCCAGATGTAGGACTCTCAGCTCCCCTCCAGCACCGTGACTGCCTGCATGCCACCATGGTTCCATGAAGATAATGGACTATATTGGGAATTATAAAATAAAAGGCAGGTTATTGAAACTATTTTAAACTGAAAAGTAGCTATTAATCTCAAATATTTTACATTGCTATTAATTTTTGTAGATTGATGCAAATTTAAGGTTATTTTTGTTATAACATACTGTATATATGTGTCTACCCTTGTTTAAAGTATTTTACCTATGCAGTTCATTTAAAAATATAAGGTAAAATTCTAGTCCTTGAAAGCTGTTATTATAAACCATTTAGGAAAAATAAGAAATACAGGTTAGTAGTTAGTCATCTATAACATTCAAACTTAGAGTTATGTTAGGTATATTTTCATGATGATTCAGAGATATATTTTAGATAGATAGATGGTCTTCAAACACATAAAAGACCTATAGAATATGCTATTTAAGATGTTTAATAAGCTAAGACTTTTAATAACAGTAGACATGTCTGCTTCTGTGGGAGCACCAATCTACTTCACAAAAGGACAATGGGCATCAAAGAACATCCATATAGAGTTTTCTTTCATTGTGGCAAAGCTAGTCATTTAAGCAAAAAAAAAAAAATGCCCTTGTCTTGATTGCTGATAGTATTCTGTACAAACTGGATATGCAGGACACAAAGGAAAAAGACAGCTGAACTTTGCTGAAATAAGGTAGGATAGTTCTTCAAAATTCCTGCTTTACAGAAAAGTCTGCTAGATCTTCTATGCCTGTAGGCCAAAGATGGATGCCTTAATGTTGCAGAGAAACCTTGGGTGACTGTCCAGGCAGCCAGATGTCTCTGTTGTTTATATTGTTTTGGAAGCTGCTTGTTCTGTACTTTCTGTTTACTCAGGTAATATTATATCTGTCTGGGGTCTTTGATGGAGTTGAAGACTAGATAGTTATAGTTACAGATTTTCTTAGTTATGATAGAAGTGAAATTAGGTGCAGAACTTTGGACTCATCAAGATAGGATAGGTAACAGAGTGATTTCTCTGAATTTGCCAAATGCAAAGGTATATTGTGAATGTAATTCTTATTTAATAACTGTTTTTATTGTATATAATCTTGCTATGTTAAACTAAAACCTTCCTCTTTATTTAGACAAAATGGGGGAAATGTTGCAGAATATTACTTTAACTATGTAAAGATGTGTTTTATTTCTTTATGTTGCAGAATATTACTTTAGCTATGTAAAAGTGTGTTGCATATGTTATGTTGCATTTGTTTTATTAGACAAAGATGTATTACATTTGTTTATGCTGCATTTGTTTAATTATGCAAAGATGTGTTGCTGTTTTAATTTGCCTGCCTAAGATACCTAATAAAAAACTGAATGGCCAATAGCTAGGCAACAGAGGGATAGGCAGAGCTGGCAGGCAGAGAGAATAAGTAGGAGGATAAAAAAAAGGAGAGACAATAAGGGAGAAAAAGGGAGAGACACCTGGGCCCAGCCACCCAGACAGCTGCCTGCCAGCCAGACATGAAGAAAGCAGCAAAAGTAGGACATATAGAATAAAAGAAATGTAAAAGGCCCCAAGGCAAAAATATAGATAAAGAGAAACAGGTTAAAATAAGTGGTAAGAACTAGTGGGAAAATCATAAGTTAAAGTTGAGCCTTCATAATTAATAGTAAGTCTCCATGTAATGATTTGGAACTGGTTGGTGGCACAAATAAACCCTGCTATACTAAACCTCTGAAATGTAAGCCATCACTAATTCAATGTTTTCTTTCTAAGAGTTGCTGTGATCATGGTGTCTTTCCACAGCAGTAAAACCCTAACTCAGACAGCATGCATTATATATAATAAATGGGTTTCATTATGACATTTTCATATACTTATATTATTTGATCATATCCACTCCCCCATTATCCTACCCCCCAACTATTATCTTTTATGAGTAGAATGTGTATACCAGCAATCAATTACCATGCTAAAACTACCCCAAACTCCATAACTTAAAGCAATGATTTACTTCTTTTTTTTTTTTTTTTTTTTTTTTTTTTTTTTTTGGTTTTTTGAGACAGGGTTTCGCAATGATTTACTTCTTATAATTCTGTGAATTGAATCTAGAAGAATGATTCATCTACTTCAGGGGATCCTATCTGAATTCTTGTGTATGGTTACATAAAGCTAGGTGGTACCTGGGTTGCAGTATCTTAGATGACTATGCTTCATGTCTGGCTCCTTAGTATCAGTGTCTGGCAGAGCTGGGGCCTGACTGGGTCAGTGTCTTTATTCCTCTAACTAGGTTAGGGTAGCTGAATCCCAAGAAGGGAAAAACATCCAAAAAATTGCCAGGCTTCCTAAGAATGAGGCCTGGAAGCCATACAGCTGGATGTCTGCCACAGCTTCCTGATCCAAACAAGCCATAGGACAACTCAGAGGCTGTTCCTTCTCTACTGGAGGAGCTATAGCTTCACATTGTACAAGGACATTGGAGAGGAAGGATTGGCAGCCATTTTCCTTGTCAGAGAATCTATCACAATATGGTAGCATGAAGAGAATGTGAAATGATATAGATGAATTGAAAAAAAAACTTGCTTCAGAGAAAGCAGAAACTCAGAGAAGTGAAATGGATGGCTCAGTATTCCACAGCTGGTTTCCTAAGCCATCCATCTACATAGTCCCCAGACCAGCAAGATCTGCACCACTGGGAACTCGTTTATCAGAACCCCTGAATCAAAATCTGCCTTCCTTGACATCCCCAGGGACACAGAATGCACATTAATGTGTCATGGAAATACCGTTGCTGTTTTTATTCCTGAAACTGTAGGAGAAAACCTACTGCAAACCAAGGAAAGTCATGCTGTAGCCAGAGACTTGAGTCAGCAAGTAAAAGGCCTTACTTTCCCTATTGTTTATTACATTTTAAAGCACTATTTTAAATTTATAAGTGCTACTGAATTTACTCTTCATAATAAGTGTGTTTGGTCATGATAACTCTGCTTTCTCTCTCTCTCTCTCTCTCTCTCTCTCTCTCTCTCTCTCTCTCTTTCTTTTTATACTGTCGATCTCTGAGATAGGATGGGTACTTGTTATATAGCCATGGATGACACTGATCCTCCTGCCTCGGTCTGCCAAGTGCTGGGTTACAGATGTGTATCCCCACGTCCAGTGCATGCAGTGCTGAGGATCAAAAGCAGAGCCTTTTGCATACTAGGTAAGAGCACTCCCTAACTGAGCCACACACTCTGCCCTGGGTATCTTTTGTTTCTTTTTTATCCTTCCTTCCTTCAATTCCTTTTTCTCTTTCCTCTTTTCTTTTTGGAGGGTAAGTCTCTCTCTGTCTTCCTGTCTCTATCTCTCTCTCCCTTGGTTTTTTTTTTTTTAAGACAGAGTTTCTTTGTGTAGCCCTGCTTGTCCTGGTACTAGCTATGTACACCATTCTGGCTTCACACTCAGAGATACACCTGCCTCTGTCTCCTTAATGCTGGGATTAAAGGTGCCCAGCAGATAGGAGGTCTCATACTTCACATCAGAGAATCCACTCAGGAGCCAAGTCTGGTTTTGAATGTATGACTGTCTTCCTACTCGTGAATGCTAAGATGGCATGCATGAATCATCATGTTTTCCATTTACCAGAACAGGAAATGGTTGCTCAGACACAGGTCAAATAATTTATCGGGGTCATCTGCACTTGAACAGAGAATCTCAGAACTTAGAATTTTCCAATTTGAAACCCTACTCATAGTTACTCTATTGTAGCCATTGACAACTGCCACTGGTCAAAGAGTCTAAATGTTTGGAGGAAGAGACTGTTAGTGGGAAGCTGTGGCATGTGGCTGCCTTGGTGAGCTGTCACTTCCCTCCTGAAGCCTCCCACTCCCAACTTGCCTGAAGTGAAGCGGTTGGCACGGGTGTGCGACAGATGGCACAACCCCACTCTGCCGTATGTGTGCCGCTCCCTGTTCCTGGGTGCACAGCTGCCTGACACAGGCCTTGCCAGTTGGGCAGCTGCCTCTTGGGGTGTCTCCAAAGGCCATTGCTCAGAGAATTCACTCCAACATTTTCCCTGCTTCCCCTTTGACAAATATCTTCCCTCTGCCTCTCAGGTCTTTACCTGGGCCAGAGAGCCTTGTTTGTGATGTGTCAGAGTCGGTGTCAAACCCTGAACTGCTCATAACAGGTGCCATGTGCATACAGCTCATTGAAAAATGCTTCTGCCAAAGGAAGGAGCAGGGAGGCTCCTCCCAGACCCCCTCTTTTGGGAGAGCTTGGCATCCACCAGAGTTTCCTTCTGACAGCTGTGTGTGGGCTGGAAAGGCAATTTCCTCCTTGCTGTTTCCTGTCCAAGGATGACAGAGGCAGAAATGAGGAATGAAGACCAAGCAAAAGCAAGGACATTCCTCTTCCCAAACCCAGAAGCTGTGGGGAGAGAGGGCCCAGCAAGAACGAATTTGTCTGTAGCAGAAAGAAATAAAGCAGTGTTTATGCTTGTTTTGGTCCAATCAGCACAGCCGGGTAGCACAGTAGACATGGACAGTTGGCATCTTGCCCTGGGTGAGCAGTAATGCCAGCTCAGGTACTGCCGTTCCTCTCTCTGGATTAAAACTGTTGTTATCACTTTCTTTGGGTAAGTGACTTGAGCTTGCTAATCCCTAGGGCTCTCATCTGAAAAATTGAAAGAATTTTATCTCCTGATAGGATTGTTGGGAGAAATAAATTGAATAATATATGAAAAGGGGCTTATATAGTCCAATGATGGCATTCAGTATTTATTTCATCAGTGTTAGCTCCTGATGAGAAAACTTTTATGAAGGTAGAAACCTTGTCTTGTCTTCTCCAAAACAAGTTCCTGGGACATAGTAGGACCCAATTATTTTGTGACTGAATGAATGAGTGAGGCTGTCGGTAAGTGAGTTTTGTACTATGGTTTTTCTTTTGATTCTTGAGAGCATTGATGGGTAGAGAGTTGAGCACATAGGTAATTTGTACAAATGTATAAGTGTAAGCAGAAACTGTGTATATGGGAGGTTAGAAAGATTGGTCAAAGGGCTGGAGAGATGGCCCAGCAGTTAGGACTGCTTGCTGCTCTCGCCGAGGCCAAGAGTTCTGTTCCCAGCACCCGCAACAGGCAACTCCTAAGTGCCTGTATCTCCAGTTTCAGGGTCTCAGATATCGTCTTCAGGTTTGACCGACACCTGCACACACTTGCACATATATACATACACAAGCATATACATTCATATAGGTACACAGACAAATAAAAATAAATTTTTGATAAAGAAAAAAATTAAAATGTATTCAGGGTTGCTTATCGAGTCATAAGTTTTAAATCGTTCTCCCTCTACCCACTCCCTCTTCTTTTCTAGGTTTTTACCTTATTTTTCTTTTCAAAATCCTGCTTTAAAGTTTGCCTAACTAGATCCTTTCCAGATTCAGAGTAAAAATGGGGGCATGTGAGGCGTTATCTAAGGTCTTTTCCACGTGACATGGTGCAGCCTTTTTCTTTGTAATTAAAGTGTGTATTTATTTTATTTTATGTTTACTCGTGTTTTGCCTACATGTTTGTTATAGACCACATGCATGTCTAGAACCCAAAGAGTTCAGAAGAAGGACTTGGATCTCATTGGATTTATGGATGGCTATCATGGGAACTGAACCCAGATCCTTTGCAAGAGCAACAATTACTCATAACCTCTGAACCCTCTCTTCAGCCCCAAGTGTCATCCATCTGCTCTCGAGCCTAGAGATGGTTTTTCATCAACGCAGTTACTGTTGTTTGTGTTTAAATTGAACCCTGGGGCAATCAAACCAGTCTTCCCTGAATGAGGGAGCAGTATTCCTTTGTAAATTTTTTAAATTTTTAATTTAATTTATTTATATTTATATATTTATTTTGGAGACAAAGTCTCTCTTTGTAGTGCTGGCTGTCTTAGAACTCTATTTTCAGGCTATGCTGGTCACAAACTCACAGAGATCTGCCTGCCTCTGCCTCTCAAGTGCTAGGATTCAAGGAGAGGGCACAGTGCACTCCCAGGGAGTAGTACTCTTGAGCAGAGGCTTATAGTTCTTATTATCTGAGTTCCTCCAAGGTCTTGAGGTCTAGTTCCCCCAAAGGAGCCACTGGCTCCTTTGCTTTCACAGATGGCAGAGGGAAGACAGGATGAGCAGAAAGAAGTAGGGATCTGGTGAATGAAAGTGGAAGTAATTTTGCATAGTAACCGAGTTTTGAGATAGGGGCTTGGGATTTTTTCACAGTTGAAGAAAACACAAAGAAACCAGGTGGAGTGGCAATTGTTTACAATACCAGCATCTGGGCGGCAGTATTGAAGGCTGGCCTGAACCTCAGCTTCACAACAAGGCTATCTAAGGGCTATGTGGCTTTGGGGATTTCTTTTTTTTTTTGCTTTTTTTATTATTATTATTATTTTTTTTTTGCTTTGAGAAAGATTGGGGGGATGTGGTGAGGGAGGGAGAGGGAGAGAGATTTTCATTTTATTTGTCATAGCTTTATTTATTCCCATTGCTATAGGACTGGGTAACATTGTATTGTTCTGCTGTTTCTCCTGGGTGTAAGGTACTTAATTAGCAACCACAGAGTCTGGGTGGGGCAACATGAGAGCCTCTGACATCAGCTTCTTGTTAACATAGGGCTGTTGTGCTGAGTTCTAGGCAGAGAATTTATGCAGACAGTTAGGGGGTGAATAACAGATGGAGTTTCTGTTCTGAAGACCAGGAGCACGTGGTTAGCTGGCAGAACGACATGAGAACAATAGGGGCCGCACAGACTTGGTTCAGTGGTTAAGAGGACTGGATGCTCTTGTAGAGGACCTAGGTTCAGTTCCTAGCACCAACAAGGTAGGCACCTTCTCTGACCTCCTCAGACACAAGGCACATGTGTAGTTCACATCCATACATGCTTAAAAATGAAAACGGAGAGAAAGAAAATGAGAAGAGGCTTTGGGGTCATTCAAATGCAATGAGCTTATTAAAATCAGTCAAAAGCTCCCTGTATTTTGTGCTGAAGGACTCAAAGCAGGGCTGTTCTACTGCTGACAGGAGCCTCGCAGAGATGGCTAAGAAGCTTGACTTTCTCGCAGTGTGCACATTCCCTTTACATTGTGTTAAGACCCAGGGAGTCCCTGGCTTTTAGTCTTCCATTAGCTACCTACCCAGGGCCTATGTGCCTTGTTCTCGAAACCTGTCAACCGTGTAATAGGCAGAGCCCCACCTCCCAGAGGTTGTTTTCTTCCAGCAGCTGGGTCAGTGTTTCCACCTCTGATGGAGTTATGCGAGCTTCCAAAAACTTTAAGAAAAGGAGTCTTTTCAGCGCTTGCTATGATTTCCCCTGAATGTTTTGTCCTGTACTTTTAATCCCCTTTCATCAAGTTGCCCTTTTGGATTTTGATAAATACAGGAGAGCACAAGGATTCTTTTCTTCAAAAGGAGCTACCCGATGCTGATGCTATTGCATGGGGCAGCTCCATTGCAGGCTTCCAGCTATGAGTTCTGAATGATTTCCCCTGGGTAATTGCACAGACACCCTTAAGCTCTTCAGGCTGCTGTAGTTTCAGGAAATCCAATTAACTTGCCTCAATCTGAGAGGCATGCTGAAGTATTTTAAAGAAGGGAATTCAAACATGACCCCATTAGTAGCTTCCTCCTTGGGGTTCCCTATAGTTTTGCCTGTAGGCCAAGCTCCAGTATTTGCAAAGGTACCAGGCTTCCATGCTCTGAATGTCCGAGTCCCTCCAAAATTCAGATACTTAAGACCTATCCACCAATGCTATTAGGAAGTGAGGTTTGTGGAAGGTGGTGTGGGGTGTGGTCATGGTTTTGGATGCTTAGATATGAAATTAGAGCCCTTTGACAAGGGATCTCAGAGACCTGCCTTGCCCATTTACCAGGTGAGAGCACAGCCTAAATCAAAAACTGGGATCCTCACCTTCATCTTAGACTCCTAAGACTCCAAAACTCTGAAGAATGGATTTCTGTTATTTATACATACAGAATCCATGATCGTTATGGTGGGGAACATGGCAGCAGACAGACAGGCAGACTCTAATTCAGTGTGCATCTTACATCTTAATCTTCACTCAAGTAGGAGGTATAGAGAGAGCTAGGTAGGAACAGTGTCAGATTTTGAAAACCTCAAAGCTTGCCACCAGTGACACACCTCCTCCAATAAAACCACATCTCCTACTCCTTCCCAAACAATTCCACTGACTGGGAGCCAGATATACGAATGAACTAAATGTGAGCCATTCTCATTCAAACCAGAATACCCTGCTTTACTGGAAAACCTGGACAAATGTTTTCTGCTTTGCAATTCTGGTCTGAAACAGAGGTTCATTTTAAAAGCATTATGCTGAGCTAAACATTCTATTTATGTGAAAAAAATTCTCTCTCTCTCTCTCTCTCTCTCTCTCTCTCTCTCTCTCTGTGTGTGTGTGTGTGTGTGTGTGTGTGTGTGTGTGTGTGTGTGTATTCTAGAGTGCATGCAAGCATTTGTTCATGTCTAGGTCAACCTGAACCATCAATCCTAGGAGCCATCCACTCTTTTATTTTGAGGCAAAGTCTCTCACTTACCTGGAACTTATAAGAAGGCTAGACTGACTGACTAGCAAGTTCTGGCAATGTGTATGTCTCTGCTCCTGTAACAGTGGGTTTAAAACCATGTTCAGTGCGCCTGGGTTTTTTTTTTTTTGTTGTTGTTAGTTTGTTTTTGTTTTTAATGTGAGTTCAAGGGATTGAACTCAGGTTATTGTAATCCCAAGGTAAGCACATTATAGGTGGAAGCATTTCTCCAGCTCTAATTTGTGAAAAACTAAGATTGCCCATAACTAGAGTAACAAAAATCCAATAAGTGTTTGACTTGGGCTGGGGTTTGTGGTGATTATGGAGTTGTCTAAATTTATTTGGAGTGATAATGGTTCTTATTAATTCAAATTAATATGGATATATATATATATACACACACACACACACAAGTAAATGATATGAATCCTGTAACTCACTTCAAAGTGACCTCCCAGAAGTGAAAATAGATGTGACTATATCTAAAGCAAAATTGTGTATTAGTGATATTGAGTGTATTAGCTGGATATTGAGTATGTGGCTTACACATGCCATGATCCACTTCTGTAGACCCAAAGTGCAAGCAAATCAATGAAAGACAAAGTTCACATTAATTTTTCTTGTAAAAGGTTTAAGTGAGTGTCAGAGGAGATAGCATGTCTCAAGACTCTTTTGTTCATTAACATAATATAGATTATTTTTTTTCTTTTTTTTTTAATTTATTTATTTATTAAGGATTTCTGCCTCGTCCCCACAACCGCTTCCCATTTCCCTCCCCCTCCCCCGATCAAGTCCCCCCCCCTCATCTGCTCGAAGAGCAATCAGGGTTCCCTGACCTGTGGGAAGCCCAAGGACTGCCCACCTCTATCCAGGTCTCGTAAGGTGAGCATTCAAACTGCCTAGGCTCCCACAAAGCCAGTACGTGCAGTAGGATCAAAAACCCACTGCAATTGTTCTTGAATTCTCAGTATTCCTCATTGTCCGCTATGTTCAGCTAGTCCGGATTTATCCCATGCTTTTTCAGACCTAGGCCAGCTGGCCTTGGTGAGATCCCAATAGAACATCCCCATTGTCTTAGTGTGTGGGTGCACCCCTCGTGGTCCTGAGTTCCTTGCTCGTGCTCCGTCTCCTTCTGCTCCTGATTTGGACCTTGAGATTTCTGTCCGGTGCTCCCGTGTGGGTCTCTGTCTCTGTCTCCTTTCATCGCCTGATGAAGGTTAATATTCCTGAGGATGCCTATGTGTTTGTCTTTGGATTCACCTTATTTAGCTTCTCTAGGAACATGAATTATAGGCTCAATGTCCTTTATTTATGGCTAGAAACCAAATATGAGTGAGTACATCCCATGTTCCTCTTTTTGGGTCTGGCTTACCTCACTCAGGATAGTGTTTTCTATTTCCATCCATTTGTATGCAAAATTCAAGAAGTCCTTGTTTTTTACTGCTGAGTAATACTCTAATATGTATATATTCCATACTTTCTTCATCCATTCTTCCGTTGAAGGGCATCTAGGTTGTTTCCAGGTTCTGGCTATTACAAACAATGCTGCCATGAACATAGTTGAGCATATACTTTTGTTGTATGATAGGGCCTCTCTTGGGTATATTCCCAAGAGTGGTATTGCTGGATCCAGGGGTAGGTTGATCCCGAATTTCCTGAGAAACCGAAACACTGCTTTCCAGAGTGGTTGCACAAGTTTGCATTCCCACCAGCAATGGGTGAGTGTACCCCTTTCTCCACAACCTCTCCAGCAAAGGCTATCATTGGTGTTTTTTATTTTAGCCATTCTGACAGGTGTAAGGTGGTATCTTAAAGTTGTCTTGATTTGCATTTCCCTGATCGCTAAGGAAGTTGAGCATGACCTTAAGTGTCTTTTGGCCATTTGAAGTTCTTCTGTTGAGAATTCTCTGTTCAGATCAGTGCCCCATTTTATAATTGGGTTGATTAGCCTTTTACGGTCTAGTTTCTTGAGTATTTTATATATTTTGGAGATCAAACCTTTGTCAGTTGCAGGGTTGGTGAAGATCTTCTCCCAGTCAGTGGGTTGTCTTTTTGTCTTAGTGACAGTGTCCTTTGCTTTACAGAAGCTTCTCAGCCTCAGGAAGTCCCATTTATTCAATGATGCCCTTAGTGTCTGTGCTGCTGGGGTTATACATAGGAAGTGGTCTCCTGTGCCCATGTGCTGTAGAGTACTTCCCACTTTCTCTTCTATCAGGTTCAGTGTGTTCGGACTGATATTGAGGTCTTTAATCCATTTGGATTTGAGTTTTATGCATGGTGATAGATATGGATCTATTTTCATTCTTCTACAGATTGACATCCAGTTTTGCCAGCACCATTTGTTGAAGATGCTCTCTTTTTTCCATTGTATACTTTTAGCTCCTTTATCGAAGATCAGGTGTTCATAGGTTTGTGGGTTAATGTTAGGGTCTTCTATTCGATTCCATTGGTCGACTTCTCTGTTTTTATGCCAATACCAAGCTGTTTTCAATACTGTAGCTCTGTAATAGAGTTTGAAGTCAGGGATGGTAATGCCTCCAGACAAACCTTTATTGTATAAGATTGTTTTGGCTATCCTGGGTTTTTTGTTTTTCCATATAAAGTTGATTATTGTCTTCTCCAGATCTGTGAAGAATTTTGATGGGATTTTGATGGGGATTGCATTGAATCTATAGATTGCTTTTGGTAGAATTGCCATTTTTACTATGTTGGTCCTCCCAATCCAAGAGCAAGGGAGGTCTTTCCATTTTCTGGTGTCTTCTTCAATTTCTTTCTTCAAAGACTTATAGTTCTTGTCAAGTAGATCTTTCACTTCCTTGGTCAGGGTTACCCCAAGGTATTTTATGCTATTTGTGGCTATCGTGAAAGGTGATGTTTCTCTGATTTCCCTCTCTGCTTCCTTATCCTTGGTGTATAGGAAGGCAACTGATTTTTTGGAGTTGATCTTGTATCCTGCCACGTTACTAAAGCTGTTTATCAGCTGTAGGAGTTCTTTGGTAGAATTTTTGGGGTCGCTTATATACACTATCATATCATCTGCAAATAACGAAAGCTTAACTTCTTCCTTTCCAATACGAATCCCCTTGATCTCCTTATGTTGTCTTATTGCTATTGCTAGAATTTCAAGCACTATATTGAAGAGGTATGGCGAGAGTGGACATCCTTGTCGTGTTCCTGATTTTAGTGGGATGGCTTTGAGTTTTTCTCCGTTTAATTTAATGTTAGCTGTTTGCTTGCTGTAAATAGCTTTTATTATATTTAGGTAGGACCCTTGTATCCCTATTCTCTCCAAGACCTTTATCATAAAGGGGTGTTGAATTTTGTCGAATGCTTTTTCCGCATCTAGTGAAATGATCATATGGTTTTTTTCTTTCAGTTTATTTATATGGTGGATTACATTGATAGATTTGCGTATGTTGAACCAGCCCTGCATCTCTGGGATGAAGCCTACTTGATCATAATGGATAATTTTTCTTATGTGTTCTTGGATTCGGTTTGCCAGTATTTTATTGAAGATTTTTGCGTCAATGTTCATGAGTGAGATCGGTCTGTAATTCTCTTTCTTGGTTGGGTCTTTTTGTGGTTTTGGTATCAGGGTAACTGTAGCTTCATAAAAGGAATTTGGCAATGACTCTTCTGATTCTATATTGTGAAATACCTTAAGGAGTATAGGTATTAATTCTTCTTGGAAGTTCTGGTAGAATTCTGCATTGAAACCATCTGGTCCTGGGCTTTTTTTCGAAGGGAGATTTTTGATAACCATTTCTAATTCTTCGCGAGAAACCGGTCTATTTAGATCATTCACCTGGTCTTGGTTTAGCTTTGGTATATGATACTTATTTAAAAAAATGTCCATTTCTTTTGTATTTTCCAGTTTTGTGGCATACAGGCTTTTGTAGTAAGATCTAATGATTCTCTGAATTTCCTCTGTGTCTGTGGTTATGTCCCCCTTTTCATTTCTGATCTTATTTATTTGCGTGTTCTCTCTCTGTCGTTTAATTAGTTTGGATAGGGGTTTGTCGATCTTGTTGATTTTCTCCAAGAACCAGCTTTTTGTTTCATTGATTCTTTGGACTGTTTTCTGTGTTTCTATTTTGTTGATTTCAGCCCTCAGTTTTATTATTTCCAGTCTTCTACTTCTCCTGGGCGCGTCTGCTTCTTTTTTTTTCTAGAGCTTTCAGGTGTGTTTTTAAGTCCCCAATGTATGCATTCTCCGTTTTCTTTAAGTGGGCACTTAGTGCTATGAACTTTCCTCTTAGCACTGCTTTCATTGTGTCCCATAGGTTTGAGTATGTTGTCCCTTTATTTTCATTAAATTCAAGGAAGACTTTAATTTCTTTCTTGATTTCTTCCTTGACCCAGGTGTGGTTCAGTAGTTGACTGTTCAGTTTCCATGAGTTTGTCGGTTTTTGGGGGGCAGCGTGGTTGTTGCCTTCTAACTTTAATCCGTGATGATCTGATAAGACACAGGTGGACACTGATATTTTTTTGTATCTGTGGAGGTTTCCTTTGTTTCCGAGTATGTGGTCAATTTTTGAGAAGGTTCCATGAGCTGCAGAGAAGAAGGTATATTCTTTCCTATTTGGGTGGAATGTTCTATAGATGTCTGTTAAGTCCATTTGCTTCATTACCTCAAATAATTCTCTTAATTCTCTATTAGGTTTCTGTCTGATTGACCTGTCCCTTGGAGAGAGAGGTGTGTTGAAGTCTCCTACTACTAGTGTGTGTGGTTTGATGTCTGCCTTGAGTTCTAGTAATATTTCTTTTACATAAGTAGGTGCTTTTATATTGGGGGCGTATATATTCAGGATTGAGACGTCCTCCTGATGAATTTTTCCTGTTATGAGTATAAAGTGACCGTCTCGGTCTCTTCTGATTGATTTTAGTTTGAAGTCAGTTTTGTTAGAAATTAGTATGGCCACACCTGCTTTTTTCTTAGGACCATTTGCTTGAAACACCTTTTCCCAACCCTTTACTCTGAGTAGGTGCCTGTCTTTGTGGTTGAGATGTGTTTCTTGCAAACAGCAGAATCTGTTTTCGTATCCAATCTTTTAGCCTGTGCCTTTTTATAGGTGAATTGAGCCCATTAATATTAAGTGATATTAATGACCAGTGGTTGTTTACTCCGGTTATTCTTATTGCTTTTGGTAGTAGAGATTGTGTGTCTCCTTTCTTTGAGATGTGCTCGTGAAGGGTCATTAGATGCCTGGGTTATTGTAGGCAGTGTTGGCAGTGTTGGATTCCTTGGGTTGCGATTTTCCTTCTATTACTTTCTGTAGGGCTGGATTTGTGGCTACGTATTGTTTAAATTTGTTCTTATCCTGGAATGTCTTGTTTTCTCCGTTGATAGTGAACGATAGCTTGGCTGGGTATAGTAGTTTGGGTTTGCATCCATGGTCTCTTAGCTTCTGCAGAACCTCTATCCAGGACCTTCTGGCTTTCATAGTTTCCATCGAGAAGTCAGGTGTAAGTCTGATCGGTTTACCTTTATAAGTTACTTGCCCTTTTTCTTTTGCAGCTCTTAATATTCTTTCTTTAACCTGTATATTTTGTGTTTTGATTATTATATGGCGAGGAGATGTTTTTCTTTGATCCAGTCTGTTTGGTGTTCTGTATGCTTCTTGAATATTTAAATGAATATCTTTCTTTAAGTTGGGAAAGTTTTCTTCCATAATTTTGTTGAAAATATTTTCTGAGCCTTTGAGCTGTGACTCTTCTCCTTCTTCTATTCCTATTATTCTTAGGTTTGGTTTTTTTATTGTGTCCCATAGTTCCTGAATGTTTTGTGTTGAGAATTTGTTGGCTTTGCTGTTTTCTTTGATCTGTTCGTTTATTTTCTCTATGGTGTCCTCAGCATCTGAGAGTCTTTCTTCTAGCTCTTGTATTCTATTGATTATGCTTGTTTCTGTAGACTCTGCTCGTTGGCCTAGATTTTCCATATCCAGGTGGTCCTCAGTTTGTATTTTCTTCTTTGCCTTCATTTCAGTTTTCAATTCTTGAACTGTTTCCATTACCTGTTTGATGGTTTTTTCTTGGTTTCCCAGGGTATCATGTACGTATTTACTCATTTCTTCAAACTTTTTGTTATACTTCTCATCCATTTCTATAAGGGCATTTTTTACATGTTGTTTAAGGGACTCTATTATCTTCATAAAGTCGATTTTTTCCACTTCTTCTGTGTTAGGTTGTTCAAATACTTCTGTTGTAAGATCATTGGGTTCTGATGTTTTCATGTTGTTTTTCGGATTATTGGGTGAGTTCTTGCCTTGGCGCCTGCCCATCTCCTCCTATTGATCCTATCCAATGGATCCTTTAGAAACCGGATCAGGTTTCCCTGCTGGCCAAGGGCTCCGCTTACAAAATGCCCTCACTCTCTTTTGTGGTTCCTGCTGCAGGCCAAGAACCCTCTCACCCCTCCGAAGGATCTTCAGGACAGGACCAGGCTCCCCTTGTGCCAGTGACCTGGCCAACCAAAGGCCTACCTCTTTGATTCAATTGTAGTAGGGCGATCTGCTCTCCTTATTGCACGCCTGTCCCAGCCACTTGGGTCTGGCCGCCGCTCAGCCGCCTCTGGCGCTGCAGCTGTGCTTCCGCCGCTGTGCTGCCGCCGCTGCGCTGCGTCTGGCGCTGCCGCTGCGCCTCTGTGCGTCTGGCGCCGCCGCCGCTGTGCCTCTCTAGATTATTTTTTTTCATAATGGATATACAGCAAGTAATAAAAGTCCCAAGCAGTCCTACAGTCATGATGCTTGCACTGTGGGGTTAGAAGACAGATTACCATAACAACTAAGTAAATACAACACAGTATTCAACATAAATATCAAGGGGGACTGGAAGTAGTAGAGGTGAGACTTAGGGAGACTTCTAGAGGAGTTGAAGACGTCAGGTGGCTCTTTGTGGTAATTAATATTGATTGCCAACTTCATGGGATCTAGAATCACATAGGAGGCATACTTCTGGGCACACCTTTGAAAGATTTTCTGTCTTGGTTTAACTGAGGCTAAAAATCTAAATGTGAGAAGACCCGTGTAGTCAGCTGGTGTGGTGGTTTAAATAGGAATGGCCCCCATAGACTCATGTGTTTGGTTGATGTATAGGGAGTGGCACTATTAGGAGGTATGGCCTTTTTGGAGGAAATGCGTCACTCGGAAGGCAGGCTTTGTGGTCTCCTATGCTCAAACTGAGCCTCTTGTGACTGTTCACATTCTGCTGCCTGTGAATTGAGAAGTAGAACTCTCAGCTCCTCTAGCACCATGTCTGCCTGCACACCACCATGCTCCTAGTCATGATGATAATGGACTAAACCTCTGAAACTGTAAGCCAGCCTCAATTAAGTATTTTCTTTTTAAGAGTTACTGTGGTCATGGCACAGACCACATCATAGAAATAGAAACCCTAACTAAGACAGAAGTGTTCCCAGACTGAACAAAATGTAGAAAGATTGCCAAGCACTGGTTTTCCCTCTCCTTGGGGTTCCTCATTCCGCATACAATGGGACCAATGTTTCATGCTCTCAAGCCAAGTAACTCATGTGATCTTCATAGAGGGCCACATTAGTTGTGTAGATAACGGGGACTGGACATCTGTGTTAGTTACTTCTTTTGTTTCAGTGACCATGAACCTGGTAAAAAGCAACTTGAGGTGGGAACAGTTCATTTTGGCACAGCGTTCTAAGGATTGCAGTCCATCATGAAGTGGGAGGACAGTGATGGAACTGGGAAGTGGCTGATCACATTGTGTCTGTAGTTGAGTATTCGTGAGAGAGAATAGTGGGGCTTAATTCATTTTCCTCTTTTCATTCAGTCCAGGACTCCAGCTCATGGAGTGGTGCCGCCAGCACTCAGGGTGGGGCCATCTTCACTTAAGCCTATCTAGAAATGCCTTCACATCCATGCTCAAAGATATGTCTCCTACATGATTCAAAATCTTTCCAATCTCACAGCCTTATAGCATTTTAGAGAAAGAATTATCAGGAGGAAGCTCCAAGCAGCAGCAGTCTAAAGCTCCAACCAAAGGGAAGAAGGTATTGGTCCCTGTGAGCCAGCAGGGCATGTGCAGACTATGAGAATAAGCAAAGAAGTCAGGTGCTGATGGGTCTGAGTTGCTGCAATGACTTTGGCTTTTCCCTTGTTAAGTGTGGTATAGCCTTTCTATTGGCATGAGAAGAGACTCTAGAGGGTGTAGCTGGAGGGAAGGGGGCAGGTGACCTGGTTACTGTTCTCGTGTCATCTGTCCCTTGTGCTTCCCTCTCAGGTGCTGCATATGCTTCCCCTGTATCCTATTATTTGTAGTCAAGGATGCCCTCCCCATTTCTAACTCACCCCTCCTCTCAAAACATCTTCACTTTGCAATACTGTTTAAAGACCTGCCACCCAATTACAGTTCTTTGACCATGTGCTAGTTTAAATGAGAACTTTCCCCACAGGCTCATATATTTATAACCATTTGCTTCCAATTTGGCATACTGTTTAGAAAGATTTAGGAGGCATGGCCTTGTTGGAGGAGGTGTCACTGGGGATGGGCTTTGAGGAGACAAAAGCCCACATCAGGCCCAATCTTGTTAGCTCCTGCCTGTACTTAGTGGATCGGATATGAGCTCTGGGCTACTGCTCAAGTGCCGTGCTTGCTACCTACCCTTCTTTCCTGTTCCCTGCCATGACGTCCATGTACTAACACCCTCTTAAACTGTAAGCAAACCAGTAAGCAGCAATCCACTATGACCTCTGCATCAGCTCCTGCCTCCAGGCTCCTGTACTGTTTGAATTCTTGCTGTGACTTTTCTCAATGGACTGTGACTCGGGATCCGCAAGCTAAATGAGCTCTGTCCTCCCAAAGTTGCTTTTGGTGATGGTGTTTCTTTACAGCAATAGTAACTGTAACTAAGACACTATCGTCATCACCTAGGAGGGACCTCAGATCTTCTCCATCAACAATTCAAGCTAGACTTTAGGAAATGGCAGCTAAGGGAGATGATGGATGTGCTCAATAGCTCTGTGTGTCTGTCTGTCTGTCTGTCTATCTATGAATCTGTCTAGCCCTGGACATCCTGGAGCACACTATGTGGACCAGGCTGGCCTCTTACTTTCCCCAAATCCCAACCTGCCTCTGTCTCCTGAGTGCTGCTGGGATTAAAGGTGTGCATCACCATACCCACTATACCACCTTGATTTCTTGATTTCATCACCTCACATTGTGTCACTGTGTATTTAATATATTATGTATTATTATATATTGTACCTGATATATATAATTAATGTGAGACCACAAGAAAATGTGGAAGCTGTGGAGCTAGAGAGATGATTCTAACTATTTTGAAAGTGTAATTAGAAGGATTAGTGTAATTAGAATAGTTAATTAAATGTAGACTATGGAAATGGCAGAAAGTGAATGATGTCTCCAAGGTTTGGGGGCCTTAGAAAATGGAAAGATGGAGTTGCCTTTGATATGGGAAGACTGCTAAGGGTATCCAGGTGAGGATTTAAAGACTTGTTCATAAACCCTCTATTCTGCAGTGAATATAACATCAACTTCCTCAAAGCTAGGCATTATGTCTATATAATAGCTTTCTAAAAACCATAAAATGGCTTTTCCATCAGATCAAATTTGAGAACGTATTGAGAAATATAGGAAGTTAGAACTGTAAATTTGTAGGTCGTTTTCTGTGATGTTGGCAGGTAATGGCAATATGCTCTCCATTCTTCTTCATGGCATCCTAATTTTTCATGCCTAAGATGCTCCTGGGTGATTGAGAATGTGTTTGCTTCCTTTCTAGCCATGCCTGGTGGCGGTAGCAAGGGGGATGTTGCAGAGCAATTTGTTATTAGAGCATAAAATGGTGGAAGTGTTTATTGTAACCTAAAACCTTACATCCATCCTAATCTAATTTTCTCTTGCCATGACTTAGGAATGATGTGGACATTCTTCATAG
Source organism: Microtus oregoni (assembly GCF_018167655.1). Classification (NCBI taxonomy): domain Eukaryota; kingdom Metazoa; phylum Chordata; class Mammalia; order Rodentia; family Cricetidae; genus Microtus; species Microtus oregoni. The sequence continues at coordinate 693,303 of NW_024544756.1, forward strand.
CTGACACTTTGCACCATCAGCTTTGAATCTTATTTATTTGCTTTTGCAATTCGCTGCCATTTCATTAGCTTCTTTCTTTTCATCTTCTCATTAGAGATACGGGCTATGATTTAAATGGTAGATAATAGAGTATGATAGTGTTGTGGGCACTGAGTTATCCAAGAGTACTTTCATATTTATAAAAGTTCTGACTAGAAGTACATGTTCAGTTACTTTGGCTATTGATGTGTAATAGTTTTTGTGATCATCTACAGGGTTATTTTGTGCCAACAGCAGAGAGAACAATTCTAAGTAGGCAGTGTTTCTCTTTTTTAATAATTTTATTATTCGCTATCAGTATCCCATTATACTTTCTTCCAGTCATTTTCTGCTATTATCACGGCCTCCCAGCAATACAAAAGTATTGGATATTAACAAATTATCCAAATGTGTGGTCTTTGAAAAGACCAAACTATTAGTGATTCAGAGTTCCAGGCTTCTAAACAATTTTCTGTAGTTTGCTTTGGGTCTATCAAGAGGTGAGTTCTTTGTTCTTCTTTTGTGTTTCCATACAATTATAAGTAATTCTATATGACAGATGATAATTTGACAGACATTAAGTTGCTATTTTATTCAGCTTGAACTGGTGTAATAGAGATCATAGACTGTGTGGCTTAAATGATATGTATTTCTCATATTTCTAGAGTCTGCTAGCCTGTAGGTCAGTGTGACAATATATTTAATTCATGGTGAGAACCATTGTCCCAGACCTCATACAGCCATCTCCTCATCCCCAACCCTATCACAGGTTCCCTGCCTCATGACTTATTAGTACTTTAACGTATGAACTTGGAGGGGGTGTTATTATTCAACCCATAACAATCACCTTTCAGTGATATTTGTTATATAACTTTCATTTAAATTTTTCCTTCGTGGCTATTTGCACTGGAACTACTCTCTTAGGATGAAATTAGAGTAGAAAAACCAAGGGTTTGTTATTGTTCTCTCATTTACCATGAGATGGAAGACTCAGAGGACAAGAAGTACAAGTGAGGGCCAGAAGATTGATACTGGGGCCTGGGATCTCTGAGCTGCCTGGGAGTTTGTGTAGATTCTCAATCTGTTTGAAATGGAGATCGAATAAGATTTGAGGGCTTCTATAAGCTACCTTTCTTGTTTCTGCAACAAATTCCCTGACCCTCCCCAAAACAAAAAGAAAACAAAATTAAAAAAGGCAAGATAAAAATCCCCACAATGAGGAAGCAAAAATCTAAGGGAGGGAAGTTTGCCACTGCAATCAATCATGGAGGGGAAGGGGTGAGTAGGTGGTCACACAGTACCTGCAATCAGGAAGCAGAGAGCTGACTGGAAGTGGGGTGGGGCCTGTCACCAGTGGCTCATTTCTTCCTGTAGGGCTCTGTCTCCAAAATATTTCATAGAGTTCTAAAATACCACCATCAGCTTTCTGGAGACCAAGTGTTCAAACCCCTGGTCCTATGGGAAGCTTTTCACACAGCATTGCTGGGTAACCATGATATGTTAATCTTCACTGTCAACTTGGCTGATCTAGAAATCACATAGAACACATACCTCTAGATGTATCTTCCCAGAGAGATTCTATCCAGGAGGGAAGAAGCGCCCTGAACTTAGCACCAGCACACTGACTGGATTCCAGAGTAAAGACAAGAAAAAGGGGAAACCTGGGTGAGCATTCATCTCTCTCTTTTTATGGACTGTGTTACAATGTGATCTTCCACCTCATGCCCCTCCAGTCATGACTTCCCTACCATGAGGGACTGTATCCCTTCAGACCCTGAGCCAGGAAAAACTGCTTCTTCCTCAAGCTGCTTTTCTCAAGTATGTTGCCATATCCATCAGAAAAGTAACTAGTTAAAAAACTATGATAGAGATCATAGGTAGCTGAAAGAATTTTAGCCTGAATTACAGGAAAAATGCAGGGTGTCTTCGGAAGATTGTAGTGGGGATCTTAAGAAGGCAGAGTTTGGCAGAATGAAATGTCAGCAGGAGGAAGATGCCATTTTCTATCTCGTTCACAGTCTTTCAGTCCAGTCCATCACTGGACACTTTCCAGATCTTTCTCATAAATGAATAATGCTGGAAATGTGAAGTAGTATGTGCTTATGTGTCAGTATGGAACATAGATTTCAACTCTCAGACAGACTATGCTGTTAGACTTTCCTAAATGGTAGTATCTTCAACTGTAATTTACACTAATACACATTTGGTGAAGATCACATTGGGTAAAACTTGGTGTAAGTGTGAATTAAAGCAGCTTGAATTTGCATACAATGCAAAGTTCTTGCACCAGATGATCAAAACACTCACTGCATTGTGCAATACTAATACAGTACAAAGAAATCCATTCTCAGCTCTTCCATCTTCTTTTCTAATTTAAAACAAAATAACAAATCCGTTTCTCTCAGATTTCGTCTTTTAAATTTCATGCTTTCTTGCTTGCAGTCAAAATATTTTTCAATGAAAAAATGTTAAAGTCATCGAGTTGATTAGTAACGTAACACTTGAATTATAGGTGTAAATTTAGATTCTGTGTTCTCCGGTCCACATCCCGTAAAACTTTGTAACTTTTTAGCTAAAAATAATTTCATTGCCTCCTCTCCCTCCTCCTACCCGCTCCCTCTCTTCTTTAGTGACTATTATTTAAAAGCCTGTACTGCTGCATTTTAACAAAGTTCTATGTCTGATTTTTGAGGATATTATGTGAAACATCAGGATTATTGGCAAGACTGTCAATTTACTATGAAAGACCTGCTGCTTATATCTTTTACTTTCAAACAGACAGTACAAATGTTTAAAACATTTAAAGCAGTTCTGTCTTTACTTTTTTTTCCCTCTCTCTCTCTGGATATACATGTGTACAGACAAACATGTGTACAAGGGAACTCAGCCATCTTCCTCTATTCATCTCTATCTTATTATTTTTTTGAGACCAGGTCTCTCCCTGAACCCAGAGCTATGTAGTTTACATATACTGGCAGGCTAGCAAGCTTCAGGGATCTACTTTTGTCCACCTCCCCAGTTGTTGTGGTTACATGATTGAATCACTGCACTCAGATATTATATGGAAGTTGAAGAATCTGAACTCTAACAAATAATCTAGTTTCCTGTCTTTCACCCCTTTCAGGAAGCAAGCTGGAATTGATTGTGCATCAGCCTGGACCTCAGAGCTCCATGGGAGGCTAACGCTCATTAGCTACCTTTTAGGATCAACAGTGACCATACAAGGACAAAATTATTACGGATTACTGGATAGTTTTTCTCTCTTTAATGTTGGGACTAGGAAGTGTTGACACCACTTTAAATTTATATTTTCTTTAATATATATATTATATAAAATATACATATGTAATTTTGAGACACAGTCTAGCTGACCTAGAACTTCTCACACGGGCCAGGTTGGCCTTGAATTCACAAAGATCTACCCATCTTTGCTTCCGGAGTGCTGGCACAAAGGTGTGTGTCACCATGCCTGGCTAGGCTTCCTTTATAATGGGGCAACAGCATTATTGTTTTGTAGAAAGTAAATCGAGTGTTGGTGAAAATGGCAATCACTCCTCAAATAGCAAGGCTATGTTTTTGTATGACTTTCTGTAGTGGACTTGGCTGCTTGAATCAAGGGCAACACTTCTGTTTTTCTCTTGTCACCAGAGAAAGCTCAATTTTATGTAGGCAGTAATGTGTGCATCCCCAGGAAATGAGTCGAAATCAATGTTCTAAATTGATACTTTAAGGCAATGTGTGACAATTCCATTTTCCTTTGAGAGATGCTTCCTTTTTCAGCCCTTCATACAAAGTAGGTAGTCACGTGACTCTTGGCCAATGAAATTTAAGGGTAGGACTTTGGCAGGAAAGCCTGTAAAAGAGACCTTTTTTTTTCTTTTGTGTTTCCTTAGGAATCCAAGTCTCTGCCACGTTTTCATTTGTTCAGATTATGTAAGTCAATCATCTAGTTCAAGTTTTCAGATTTGTATGATGTATCAATTCTTCTGATACTAATGGTTCTAAACCTTCCTAATGCTGCAACCCTTTAATACAGTCCCTCATGTTGTGGTGACCTCCAACCATAGAATTATTTTTGATGCTATTTCATAACTGTGATTTTGCTACAGTTATGTATTATAACATAAATATTTTTGGAGATAGTGGTTTGTCAAAGAAATCCTGATCCACAGGTTGAGATCCAGTGCGCTTATGATTTCAGTTACTGTAATTTTCAATATCAAAATTTTCATGTTTTCATTTTTAGTATAGTTTCTGTTGCTATACTCATAGTCTCCTTTCAATCACGGTCATAATAGCTTTCTTTCAGTCTCAGAGAAACACAGTTTCCTTTCATTTTCACTGACTGGTTATTTCTTTTTCTGTGCATGAGTGTTTTGCTTGTATGCATGTCTGTGTTACACCCACATGTCTGGTGCCTGGGGAGACCACAAAGTGTGTTGGATCTCCTGGAACTGAAGTTACAAACACTATGTGGGTGCTGGGACTTGAATAGAGGTCCTGAGGAAGTGTAGGCACTGCTCTTGACCACTCATCTCTCCTGTCTCTCCTTAAGTTTTTATATGCATTTATAATAACTGCCCTGAAGACTGCTGAATCTACATACTAGGTTTGTTCAGGGCCAATAATTTGGCTCTTTTAAAACTCCTTTTGTTGACAATGAATTATACTTTCCTGCTATTTTGTATCATTTTGTCATTGAACTCTAGTTTGAAAGTTGAATATTTCCATTTTTGGTCTTCTTTGTTCAGCTTGCTGTAAGAAAGCCCAATAGACTCCATAAGTTATATATAATAAAATTTATTTCTGACACTTCTGGAGGGTGGAGATCCATGCTTGATGGGAGTGCTAACACAGCTGAGCTCTGGTGAGGCCTTAGAGACTGACAACGTTCCAGTCTTTACATGGGAGTGAAAGAGTGATTCCACAGAAGAGCTTTTTGGAGCCCGTTTAATAAGGGCTTTGATCTCTTCATGAGGACTTTAGGCCCATGTTATAATTATTTGCTGAAGGCCCAATCTCCTTCCCAAAAATGATCATGTTGGCAGTTTGGATTTGATTGTTGTTTTTGATGTTTTTTTTTTCTCGTTTTGTTTGCTTACTTGTTCTCCATCAGTCTGGGATCATTTCTACTTTTGCCTCAGTCCCCAGGTTGGGGACTGGGATGGCTCTACTGTCTCATTTTTGTTTATCTTTTTGTTGAGTTCTTAACTTGGGTTCCTGGGGTTCCTGTGACTTAACCTTTGACATCCAGCCATTCAGTAAGGATTCTTCCCTCTGTTGATAGATTTGAGTGTGAGCGTAGAATCATTTTCCACGACTGAGCACTTGTCATTTTCTAATTGGTTCATGTACACACAGGGTTTCCTTGCATTTGCAATACGTCTCTCAGTTACACAAATCTTTATTGATAGCTTGGGCTCTCTCCAGTTTGCCTGTACACATCATCCTTATTAGCCAGGGGACTATGTAGAGCCCCTCTCTGGATTTCCAATTTCCAGATCTACCTGTTACATTTACAGCTTTCCAGCTGGTATACAAATAAAATCCCAATGCAAATACTGAGCTGTTGAGAGTCCCTTTTTGTTTTCTGTAGAATCTGTTATTTTTACTGGCAGCCCAAACTATGAGAGAGAGAGAGAGAGAGAGAGAGAGAGAGAGAGTCACACAGAGTCCTTTTGCCTCTGCGCCCAGTCAGTATAGCTCCATCTAGTGGTAAATCTGATTTTACACTGTTTGCTCTCTAGAATATTCCACGGTACCACTTTCCTGATAATCTGGGAGGGTGGATGGGGCAGTGTGTGTGTGTGTGTGTGTGTGTGTGTGTGTGTGTGTGTGTGTGAGAGAGAGAGAGAGAGAGAGAGAGAGAGAGAGAGAGAGAGAGAGAGAGAGAGAATAAGGCCTAAGATGTCACTATTTTACATCAGGTTTATCAGTTCTTCATGAATATCTAAACTTATCTATCTCTGCTTTGTTTTGAGAGCCTTGAATTATCGGTAATTTAGTTCAGTTTTATAATTGTTTGGGAAAGAGACTTCTTTACACGGTTATTATTGAAAGTCTTTCTTTTACAGTCCTTTTTTTGTACTATTAAATACTTCATCACTAGAATAATTATACTTGGTTATGACACACAGTTCTGTTATAGACTGTCATATTTAATTACATGAATTATTTTTATTTTATTTGTATTTTGGGGCAAGGTCTCAAGTAGTCCAGGCTAGGAGGGAACTCACTATGTGTCCATGCTGCCCAGGAATACCTGCTCCCATTTCTACCTCCTAAGTAGTATAATTTACAGATCTATACCACCATACCCAGCATTATTGCTTCATTTATTGATTGATTGATTTCTCTATTGAAAATGTCTTCCTATGTAGTCTTAGCTGGCCTTGGCTTCCCTGGGTAGACCAGGCAACCTAAATTTGTAGCAGTTTTTCTACCTATGACACCCCAGTAGTTGAATGACAGTCATGTGCCACCATAGCCAACGTATTTCCCTAGTTTCTTTGATGACATTTTATCAAGTATATACCTGTATGTGTCCACAAGTGATACTGGATTCTGGTTTTATTTTCACATCTTTGTTTCAGTATCTGAATAATGCTAATTTCATAAAATCCATTGGATATCATCCTCTTCAATTTTCTGGAAAACATTGTATATAATTGGTCTTATTACTTTATTGCCAGAATCTCCCATTGTCAATTCTACTTAAGAGTCCTGACATCTTATTTTGGGATAATTGCTGTTAGTGTAGTCGAGAGGTCAGCAAGCATTTTTTTTTTTTTTTGGTATAGGGATAAATACTAAGGTAGAATGTGCAGTCTGCATTCCATCTAGTTGACTTTGCTATTGTATTGAAAAAGCAACCACAGACATTATGTGACCCGATATATACAGCTCTGTTTCAATAAAGCTTTATTCATAAAAACAGGTGGTAGTTTTAATTTGGCCTGTGGGTTGTAACTTTAAGAAAAGTGATTTTGGAGGTGGGGAGATGGCTCAGTGGTTAAGGAGGATCTGGTGCCCTCTTTGGGCCTCTGTGCACACAAGACCCACAAATGGCACACAGACATGCATAGAGGCAAAACACCCATACACATAAAAATAGTCAAAAATATAAAATATTATTTTATTTAATTTTCCTTTTTCTTTGAAGTTTTAGTGATATTGCGTTGTTCTCCCAGCCTTATATATAGCTCAGTATTAGGATGTGACCCTTGGAAACAGCAACTCATGCTTTTATCCTCCTTAGTGATCAAAGTAGAAATCATTTACTGGAAACATATTTCCCTCCCTGGCTTCCATCTAAATGATCGACACAATGAACAGACAGTTTTAGCGGGCGAGTGCTTTCATAAGTTCGCTAGCAAATGGTTTGTTGGGATAATAAACACATAAAAGAAACATAAAGGCTCAAATCTCTCCCAGGACAAAAATGCCACTGACAGATGAGTCTGCTGGCCTCAAAAACTACTGAACTTCTCTGAGCCCATGGGGGGAAAATCCTATATGCGCATGGTGAGAGAACGCGATTTGGAACTTTGCCTGTGGGTGACCTTTTTGTCAAAACAGACAACATTTAAAAGCCCCATCAATATGTCCAACTTTAAAAAATATGCAGAAGCACTTTGCTGTCTGACCACAATTGTAGGACATGAGAACTAATGGCTGCTTTCTTGATATTTATAGAAGAGTAAATGGGATTATTGGAGGGGAGTAGGGCAGTAACTTTTTCCAGTGGAAAAATGAGGAACCGAATGTATAGATTGACAGTTCTTCACCAGGGCATAACACTGAGGGTTGTACTTTTATTACCTTGTTTTATTTCTTTTAATCCCGAGAGTAATGATGATACTTCCTGGTGTCGACACTAAGAAAGTATAACAAAACAGGACGTGATCATGAACTCCCCTAACCTTGGCACTGGCAGCAAAAACCTTGTTGCAGAAGCTTGAGGACATATAGTAAACAAAGGCAGAAGGAGAACACTGGTCCGTAAAGCTGTTCACTGGCCTTCACCTGTGCACTGTGACATGTATGTGTCAACACATCATACATGCATGCATACACACACCTACACATGTATGCACACAATAAAACTATAGCTAAAAGTTATCAGTTTTTTAAAAATCTTTTTATTTTTAGTTTTTTGAGTCCAGGTTTCTCTGTAGCTTTGGAGCCTGTCCTGAACTAGCTCTGTAGACCAGGCTGTCCCCAAACTCACAGAGATCCGCCTGCCTCTGCCTCCTGAGTTCTGGGATAAAAGGCATGCACCACCACCACCCGGCTAAAAAATCATCAGTTTTTAATTGACATTTTTTTTCTCATACTATATATTTTGATTACAATTTCTCCTCCCCCAGCACCCGCAGATCCTCCCCACCCACACAACATCAAACTACCAATGTTTTTTCTTTTGGCTTTGGCAAGAAAAAAAAAACAGACAGAAAAAGAAGAAACACAGAGAACAACAAAACACATAGAAACATAAAATCATAAACCATAATACACAAGCAAAGACCAGTAAGATAACAAATGTCTAAGCAAAGCAAAAATGAGACAAAAAGACTATACAAATACCATTGAGTTCATTTTGTGTTGGACATTAACTGCTGGGCATGGGGCCTACTCTTAAGTGTTGACCAATTCTTTACGTATTTATCAGCCATTTGTGTTTCTTTTGAGAACTCTCTGTTTAGTTAAGTACCCCATCTTTAATTGGGCTATTTGTTTCTTGATGTCCAGGAATTTTAGAGTTATTTATATATTGTGGATATTAGCACTTTACCAGATATATAGTTGATAAAAATGTTTTTCCATCCTGCAGGCTGCCAATCTGTTCGATTGATGAAAAGCCTTGCAGACGCTTCTCTGTTCCAGGGGGTCCCATTTATTAATTGCTATTCTTAGTGCCTGTGCTAATGATGTTCTGTTCAGAAAGTCTTTTCTTATACCCACAAGTTCATGCTTTTCTAGTCTATCAGGTTCTGTTTATCAGGCTTTATGTTAAGGTCTCTGATCCACTTGGACTTGAGTGTTGTGCAGGATGATAAGTATGGATCTGTTTGTATTCTTCCAGATGTAGCCACCCAGTTTAACTAGCACCATTTGATGAAGATGCTGCCTCCCCCAACAGTGTATATTTTTGTCTTTTGTTTTTAAAACTCAGATGTCTATAGGTATGTAGACTTATATCTGGGTCTTCATTTTGATGACACTGAGAAATGTGTCTGTTTTATGCCAGTAACATGCTGTTTTTATTACTATATCTATGTAGTATAATTTGAGATCAGGGATAGTGATACCTTTAGCAGTTCTTTTATTGTTCAGGATTGTTTTAGTTATTATGTGCGCATGTGTGAGTGTGTGTGAGTGTGTGTGAGTGTGTGTGTGTGTGTGTGTGTGTGTGTGTGTGTGTGAGAGAGAGAGAGAGAGAGAGAGAGAGAGAGAGAGAGAGAGAGAGAGAGAGAGAGAGAGAGTCTCACCTTTCTTGTTAGGCATGGCTTCTTCAGAAAGCAGTGTGTATGTGTGTGTGTGTGTGTGTATGTGTGTGTGTGTATGTGTGTGTGTATGTGTATGTGTGTGTGTATGTGTGTGTGTATGTGTGTGTGTGTTTGTGTGTATGTGTGTGTGTTTCCATATAAACTTGAAAATTGTCCCATCAATTTCTGTGGGGAATTGTGCTTGAATTTTGATGGGGATTGACTTGAATCTATAAATTTCTTTTGGTAGGATAGGCATTTTCACTATATTAATCCTACCCCTCCATGCACATGGAAGATCTTTCCATATTCTGATGTCTTTTTCAATTGTCTATTTCATTATTTTAAAGTTTTTATTATACAAATCTTTCATTTGCTTTTTAGAATTATCCAAAGATATTTCTTCTTTTTTTGAGGCTATTGTGAAAAGTTGTGCTTCAGTGATTTCCTTCGTTGTCCATTTTTCATTTGTAATATCTGAAAGCTACTGATTTTTGTGTATTAATTTTGTATCCAGCTACTTTGCTGGAAGTGTTAATCAGCTGTAGTAGTTCCCTGGTGGAATTTTTAGGGTCAATTATGTATACTATAATAACATCTGCACTTAAAGATACTTTGACTTCTTCCTTTACAATTCATTTTTCTGCTCTCATTCAGTTGTCTTATTGCTCTAGGTCAGACTTCAAGTACTATATTGAATAGGTATGAAGAGAGTAGAAACTTTGTCCTCTTCCTGATTTTAGTGGGATTGCTTTGTGGTTTTTCTCCATTTAGGTTGATGTGGACTGTGGGCTTTCTACAAGTTGCCTTTATGATGTTGAGGTATGTCTCTCTAGGATTATTTTGAAAGCTTAATCAGAGTGTGGTTGCAGACTGCTTTAACCCCAGCACTGGGGCAGCAGAGGCAGGCTCCTTGTGCTGGAGTTCTACATAGTGAGTTTCAGAGCACCCGTAGCTGGACAGCCAGACCATGCCAGATAAAAATTTTTAAAAAAATCTTACAGAAACACAAAGAATAGGAATTGGAGAGATGGCCCAATAGTTAAGAGCACTGACTGCTCTTAAAGGGAACCTGGTTCAATTCTCAGCACCCACAAGGTAGCTGCCTGCAACTCCTCATCCAAGGGATCCAATACCCGTTCTTTGCTTCTGCGGATGCTGCACACACAGGCTACACAGGCATGTAGGCAGGCAAAACACCAATACACATAAAACCAGTGAAAATAAATCTTTAAAATCAAACAAATAACTTCAATGGAAGAATTGATGAAGAAAGTGTGGAATATATACACATTAGAGTACTACTCAGCAGTAAAAACCAACGACTTCTCGATTTTGCATGCAAATGGATGGAAATAGAAAACACTGTCCTGAGTGAGGTGTCCCAGACCCAAAAAGATGAACATGGGATGTACTCACTCATAATTGGTTTCTAGCCATAAATAAACGACATTGAATCTATAACTTGTGATCTTAAAGAAGCTAAATAAGAAGGTGAATCCAAAGAAAAACATATAGTTATCCTCCTGGATAGGGGAAGTAGACAAGATTGCCGATCAAAAATTTGGATCTTGGGGGTGGGGTGGGATAGGGGTAAGGGAAGTTGGGGAGAGAAATGTGAGAAGGGGAGGATGGGGGAACTTGGGGAATTGGGATGGTTGGGATAAAGGAGGGATGGATATGGGAGCAGGGAAGCATATATCTTAATTAAGGGGTTCAGCTTAGGGTGGGCAAGAGACCTGAACCTAGAGGGGCTCCCAGGTGCCCAGGGGGATGTCCTCAGTTAGTGCCTTGGGCAGCTGAGGATAAGGAACCTGAAATGGCCCTATCCTATAACCACACCAATGAATATCTTGCATATCACCATAGAACCTTCATCGGGCGATGGATGGAGATAGAGACAGAGACCCATATTGGAGCACCGAAATAAGCTCCCAAGGTCTCAATGGGGAGCAGAAGGAGGGAGAACATGAGCAAGAAGTCGGGACCGTGAGGGGTGCACTCACCCACTGAGACAGAGGGACTGATCTATTGGGAGCTCACCAAGGCCAGATGGACTGTGACTGAAAAAGCATGGGATAAAACCGGACTCTCTGAACAATGAGGACTGATGAGAAGCCAAAGACAATGACACTGGGATTTGATCCTACTTCATGTTCTGGCTTTGTGGGAGCCTAGCCAGTTTGGATGCTCACCTTCCTAGACCTAGATGGAGAGGGGAGGACCTTGGACTTTCCACCTGACTGCTCTTCGGTCTGGAGAGGGAGGGGGAAAGGAGTGGGGGGAGGGGGAGTGGAGTGGGAGGAAGGGGAGAGAAATGGGAGGATGGGAGGAGGCGGAAATTTTTTTTCCAAGAAAAAATAAATAAATGAATAAAAAAAATCAAACAAGAAATAAGGAACAGAGGGACAAGAAGAGAGAAGAGAAGGAATGGGAAAGTACAGAAGGAAGGATTGAAGAAGACAGAAGAAAGGAAACAAGTAAAGTGACTTAAACAAGATTTCCTGATTCGTGTGTGTGTGTGTGTGTGTGTGTGTGTGTGTCTGTGTGAATATACACATGCACGTGTGTAGGTGGGTGTGATGACTGTCCCCCTCTCACTCCCTACCTAGTCCTTTGAGGCAAGGTTTGTCCCTCAGCTTGGAGGTCACAGTTGCTTTTGTTTTCCTTTTGTTTTTTGCTTTAAGATATGTTACAATCCTGTAATCCCAGGGATCCTTTTGTCTTTGCCCCAGTCTGAGCTAGGGCTTCAGTCATTCATGGGGCACCCAACTTGTTCTCTGAGTACAGGACTGGCAACTTCAGTCTCAAGATTTCACAGCAGGTGGTTTTAACCTTGGAACCCTTTCTCCAGCTCCACCCAGAAAAGAGGTTTTAAAGGATTTTGCAGCTTCCAAGTAGCCTGGTTGATGTTCCCATGCCTATCTTTCTTCAAAGCCAACATTTTTTTTGATATTCTGTACTCTGCTTTAGTGCATGGTTGTGTTTCATGCACTCACAGATTTATGGGAGAACTGAGTAATATCTCGACCTCAAAATCGTTAAAAGCCCAGTGCAACTGCTTTTCAGTGTGCTAGGTGATCCATTCCCAGCACTGCAGACATACCTTCTGGGTTTGGTACCTAGCCCTACACAGGAGAGCTAGTCTGGACCTAGAGGTCTCCATGCTGGCATGCAATGTATCACCTACAAGGTTGCCCATTACAAACCAATGTTTGACCTTTTGCCTCAGATTTTGTGCAGCAGAGCCCTATTACTAGTATTTAGATCTGAAACCCTGTCTCTTCTAATACAATAATCTGATGGACAGGGAGTGTTTTGGGTCTCTGATCCCACTAGGTCTGGTCTCAATATCACCACTGAGTGATAGAATAATCACTTGCTACCTTGAAGAAGTATAAGCTATTTGGCACCACCTTCAGATCTCTTCTAGACAGATGGCCTTATATGAAAATATAGTTGACATCAGCATCTTTGTTCAGTTTTTCCTCTAGAATTCAAAATTGAAATATCATTGTCTTTTTGGACAGTAGCAATGAAATTCTACATTTATAGAATCTGAGCACTTACTTTAGATTGAAGCTGGGCTGAGTGTGTAGCTTGGTAGTGGAGTACTTGCTTAGCAGGTGTGAGGCTTTGGGCTTCATTTCTTCCATCTACAAAAATAAAACAAGGCAAACGATGGCTTTTTCTTGAAACTGTGAGGCCAGGAGAGGGGATGACATAGTGAAGAAGCAGGGCGTGTTTAGGAATGGATTTTGTCCCTTACCAAGTTTCCCATTTCAGGGACAGACCCAGAAAGCTAACGCAAAATTCATGGTTTTAGATCTGATGTAAATCAATTAAATTAGATTTGCAGTAGTCTCTAACAAAGCTAGACAGTGAAGATTACCGATATGCCCTGGAATTGTTGTTCAGTGAGAATTCTGTTACTTGAAGACTATGCATGGTCTAAAGCTTACAAGCCTGCAACCCACAATATCTCTTGAGTGAATTAATTCCAGATGAGTAGAAGCATGATGGATGGCAGAAATAAATTTGTTCTTCTTGTGCAAAGACTCAATGGAAAACACATGGCATGTTGCATCCATCTTGTTAGTATTTTCACAGTGTCCTTCAATAATGATGTCATTTGAACGGTTACAAGAAATGGAAAAGCACTGGAGTGTTCTGAGTGCTAATAGAATACTTCCTACATGGGTTGAAAATTCAAATGCCAACTGGGCTCTAGGCTAGCAAACTAACTAGAAAGAAATAGAAATAGATATAAGATATGAAGGAAGGGCTGGGAAACCTTGCTTTACAAACTGTAGGAAAACCTGATTTTTTATCCCCACAACATGTAAAAATGCTAGGCATGGTGATCCACATTTGTTATTCCAGGACTGGGGACTTGTAGACAGACTCCTTAGGGCTGGTTGTATAGCCAGCATGTGCTGCTTGGCAAACCGAAGGTCCCCGAAACAGATCCTGCTTTCAAAAAAGTAAGTGGTATCAGAGAAATGACACCCAAGATTGACCTCTGGTATTCCCATGCATGAGGAGATGCAATTACATTTCCTTATTACTACAAAATGTGAAGAGAGATGGACCTTGTGAAAATTCTTGGCATGAGAGAGTCTTGTTGGAAACTCTTGAAACACACATTTTATCAGGTTTATTTTTTTCCAGTGCTGAGGATTGAATCCAGGGCCTTTTGAATGCTAAGCAAGCACTCTACCATCGAATTATACCCCAGCCTTACACCTAGATCTTAAATAAAACACTGTTCAGAAAGACAAAAATTTTCAAAGACCACTAAAAGCTTAGAGCATCCTTTTCCAGGCTTGTGTTATTTAGCTTTACAGCTACAAACCTTTGAATTATTTCATAACTCTTCATTGCTTTTTTTTTTTAAATGCTGCTTTGTTCCCAGGCTCATTTTCCCCTGGAGAAAGAAAACAAACAAACAGCCTTTTAAACTTTAGCAGCTGTGGCTAAACATATGGGAAAATTATTTCTATGGCCATTGCTATTCTCTGTGTACTGTCCTGGGTAGGAGGAAAAGAAACATTTTTTATGTATATGTTAAATAACATGCTGTAGACACAACATATGTTGTCTCTGTCACTTAGATGTTTTTGCATTGAGTTTTGACTACTGTTCAGAAATTTAAATTAATTTAACTTTTGATATAGATATCTGCCAAAGTTTCTAGGGATAAATCTCCATAGGAAGTATACTTTTTAGAGTTTAAAGAAAAAAATCTTTCTAGTACCATAAAATGAAGCAAAGAACTTTGCAACTGTACTTCCCTTGACTACGTTGATGTTTATTTCATATTCCCTGGCTTAATATGCTGACCTTCGAATGGTTATTGGATGTTGATGTTGTGAAGATAAATAATAATCATTAATAAGTGAAATTATATTTCAGAATGTCCTGGTGAGGTGTCTTTGTAACAGAAAGAAAACAAATTTAAAAAAATGAATGTGTTTATTAATACCGTGTATTTTAATCATATTTTTTTTCTTTCTCCTGAGTCCTCTCTGACCTTTTCCTACCTTCCTAATGAATAAGTATTTTATTCTGAGAAGCACTTTCAAGTAGAGTGCTTAAACCAAATTTCTTATAAGGATGGTTCATCATGTGCTTCAAGGTGGCAAGTCAGCAAAATAATATTGCCCCTCAGTTACAGTGGTAGGAAAGTATATAAAACTGCTAATTTAATTGAACAAGCATGTAAGCTGGGACCCGGAGATAACTGCAAGGAAGTCCTTGTCCATCATCAGGGAGGCATATTGCATGGAAATACATTATCAAATGTGATGATCAATAGCCACACATGGTTAGATAAAAAAATTAATTAGTTGGTTACATTAAAAATGAAGAGAGGAGAGAGAGTAAACTATAATCAGAATGTAAAATAAATAAATACATTTAATTAATAACAATAAAAAATACCCAAAAAATGGAAAAGGAAGAGTGAAAAAGAATGCCCAGCACATAGGAAAGATCTAATAGGTACAGTAGAATTGTTTTTCAGTAGAAGATCGATAAAACATTCTGAACACTCAGACTAACTCTGACCCAATGAAGTAAACTAAGATTCATAGAAATGGTGATATGTACGGTGTGTACGGTGTGCATAGAGTGATGAATGTTGATAAATAAAAAAGGAATATTGATGCAGGAGAGAGTGCATCCCAGATATGTAGTGAGACCTATGAAAAAGCATAGAGATGTGAAATTATGGGACACATCTGGGAAATGTCAAATATCCTAATTTATCTGTGTTAAGGGAAGTTGTAGGACAGGAGGTTAAAAAGGAAGGTGAAGAAAAAGCTTGTGGTATCTTACACACCAGCCTAAGGAGGACAGCTTTGGTTTTTATAAAAACACAAAGACCTAGTTAAAGCTTCAGACATTGCACTGTGGGAGTTTAGGAAAGAGAATCATGGTAGTATTGTGGAAAATGTATTAAATGAATGTTTAGCAATCAGAAAAAAGGAGAGAGAAGAAAGGAGTAGTGATAATATGTGAAGATGCATGAATTACATATGAGGAGGTAGGAAGAAGAGTTTTTAAAATAACTCCTTGGACTTCTGTCTTATGTGAAAACTTCAGGAGAAAGCTCCTTGACCTCACTACATAATGCCAGCAACTCCTTGATTTGTGTCTTGCCCTGTAGCTCTATATGGCAATGACCACCAACCCTTATGCTAATGTGAGTCTCTATGCAGTTGGTTGTAGGTTCTATGAGGAGAGGATATGGCAGTCTTGATACGATGAAGAACAGATTACTAGGCCATGGCGACACTGACATGTGACGTCTTATAGAAACTTTCACAGTCTTTTCTCTTTTAAAAGTATTTATTTATTAATTTTTAAATTTATGTATATGTATGTGTGCCCATATGAATTTTTGTGTATCACATATAGCCATGTAGGTGCTGACAACAAAACCCAGGTCCTCTGAAAGAACAGTAAGTGCTCGTATCCACTGAGTTATCAACCTCTCCAACTCCTCTTTCTCCCTTACTCCTTCCACATCCCTTCTCTTTCTCTCACTTGTTTCTTTCTGATGATTAAATTCATCAGTAGCCAATAGTTCAACAGAGAGGAATAGAGATTCGTGAGTGAACTCTTCCTCCTTTATGACTGTTGATAGTCATGTGCAAGCAACTGTAGCTTCTGTGAATTCATGGTTGCAGTGTTTGTGTCATGACTAGTAGATAGAATTTCATAGCCTTTCTCACTAACTCTGGCTCTTACACTCTTTCTGTCTCTTCCTTAATGTTCTCAAAACCTTGGCAATTGACAGCAATAGTATATGTCCTTATTAGGGTTGAACACTCAATCCCTTAGTCACAGCACTTTGAGCAGCCATGGGTCTCTGTATTCTGTAACTGAAGATCACTGGTTCATTTCCTGGCAACCCAGACCCAAATAATCACACAAAGCTATATTAATTGCAATACTGTTTGGCCAATAGCTTAGGCGTATTCCTGACTAACAGTTGTATCTTAAATTAACCCATTTCTATTAATCTGCATATCACCATGAGGCTGTGGCTTACCTGAGTCTCTCTCCTTTGGCAGCTACATGGTGTCTCTTTGACTCCACCTACTTTTTCTCTATATCTCTGTTGGTATTTCCCACCAGGATTTACTCTGCTAAGTCTTTGGCTGAAACAGCTTTATTCATTAGCCAATAAAAGCAACACATATAACAAGGACATCCAAAATCATCTCCCCATTTCTTTCTAATTAAAAGGAAGGTTTTAACTGTAACATAGTAAAATCACTTATAACAAAACAGTTATCAAGCAAGAATTACAGTTGCACTATTTAAACCATGTCTATCTGACGAAATTAAAGAAAACACTCTATGATTTATTCTATCTTTGTAAGTCTAAAGATTTATATTGAGAAAAGTTTAAGTTCTTAAAACCTTTTAAATGCCATATTCTGTAAGTCTTTGAAGTGTTGAAAATTATATATCTAACTGTATCTCTGTATGTCTAGAAAACCTAACATGACTGTAAGTTTGACTATTGTAAATGACTATTAATTCATATTTCTAAATTATATATTGCATATTTAAATGAGCTATATAAATACAATACCTTAAACAAGAGTAGAAATATGCTTATAAAAATTGACCTTATTTCACACTAGTGCATTAAAAGAACATTTGAGAACTTTAGAACAAAAATAAGCAAACTCACCCAAGAGAACTAGATGGCAGGAAATAATTAAAGTGAGAGCTGAAATCAACAAAATAGAAACAAAGAAAACAATATAAAGAATCAATGAGACAAAGAGTTGGCTCTTCCAGGAAATCAACAAAATTGACAAAACTTTATCCAAACTAATCAAAAGGCAGAGAGAGGATATCCAAATTAACAAAATCTGAAATGAAAAGGGGAACATAACAGCAGACGTGGAGGAAATACAGAGAATCATCAAGTCATATTTCAAAAACCTGTACTCCACAAAATTGGAAAACATAAAGGAAATGGACAACTTTCTGGATAAATATCACTTACCAAAATTAAATCAAGACCAGATAAGCAAATTAAACAGACCTATAACTTTTGAAGAAATAGAAACAGACATGAAAAGTCTCTAAACCAAAAAATAGCCCAGGACCAGATGGTTTCAGCTCAGAATTCTATAAGACTTTCAAAGAAGAACTAATACCAATACTCCAAATTATTCCACACAATAAAAAGAGAAGGAACAATGCCAAACTCTTTTTATGAGGCTATAATTACCCTGATACCCAAACAACAGAAAGATAGTACTAAGAAAGAGAATTACAGACCAATCTCACTCATGAGCATTGATTCAAAAATGCTAAATAAAATACTAGCAAATCGAATCCAAGAACACATCAGAACCATCATCTACCATGATCAAGTCGACTTCATCCCAGAGACACAGGGATGGTTCAACATATGAAAATCTGTCAACATAATCCACCATATACACAAGCTGAAAAATAAAAACTACATGATCATCTCATTATATGCTGAAAAAGCTTTTGACAAAATACAACATTCCTTCATGATAAAAGTTTTGGAGAGGGAGAACATGAGCAAAGAAGTCGGGACCACGAGGCGTGCACCCACCCACTGAGACAGTGGAGCTGATCTACGGGGAGCTCACCAAGGCCAGCTGGACTGTGACCGAAAAAGCATGGGATAAAACCGGACTCTCTGAACATGGTGGACAATGAGGGCTGATGAGACACCAAGGACAATGGCACGGGGTTTTGATCCTACTTAATGTGCTGGCTTTGTGGGAGCCTAGCCAGTTTGGATGTTCACCTTCCTAGATATGGACGGAGGGGGGAGGACCTAGGACTTACCACAGGGCAGGGAACCCTGACTGCTCTGTGGACTGGAGAGGGAGAGGGAAAGGAGTGGGGGGAGGGGGAGAAGGGTGGGAGGAGGGGGCGTAGGGGGGGAGGAGGGGGAGGGAAATGGGAGGCTGGGAGGAGGTGGAAACTTGTTTTTTTTTTTTCCCCTTTTCTCAATAAAAAAAAAATAACAAAAAAAAAGTTTTGGAGAGAGCAGTGATACAAGGAACATACCTAACATAATAAAGGCAATATACATCAAGCTAACAGCAAACATCAAACTAAATGGAGAGAAACTCCCAGCAATTCCAATGAAGTCAGGAACAAGACAAGGTTGTCCACTCTCTCCATATTTATTCAATATAGTTCTTGAGGTCCTAGCTAGAACAATAAGACACCAAAAGTAGATCAAGGGGATAAAAATTGGAAAAGAAGAAATCAAACTCACTATTTGCTGATGATATGATAGTTTACATAAGCAATCCCAAAAATTCTACCAAGGAACTTCTGCAACTCATAAACACTTTTAGTAATGTAGTAGGATACAAGATTAACTAAAAAAAATCAGTAGCCCTCTTGTACACAGATGATAAAAGAGCAGGGGAAGAAATCAGAGAATCAGCACCCTTCACAATAGCCACAAACAACATAAAATATCTCAGAGTAACGATAACCAAACAAGTGGAAGACTTGTATGACAGCTACGTTAAATCTTTGAAGAAAGGAATTGAAGAAGAATCTAGAAAGTGAAAAGATCTCCTATGCTCCTGGGTAGTCAGAATTAACGTAGTAAAAATGGCAGTCTTACCAAAAGCAATATAAAGATTAAATGCGATACCCATTAAATTCCACCAAAATTCTTCAAATACCTTGAAAGAACAGTACTCAACTTCATACGGAAAAGCAAAAAACCCAGGATAGCCAAAACAATTCTGTACAATAAAAGAATTTCTGGAGGCATCACAATCTCTGACTTCAAACTCTACTACAGAGCTACAGTACTGAAAACAGCCTGGTATTGGCATAAGAACAGACAGGAGGACCGATGAAACCAAATAGAAGACATGGATATCAATCCACACACCTTTGAACACCTGATTTTTGACAAAGAAGCAAAAAATATTAAATGGAAAAAAGAAAACATATTTAACAAGTGGCGCTGGCATAACTGAATATCAACATGTAGAAGAATGAAAATAGACCTATATCTATCACCATGCACAAAACTCAAGTCCAAATGTATCAAACACCACAACATAAATCCTGCCACACTAAACCTTATAGAAGAGAAAATGGGAAGTACTTGAATGCATCGGCACTGGAGACCACTTCCTAAATATAACTTAGCAGCACAGACACTGAGAGAAACAATTAATAAATGGGACCTCCTGAAACTGAAAAGCTTCTGTAAAGCAAAAGACATGGTCAACAAGACAAAACAACAGCCTACAGAATGGGAAAAGATCTTCACTAACCCCACATCAGACAGAGGTCTGATCTCCAAAATATACAAAGAACTCAAGAAGTTAAACACCAAAAGATCACATAATCCAATAAGATCTAAACAGAGAACTCTCAACAGAGGAATCTAAAATGTCTGAAAGGCATGTAAGAAAATGTTCAATACCCTTAGTCATCAGAGAAATGCAAATCAAAACAACTCTGAGATTCCATCTTACAGCTGTAATAATGGCCAAGATAAAAAAACACTGATGAAGGCCGGGCGATGGTGGCGCATGCCTTTAATCCCAGCACTCGGGAGGCAGAGGCAGTTGGATCTCTGTGAGTTCGAGACCAGCCTGGTCTACAGAGCTAGTTCCAGGACCACAGAGTTAGTTCCAAAGCCACAGAGAAACCTTGTCTCGAAAAAGCAACCCCCCCCCCAAAAAATAGAAAAAGCAACCCCCCCCCCCCCAAAAAAACACTGATGATAACTTATGCAGGAGAGGTTGTGGGGAAAAGAGAACACAAATGTCAAGAAGCAGTTGATGCCATCATATCCTCTTTCTTGTAAACAGTCCTCCACTAGCACTAAAGTGCAAAGCTTTGTTTTTCCAACTTTCTTTGAATATAAGGAATGAATCCATGGTTCTGCTTGTTAATGTGAACTGAGAAACTAGTGGAGCCAGATAGGGGCAAAGACTTAATTCTGTCCCCGAAGAAGAACAGTAAGAGGAAGCTTCTAACCCTTCCTGCTTTAATAGATTGTTCTGTGCAAATGTGTCAGTTTGAGATGTAGCTGCCATCATCACAAATTAGGCAAAAGTGATGAGGCCCTAGAAGGTGATTCAGCCCTGATGCTGTTGAGGTTCAGGACAGAATGAGGATCCATCCTTGGTCTCATATGTTTCTCCCTTCACTCTGGTGCCCCCTTGACTCTGGTTACTCTTACCTCAGTTACCTTAACAAATGAAAGGATCATGTATCCAGTGCTTGCACTTCTGAAAATATGTTCTCTTGGTTTACAAGATGCTTGTCTGACATCAATTGTAAAAATAGGGGTATTAGTTGGAAGCTGTGGATGTTCAGAGTAGGAGGCTTGACTTTGACTGGTTCATTATGTCTCTAAGATAAAGACACATAGATAGATTGGAAGTGACTTTGGGAGAAATCGACTGAATTTACAGCTTTGCATGTTCTATCCACTTCCACAATATATGCAAATCAATATTGCAGCAGTGGGCCAGGTAAATTTTAGAGAGATTGGCCAAAGTGTTTGTGTTTTTTTTTTCAGAAAACTAAAGACAGTATTAAAAATCAGTATGACTTTAGTCATGAGAAAATCACACTGAAGATGATGGAAGCTGGGAAGATGACATTTGCAGAATGGGATGGCATTGTGTAAAATCTGGGAAGATTCTTTCTCTATTCACATAGTGACCATGGATGTTTTCCTGGTGAATTCTTTCATAGTGGCCTTTCTTCTTAGACTCTTGTTCCTTTTTTAAAAGCTGATTTAGCAGGAAACAGCATTTCTGCTACCTGGTATGAGACTGCACTCCCCATCATCATCCGGGTTTCTAGGGCAGGTGTTGTTGGCATCTTAGACTGCTTGGTGCACGGTGAGGTGCTTAGCAGCATCCATGTTCACCTCCAGATATTTTACAACCCCAAATATGTGCAGATTCTGCTTAATACTACCTAAGAGGCACACCTGCTCTCAATCAGTAACAAGGTCTAGAGATGTAGCTCGATAAATCGTCCTTGTTGCAACTCCAAAAAACTGGACAATGAAATGCTCCTTAGCGGCTGGATGTGTTTGAGATGGCATGTCTCAGGAAGATTTTAGGTGTCACACAAAGAGATAGTCTGTGCAACGATGACACTAACAAATAGCGCTCGAGATACTTTGGCCATGTTAAAAGAATGAATGACAGCAGTTACCTGAAGGTACCACTGCTTGGAGAGTGCACAGGATAAGGTCAAGAGGAAGGCCCAAAAAGTACTGTATGGATAGTATAAAGGATGACTGTGGAACCCCTTGGGTATAACTATAACACAAGCATCTAGGACTCCCAGGATAGAAACAGCTGCAGGATCGCCAGAAACAGGATACCCATGCATGTTTAAGCATTGCCACAGCACAAATTATGGATTATGTATGCAAGAAGACCAGTATTTGATTTCCAGTACTGTATATACTGGTTGTCATGGTAAATACATGTAATCCTAGCATTTAGGAGGCAGATACAGGAGGATTGGAGGTTCAAGGTTGTTTTTGTCCACATAAATGAGTTTAAGGCCAGCCTTTGATTATGGAAGACCCGATTTCTAAACAAACAGCATTTCTAGAGAAAGGCTATGGATACGTGCTAAAATCTAAAAGGCAAGTACATAACACCACACAAATATCTGCTGTGACTCAATGGTGATTCCTTTGCAATCTCATCTGTAGCCTTATAGACTGGATGGCAGGGAGGACAGAGTGCGTCAGAGAAGATGTTGCATACAGGGATCGTGAGGCCTGTGGGAGAAGGACGAATCTTGTTAAACCACTTCTAAAATCTTCCACTGGGTGTGTAGGGGACAGGGGTCATACTTGGTGATTAGCTTTGAAGGGTCCAATGACAATAGCTGCCCATTTATTTGATGGATGTTTGTGGGAAAGGTTCCCCAAGTCAAACAGGAATCATATGGAGAAAACCAGTTTCCCTTTCATACTCAAGCCCCCCAAAACCTCCTCCTCTCTTCGCCCCTCCTTTCCTCTCCTTTCCCCTCCCCTTCTTGTTTCTCTTTCCAGTGTCAGTTTTCATATGACAGAGAGCTCAGGATCTGGGGCAGCACTGCTTGCTGTCTGCTAGCTATGCATTAAACTGTTCTGGAATTAGTAATGAATTGCTGAAGGACAATATGGCAGTGCAGAATAAGGGAATGGATATTTATTAGTGAGTAAATCTCTTTTTAGCCCAATAATTCCTGAATGAAAAACAACACAGCTGGTGTCCTTTTATGAAACACTAGACAAGCACACTAAATTCTCTTCCCTACTACCCTCTAAATTCTTGAAACAAGTTCCAAGATTGCCCCCTCCTTTTTGCTTATAGTAAACACAGAGAATTTTTATTCCAAACCATCAAAATTCTAGAGCTGATGAAATGGCTCAGTGGGTAATGGCGCTTGCTGTGCAAGCTTGACAACTGGAGGTCAATCTCTGAGTCCCGATGGAGGAGAAAAGTGATGCCCTGAAGTTGTTTTCCAACTTCCACATGCCTGCTGCGGCATATATGTCCCACCCAGCCATTACACACACACACACACACACACACACACACACACACACACACACACACACACACACACACACACAGAGAGAGAGAGAGAGAGAGAGAGAGAGAGAGAGATAACAGTACAAAATTAAAAATTAATTATAAAAAGATCCTATAGTGCTAAGACCAGGGGGAAAATAAGAGAAGAAAAGACAAAATTAAAATGTCCAGTGATTCTTTCGCGTTTGCAAGAACTGTAGTGTTTGTTTTTTTTCTGTTTTGTTTTGGTTTGGTTTGTTTTTGTTTTTCGAGATAGGGTTTCTCTGGAGCCTGTCCTGGAACTAGCTCTTGTAGACCAGGCTGGTCTTGAACTTTCAGGGATCTGACTGCCTCTGCCTCCCAAGTACTGGGATTAAAGTCGTGTACCACCACTGCCTGGCTGGAATTGTGGAAAGTTTAATCATGAATGATTAGCAGTAATATCTTCATTTAAATGCCAAATTTTTAAAGACCAGGTCTTACTGTTTATCCCTTACTGGCCTGAATCTTGCTATGTAAACAAGCCTCAAACCCCACAGAGATCCACATGCCTCTGTCTCTGAAGTGCTGGGATTAAAGTCAAAGTTCCACCATGCCTGGTTTAATGTCAATATTTTTATGCAAGTGAACTTCGGCTAGTTTTACTGTGAACCTGTATATGAGTGCAGCCAACTTTTCTTCCTGCACACAGCTTGATCATGATAGCCAGTGTTTCATTGCCATGACTTACAAGGTTCCAGAACAGGGAATGAAGCAAAGCCAGACTGTGTTTCAGAATCATATGGTTTTTTATTAGGAAAAGATAGACTTCTAAGGGCTTATAAAAAAAAATCCTTGGCAGCTCAAATGGCCTATTGAATGAAAGATGATGATTTTATGGCATATAGTGGGAATCTCCCCCCACAGAAGCATGGCTTTCTTATGTATACTGTTATATGTAGTCCTATGTACAACTGATTCATTACATGTCTCATTAGCATCTGAAAATTTCCATCCAAGCATTATGCTTTAGTTTTATAAATGAATCATTGGTCATATTAAAGGATTCTGGAGTGATTCTGTATCTTCATCATGGTAGGACTTGGTGAGGGGGTGTTTCTGCCTTCCTCTTTGCTAACTTCCAATAATAATATGTTTAATTTTATATAATTAATTTTTAAATGGTAAGGTCATCCAAACCCCACTCTTTTTCCTAGCAGCCTTCCTCCCCCTTTCCCCTCCCCGCTCTGTGCAGTTTACAGACTGATAATCACTCTCTTTGGCATGGTATGTAAACAAGCCTCACACCTCACAGAGATCCACATGCCTCTGTCTCTGAAGTGCTGGGATTAAAGTCAAAGTTCCACCATGCCTGGTTTAATGTCAATATTTTTATGCAAGTGAACTTCGGCTAGTTTTAGTCCTCCTGGAGGATGGGCACAATTCGAACTCTGACGCTCAGAACCAAGGAGAAAAGTTCTCTTAACATGATGAAAACATGGCACATGAAGTTATACTTCCGCTCATTAAGAATTTCTTCAGTTTCTAAAGAAGCCTAGGAAGAAAGTGTAATCTGTCCATGCCATCGGACACAAGGCAAATATTAGGAATTCAATCTTTAAATTGTTGTCCCCATCCACCAGAGATGGCTACCTAAAAAGAAAGCAGATTAACATCCTAGAACCTGGTGTTGCATCTAGTCTTTACCTAGCAGATTACATAGGAGAGGGAAACAAAGACAGTCAATCCATCCCAAGTTTAGTCTTGCCCCTCGGTTCAGACCTCCTCTCTGAGCCTCTGCTTCTTCTTTCATTGTCATGAGAGAAGGTGGATTCTCCTTTCTCTAAGTACCATTCCTTTGTGTAGCAAAAAAAGAGCAGTCCATTTACACCATGGCTAGAGTCTTGCCTTCCTCCTGAGCAGTCACAGGTTAGATGTCGTGTGAATTGAAGAGTAGCTCAAGAGAAATCCGTTTTCAATGTGTACATGTAGATTTCTTCCTACAGAGCAAAGTATGAATACAGTCTTAGAGAATATGAAGAGCAAAATATCCTTAACAAAAACCTTCCACACGCCAAAACTTTCTTTCATTTTTTTTTAAAGCAACACTGAGAAGCATTTAGCAGTCTTCCTGTTGTAGAAGTCAATGAGTTAAAATTCAAAGAGTGAATGAAATCTGGTCAAGACCACAGTTCTGGTAAATTCTGAGAGCCAGGCCCAAGGAAAAAGTAATGGATCTAGGAAACATGTGTCTTTCTACTACAGACAGCCACTGTTCATTGCATGAGCTCTCAAACTGGAAGAGGCCTTTTATATCTTTGGTGTCTTCACCCTCATTCCTTTTCTGCATGAGTTTTTGTTTGTTTGTTTTGGGTTTTTTGTTTGTTTGTTTGACTTTCTTTTTTTGGCTTCTGAATTTTTTTTGCTTTTGTATTAAAAATTTTTTAAACAATCTTTTCTCATTTTACATAGCTATCCCCATCCCCACGCCCTCCCCTACTCCTGTCCCCCCACCCCCCGTCCACTCCTCAGATAGTGTAAGGCTATGGTGTCTCTGCTCACATTCTCTTTAGGGAAACAGCTTGTTCAGCCTACATATACAGGAAAAGGCCTTGGAAGTGAAGTGTCAGACTTTGTCGACTCTCCACAGGAAGCCTTAACCTTTTTGCATGAGTTTTCCCAGGGTCCTCTGAAAAGCAAAATAAAGGTAGTCAGGAACTTTAGCAAGAAGCTTCAGTTCACTGGAGTCAAACTGACCTCAATTCTTCACTCTACTATGGAAGAAGACTTGCATCCTTGTCCACTGCCATGTAGCCTACCACGCTTCTTATATTAGTTAGGTGCCTATTGCTGTGACAAAACACCATGACCATGGCAACTCTTAAAAGGAAAGCATTTGATTGGGTGGCTTACAGTTACAGAGGTTCAGCCCATTACCATCATGGTGGGACATCATGGCATGTAGGTAGACATGGTGCTGGAGAAATAGCTGAGAGTCCCACATCTTGCAGGTAACATGAAATGGGCTGAGTGTTACACTGAGCGAAGCTTGGGCAAAAGAAACTTCAAAGGCCACCCCCACAGTGACACACTTATTCCAATAAGGTTATACCTACTTCAACAAGGCCACACTTCCTAATAGTGCCACTCCCTTTGGGGGCCATTTTCTTTCAAACCACCATACTTCTTGGTTGGGGAAGGAATTTCCTAGGGTCATAACAACAACATGGCCAGAGAGTGTATTGCAAAAGAAAACAATCTCATGGAGTGAGAATAGGCAATGCAGAGACTGTGGTAGAAGGCAACACACTTCATTGAGGTTTTACTATGTATCCCCCTGGAACTCCCTATGTAGGCTAGCTGTGCCTGCCTCTGCTTCTGCAAGGCAGCAGTTCAATGTGTGACACCAGACCCAAGTGAGCAGAGTTCCCACCCTCCCCGTGACAGTCTCTGTGAGTTGTCATGAGGTTCCGTTAGGTCTGCCTGCATTTCCATGTCAGGTGTCACTTTCTCTTTCCTTTTTTCTGTCTTTCTGAATTCTGGTCAGAGGTTATGTACACTTTATCTAATACATAGAAATTTCCTCCTTTATCTACAGTCCCTCCCTATAATGTGTAACTGCTTATTGCTTATCTGCTACATGGTTTATCTACATGCCTAACTCCAACAGTCTCTCTCTCTATCTCTTGCTCTCGCTCTTAAGCTCCCACCTACCAATCTGTTAGGTTTCAAAGCCAGGACAAATAGCTGAGGTGCCTATCTAACATATCATTGTGTACCTGGCCTCCAGGTGCTCCTTACATGCTCAGTCCCTACAAGTTACTAGACCCTCCTGACTGGCATACCCCATCCCCTACCCTAAATATTCCAGTTTGAGAAGCTGGGCTGCCATTTCTTGTAGAACCCAACCATTTTGGTTACCTCCCTTCTTTCTACCTTTGGGACTCCTGGCTGTTGTACCTGCTTCTGCTCTCTCCTGTCCCCTTTCCCTTCCCTCCATCTCCTTATATGGCACTGTTCAGTCCGGTCATGTCCACTTTGGACTCTCCCAGATGTCCCTGGCTCTAGCTATGCTCTCTCATATATCTGCAATAAACTACTTCTCCATCACACCAGAAGCAGCCATGTTCTTCTGTCCCCTTTCCTTTCACAACCTATAATAAATTTCTCTTTAAAGCTCACCTTCTAGGATCTGTGGACTGGACTTGAGAGACACAAATCTGAAAGCCAGTGGCTTTGGTGGCTATCAAGTTTCTAGGATTCCAGCTCTTCAAAAAAAGACGTTCATTCTCAAAGATCACCCAAAATTCCCACAGTGCTTTGTCACCTAGCATAGGCTATGTGTTAACCAAGTTTGTTTCCTTGTAGTACAGGACCGTCTCTTCC
Source organism: Microtus oregoni (assembly GCF_018167655.1). Lineage (NCBI taxonomy): Eukaryota > Metazoa > Chordata > Mammalia > Rodentia > Cricetidae > Microtus > Microtus oregoni. Next base: position 721,264 of record NW_024544756.1, read on the forward strand.
AGTGAAAGCCTTTAAGTTAGGGCACTTTGCTTTGTTGTTTTAGGCCTTAAACTCTCGCCTTCAAACCCTTCCTGTCCAGCTGGCATTATTAAGGACCTTTTCACCTAATAAACGATGTCCATCTTCAAGTCTTCTATGACCCTCCTTTTCTCTGTCTCCCTAAAAAACCTAATACTGAAATAGACAGTTAAGTAAGTGATATATATATATATATATATATATATATATATATATATATATATAAATTAAGTCCTAGAACAGAGCCAGCATGGCGACTCTTCCTGCTGAGCTTGATGACCTGAATTCTCTCCATGATCCCCTAGGGTAGAAGGAGAGAAGCTACCTCCACAAATTGTCCTCTGACTTACACGTGTACACACACACTAAATAAATAATGAATTAAATGCAAAAGAAAGAGTGACTGGAGCAGAGACAGATTTCCTGACGGGAGTTTTCCTATCCACATGATTGACAAGCCCATTTGAATGAACTCTTAGGGGAAGGGGACAGTAGTATGTCTTTGTTCTTTACCACACACTGTCCTTCTAGACAGTAATTGTATGATCTTGCTGGCAGGTCAGAAGGTCATGTCTTCACCCAGGGCAAGAGATACAGACTCAGATCCCATTCTTTGGGCCAAAATCAAGGAATAGAGCAGATTAAAAAAAATTAAAGCAAGAAAAATAAGTGAAATCTATAAAAATAGCCATGCGTGGGGATGGATGAGGGTATAGGTGAGTTGGATGAACGTGGCTGAACTGACAGAAGACGTTTGAAGCTTCTGCTCTGCTTAGATGTGGCATCCATTGCATTTGCACACATTTCTGGCCTCACACTTGCACAGAATTGTACCCCCATACACTATCAGGCACACACAGTGTACACACACAACACACACAGAGGCATGGGATTGGTACAATCTGTTTTGTACATAAGCAAGGCCACCGTGCTCACTTGAGCAGTATGTTGGCCTTCTTGGGAATTTCTAATAGTTGTCATCTGATAACAGACAGCTCTAGGATATGCTGAAAACCATCAGGGACACTAGGGTAACTGTATCTCTCTCCCTCTCCATGTATTCCCAGTCATTCCCTTCTCCAAGTATCTTTCTCATGCTGCCTCTTCAGGAGGCAGTAGGGCTCTTTACTTGAGCCATCAATGTGAGCGACCAAAGAGAATGCAGACACAGCGCTCTAGTACCCTTCAAAGCTCTGCCAGAGGCAGGACAACCTTTATGTCTGTGGCATTCTGTTGGGTAAAGTAGTCACACCCAACAAGTTTTGTTGGGGAGAAATCACTTCAGTGTCTGAATGGGAACCAACAAAGACTTGGCAGCCACCTGTAGGCCATCTTGAGACTAGTTTTCAACAGCTACATTTCTAACATTGTTTCTCAAGCAGAGCCAATGTTAGAGGCACTCAATAATAAACATTTGATGAATGAAGGCCGGCTGACATGGCCAAGAGGTGACCACGTTTTAGAAGTGCTAAGACCCTTTACACAGAGAATGTGTTCGTAGCAAGCACAAGGTACCATACTTGCCCAGTGACACTGTTGTGAGCTTAGAAAAAGAGGAGGGCAGCTCTACAGCCCACTACGAGCTTAATGCCAGCCTGGTGTGCTGTTATCAAGTCATGTTATTAATCACAGAGTATGGACATCGTCCACAGCCAGCCCAGGAAGCTTCCATGCTAATCCTCTCCTCTGTTATTTAGCATGAAATCTTATTATATAAAAAACATTAACTACAATTTCTGTTGTAAAATTGATTATTGTATCTATCTGCATGCATGGTGTCTATGTGGGTGTGTGTTTATGTGTGTGTACATATATGCATGCATGCATGCTAGTGTACCTGCACACATGGCATGGCTTACATGTGGGGAGGTCAGAGGACAGTGTGAGAGTACATTCTCTTCTTCTACAGTGTCAGTCCCAGGAATCAGATCAAACTTAGGTCCTTAGGCTTGGTGACACATACCTTTACCTGCTGCCTCTGCTGGTTCTTTTTTAAATAAGTTATAATAAATTAGGTAATATTCTGTAGGTATGAATGAAGAGGAGAAAATAATATACAAATTACCTTAAATCAAAACTTTTTTCAGCAATATTTTCAGTTCCCGCTTTCATGTAGTAGTCTTCACTCATAATTTATCTTATTGTCTTTGTTTAATTTTTCCTAACATTTGTTCTCCCATCTTTCTTATGATAGGAATTCTGAAATTTACACACTTTCTAACTTAAGACACTATTTATGAATTCAGAACTTGGCTCAGTGGTAGAGGCCTTGTTAGCGAGCACAGGGCCCTACCTTGCTTGCTAACAAGGTTCAGTGCTCAGCCCTAGAAAAAAAAGATATTGCTTAATATCCCAGCGCTCTGGAGGCTGGGCAGGATTGCCCCAAGTTTGAATTCAAGCTTAACCTGGACTAACATAACAATGTCTAGACCAACAAGGGATACGCAGAGATATCCTACCCTGCCCCCAAAGTCAAAGAAAGGCCATATGTATGTAAGCTCAAAGAGCCTGAAGCAGAAAGATCACTGTGATTTCCAAGTCAGCCAGGGGTATCAAACAAGATTCTAGCTTAATAACAACATAATATTTTAAGTTGAATATTAAGTGAAACAGTACTAGTTATACAAAAATCATATAAAAATGCTGAGGGTAAAAACTAACCACTTTGGGAAAAACTTTTTCAAATTAAGAGCTTGATCACCTGTCCAAGTAACCATGCCGTAAAGGAATTGCCAGCAGTGCACTGAACTATGAAATTGTTTAACATTCCTTTTGAGTTGGTGTGTCTCATTGTGTAACTGGTGTGAAAAGTTCAAAGTAAGTATTTTCCTCTTGTTTAAACTCTGGGACATTCTCCAAAGGACCTAAGAAAGAAACAAGAAGCCTTCAAAATGCCTCTTCAGGTATTTCTAGGTGTGGTTTACTTTTATTTTTGATTTTTTTTTTAATTTTTAGGACTCAAGTTTCATGTAGTCAAGGCTGGCCTCAAACTTACAACTTTGAACTATTGTTCTCCCTTGTCTCCCCTTCTCATGTGTTAAGAGTACAATCCTGTGCCATCATATACAGTTTTGTGTGCTCTTCGGAATGGAACTTGGGAGTTCATAGACACTACCCAGTGAGCTACATTCCCAGCCCCACAGTCCTGGGTGTTTTCCCTGGCCCACTCTTTCATATCCTTCTTTTTCCATTCAGAGGCCTGCACTGACTCCTCCCTACTCGCCAGAGGCACTTTCACTAGCGTTCTTCATGGCTCATGCATCAAGTTGTTGGATTCTGTTTTAGAATCTGTACATTGAAAGCACAGGTATTGCTTTCTCACTTGTAGCTCTGTAGTAAAACCAGGCTTCTTATAATAGTTGTTTATGATAACAAGTCTCCTAAAGTCACTTTAAACCCGGATACACAGTGGAACAAAAGAGAGAGTACAACACTGCTGATACTTTGGAAATCCATTTGAAATGCAGAGACCATCAATTCTAGACATAGAGACAACTGTACTCATTGTGGCTATTGGGGCCAATATCAGTGGCTATATTTTCCATGGATCATAAAAGAATGGATTCTCTTTCAAAGACTGCTCATGGTCATCTTTTATCTTTTCATACTCTTGTCCATTTGAAGGTAGTTCTTTTCCTCCTCCTACTCCTCCTTCTTTTCCTTTTAATATACTTGGGACTATCTCAGGAGCCTCATGTGAGTGGTTGAATATATTCTTTATCTGGATAATGCAAAGATTCCCAGATGTGTGGGTGTCACAGTAAACCATGAAAAAATCAGCATAAGATTAAACCTTCTCCCCCAAATTTCTGCAAGAATAATTTTCAGCTCTTCTAACATCAAAATTTGTGTGCAGCAATTTTAAAAGATCAGAACCACCACTGAGTCTCAGAGCCTTTGATGTCAGCTCCAGTTTAGGAACCAAGTGTACCTATGCCCTAGGAAGGAGAATAATTATATGCATTTACACAGCTCAAACTTCGCAAAATATTTGGTGGGATTATTGAGAACATCTTTTTTTTTTCCCCTTTGGGGACAACTTACTTCTCAGTGGAGTAAATGTAGCATCAAATTGCATTATTTCAGTGGCAGGGCTGCTAATTATGACTCAGTTGATAAATCTGATCAAGTATGCAATAACCTTGCCCCTTCATTTATGTTTGCTTCCGTGCTCATTTTCTTTGCAAATTAAACTCTTCAGATGAGAGAAGAAGGTGTAGAAATTTTATTTCAATTAAACAGCCTTGAATTGTTCATGGTATTGAACCAACTCTCCTGGACCATGCTTTTCTTGCCGCTCCTACTTAAAGGTCTTATGAATTTATCATCATGCTTTCATAGTGAATGCCAGGTCATCAGGGTACTGCCTCATAATCTCAAGTTCAAAGAATTCCAAGTGAGACGTGTGGGTCTACCATGCTGTGTGGGTAGAGGGACCACTCTGTGACTTTCTGGTGTGGGAGAATTGTCTGTGTTCTGTCAATCATGTTTTAAATAAACTCTGATTTGTCAGGCAGGAAGTATAGGTGGGGTCAACCAGACAGGAAGTAGAGGCAGGGTGATGAAATATGAGTATTCTGGGAAGCGGGAAGCTTCCTCCGCAGTCCAGCCCAGACCACCAAAGAAGCAAGATGTGAGCTACCCCGCTGAGAAAGTTACTGAGCCATGTGGCTAGCATAGATAAGAATAATGGGTTAATATAAGCTACAAGAGCTAATAATTAGCCTGAGCTAATGGGGTCAATCAATTTTATAACTTATGGAGATCTCTGTGTGATTTTCTTTGGGATTTGCCAGCTGTGGGGTACTGGGCAGGACAGAAACCCCAACAAGCAGGCCCCTTCATGTTACACCTTTTGGTGCCAAAACTCAAAGCTCTAAAGAATTTGTCTGCTTTCCTGTCATACTTGGATCCCCTCTGCCCTAAAGATGGACGTATGCTTAAGTTCCTGCATGCCAGTTTGTCACTTACCTTTGGCCATTTGAGATGCTGAATTTCTACCAGGGACATAAAACTATTGGTGATTTGGTTTCTTAGTTCTGTTGAGAGGTTTTAGGAGGTGACTTACAAGAAATGCCCTATGTTTATGTATAGGTCAATGTGGTATTTGCTTGTAACTGCATTCTCCACAGCAGCCAGTGCTTAGTGAAATCTGGACCCATTCCACTCCTTGTTCCCCACAGTTAGACATATACCACCTAATCCCTGCAGGCTTATAGATTACTTCCCCTTGGAGAAGAAAAACAGCTCTCATATATAATGGCTCATTCCAAAAAGGAGGCACACGGACAATGTTTCATTTGTTTAAAAAAAATAGTTCCTTCTCAAGTATTTAAAAGCTTAAGGAGAGCAGTGTTTTTGCTGTGATAAATCAGGTGTTCACAGTTTGAAGAAATCCATTCAGCTTCAAGCAAGCATGTAGGTTTATCTTGTCTAAAAAGATTTAGGCAAGAGAGACCAAAGCGTGGAAATAATTGTGTGTGTTTGTGAAGTCATAGAGGGGCATGCTTTCTAGATCCATACGTGGGAAAGCTTTTTCTGCTCTGCTTAAAACATCAGGTCGTCTTCTTCCTTCCTAAAGCAACATGATTGTAAACCAGCGTCTGATAGCCTTGTCTTGTCAATTGTCAGTCATCAGTTGTGACCATCTGTGCCATGGAGACAAGAAGATACACTAACCAGATGCATTTTCATGTCACTTTGAAGGTGGACAAAGTCTGAACACGACTACAAATTTGGTTCAAGTTCATTTGTTCTAGGTTTTTGAGGTGGGGATCTTGCCATGCAGCCCAGGCTGTCCTTGAAGCTTCATCAATTATTTTCTTTAAAATATTAATTGAAAAAAAGATTTCATGTGTATGAATGTTTTGCCTGCATGTATATGGGTCTATCACATTCATGCCTGGTGTCCGAAAAGGTTGGGGTCATTGCATCCCCTGGTATTGCCGTCACTGATGGTTGTGAACCACTCTGTGGGTAATGGGAACCCAACCCAAATCCTCTGGCAGAGCAACAAGTGTTCTTAAGCACTCAGTCCTCACATCCGGCTTCTGTTTCAGCGCCCCAGTGCTGGGATCAGAAGTAACTGGCCAGCACATCCAGCTAGGTTCTTGTTTGGAGGTCTATAAAATGGCCATGCTAATCCCTCTCATTGTAGACTTCCTTCTCAGAGTAACATTTTCACAGTAGTTTTAGATGGCATCTGGTGACAGTTTCAGTCTTCTCGTTGATGCCAGCTAGAGTTATATCTGTACATTTCAAAAAGTTTGCGTGTACATCACATGCAAAGGTAGGCAGTAAGCAGCTGTTAAGCGGGGTGAAGATAGTCCGTGATAATTTTACTCTAAACTTGAAACATTCCAGTGGTGTGAATCTTAGTTGTTCCTGCTGTCATGACTGTTGCTCCTACCCGGGATTTTCATAGCACAGTGAAACCTAACCCTTTGAAACTGTGAGGCCAAATAAGCCCTTTCTCCTGTAAGTTGCCTTGGCCACGGTGTTTTTAATCACAGCAGCAGATAAACAACTAACAAAGCAGCTTTTGTTTCATTTGCTTCCACCTAGCAAAAGTGGTTCTGCTATTTAATAAAATGCCACATCTTTCTGAGAGGACCTAAAACATTGAAAACTCAGGATGTCCAGGCCACACTTGAGTCAGTATCCATGAGACTCTGCAAACACACTACCCAGGCAGCATTTTTAAGCTACCAAGCAATTTATCTGCGTATAGAACCAGCATGACACCATTTGAAAGCAAACCTTCCTTAGGCTCATTTCCTGTTGGCAGTTCACTTTGCTCAGGCTGTAACAGCTGGCAAGAGCGTTCTCACTTGAGAAAATGAGGATAGTATATTTGTAATTATGGTTCCTGAGCATTATAGATAAAAAATAGAAGCATATGAAAAAGATGTAATTTAATAAACAATAGCTCCAATTCAGAAATCATTTTAAATATTCTCCATATATTATCTCACTGAATCCTCATAACCAATCCTTATAAGGGAAGTATTTCTTTTACTATTTTTCCTTTAAAAAATGGAAGGTATGAAAGAGTTCATTTCTTTATTTTTATTTTGTGTGCATTGAAGTTTTGCCTGCATGTGTGTCTGTATGAGGTGCCAGATCCTCTGGAACTAGAATTACAATCAGTTGTGAGCTGTCATGTGGGTGCTAGGAATTGAACCTGGGTCCCCCGAAAGAACATCCAGTGCTTGTAACTCCTGAGCCATCTCTTCAGCCCAGATAAATGTCATTGTAAAGCAATATTAAAAATATAGTTTACAGTTAATTGAGCTTGCTTTCCCACTGGAATGCTGGCTTGAAACATTCCCGATGGTGCTTATTTTGTGCGATAGCTAATTTTATGTGTCGACTTGACTGGACAAAAAGATGCTCTAATAGCTGGCAAAGGATTTCTGATTGTGTCTCTGAGTGTGTTTCCAGAAGAGGCCAGCACTGGAATTGAGTGGCTGAGTGAGAAAGATCACCTCCAGACCTCTGAGAAATAAATTTGCTGTGGCTTTTGTAGTCAGGTTGTCACCTGCACATTGTTATGTTACCTGGTAGCTGGGGCTCTCTTTTGGGGTCCTTAGTCTTGTTCATAAAAGAATTTAGAAATGGATTCAGAAGGAAGAAGCTCAAGGAACATTTACCTTGAAATAAAAACTATAGGGCAGGCAAGGTGTAAATCCTAATAGCTGTGGGGAGGAAGGAGAGAGACAAAAGAAGAGAAAGTCGTACTTTTATTATTATTATTATTATTTGAGACAGAGTTTCTTTGTGTAGCCCTCACTCTCTTAGAACTGGCTCTATTGACTAGGCTGGCCTTGAATTTCCAAGTACTGGGATTAAAAGCACAAGCCACAACCTCCCAGACTACAAAGTCATACTTTTAAAAAATATAAATATTTATTTTTTATTACTTTAAAATATGTGTGTGTGTGTGCGTGCGTATATGTGTGTGTGCGTGCGTATATGTGTGTGTGTTTAGGTATGTATATGTGAGTGCAGGCGCCTGTAGATGCTAGTTATTTTTAATGCCCTGGAACTATTCTTACAGGCAATTGTGGGCTGCCTGAGATTGGTGCTGGAAGACAAACTCTGGTCCTCTGCAAGAACAGTATATGTTTTTAGCCACTGAGCCCTCTCTACAGTTTTTAGATCCCTGCCTTTAGTTGGCATGCAGCTACATAGAGAGGGTGATTGGGGTGTTTTCAGATAAACAATGACAAAGCACAGAGGGTTAGGGCAAAGCATACTTCTGATTTTGGCTGGTACCCTGAGAAGAGATAAAAAACAAGGGGAAAAAAAGCTATGCTTTTTGAGTTAGAACTCAGAAAACCATACCGGCTTAGCACTGAAACTTCTGGGGAGTGCATGTACATTATCTCACTATTCCTCCCCTCTCCTTAACAAGTATTTAAGTAAATTCTTTCCTGAGGGGTTGCCTCTTGGCAAGCGATTGACAGTTCCAGTTGGATTGGCTCTGAAGGGAGGAGACAATAATATGTCATTCTCTAATTTTGGGGGCAAATCTGAAGGCCAAGTCATCATCCAGGGCCAGAGGTAGATCTTGGATTCTATTCTTCTCATCAGGAACAAGTAATTTTACATTAACAGGCCTCAATAAAGCCCTGAAATCTCTGCCTTTTCATTTTTTTTTCATATATCTTAAGGAGAACCAATTGTGACCATTTCCTTTTTAGTGATACCAGAGAAATAGGAAGTGGGATCCAAAGTAGATTGTGAAGAAAGGGTCCATCCTTGAGGACGTCTCAGCTGGCGAATGTCTGCCTAGCTATGTAACAGCACTCATGGCCTTAAGGTCCAAGGGGCTATCACATGCAGAATCTGAAGCACGTTCCTTTCACACCTTGAGTGGGGGAATGTCAGTGCTCCTGCAGAAATGTCAGGTTGATCCTGATGATTAGGCAAGGCCTAAGTCATCACCTAACTTGAAGACTTCCACTTAGGATTTGGATTGAGGAAAGAGTCCTTTCAATTAAACAAGCTTGGAAAGCACTGGAATAATGTATTTTGGAGAGATCTTGGGGAAACAACGTGGGTCATTGAGATTGAACACCTGATTTTGATCTCCAGAACCAATGGGATGGGAGGAGGGAACTGACTCCTGAAAGTTGCCCCCTGGCTGCGACATGAGTGTTTTGGCATGATAGCTCACACACACACACACACACACACACACACACACACACACACACACACTGATGACGATGAGCTGGAGGATGATAAAATAAACTCAAAGTATCACAGGGCAAGTTACCTGATGTCTTTTCCCTCCCTAAACCATCAAAAAAATAAAAAGCATTTGTTTATTAGAACAGAAATGAAAGCATTCACCTACTCAATACTCTTCACCCTGGTGTATACTATTCACATGGCCCGTGCTTCTTCTGGCCTCCACAGTCACCAAGTACACAACTGGTGCATAGACATGCAGGCAAAATGCCCATACACATACAATAAAAATAAACACTTAAAAAGTATATATTAAAAGTATGATGCCTGATACATGCACACACACACACACACACATACATACATACAAAGACTGAGTTGACTATAGTATAACAAATCATTGTATACATTAGCTTATTTCCATAATGCATTTTGTACTGTATTGTATGAGAGCCCCTGAAATGTACTCTCAGCTAGTTACCAGCGCACAATAGAGTGTTCTTTAGTCCTCATGTCCTGCTGCATAGTTCTGCACTGCCACTTTGTACCTTCTGATCTACAAGCTCTTTATTTCCCTCTTAAAAATTTTAAAGCGGATTTATATTTATATGTATGGATGATGTCTTAATTAGGGTTCCGATTGCTGAATGAAACACCAGGGTGAAAAGCAAAGTTGAAGTTAGAGACGACAGAGTTGACTCCATTTACACTTACACATCAACTCCATCACCGAAGGAAGTCAGGACAAGTTCAAACACTTCTTGAACCTGAAGACAGGAGCAGGCGCAGAGACCATGGAGGGATGCTGCTTACTGGCTTGCTCCCCATAGTTTGCTCAGCTTGCTTATTTTTAGGACTACCAGCCCAGGTGTGATCCCAACCCTGACTAATTACAGATTAAGAAAATGCCCTACAGGCTTACCTACAGCCAGTCTTATGGAGGGATTTTTTCAATGGAGGCTTCTTCCTATCTGAAGAGTCTAGCTTATTCCAAGTTAACACAAAACCAACGAGCACACATGTTTTGCCTGCATATGTTTGTGTACTGTGTGTTCCTGGTGCAGGAGGAAGCCAGAAGAGGGCATTGGGTGCCCTGGAAGTAGAGTTACAGGTGGTTGTGAGCAGCCATGTGGATGCTGGGAACTGAACCCTAGTCTTCTACAAGAGCAACAAGTGCTTTAAATCACTGAGCTATCTCTCCAGACTTGAGTCGATTTTCCTCTTTTACTAATTAATGTTTTCTTGTTTAAAAATGTTGGATGTAGCAGCACATGCCTGTATTCTAGTCTCAGGAAACAGAGACAGAAAGACCCTGTCACCAGTAAACAGAAAGAATACAAACAAAATCCTGAGTTGAAACTCGAAGAGCATAAAATCCATCTATGATATAGATATGAATAATTTGCATTGGTATGGATTTTAAAGTTATTATATAGATATGAATAATTTGCATTGGTATGGATTTTAAGGTCAATTTTGTTATATGTATATGTATTTTTGATCTTGATTAAGGTATTGTGATTGTGTAGTTCATTTAAAAATGTAATGTATAATAGGAAATATAGGTTGCTAATGGATAATCATCGATAACAGTAAAGCTTGTAGTCATGTTAGATTTTCTAGATTATAGAGAGATATTTCAGTTAGATAGGCATTCTTCATATCTTTCAAAAACTACAGAATATGGCATTTTAAATGCTTTAATAACTTAGGGCTTTTCATGACAATGAGATACGTCTGCTCCTGGCAGCACCAATCTACTTCAAGAGGAAGATGGGCATTGAAGAGGCTCCTTATGGAGTTTGATAGCCATTTGGGCAAGAAACTGCTCTTGCCTGGAATGTTGCATAAACTGGACACACAGAACCCACAGAGAGAGGACTGCTGAACTTGCCTAAAGGTGAGATGGTCTTTCTGGGTTCTTGATTCATGAAAGAGTCTCTGAGACATTCTGCAGGACACAGCAGAAAGTGAACTGTCTTTGACATTTCCTGCTTCATGGAAATGTCTGCTGGATACTATGGGCCTGTAGGCCGAAGATGGATGCCCCAACGGTACAGAGGAACTTTGGGTGACTGTCCAGGCAGCAAGTTGTCTCTGTCATTTGCAGAGTTTTTGAAGTTGCTTACTTGTTGTTTACTTAGGTAATATTATATCCTTCTGGAGTCTTTGATGGAGTTGAAGAATGGTTAGTTATAGTTATTGTTTTCCTTAGTTATGATAAAAGATAAAGTAGATATAAATATTGTACCTGTAATTCTTGCTTGATAACTGTTTTGTTATATGTAATTTTACTATGTTAATGTGAAAGCCTTTCTTTTTTTTAAACAGAAAAGGGGAAATGATGTAGGTGGGTCTTCTTTCTATGTGTTGCTTTCATTGGTTAATTAATAAAGAAACTGCTTGGCCTGATAGGTCAGAACATTGGTGGGTGGAGTAGACAGAACAGAAGGCTGTGAGGAAGAAAGCAGTGCGTCAGACACCATAGCTCTCCTCTCTGAGATGAATGCAGGTTAGAATCTTCCCAGTAAGCCACCACCTTGTGGTGCTACACACATTAATAGAAATGGGTTAATCAAGATATGAGAGTTAGTCAAGAAGAGGGTAGATATAATGGGCCAGGCAGTGTTTAAAAGAATACAGTTTCCGTGTAATTATTTTGGGGCATAAGCTAGCCAGGCAGCCAGGTGCTGGGCGGCAGGGAAGCGGCCTGCCGCTCCTTCTACACATCCACTTTAATAGTGTGCAATTCCTTGGTGTTTAGTACATGGTTACAAAGTTAGTCCCAGGCAAGACCAGCACTTTCATTTCATGACATGGCAAAACGAGGAGAGTGGAACCTTCAGAGTTGTCTTGGGACATCATGTGTACAGAGTAAGCTCTTCCTTCAGTTTATCTCCAATGCTGCAGTTTGCATCTCAGGGGAGCAAAATCAATTGTGTCTTCCCTCGAGCTCAATTGCAATCTTGAAAGATGGTGGGGCCTGGTACCTGTCAGCCAGTACTTAGCATTCTCTTCCTTCTCAGCAAGTAGATGCTTGAGACTGACAATAGTAAACTCTATTATTTGCCTTAAAACAAATCCTCCTTTCTCAGAGATGTGAGGAAGGACAAAGGTCTCCCTAGGGGTCCATTTTCAGCCATCACTCTTCCCCTTTTTATATCTCTTTCCACAAACATCTCCTTGGAGGATTGGCTTGCCCTGGCCAGATACGGCTGGATAAATGAGCAGCCCTTCCCAGCTCAGGTCTTTAGCAACACCTGACTTACCTAGTAACTTGTTCGAAATGCACCCACCAGCTACCACCCAAATCAGGAGGGCCTAGGGGTTTGATAAGTCCTCTAGGGAATTTTATTGTAGTTACAATTTGCAGTTCATTGAGAAGACTCCTGATCACATTCTGTTAGAGTCAGAGCCTGAGTCTCGTGAGTCCTGACAAGGCAGGCTTCTCAACCCATCCTCAACGGGCCTATAAAAGAGACAAGGAATAGTGGAAATCACAGAGAGGAAGTTTATTCACTATGACCACATGATGAAGGAGAACACAGGGAGTCTCATGAATACACCCCCAAGCTTATCTCTGGGGTCCTGGCAAGAGGTTTGGATTTAAATAGAGGACAGGAAGTTTGTATAACTAAGCATTCCTAGTCTAGGTATGGTTCCATCCATCTCTAATCCATCATTGTGTGGCCTGTATTCTCTCTGACAAGGAGGTGTGACAAATTGGTATCACTGTGCCCACTCTCTTTGTAGGAGAGGTGCTCCTCTTCTGGCTGGTATCAGGCTCCCTGCCTTCTGCTCTTCCCAGCATGAAATTCTTGGTGAAATGCCAATTTCTTGGGGGGGCATCATTTGATAACCAAAGGGAGGGGTAGAAATGTCTCTGTAGAATATCTTCATCCCTACCAGAGTAATTAGATTGCATAATGAAACAGTTCTAAAAGCTAGCTCTGAGTTCTAGTGATTCACCACAGAGAGATAAGCAGATTGAACAAATCCCCAGAAGCTCATCCAGGCATGGCCTGAGATGCTCCCCCCACACTGTAGCACCTTCATCCGGGCAGAAATAACCACCTCCTGCCCTCAACCACCTACAACCATTTTATTCTTGGACAATATCCTTCTCCCTCCAAGAAAATATGTAAATTTCACTGCAAATATATTTGATTAAGATTCAAGAACTAGTGGAGAGAGAGTAAAGAGAACCTCTTCTAACCCTGCATGTTGACCAAGAGTTAGAACTCTAACTTGATGACAGATCTCATTACCTATGTCCCATAGCCAGGGGTGGGATTTTCTGACAATGGGGCAGAGAAGGTTAAGGTTCCTGATCATACTCTAGCCCACATTCACACTGTAGAATAGAAAAACAAAGCCAGGTTGAGCCAGGCAGGTAAGGAAGGCTTTCTTCCAAAGACTTGCTATTGAAAGGGGTTAGGGGAGTTGGAATGGAGGAGGGATGCCAGTGACAGTGAGGTTAGGCCGACCATAAGATCGGCAAGCCTCACAGAGGCTGGACAGATGGAACTGTTATCCAAGAAGTCAGTGACCACATAAAAAACACTGCTTTCACCTCAAAGGCAATAAGAATTTGTTCTTGAGCCAAACATGCATGAATATGGCCTGGGAACAGAGCTTTAGATGATCCCAAATTACATGTTAGCCATGGTAGCAGTTTTATGAAGTTTTTATAGTTACAGAACAAAGAAAAGTCAGACATCAACATAGATTCCCAATACATCCATTGGAAGCACCAGGTGATTAAGTTCCAGGACAGCAAAAAACAAACAAAAACAAACAAACAAACCTCTGCTACGGGCCTCAGATGTAATGTAATGATGTTCTTAGCTTTGGTCTTAGTAGATGCTAAGAGTCTGTTAAGTTGATGGATCCCAAAAGATTTCCTGTGATAGTTACAAGGATGTTAGGGCAGACAAACAGGTGGGTGATGAATGCCTGTCTGTGGGGCTAAAGATATCCTGAAAGAACTCAGGCCCAGATCTGCATCACTTCTACAGTTCCACGGTCACGGACGGTCTGATCGTTCAATCAGCCTTGGGCGAATCTACAGTGCAGGATTGGCTCCTTTCTGGGAACATTTGCTCACATAACCAAGGCTAAAGGAACCAGTTCTGCAGAGAAGGGTGAGAAGGAAATGGCTTTGCTTATCACTCGCCAGTGTCCAGATGGACACCCAAGGAGTTGCTTGCTGGGAATTTGATGGTGTTAATAGGTATTTGTCTAGTTTGGGCAGGGTTATAGACAGACATTTCAGCTCAGCACTTAGGATCACAAATGGAGATTTGAAAAGTCTGTATCTGGCCTTGACCTACATGAACAATGGCATGTGATGTGTGTGTGTGTGTGTGTGTGTGTGTGTGTGTGTGTGTGTGTGTGCATTCCCACTTTTATATGGTATCTGATGGCACAATCTTTTGGGCCCATGATCTATCTGGTAAGGTAATACATTCCAAAGGTTTCACCTGATAATTGAAAGGGGTTTGTTAGATAAGACACAGAGGTATAGATTAAGTGATTTTTGTGGGAAATAAATATAGCTCAAGATAAACTTGGCTGCCAATCAAAAACATTCTAACACTCCACTTTTTTACTAGTCTGCAGAACCTTCAATATAGGTGTGATTTACTCCAATCCATAGTCAGTGTGAAAAGATAAACGTCTCGGCATTTCTCTAATAAAGCAATTCTCTATAATCGCAAAAACAAAGTTGTTGACTTTAATTTGATTAACCTATCTGTTTTGTAATTAAAGAGAATTGGCTTCATTAGATAATTGCTAAACCTCTCTTTTATGAAAGTCATGCCAAAATTAGCATTAAACACATGCAAATGTGTAACAGATTTTAAAAGAAGGATTACTTGCTTGTGTTTATGGATATGAGCATATGTGTATGAGGTGCCTGTATCTGCACATGCGCAGAGGCCAGAAAAAGGTACCGGATACTGCAGCACTGAAGTTCATCTGTAGCTTGATATGTTTGGGTGCTGGGATTTGAACTCGTGATTGTGCAGCAAGCAATCTTATCCAGCGAGCCATTTCTTGAGCCTCCAGCGATTTAAAAATTATATTATTGTTGTTTATTATTTTTATTATTATTCTAACAAACTTACTTCAAGGACTGAATTGTGTGAATTACTTAAAGCTGAATGTAGGAGTTGCAACTGAGAAAGTTAAGTATTTCTTCCTCTGTGGCTGTGAATCTGATATGCACAATATGCTGAACTGATAAGAGAATAATGAGCTATGAAGGCATACACCAGTAGTTATTGTGAGGTCCCAGGCTGTCCAGATATACAGAAATAATCTCAACCTCCACTGTAGGAGGATTTCTGGTGCTTGGATAAAAGCCAGCATCCCTCAGGATCTTGTGAAAGTGGTTCCTTTCTTGCAAAAGGAGTCATTCCCCTTACCTCTGGCGGAAGGAACATAGGCTCGCTGTCATATATACCTGTGGCTGCATATCAAAGCCCATACCAGCTTCCAGGTTCTCTCGGTCGCTATTCATATGCACTGTGTGCACCCCAAAGCTCCCACGCTGGACTCCTGGCCTTTCCCTTCCCCAGCTACTCATGCTCCTTCTAGATCATCATTCTCTACTCTTCCTGCGCGGACTCTCTCTTACTCATGCTCTTAGTCTCTTATTTTTTCTCACTACACTGTCTCTCTTTCCTCTTTCTTGCTATTTCTCCTTTCCGTTGCAGATAGCCCTTGCCATGTCCAGTCTGCTGGCCATATCCAGTCTTCTTCTTTTTCTCTGTGTCTTTTCTTAGCTAAAATATTAAACCTCAGCCTTAGCATAGAGAAGTCATGTTGGCAGTTTCTTTACTGTGTCCCTTCAAGTACAGTTAAATTAGCACCCTTTTTTAGGGTTATACCCAAATGTGGTATTGCTGGGTCTTGAGGAAAGTTGTTTCCTAATTTTCTGAGAAATCACAACACTGACATCCAAAGGGGTTGTACCAGTTTGCATTCTTACCAGCAATGCAGAAGTGTTCCCTTTACCTCACAACCTCTCCAGCATAAGTTGTCATCAGTGTTTTTGATCTTGGCCATTCTTACAGGTATAAGATACAATTTCCGAGTTGTTTTGATTTGCATTTCTCTGATGGCTAAGGATGTTGAGCATTTTCTTAAGTGTCTTTCAGCCATTTTAGATTCCTCTGTTGAGAGTTCTCTGTGTAGGTCTGTATCCCATTATTTATTGCATTATTTGTTCTTTTGATGACCAATTTACATAGGACGTAGAAAAAGACAAGATCTTCTGTGTAAATTGGGAGTATGGGGACTATGGAAGAGGGTGGATGGGGAGGGGTGAGGAAGGAAGGGGAGTGGAGAAAAATATATAGCTCAATAAAAACGATTAAAGTTTTTCACTCCAATTTTTTAAAAAAAAGATTTACTGATTTTATTTTATGTGCAGGAGTGTTTTGCATGTGCCATGTATGTATGTATGTATGTATGTATGTATGTATGTATGTATATCATGTGCATGCCTAGTGTCTGTAGAAGACAGAAGAGGGTGTCATGGTTTCTGGAAAATGTTCTAGACGGCTGTGAGCCACAATGGGTATGCTGAGAACTGAAACTATGGCCTTTGCAAGTGCTCCTAAGCAATTACTAAGCCAATTCTAGCACCTCCATTTTCTTAGACATGAAAAGATTTAGTGCTGTGGTCCTCCGTGACCACCGGCAGACTACATATCTATTAAAATAGGGGCTGGAGTGATGTCTCAGAGGTTAAGAGTGCAGGCTGCTCTTCTAGAGGATCCAGGTTGGATTTATAGCACCCACATGTCAGGCAGCTCATCACCACCTCTAGTGCCAGTTCCGAGAGAGCCAATGACCTCTGCTGGCCTCTTTGAACATGTCATTCATGTTGTACACACGCATACATGCAGGAAAATACCTGTACACATTGTCTTAGCAAGGGTATCTTTTGTTGTAATGAAACATTATGAACAAAAAGCAAATCAGGGAGAAATGGTTTTATTTGGCTTATACTTCCACATCACAGTTCATCACTGAAGGAGGTCAGCACAGGAACTCAAACAGGGCAGGATCCTGGAGGCAGGAGCCAATGCTGAGCCCATGGAGGGGAGCTGCTTACTGGCTTGCTCAGCCTGCTTTCTCACAGAACCCAGGACCACCAGCCTAGGGAAGGCACCACCCACAATGGGCTGGGCCCTTCCCCCACTGATCACTAATTGAGCAAATGCCTAACAGCTATATCTCATGGAAGCATTTCCTCAACTGAGGATCCTTCCTCTCTGATGACTCTAGCTTGTGTCAAGTTGTCATACAAAACCAGCCATTGCACACATCAAAATAAAAAATAAATAAATGCTTTTTATTGTCATCCTGGGCTCTTACTGCAGTGTTAGATAGTTTTGTAGGATTGTTCTTTATCCCTGTGTCCTACATTATAGAACCACAAGTTGATTATACAAACTGCAAATTCTTCCTTAGGAATTGTGTGTGTGCAGATTTATGTACATGTGTGTGCATAAGGAAGACATTTGGTGTCATTCTCTATTGCTGTTTGCCTTATTCCTTGGAGACAGGATCTCTCACTGAACCCTAAGTTCATCAATTTGACAAGGCAAGTGAGCCAGCCTGTTACCAGGATCCACCTATCTTTACCTACCCAATGTTGGGACTGCAGGCATGTGTGGCTGTGCCAGGATTTTATATAGGTGATAAGTCTTTGAACTCATGCCCTCATATTTGCATAGCAAACACAGCTACCCACGGATCCAGCTCTCCAGCCCCAATGTACCTTACTAGGTTGATTTTATTTAAGGTTATATCCAATTATTTTAGGAAATGCCTAAAATGCACAGCGAACTGTCCCTTTTTGTACAGACAGTTTTCTGATTCCAGCATTTTTGAAGTCTGGATTCCATGATTTTGCCTTTCAAGTTGATCTCTCCTAAGCTGAGATGTTCTGACATACATAGGCAAGTAAGCAAGCAAGCAGATGGACAGGCAAGCAGGCAAGCAGGCAGAACAGTCCCTGGAAAATCTCTCTAAATTTCTTACCACTGTGTGCTTGATCTCTAGTGTGCCCACCACAATGGAGCTGTCCCTAAGCCCCACATTCCCACATGACTCTGACTTGGTACTTGCCCCTTCTGTTTCTCTATTGCATGCTTGTATCTCCCTGGGCCTGACTAGAGGTTGCCATGTTTTCTTGCTTTCCAAAAGGGAGCATTATGATCAATTCAGTTAACAATGTATCTGAAGATTGGCGAAGATACCACTTCTTTACAGAACATGAATTAGTCAAATCCATCAAAACAGACATAACAGACACCAACACAATAATGAAAGAGCTCACATCGAGTCAGCATTCAACTAGGTTACCCTCCTTGGTGGGATTTTTGGGTGCTCTGATGCCATGAGAAATGTATGCTATTTAAAAATTAGCCTCTAGGGCTAGAGATGTACTGCAGTTGGAAGAGTGCTTGCCTGTCATCTATGAGGCCCTGGGTTCCTTTACCTGAGCAGCATAAACCAGGCACGGTAGCTTTTGCCTATAATCCCTGCACTGGGGAGGTGAAGGCAGAAGGGCCTGGAATTTATGGCTGGCTTTGAGAAAAGGTGAATAACTGAATAACTAAAACTGGTCTTCGGAACTGCCTAATATTTTATTGTTACGGATAATTCCTGTGGCCTTCTCATGCCTCTTGGCTTAGAGAATTCTTTGCAACATTCCTCTGCACTGGTTTTTAAATAGCATCTTTATTCTTTCTCCTTTTCATCCTTGGCCTTTCACTAAATAAACTTAGAACATTTTCAGAGCATTAAGATTTTTTTCTCCACCTTAAAGTTAGAACTGAGATAGAATTTCACAGAAAGAAGCAGGCTAGCTAGTAACATATGCTGCAGGATCTCATCCACAGGTTTGTAGTGTGGATCTTCTCTCTCTCTCTCTCTCTCTCTCTCTCTCTCTCTCTCTCTTTCTCTCTCTCTCTCTCTCTCTCTCTCTCTCTCTCTCTCTCTCTCTCTGTGTGTGTGTGCGCGTGCGCGCGAGTGCGCGTGTATCCTGACTGTGCTCTCAGCCGTCAGCCTACACTGAAGCCTTTTCCCACTCCCACGGGGCTGTTCTATGAACACAGTGGCAGTTTATGTGTTTACACTGGCACATTTGATTTTCAAGAACATTTGAATACTTGCTTGAACTCCACAAAACACTCTTCCTTTCTAGAAATGCTGTGGGGTTTGGTGATTTAGTGAGCCACCAGAAAGATCTAGGTGAATTCCACCTTTGGTGTCATTTGTCTGTGGATCTCTTGAATATTCACTGTTTCCTGAGTACAACTTAAAGTTTCTCTTCATCTCTGTTCCCCTGCCCCAGAGGGTCTCATGTAGTCCATGCTGGTTTTGAACTCACTATGGAGCAGAGGATGACTCTGTATGCCTGATCCTCCTTCCTCCACCTCTAACACGATGGAATTACAAGGGTTCTCCACTACATTCATTGTGTGGTGCTTGGGTTTGACCCTACGGCTCTGTGCATGCTAGGCAAGCACTCTGATGCCTGAGCTGCATCCCCAGCCCTAAAAGATAACTTTAAAACAAAGAGTAAATCCATTCATCTCATGCAAATCTAAAATGAACTCATAAAATATTTGATGTAACTCATTAATCAAACCATGCCATTAGCCAGTTCAAGTAGAGTTATTGAACCACTGACTTCTGTAAAGATTATTGAGGTGAATTTACAAGTGGACATAAACTGGTGATCCCCCTTCCCCCCAGAAGTATGGTTAAAGGATCGATTAAAATGTCACCAGACAGATTTTGTAACCAGGGATTTAATGTAAAGGCCCCAGGTCCCTGCATCTCTAACAAGGGAGGTTCAGCCAATCATCTCAATCTACCAATTAAAGGCTGAGTAACGGTAAAAAGAAGAGTGGAGATTTATCCAATGTGGCTACAGGGGGAAAAAGCAAATAAAGGGGTTCAATGACTCCCAAGTTTGCCTTCAGGGTACAGACAAGAGCTTTGGGTTTACACAGAGGAATGTCTGTCTGGGTCAAGGTGCAAGCAGGCCGCAGAATTAAGCAGCCCTGGTCCCAGTGTGTTAATCCCTCGGTTCGCTCTGGTTCAGCCAGGTGATCTAAGACATTATGAGAGCTATAGCTGGAGGGGCGTGATCTGATTCTTATGAGATGATCAACTCCTGCTCCAGGGTGCAGCCTCCTGTCATAGATAATTGCCCTTGTGCGAGAGTGTGGTCCTTCCTGCTAGGTCCTCATTGTTCTTGGCATCTAAGGTGCTAAAGGTTTATGACCATGACTTCTTTTTTGCTGAGATGGGTTAGATAGAAGACAGTCTTTGAGTGCTTATTAGGTCTGCAGCATCCAGCAAGAAGCTGACACAAAGTAAAGGAGACAGACCCCAAATGAAAGCAGAGGTGCTGCCTTTCCAGCTGGCTGTTATTTTATTACCTTGGGCACAAGTGAGGTGGTCAATGCTTTTTTTTTTTTTTTTTTTTTGCAAAAGCAGCTTCTAAGTGCCTGCTATCGTTGTAGTTATATATCTATGAGCAAAACTTATTTTTTTTTACCACTATCAGACGCCACAATTTATACAGGTATAATACAGTGCGGGCAAATGGAAGAGTGGTGTCAGTCAACCCAGAATGTCATATCCTACCCAGTGTATACTGTTCCCATTCTAGATACTCAATAGTCATTCTTGCTTCTTCCAGATTTTCATACAAAGTTGGTTGGCCTCCCTCCTCCTTGTTTATATGATTTAATGGGTATTTATAACATACTAGACATGGGACTGTACAGGTCTATTCCCATACAGTTTTAATTGTAAATTTTATCTTATGTAATAAAATATACTGACATTATTTGTTCAAATATTTTTACATTACTAAATAAAAGAGGCTTTTGTAGTTACCAAGAAATGGTGACAATGTTAAAAATGCCTTTATGTTTGATGCAATAATTTACATAGAAACAAAGGTAATTTTTATTAGAATAAGAAAGATCAGGTTTTAATATAACATCCCCTGCCAGACTAATTAGAAATATACACACATTGCCTCACTATCCCTGCCCATCAGTACAGGTACAAGTTATAGAAGACATCTTCTCTCTTTTTTTCTCTTTGGTTTTAGACAGGGTCTCATGATGTCACCCTGGCTGGCCTAGAACTTGCTAGGTTAGACCAGGTTGGCCTTCCGTTCACAGAGATCCACCTGCCTCTGTCTCTGTGAGTCACAGAGCATGCTCTGGGCTGGGATTAAAGGGTGGACTGGAAAGATATTGTTTCTTCACTGACAACCATTTTTTTGAAAGACATTTATAGAACTGATTTATCTTTGGGAGACTATTAAAGCACAAACAGAGAGAGAGAGAGACAGAGAGAGAGACAGAGAGAGACAGAGAGACAGAGACAGAGAGAGAGACAAAGACACATACACACACACACACACACACACACACACACACACACACACACACACAGTTTCAGGCCCTACATCAAGAGAGGGCAGGCTTACCTAATATGTGACTTGTTCTGTGTTACCAAGCCATGCTGTTTCTCATTCTGGAAGTAGGTGGGTGGAGACTTGGGTCTTTGTGAGAGCTATGAAGGGAGAAAGACTTTCAGGAGCTATATGTGGAAAGTCAGCTCTTCAAAGCAGCTGGGAGGGGAGAGAGACTACAGAGATTAGGTGGGATCCGGTCTGACTTCTAACAAAACACACTCCCAAATTTTGGGCTGATGATATATATATAACTCAGTTGATAGTGTTTTCCTAGCACTCATGAAGCCCCAGGTTGAAATCCCAGCATCCCCAGCAATCAGACCTGTTGGGCATGCCTGTGATCTTAGTATCTAGGATGTGGAAGCAGAAGGCTTGGGTCATTCTCCAACAAGAAGCACTTCAGGTCAAAGACAAAGGAACCCAGAGGGAGAAAATGGCCGAATTGATGGAGGGGAAGGCTGGGCTACAGGAGACATTGAGGCAGAAAGTACCACGACTTGGTGACAAATTGTATATTGTTATGGATGGTGGAGGCAAATGAATTTTCACACACTGAAGATGACTTCCAGACACGAGAACGTCAAACGGCAACCTTAGTAAAACAGAAGATGATGATTTTGGATTTTATTTGTGATCTTTCAAATGTGCTCATTCAGCTTCCTGTTCCTGCTGCAGTGCCTAGTGACATATCACACCTTCCCCACCATCAAGAAAGAGATCTAGCCCTCTGAAATCATAAGTCAAAATAAACTGTTTGTCCCTTGAATTGCCTTTGGCCACAGTATTTCATCATAGCAGCAAAAACAGTAACCAATACATAGAGAATCACGTTTGACTCTGTAGTAAAATCCAACATGCAAATACGGGATTACGTGAGATAGTTATGCTTGAACTCCATTGAGTTAATGACAAATTGTAAAATCCACAGCAAGCTGTGGTGGTGCACACGTGTAATCCCAGCAGAAACAGAGACAGAAGGATTGGGAGTTCCCGAAGATCAGTGACTACATTTTGAGTCGGAGGTCATCTTTGGCCTTAGGAGGATCTGTCTCAGAACAACAACAACAAAAAATCAAGAAAAACGAATAAGCAAAAAATCAAACAACAATAACAAAATCCTGTAAAACCCCTAACTCACAATCCAATTTGTGTCCTAAACAGAAATATTAAAAGAAAAGCCCAAACTATATATTATTGAAGTTTATATTTCATAAAACTGTTTTATAAATGAAGCTGGCATGCCTTGTTCCCAACACCACTGCTTTCTACAAAGGATCTAAAAGTCCTTAATTGACACGAGCTTTCTCAGAGGGGGGGAAAACACAAAGGCAGCAAACAGTAATCAATGATGCCAGCATCAGCCCTGCTGGGGGCTCCGGTGTCTTTGAAATTGGGCACAGGTAGATGAATTGAAGAACTCCTCATCCATCCGGATTGCAAAGGAACAGCATGCCCAGTGAGCAGCAGGTGTATTAGCCTTTCCAGCAGCTGGGGTGTGTAGCCCAGAATAGGCCTAGCATATTACGGTGCTGATGATTACACAGTTAGGGACTCATATGTCAATACAGAGCTGTGCTCACACAGGGAATGCAGAGTTCCCTAGGTTTCCCTCTCCTGCTTTCCTCTCAGTTTTCCTTGCCAGTGTGTGTGTGTGTGTGTGTGTGTGTGTGTGTGTGTGTGTGTGTGTGTGTGTGTTGCCAGGGACTGCTTGTCTTTTCAAAGCTAAAAAAAAAATCAGTCTCTCTCACCTGCTGTTGATCAGTTGCCAGCTGCTTCCCTCTTCTGGGTGCCCTTGCCTTCTGTCTGTCCTTGGGAAGGACAGGTATTCTGCCAAAGAGGGCCTGAGAGGCAGCCTGGAGCCCAGAGGCACTGGATTCATATCAGAGTCTGATATTTTAAGATGATTGTCATTTGCCTCCTTTCCTGGCACAACTTTCTAGAGACACTCTTGGCTCAAAATAAAATTAAGAAGTTCAATATCCACACATAGAACTAAAGATCTAAATTATAATATGAAATAATTATAAAGATGGATGTGACATTTCTCTTGAATTTATATGCCTTTATTCTCTTTTCTTTTAATCCCATAGTTTTTTCTTCTTTTTCCTATCTCTTGAGACAGGGTCTCCTATAGTCCAGGCTGGCTTTAGCCTTGGTACATAACTGAGGATGACCTTGAACTTCTGATCCTTCTGCCTCTGCCTCCCAAGTGCTGGGATCACAGATGTATACCACCCTACCTCGTTTACACAATACTGGGGATGTATCTCAGGGCTTTCTGTGCTAGGTGAGACCTCTATCAATTGAACTCCAGCCTTAACCCAGTTCATTCCATTCTGGATCTGCTTCTGTGCACACTGGCTCCTCAGCACTCAGTGCACACCATCACAGTCAGCACAGGATCTTGACTCTGGACCCGCTGCCTCCTCCCTCGGTGCCACGTTTTTCTTTACTTTTTGACATTCTCACTCCCTCATATGATGCGTGCTCCATATTTGTCTTAGATTGAATTCCTTTCTTTCTCCCTAATGGGATAAGTCCAGACTCCTCAGCCCGTTACCAAAGCCTTGTTTCCTTGTTTTTACCTTATTTTCTTCTGATTACCTCCTTATTGGTAGTCTGTGGAACCAAAAATGACTCACGGGATAGAAACATAGAGCAATTTTCTTTTGTATCCTTTGAAGCTGTCTTGGAGTTATTTTCTGCTCTTGTGTTTAGAGTTTGCTAGCTGTTCTTTGGTACATATTTTCTGTAGCCCCCTTGGGTTGCACCAGATAGTCGCAGTTCAAGTAATTATAAGTTAAGCATCTTATTGCGAAACCCTAAACTGTTGACGGGGTTGCTGAAGGCAGAGTAGGGGTGCCTATGTGTGGTTTACATGAGAAATGTCCCGCATAGGTTTCCATATGTGAACACTTGGTCCTCAGTTGGCCATCTGTTTGCGGGGAGTGCGGGAGGAGGTACATCACTGGGGATGGGCTTTCAAGTCTATAACCTTACTTCATTTTCAGTTCCCTCTCTCAGTTTGTGCTTATGGTTGAAGATGGGATTCAACTTCCTGCTCCTGCTGTGACATCAGCTGCTTGCTGCCATGCCTTCCAGCCATGATAGTGTTTTTGTTTTTTTTATTTTTGAGACAGGGTATCACTATGTAGCTCTGGTTGTCCTACAGACCACTTTGCACACCAGGCTGTCCTCAAATTCACAGAGATCCACCTGCCTCTGCCTTCTGAGTGCCGGGATTAAAGGCTCATAATTGATTCTTCTCCCTCTGAAACTGTGAGCCTAATAAAGTCTTCCTTCTGGTAGTTGCCTTGACCATGGCATTTTATCAGAGCAAGAGAGAAATACCTAATACAGCACTGGAATGGCTCTTTCCATACTTTTTATGGAGCTCGTGCCTATATGGGAGTTTTCTCACTGTTGTGACCAAACACCCAACTAGGAGTTTTAAAGAAGGAAGGCTTTACTCTAGCTTAGAGTTAGGGAGGGTTAGCTCATTATGGAGGGGATGACGAACTAGGTAGTAGGCTGATGGAGGAAGGTCATTGGTTAAAAAATAAAGAAACTGCCTTGACCCATTTTATTGGTTAGAACATAGGTGGGTGGAGTAAACAGAACAGAATGCTGGGAGGATGAGGAAGTGAGCTCAGAGACGCCATGCTCCCCTCTCCCGGGCAGACGCTATAGCTCTGCTCTCTGAGGCAGATGGCGATGCAGCCAGCCACCAGGTCAGACATGCTGAATCTTTCCTGGTAAGTGCACCTCGTGGTGCTACATAGATTATTAGAAGTGGATTAAGAGGCTGAAACTAATGGGCCAGGCAGTGTTTAAAAGAATACAGTTTGTGTGTTGTTATTTCAGGGCATAAGCTAGCCAGGCAGCCGGGGTGCGAGGGATGCAGTCTCGCTGCTCCTACTACAGTAGGCAGCTCCTTGGTGGCAGCTGGGACCCGTTGCCTTTCCATACCTTGGCATAACAGAGACCAGACAGACAGTGGAGCCATCCTATAAAGTCGGAGGCCCTGCCCCCAATACTCTACATCTCTGGTGAAGCTTCACCTCCTACCATTTCTACAACTTTTCAAACAGTGACCCTAGCAGGGACCAAGTAATATTCTTTTTTAAAAATGCTGTAAAGTCCTAGGCAGCAGCTGTAGGCAGGCAGCAGACTCTGTGAGCAGCCAGTCCCAAGGCAGAGATGGCTGCTGGTCCCAGAGCTTGGCGGGCCATGTGGCCAGTATAGCCAAGCAGCGGTGGGTTCCCAACAGCAGGCAGGAGCGTGTAAACAGACGGCGAGTAAAAGGCACATAAACACATAAAATAGGCATAAAGTTAAACAGTCATTAAAAGAAAGAGAGAGAAAGAGAGAGAGAGACAGAGAGACAGAGAGACAGAGAGAGACAGACAGACAGACAGATACACGTGTACACACGCAAGAGAGGGACAGGGAGAGAGTTTCCAGATGGGATGAGTGGTCAGAGGTCGCTGGGAGTGGGCGTGGCTTGTCCCTTAAAGAGACAGAAAACCATAACACCAAGTATTTAGAGGCTTGAGTATTTGAGGGAGAAAACTTCCTTGAGTAGTGTGGGTGCTGTGGGCTAGGCCTGGGGTCCTCGATTGGCAAGGATGCAAACTGATCCTGTAGTTTACTGGCATTTTCACCTGTTTGTGGTGGCCATGCAATCCATCCTCGGGCCCAAGGAAGCTGGACATGCTCCCAGCTTCTCTCTGATGGCATCTGCTTGCCTCCTTGTTTCTCCTCTTGAATGGAATTAGTGCATATGTCTGCATTTTGGGTGTAGAATTGGGACTCAGTTTTAAGATGTCCCCCAAGAATGTTCAGATAATATTTGTGGCTTTGTAGCCCTTACCTGTAGCCTTCCTGTAGGTCAAATACAGGAGTGTTTCCCACACCATCCCCAAGACTTTAAAGAGAATGAGTCTCTCCCTCAATTCGAATGGGCTGTGAAGTGGATGGCCTGGTCTACCTGGCTCGAGGCACTCCAAGGACTTGTGCATCTCTGGCTGCACCTCATGTTTCTTTTCTACTGATATCACAGTGAGATACTATAAGTTTAATGGGATCCTTACAGATCTAAAGGTGAAACGTGTGCCCTGGGCTCTCGGGTGCTATCGCCCTTTCATTCTTTCTGCAGGTTGGAAAGGCTGCCTTTCCTGTTTCTCTCAGCTTCCCAAGGGCAGCCCACAGTCCTCAGTTTGGGCTTCCTTTTCCAGTCGTGGGCCACCAAAGGCACGTTCAAATCTCATTCCCACTAGCATTTCTTGGGCTCTTTTCTGTCTTTCACTTTTGATTCTCAGGACTGTTACACTATACGGGGCCAACTTTCTAAGTGAAGCTCACCTTCCTGTTGTAAGGTGGGGTGATTAGCTACTTTAAAGTGCTAGCATGCACTTCAGCTGTCCCTTGCTTTGTGTAGCACATTCATCATAGATTTGGGGGATTCGGCCATCACTGGATCCACCATATGACCTGTTTTTCATGCCCACAGGGAAGCCTTTTTTTTTTTTTTTTTTTGCTACAAAAGTTCTTGGTTGGAGCAATCATTCAATAATTAATTGCTGAATTGAGTTGTTGAATGAGTGACTTTGGGTTAAAAGCTGTTTGAGAGCACCTCTAGCCCTTAGCTTTTTCAAAAGACTCCTTCATTGTTCTTGTTTCCTACTTCAAAGTCATTTTTAATTAGAAAGGTGACACACAAATTGACTTTGACTCATCTTCATGTACAAACGTCATTCTTTCTGTCTCTTTAGATCAATGTACACACTGTTGTAGCCGGTGCCGTTTCCTCCTCATTGTTTGTTAATGAATCACTACTTCCACAGTCCTGCAATTTCTGGCAGAATACAAATCCCAGAAAATCATCCTGCCATTGTTCATGTCATCACTCTTCCTGGGATGAGGCATCAACATTCTTTTGTCAGTAGGATGTGCTTCCTGTTTGTTGGATTCCATTATCTCAGCCTCTTAAATATAAAGAAATCAAAACAACAAATGAATGCAAAAGAAAATGGGATTCGCTATTTCCATCCAAGCATGGAACTTGAATAGAGTCCCGATTTGATTGTTCTCGAGACTATATTCTGTAAGCTTGTGAGGCTAGAACTTCTTTTCCCTCTACAATGGGGAAAATAATGGTTTTCCTGTATTTCTCAAAGTATTCCAATTCTTGCTGCACTCTATTAGTGACTCAATCAGAGCGGTATTTATTAAGCACCATGTTTGATAAAAGGCATCTAAAAATTAAACTTTGTCTAGATAAGGCTTAAAATCTTGAGAAAATATATGCAAAAATACGTGCCACTGGGATTCAGTCATGTCAAGCTGTTCTTCAAAGATACTGGAATGCAAGAACATGTATACAAAGTGTAGAATTGATGGGCTTTCTTTGTGCCATAAAAACCACTTGCAACTAATAATATGCTGTGGTTGGAATATTTCTATCCCCTTATTCATATGTTAATATCTAATATCCATTGTGGTAGTGTTAAGAAGTATAGCCTTTGGTCAGGGATTAGGTCTAAGAGGGCTCTGACCTCATGAACAGGATTAGTTGCCCTTATTAAAGAGCCCCGAGGAAATGTGAGCACAAAGCCCAAAACATCATCTTTGAAGCAAAGAATGAGCCCTCATCACAAACTGAATCTGCTGGTCCTGGACTTTGCAGCACTTACAACTATGAACAATACATTTCTGATATTTCAAGATTGGCTCCTCTCTTTGATATTCTATTTTAAGATTCCCAAGGATTAAGATATTGTCTAGAATTCCTGGGCCAGGTGATTTATAAAGAACAGAGATGTATTTCTCATAGTTATGGATGCTAGGAAGTCTAAAGTCTAAGTGCCCATAATTCCATGCGAAAGGCAAAAAGAGTAGGCATATGTGAAGGGTCAAGAGATAGAACTCAATCTCAAGACCTTCAGTCCATTCCTGAAGATGGAGCCCTCATGACCCGAGTACTTTCCATTAGACTCTACCTTCCAACGGAGCTGCTAGGGATTACGTTTCCAGCCATATGCTCTGGGAGGGATATAGTCAAAGCTAGATGTAATATATTTTAACCCTAATTATGATCTTCAATTTGCCACATCAATGTTTAAAAAGGTAGCATAGTCATTTATAAAAGTCATTGGAGATTTCAAAATGGTATTTTAACCAAGATTAAAAAATTTCTCTCCAGTCTAATTTTAAAGAAAATCCATAAGTAAATCCAGCTTAATTGACTATCACATTTCCTCTATTTAAGCTTTCCAGTAATACCAATTGACAGATGTTTTTTTCCTTTTGTTTCCTTCCGTCCTTCTTTCCTTTGTTATTCCTTCCTTCCTTTTGTTCTTTTTATAAGACAGGATTTCTTTATGCAGCCGTGGCCATGCCGGACTCACTCTGTAGATCACTCTGAACTTAAACTCATGCCTTTACGTTTGCCACCATGCCCAATTTCAGGTTTCGTTTTTCTATTCATACAGATTTTTGCTTTGCTCCCAAATTCTCCTGAATGCTTCTCCCCTTCAATCTACAGTTTCTTTTATTTTTAAGAGACTCACCTCCATGAATTCAACCGACTTTTAAAACATGTATGTGGATCAAATTGGAGAATATTCTTTGAAATATGCTGTCTTTGGACTTTACCCTATTCCACCCTCAGCCCTCAGCAGTTGAATAGTTTAGAAATGACTTTTCATTTTTCTGAATTTTGTTCACTCTTTTCATGGCAACAAGCAAAAAAAAAAAATCCAACCACCTTACCTGAGATTGAACTGTGCATATACTTTAGATGTAAATGCATACTAGGCATGCTGGAAGTTTACGTCCCTAACTAGCTCTTCCACCCGTTACTACTGAGCACATAGACTGTGGTGAACTCTCCTATGCATGGTTCTTAGGTTATGTTTTCAGAGGTCCTGCCCCATGCTTTTATTCAAAACTATTATTATTAATTATCGGAGTTAGCATGACTGCCTCAACTAGAACTGTGCTTCTGTATTCCCAGTAGCTTTGATTTGCACCATGCATCAGACCACTGTCCGTTTGAATTTGCAGATGTTTGGTGTTGTGAGCCTTTACATTAGGGACTGATCATTTGCATTTTTACAATGACTGTCTAAGCTCACATTCTTCTTAGAGGAATGACTGTGGAACGGAGTGGAAGCTCACTAGCTTCTTTCAGGTTGCAGACCTGGCATGTTAACAGGAGCCTGGAAACACTAAGAAATGGGAAACACAGAGACAGAGATGATGAGGTTTTTAAGGAAGCTACACAGAGGCAAGTGGAGGTTTGTTCATTCTAGATGCCTTCGGCAATGCCAAACGGGAGAAGGCTAGGAAGCTCTGATTGGGGGGCAGGGCAACATTTTGACACTGGGATCTCAGTCTGGATTCCCCTTGATTCTTTGGTCCTTATGCTTTCTGTGGGAAGAATTAAGCACAGTAAAGACAGGTAGAGTTTATTACAGAATTATGTGGAGTTCTTTTCAAAGGTGACAGTGGACAAAAGCAGAGAGACCACTGTGTCCACCTACATTTTAGGGCCAGGTGATTGACAGGCCCATTTGGATTTCCTTTGATGGTGTGTCCTTGTTCTTCATCCCAATGTCTCCCTCTGCTTACTACCCTTCTAAGGCTTAGACTATTATCTGTGAATGGCCTTTCAGGCAGGGCCTCATATTGTGTCTATTCATGGCCGGAGATAGTACTTAGATCTCATTCTTTTGACCTGTAATTAGAGTCTGGCAGTTTCCATTTTCTGTTTTACAAGCTGTTGATTATGAGGGAAGAATCTATCCCTAGCGACCTCCAGGCCTGCTGCTATCTAACTAGCAACCTAATGATTTGACACTAGAGGCCTGCCAATTCTTTCCATTCTATCATCTCTTGGGCTTGCATTCTCTTCTTCTAGGACCAACTAGGGGGAATCTTTGACTTCTAGAAACATGAACAAATAGCACTTGGGACTTAGAGAAGGGAGGAGGCTATGGAGCTAAAGTCTGTTTGCAGAAGGAGTTGCACAAAGCAAAAGATATAGGAATGTCAACGGATGAGGATCATGCCATCCCCGACACCAGCGCCTTGCTTGAATCTTGGATCTCCATCATAACAATGTTGCTTCAAGGCCTGTAGTACCATTTGCAACGATCCATTGGGAGGATGCTGATATCCCCCGCCCCCATTTTCTCTGAGATAAGAAAACCCATGCATTGACAAGTTAAATGCTTTCTTTCAAATCACACATGGGTGATGGCTGGCAGAGGGACAATTCCGGACAATTACCCTGGCTCTGCCACCTGAGTTCTCACCCAATAAGCTAGAGTGTCACTCAGTTATTCTGCACACCTGTGCCATCTATCCTTCATAGTGAGAGGAAGGAATAAAGCTGTCTTTTCCTAATATTTGCACTCAGATGAAGCCTGGCAAGTAGACCAGGCTCCATCCTATGCAGCCTATTGGGCCTTAACAATCTAGGGGATCTGTTCTTATCTCCTGCTGCCCTGTTTTTCTGGCACCTTGATGGAGTACCAAGGCTGTTCTGAATTGTTTTTCTCTCTGAAACTGCTCCACTAAGAGGAGCCCCTTTCCAGCTCTTTTTTTTGTGCCTCTGTGCCTCGTGAAACCATCTTGGGTATCCCCTAGCAAAGCCTCTAATCCCTACCCTGAAACCAGGCCGTGTTGCTGAATATCCTAGTTGATTTTCAGGAATTCCACCTCGGAGCTACATACTGCAAGCACATGCCTGGTAGGACAAAGCTGTCTCAAGTATGAAGGCATCAGTGACTTCCATGGGATGTAGTCTTAGATCTAAAAATAGATTTTCATCGTTGACAGTGGTAACAGAATGAAGGAACCAGGTGTTAACATTTCTGAGAGACCCTAAGGCAGTGGGAAGGGGTTACCCAATCTCTGGGAACCTGAGTTCAGGTCTAAAGTTGCCTTCACAACTTGCAGCAATCACCAGGACCGGTTAGGAGCAGGCGATCCTGATACTGACCCACTGAGAAGTTTCCATTTGAATGATCAAGTCTGTGGCATTATAGGTGAGTCTGGGGACAAAGGAAGGAAGAGATCTATATAGCCTCATAAATTTCCTTTATTCTTTAAAAATATACTATGTGGTGGCTGGAGAGGTGGCTCAGTCATTAAGAGCTCAGGTTGCTCTTCTGCAGGACCTAGGTTAAATTCTCAGCATTCATATGGTGATTTACAACCATTCAAAAACTCCAGTTTTTGACACCCTCTTCCGACCTCCACTGGCACTGTGCACACGGGACACACACACATACATGCAGGAAGGCAAACATACACATAAAATAAAACAAATACATCTTTTAAAGAGGTTATAAAGATGTCTTTTATTTGTGATGCTTTGGCCCAACTGAGAGCCTTTCACATGGTAGGCAGACCTTTTTTCTCTGAACTACATCCCCAGCCTGTCTATTCACTCTGCCTCACACAGAAGAATTTGTTTCACAGACTTTGATGGGCACCTTTAGCTTTCCTCTCCACACTCCCAAATAATGCCTCCCTCCCCAGCCTTTGCTGGCTCCTCAGCTTAAGTCGATGTCGTACTTGGGAGGGAGTTCCTAGGATACTATAGCCAAATCAGAGACAGAGACAGTGTGCTGTGTCTTTGGAAGCAGCTCATTTTGTGGCCGTTGGGGTCTCCTGCCCAGGTCAGTGATATTATTGAGGCTCTTGGGCATTTCCTCTTGAACCAAGGAACTCACACCATTCCTGTCACCCAAACAGCCTTCATTCCACAACAAGCAGTAGCTGTCCAGAGAGACTGATGGGGAAGTTTTTGCTGAATCATGTGTTTCTCTTCCTGAGTCCCATACTGTGACTGTCTCTTAGCTTTTTGCATTTTGTGATAGATGATTGCATCCATTACCTTGGAATTCTCAAATGGGGTCAGTGCTTGTTGTGCTGTTGGAAAACTTTTGGATTACCCTTTTCCGTTGCAATTATCCAGCATCTATGCCTCATAAAGAGAGAGAAGAGTCTCACAGACTCCCAGAGAGAAACAGGGGAAAGCTCTGGTTATGATTACTAGAAAGCTATGTCTGAACCACAAAAATCAACTCACAAAAGTCCAAAGACTAAGTGAACTTAAGGATGTTACTGCCATTCACTGGTTTATGCTATGTAAGAAGAACCAGAGGGGCTGGAAAAGTGGCATAATGAACAAGCATGAGAAGTAGTGTTCAGATCCCCAGCACCCCAGTAAAACTGGGTAAAGCACAACATGCCTGTACTCCAGGTGCTCCAATAGGGAGAGGAGAGGCAGGGATCGGCGACTCTCTGGAAGCTTGTAGACCTCCTAGCCTGCTGTGTCCAGGAGAGTTGACAAATAGCAAAGAGATTTTGCCTCAAACAAAGGTTAGCACTGACACCGAGGTGTTCCCCTGCCCTTTTACATGTGCCACGGCCTGCATGTGGGTACACTTCACACATGTTCACAGACACAAGCTAGAAGAAGAAGGAAGAGGAGGAAGGGGAAGAAGAGTCACAACTAGCTGAATTGAGAATAGGTGTCGAAGCCCGGTCAGGAATCACAATTCTGCTGGCTGCAAATCCCTTCCACTATGTGCAATGAATTTTCCTGGAATCTTTTGGTGCTTGCCTGAAGCACTTGCTGGTTTTGCTAATGGAGTAAGTTTGACCTCAGGTTCGGATACAAATGCCTGCCATTTAGTTCCTACAACACACAGCTGAGGCAGAGAACTGTTTCCCATCCAAACATCTCACAGAAGTTAATTGTCTTTTGATGGCAACAGTTTTATTAGGTTTCTCCCCACCTTAAGCAACCCCCAAATAATTCAAGTATTAGTACGGCAGGTGGCTTCTGAAGTTGACAGTTGTTAGTCCCCTCTTCAGATCATTCCTGTGTGGTACCTGCTGTAAGGTGTCCCAGTTCGGTGGGGGTTTTTCTAGTGGATGTTGCAGATTTCTGTGGGGTGGGTCATGATCTGATCTTCAGGGTTCCTTTATTTCCTGTCTTCCTAGAATCTGTCATTGCATGTGTCCCAGCTATAAACTGTCCTGCTAGTCTTACTCTGTAACGGAGGGCTTGGTCTCTGCCTTATATGTACCAGATCTTCTCAGGGGCAGAAACCAGGCTTTTTGAAGGTAACCTCTAGACCTTTCTATGGCTTTACCATGTCCTGTGTTTGATTGTCATTTGGTTATTATTTGTAGAGCATAACTCAGAAACAACATAAATATTCTTTATGGCTTATATAAGAGCATGTTTTTCTAGAAATTTATCAATTTAAATATAAGGAACATATGGGCCATTGAAAGGCAGGAGCTGTACTTTTTAAGGTGCTATAACATAAATGATTAAAGTACCAGCTCATAGCTGCCATCCAACAACTACTTTTATTTTAGTAAATAAAAAGAATGGTTTTTTACAATTAGACCCCTTCCAATTGGTATGTAGTCACTAGTGTAAAAAACACTTTGACTGTTTCCCCTTTGTCATTCTTCCTCTGTGGGAAATAGCCATCTGGGACCACAGCTGGGGCCACTCTGGATCTTTCTGGAGTTCCCCAACTGGTTTAGGTAAGTAATCTTATGGGGAGATACCACAAATGGCATACTGTCTTAGGGCACAGTAAGCACAAACGAGGAAAATTCAACCTGGGCATGGTAGCTCTTGTTTGTAACCCTAGGACTTGGGGTGAATGTCACAGGTGAATTACCATAAGTTTGAAGCCAGTCTGTATCACATAGTGTTTCAAAACTAAATTGGACAAAAGAACCAGAAAAGAAAGGAGTAAAAAGAGAAGAAAGAATGATAACAATAAAAGTTGGACATAGTGACTGAGGTCTATTATTCCAATGCTTTGGAGACTGAGACAGGAGGATTGCTACACACTGAAGGCTGGCCTGGTGTTACACAGTGAGATCAGAGCTAAAGAGAAATAAACCCCATCTAAAAGAAATAAACTCCCCAACTATTATTATTGTAAAAGTAGCATCTTACAATGAATAAGAAATGGAGATCAGGCTTGATCACAGTGAAACTATGACTTTGGTTAGATAATTTAGGGTAGAGATTGTTGTGGAATATTTGTACACTGTGTGAAGGTGTATTGCTGAGATTAGTGTAATAAAATTCTGAATGGCCAATAGCTAGGCAGGAGGGATAGGTGGGATTTCTGGAGAGAGAAAGGAAGAGGAAGTAGAATCTAGGTACATGGGGGACACCTGAAGACACAGTTATACCATGTGATAGAATGTAAATTAATGCAAATGGGTTAATTCAAGTTATAAGAGCTAGTTGGGAACGAGGCAGAGCTTTCATAATTAATAAGAAATTTCCATGACATTATTTGGGAGTTGGCTTTGGGACAGAGAAAGACTCATTACAAGAGATATTGCTATTCTTAAGCAGAACTGATATAATTCATAGATCTGAGAACCCTGGCTACCAAAACTTCCCCACTCCGAGCCAAATTAATCATGTGGTCAAGCGTTTCAGAGCAACGAAGAATGTCAAGCAGGAATTAGGTTCTCAACACAGTGGTTATTTCTTTAGTTGTATGAGTTAATATGTTCACTTTATCATTCAAACCAGTTTATTTTTAAATTTTGGAACCTGAATCATGCTGACTTAAGTATGAAACTTAAAAATTATTTTTGATCCAGCCCTGTCTGCCCTGGAACATGCTTTGTAGACCATGTTTGCATGGAACTAACAGTCATCCTCCTGGTTCTACGTCTCAAACATTGGAATTATAGGAGTAAGTCAGCTTGATAAGCTTATTTAAATATGATTTGTATAAAGGATACTGAACTCAGTAAAGATAGGCAGTCTGCTGAGCAGGAGAAATAGCTGTTAGGGTAGAATCCAAACCATCATCTAGCACAAACTACAAGCAAAACTTTGCATTACGTGAAAATCGCATCTCTTTCATGTGTTCTCATCGGCTAGATATAAAGATCATGGTTAGTCCTCATTCCTTAGTCTATTTGGACTTGGCATTAGAGTGGTAGATGAGTCATTTACAAAAAGTTTACAAGAAGGTAAATTAGAATTGTTCAGTTTCAACACATCCCAAAAATGTCTAGGCAGGATAGAAGAGTACTTGTTTGAGTTCCTATTCTGCCTCTGGTATTCACTCCAGCGACCTTAAACACCTGATGTACCCCTTTCCTTTTCTGTCCTATGAATCTTACAGACTACCTGCCCTCTGCCTTGTTTGAACAGTTACATAAGCTCAAAATTGGTGTGGGATAATGCTCTTGTACCCTATAAAGATTTGTCACTCATATTGGTTTAATAAAACACTGATTGGCCAGTAGCTAGGCAGGAAGTATAGGCTGGGAGACTATACTAGGAGAATTCTGGGAAGAGGAAAGGCTTAGTTTGCAGTCACCAGCCATATGCAGAGGAAACAAGATGAAAATGCTGTACTGAGAAAATGTACCAAGCCACGTGGCTAAACACAGATAAGAATTACTGGTTAATTTAAGATGTAAGAATTAGCTAAAAAAATGTCTGAGCCATTGACCAAACAGCATTGCAATTAATATAGTTTCTGTGTGACTATTTGTGTCTGGGCAGCTGGGAAGAAAAGAATTTTACAAAATATGTAAAGCATAAGATGAATGACTTATAAATATTAGTAATACTGGAGAGATTAAGAAATAATTTTTTAGTTCAGAGATGGTGGTGCATGCCTTTAATTCCAGCACTTGGGAGGCAGAGGCATGCAAATCTCTGTGAGTTCAAGGCCAGCCTGATCTACAAATAGAGTTCCAGGGCAGCTAGGACTGTCACACAGAGAAACCCTGTCTTGAAAAACAAAGAAAAGAAGTTGTTTTTACGTATATGCCATACTTTGAAGAGACACTCATCAGGTAGCCTTATCCTTAATCAGCACAGAGGAAAAGATCAGTTTTGGCAAAAGCATAAATATGGAGGTGGGTAAGATGGAAGCCTCCCCTATCAATAAGAGGAGCCAGAGAAGAAGATAGCAGGGCAACTAGATTCAAGTGTCCAGGTGTTGTAAACTTTCCTTTATAGTTGGTCCAGAGCAGAATTCTGAAATAGAAGCCTTGATTTTGCCTCCCTCCCCCACAAGCTCTTCTGATCTTTCAGCAGCAAAATTGAGTAACTGCTTTTCTTTGCCTCGTTGCCCAGTAACCTCCACTTCAGGACTTCTTTCCAATCCACACTATGTCCCTTCTCCTCCTTTAGCTCATAGAAGTAACTTGCTTCTATTAACTTGGGCTCTTTTCTACAACCATCAATACATAACTCATTGTTAAATTTAAACCATTTAGTTTTGCTTAAAAGTGCTATACAATGCTTTGATTCCAAGAAAAGGGCTCTGCACTGAATTAGATCCCAAGGCTACTTAATATTGGTCAGATTGCTTAAGAAAGAAGCTAGAAGGGCTGAGAATATGGCTCAATTTAGTAAAGTGCTTGCTTGCCATAGAAACATGAGGATGTGACTCAGATCTCCAGTGTCTGTGTAAAAATCATGGTTTGGTGATGTGTTTCTGTAATCTCAGTACTGGGAAAGCAGTAGCCAGCAAACTTTGTTCACAACTTAGTGTACTCCACATTAATTGAGAGATGATGTAGGTGGGTCTTCTATCTATCTGTTGCTTTCATTGGTTAATTAATAAAGAAAACTGCTTGGCTTGATAGGGTAGAATTTAGATAGGCGGAGTAGCCTGAACAGAATGCTGGGAAGAAGAGAAGTGAGGCAGACTCTATAGCTCTCCTCTCCAAGATGGACGCAGGTTAAAATCCTTCCTGGTAAGCCATCACCTTGTGGTGCTACACAGATTATTAGAAATGGGTTAATCAAGATGTTAGAATTAGCCAGTAAGAGGCTAGAGCTAATGGGTCAAGCAGTGTTTAAAAGAATACAGTTTCCTTGTAATTATTTTGGGTAAAGCTAGCTGGTGGCCAGGAGCTAGGTGGCAGGATGCAGCCCACCGCTCCTTCAACAGAGAGACTTGTTTCAAAATACAAGGTGAAATTATTTGATGTAGATGTTTTACCTTGTCTTACCTCTACAAATGTTTTGTCTCTCACTCACATGTATGCACATACACACAGTTTGCGGGGGGGGGGGGGTGACACCAAGTGACTTAGCTACTTTTCTATTGCTGTGATATGATACCATGATCAGTTAATAAAAGAAAGTGTTTAATTTGGGCTTATAGTTTTAGATTTTTAGAGTTCATGATTGTGATGTAAAAGCATGGTTGTAGGAACAGCTCAGAGCCCACATCTCCATTTACTATAATCATGAGACAAAGAGTAAGACATACTGGAATGCTTTGAGTCTTTTGAAACCTCAAAGCCCAATCCAGTGACACACGTCTCCAACATGGCCACACTTCCTAATCCTACCCAAGCAGTTCCACCTATGGGTGCCTAAAATTCAAATATATGAGCCTATGTGGGCATTCCCTTTCAAACCAACATATTAAGTATAAATTTATGCTTAAGAAGCCATAGATCTGGGACTTTGTAACTAA
Source organism: Microtus oregoni (assembly GCF_018167655.1). NCBI lineage: Eukaryota > Metazoa > Chordata > Mammalia > Rodentia > Cricetidae > Microtus > Microtus oregoni. Next base: position 759,535 of record NW_024544756.1, read on the forward strand.
TTTTGTAGATATGGTGGTAGCTTGTTTGTTCGCATTGGTTTTTTATTTTCATTTTTTGTTATTTTGAGAGTTTTATTGTAGCCTTGGCTGTTCTAAAACTCATTATGTAGATGAGGCTGGCCTCTAACTTACAGGAACCCACTGGCCTGTGCTTCTCAAGTGCTGGGATTAAAGGCTTCTGCCTCTACAACCTGCATTGATATGGTGGTTTTAATGGGCTCAAATGTTTGAATACTTGGTCCCAAGTTGGTGATGCTATTGGGTTTGGTTTAAGGGGTGTGGCCTTGTTCAAAAATAGTGTGTCACTGGGGGTGGGATTGGAGGTTTCAAAGTTTCACACCACTCCCAGTGTGTTCTCTATACCTTGTGCTTGCTGTTTGAGATGTGAGCTCTCACCTTGTTCCTTCAGCCACCATAACTACCAGCTGCTATGCCTCCCAACCATGACAGTGATAGACTCATCCTTCCAGGACTGCAAGCCTGCTGTAGGAAGTATTACAGCTTTTATTAGCCCACCTACCAAGGCTTATACATTGTTTACATTTGGAGGTTATTGTCCTCATTTTTTGCACAGTCGTCTATTGTCTTAGTCTTTAAGATATGTAAGTGTTAAGAATTGTAGATAAATAGTCATTTATGTTTGTCATACTTATAGTTAGACTAATCAGGTTCTTTAGATACATAAATATTTTATTCAACATAGATAGATAATCTTCAACCACTTCAAAGAACTGTAAAAAATAACATTTAAATAACTTAGAGTTCTGTTAAAGTGAGACACAATAGCCCCTGATGGCACCAATCTGTTTCTAAGAGAATCTTGAGCACCAAAGACACTCCACTTGGAGCTTGTCTTCTTCTTGGCAAACCAGCCTTTGGGCAAGAAATTGCCCATACCTCAACCACTGACAAAATACATAGTATCCGAAAATGGATAAGCAGGACTGTCAAATCTTGCCAAGACTGGGTAAGACAGTTTTAAGAAATCTCTTACCTTTGAAAATCGTCTGTCAGTTATTCAAGGCCTTAGTCAAAGTTGGTTGCTCAATGTTGCACATGAGACTTTGGGTGATTGTCCAGGTAGCCAGTTGTCTCGGTCGTTTGTTGCCCCTTTCGGAAGTCGCTTGATTGCACTTCCTACTCACTCAAGTAACATCAATTCCCTTCTCGGATCTTCGATGGTGTTAAAGACTAAATAAGTGTAGTTATTTTCCTCTCATGCCTTGGCCAAGTTATTTATTATACAAGACTTAAGCTAGTTAAAATAGGATATTTGTTCTTATTATATATGATTTTGTATTAGGCTTAAAACTCTCTTATTTAAAGAAAAGGGGGAGGTGCTGTAGGAAGTATTACAGCTTGTATTAGCTCACCTACCGGGGCATGGCCTCTCTTACTATTTACTGGGAAGGCTTTGCTCCTTACCCTGTCAGCTGTTCCTTTGGGTAGCCTGATTCAACTGGTCAAGTGGAGAATTCTGATTTGTGAGTTTACTCTCTTTTTTTTTTTGCTTTTTTTGTGTATTTCTTTTTTTTTATTTTTTTAATTTATTTATTTATTAAAGATTTCTGTCTCTTCCCTGCCACCACCTCCCATTTCCCTCCCCCTCCCCCAATTAAGTCCCCCCCCCCCTCAGCCCGAAAAGTGATCAGGGTTCCCTGTCCTGTAGGAAGTCCAAGGAACCCCCACCTCCATCCAGGTTCTGAGGACACCATAGAAAAAATAATGTGAGTTTACTCTTTAATAAATGCCTGTTTCTCATTTCTGAGCTAGCGTGGGATTTCTTTTAAGCGTCTGACCGCCTTAACTCTCAAAATACAAGCCCAAATCCATTCTTCTTTCTGTAAGTTGCCTTGACCATGCCGTTTTGTTAGGGCAAAAGAAAGGTAACTAATACAGTAGATCTCAATGATGTTGCTGAGCATCACATGGTACCATACTGGGAATGCACAACCTCAGCAGCCTTTCCCTTCTTTTATGGAAGCAGGATATGGTTTGAACAGGCCCTTTGAATAGCTGTACAAGTTTAAGAAGCCTGTTACTCATTTGGACAAAGGTGGGGAGTTGACTGTAGAGCTCATCTTTTGATTGGGATGCAAGGCTTTGATTTTATATTGATCAGCATTCATTCTTTGCTTTTTCTGCCTTCTGTCATTGGGAGACAAAGCAAGAATTTATTAAGAGCAGAAGGAAGAAAGAGCCAATAGTTGTGAATAATGCTTGTAACTCTAAGAACAGGCAGGAAAAGACAGCTTCTGCCGCAGCAGCTCAAAGGCTGTATAGATAGCAACTGATTATTTCTCCTCCATCTTGATGAGAACAAGGATTAGATTCAGCAGTCATTGCCAGTGATCAAAGACTCCCTTGGGCCCTGGGATGAAAGGGAGCCAGGGATGACAGACACAGGGCAAAGCTCAGGACTTGGCAGAGAAGCTCCTAGGAAGAGCTAAACCTTTAAATCAAGCTTGAGCTATAGAGCTGGGATGAGGCCCACTGCTTAGCACTGGGTTGATGAATTCACAAACAAAAGGCCAAAGTCAAGAAGAGCTTTCTAAAGGTTAGTAAAAGTCCAAAGCAATGATCAGAAAACCGAAGGTCCCTGAGAGTTTCAGAGATGAAAACAAAAGGGCATCAACCCCAGAACCACCCTGCTGATGAGAATGGCTCATTTCTCATTCAGTGATGTGGTTTGGGTGGGTGATTTGCACATGGCTCACTGGGAATCTGAAGCAATTATGAAATGGCTCCCAGGCTGGCATCTAGAGAGGGGGTCATTGGGAGAGGTGTCTATCTACCCAGAAGTTCTTGCCTCAGACCGTAGCTTAAAGAATCTGGAGTGAGAAGGGTTAATAGAAGAGTGCCCTGGCTTCCCTGCTATAGTATGGTCAGGGGACCAGATGCACAGTTTCAGAATTTGGAGCTGATCAGAGGTGGTGAGGAAACAAAGAAATAATACACAGACACATGAACGTAGAAATGCTGGGGTCAGACAGATGGGTCTCCGTGATGGAGAAACCGCAGCATCCTGGAAGCTCAGCATGTTTATTAAATAGAGTTGAACAGAGAAGCAGGGTTATTGCATACAGCTGAACAAGGAGGCAGGGCTATTGCATGGGGATAAACAAGCAGGCGGGGTTTATGGTATACAGCTGGAGCAGCCTCTGTTGGAGGACAGTCTTCAGGCTGTAAACATGGGGATGGGGAGAAAGCTATGGTGAACATTTTCTGCATGAACTATTAATGCCCACTCATGGACCAGACAAAAGGTTTGCAATTTCCCCATGGCTTTGAGGCTCTGGAGTCCTCAACATGGCCATGCCCATGTTAACAGCACACATTTTCTCAGGACTTTACTCATTCAGGGTTCCTGCACTCCACACACCAGTTCCAGACAGTTGGAAAGGTCTAACTTCTTGCCAGGATTGTTGGCAAGGCTTAAAACACTTAGTATAATAACTCCAAACACACATCAGGGACTTGCTGAGATGCAATTAAATAAGTAAGAAGAAAAATGAATCATACTCGCCGGTGATCCCTCACTTTCTGTATGATGGCCTCATTGTGGAAACTGCACTATTCTGTTTGCATTCTTTACACGAAAATCCTCACTCCATTTCTAGTGGGAGACAAATGAAGATGGATGTCTTTCTTTGTAAAGCACATTATTAATGGAGAGAACCCTCTCTAGAAGCTGCACGCACAGCTTCGCTCTAGAACAGCTCTTCTCCTGTCCCCTTCCATGTTAGTGGGCAGATCCTATGCCGCCAAGAAACACAACTTCTTTCATTGTGGTCCTGGAAACCAATGTCTGCAAAGTGAGAGCAAACATCTCAACTAAAAATCAAAGAGCTGTTACTTATTTGGGGAATTCTATATAAGGCCAACTGCTATGGAAGTTAATGGGTAGGGACAGGTTAGTAGTCGGTGTAGTATAGAAAAATGGCACCATTTTCACCTGCTTTCCAGAGAAAGACCACTGTTACAAGCTGTGACTCTGATAGTAGGATTATTTGATGCTACAGTAGGTCCATTGGAGAGAAGTTTGTGGACACGGAGGTTTTATAATATCCATATCCTTCCTTTCACTTTCCAGTCCAGTCCTGCTCTGGAAGAGCCTCTCTTTTGCCTAGCCATCCCTGTACTTTCCTAATGCTGAGTGGGCTAAGGGGATTTATTTCACCTGGAATTTTTGTGGTTTAAGAGAGGCATTGGAATTATCTGTAGCTTAAGTCTGTCTGCCTCTCTCTCTCTCTCTCTCTCTCTCTCTCTCTCTCTCTCTCTCTCTCTCTCTCTCTCTCCTCCCTCTCTCTCTCTCTCTCACACACACACACACACAAGTTAAAGACAAATTTCTTATGAAAGAATGAGAAGGCGCCACAGTACTTTTGAGAGCGAATGCTACAATAGATAAAAGTGTTTTCATTATAAGCTTTTCTTTTTCTTTTTTTTTTAAAGTAATGCAGCTTTGATGTGCTCGCACTATCTCCTTTTGTCCAAAACCCCCCTTTTAAAATACAGCATTTTTGACTGCACATCTATTTTTCAGGTAATCTATGAGCTTTGGGCAATAGATTGATTTTTATTTAAATGGAAAGGAAAAACTCCATTTTCCTGCAGGGACATTCATCTGGTTAGGCCAATGACCATGATGCTCTCAACTGCTAAATGAATGGGAAAACATGATTTTAATAACACATTAGTTGATCATTTATAATAGCATTATACAGATCACACAGTTTTATAACTAAAAAACCCACTCTTATTTAGGTTATTGTTTTACAGAGAATTAATGCCTTACAATTTCCTGATGACTGGTCAATTGAAGAGATGACCCTTGCTCAGAATGGCTGTGATTCAGAGGTCTTCATTAGATTTGATCCTCCATCCTTTCCTGTCATGACTCATCAGCTTTGATGCAACCAGTTATGTGATCAGTTTCACTTTTTGCCCTTTGTTTGAAAAAATTGCATTAGATGTTTAATTTAATCCACCCTTGTACGAGATAATATTTATTGCGCAAAAGCTTTACTCTTGTGAGAAACAGAACGAAGAGTATGAAGTTCACTTTATAGAAATAGTGCCAAAGGAGTGGTTTTTTTTCATGTACAATAAAAAACTTTTCCAAAGACATTCAGGTCCATACACATTGCTTGCTGCTTCTTATTAAGAAATAATAGTTGGAGCTGTTGCAAACAGACTCTGAGCAAATATCTGTATTTGTGTACTTTTGCTGTTTAAAATGAATTCAATGTGTTTCTGGGTCTTAGAAACAAAATGCAATCAACACTGGTTTGAATGGCATCTATCAGGTCACGTGTTTTGATTCTTTGCTGCTCTCGTGCACAGTTGAAAGGGTCTCATGTCACTGAAGCTCCACACTGGTTGTGTGTCCTGAAAATCCCCAAGGCAGATGTCTTCCCCTGTGAGTCTGAAAGCATTGGCTACTCCTTTTCAAAATCTGAACTGGAGATGTGAGAAGAGAACCATAGCCAAGAATACCATAGCATATTTGCTTTGCTGAGATAGAAATTGATAGTGCATTGGCTTGCTTTAAAACAAAAACAAAAACCACACAAAGCAAAATACATTTGGAAACTAATTGAAAGAATATATGCTCGTTGACTTCGAGGGAAAAAAAAAGAAGTCCCTCTGCTAATTACTGCAGGAGAAGTCTAAACTGAATCACTAAAGTAATGAAATGCTTATTATGAGCGCTATAAGTCAGGGCTGCTAAGAAAATGGAATTTTAATGAGTAGTGCTGGGTAGAGAATAAATCACACCACACAAATACAAAATTTTATTTTGAAGCAATTAGAAAATTAGAGGATGGAAGAAAAGAACATCTTCAAGAATTTAATTCACCTTAGGGTCACTATGTTGTGTGTTTTTTTTAAAGTGTGTCCACAACTCAATATATACAGGACTGCAACATTCTATTTTTCCCTCTCCAACCACTGTCCTCAGCAACGACTCTCTCCCTAGCACAGTTCCTGTTGATTCTCATAGTATCTAACATTGATTCTCTGTAATACTAAGGTTTTCTTGGTAATTGTCCTTTTTAAGTAATTACAGTAACATATAAGGCAAATGTTCCAAAGATTCAACATAACAGTGAAAATAAAGGTATCATTTCTTCATTCTGTAGTGGATGCACCTTAAAAATGTTGATGTATATTCATGTGTATCTATGTGTGTGTGTGCATGTATATGTGTCTGTGTGTGTGTGCATGTGACTATGGAGTGTGTGTGTGTGTGTGTGTGTGTGTGTGTGTGTGTGACACAGAGTGTTTGATCTTGATTGGGAGTTCCAAGGACCTGTGAGTCACCTGATGTGGCTACTGGGAACAAGCACTGAGCCTTCTCTTCAGCCCCGGTCAACACGCACTTGTTCCTTGTTGTATCCTTTTTAATGAATGACAGTTCTCTGAGGCCTTCTGCTCATCTTCTGGAGTACCTCTGCAAATTGTTCTAGTTTATACACTAAGAAGTTGGACTTACTCAGTCATAGAGTGGGAACATACACAACCTAAGGCCAGATTGTATTACAAAGTAGCAACTGTTTCTGGAAATCATCTTCCTTTGTAATGGCCTTAGCTAAATTCCATACACATTTCATTAATACTTATCATCTCATTTTTTTCCTTCCTTCCTTCCTTCCTTCCTTCCTTCCTTCCTTCCTTCCTTCCTTCCTTCCTTCCTTCCTTCCTTCCTTCCTTCCTTCCTTCCTTCCTTCCTTCATTCCTTCCTTTCCCCTACCCCTCTCCCTCTCTTTCTTTCATTTTCTTTTCTTTTCTAGTCTGGGAACACAAATGCTATTTCATTATGGCTTGCCTTCTTGCGCCTCCATGGACGGCTGTTGGGGTAATCATCTTCTGGTGTGAATTTTCCAGTAGGACTGGAAATGCCTTTTCATGTGCCTTCTCTATTTTTCTTTAAGTACCTGTCAATCGTGTTACTGATTTTGAGGATCTTTTTCTCGATAATAACTTACGCATGCCCACTTACGGTTTATAGCTTGTATTTTCACTCTCCTTCTAGGGATCATTGCCAAATTAAAATTTTTAATGATTTTAATACAAGTGAACTCATCCAAGTATTCATTTGTAGTTTTAGATTTTATGTGTGGAACCTTCCTGAATTTGGTGGCGCACTCCCAGCAGTTTGAAAGTTGCCAGCTCAGAGTCAGTCTGAACTAAGCAGGGAGCCCTTACCTCTTTAGACGATGATCTGTAGCATGAGGATTCTTTCCTCATCTTGTCAATTTTATAATCGCTCCAAAGAACTAAGTAAAAGTTTTGTTTATCTTATTTTTATTTTATTATATTTTATAGAATCGTTGTTGTTTCCTTAAAAAAAGGGTCATGTGTGTGTTTACTAAAGATGTTGTCGTTCTTTTTACTAAAACATAAACCTAAGATGATGAAGTTCTTGTACCTTTATAACTTGGTGAATTATTTCACAGCTGAACACGCTCATTTCAGTATCAACTGAAACCCATCTCAAACGTTTTTTTTTTCAGGATTGCAATTTTTATACCATTTGAAATATTTTGATTTTTATTGTAGCTTTTTAAATTTTAAGAATTTTAAGTGAATTCATCTAAATATTCTCTTTTGAATAGCCTTGCTAATAATGCTATTCAAATGATTTATAACGCTGATTCTTCTGCATGCTTAATCTATAATTAGGTAATGAATATCTCTCAATATAATGGAATCTCCTTAACATTCTTCCAATTTTGCTTTCAGTATTTTGATGCACAAGCTAACCTCATACTCCTGCCTCCAGATGTCTCTGCCGCTGCCTCCCTAGTAGCTGGGACTCTCTGTATGCATCCCCATTCTTCTGCCATTATAGGATGTATTTCACAACTTTGGTTCTTTCTTTTTTCCTTCCCTCCCTCCCTCCTTCCCTCCATTCTTCTGTCCTTACTCTTTCCTTCCCCCTCTACTTTCTTTGTTGTACTCATTGGAGCTAATCCTTTGCAGTTGTGCTTACTCTGGGAGTACAACACTCCCAGATCAGGGTTAGACATTCTGAACTTACTCTGACACACTCCCTTTCACTCTAGGGAACTGACTCACTCAGGAACTGACTTTTCTCATTCTGGAACTAACTCTGGCTGCTCTCTCATTCTGGCTCTCTCTCTCCCTCTCCCTCTACTCTCTCTCTCTCTCTCTCTCTCTCTCTCTCTCTCTCTCTCTCTCTCTCTCTCTCTCTCTCTTCCCTCTCTTTCCTTTACAAGTTTCATTTCTTTGTTACTGAAACAATTTTTCATGATCAGTCCTGGAATGGTTGTTCTTCGACTATCCCCTATTCCTTTATTCTCTGAAGATTTTACTGGTGTATGGACAGATGTCATCTGCTACTTTTTACCCCATTAAAGTGTTTTTTTAAATGTATGAGACTGATTATTGATTTGGATCATTCCTGACATATTTTGCTTTTTAACACATACACCTATATTTCCTTCATATTTGTTTGAATCTTAATCACTGTCTATTTCAGTACTTTTTAAATGCAAGCATTTGTTACCAAGTGTGTTTCTCTTCCTCTCTTCCTTGCCACACATTCTTTTCTTCTAGAATGGTATCTTTTGTTCCTTAAATTTTAAATATATTTTTGACTTCTAAGAAGTTTGAAGTTATGGGTTCTATTTTTATAGAAAGCTTTTAAAGTTTATAGAAACTTTCAGAACTTTTATTAAAAAAAAACAACTGTCTTTACCATGTTAACATTGCAAAGTTAACCAATGTGTTGACAGAGTGCTAAAAACAAAATGGAATTTAGAAATCTCTTTTCCATTCCTCCCAACTTCTATGTCATAGTGTGTGGCATTTCAATCTTCTAAGCTCTCCAAATTAGAGGTTACTTTTATACATTCAATATTTCATTCTATTTCTTCATAAATATAGTACTACTTATTTCTGTAATTTAGACTCTCTACCCTTCCTTTTCCCATAATATCTGTGCTTTCGAGTATTTTTGGTGAGTATGTTGTGTGAGCATATTCTATTTATTTGTGCTTGCCTGACTATATGTGTATTTCATTGTATTGCTAAAAAGTAGTTTTGCTAGGTATACGATTCGAAGTGCCAACATTTTTCTTAGAATCATTTGGATTCTGTTGTAGATGATGAGGCATCCATCAGTCAAACTGCAGATCTTAGTAAATGAACTATGTCTTTTGTTTTCTTTTCGATGGTCTCTATTTGCTGTTATACATTTCCACAATGATTTTATTGTAATGAATTACCTTTTTATTCTCCTTGTAATTCATTCAAGTTACTTCACTGTAGGATTGAGATCTCTTTTTACATTTTGAGGTTTGTTTGCTTATATATGTATGTATTTATTTTGGGGGAGGGGTTTTGTGTGCCATGGCACGTGGGTGGACATCAGAGAACAGCTTGCAGAAGTCTGTTTTCTCCTTCTACTGTGAGTGCTGAGTCCAGAGGCCTGAGCTCATCTCATCCGGCTTGATGACCAGCACCTTTACTTCCTGAGACATCTCCCTGGTATGAAGATTGAGATGTGTTTCAGCAGTTCTATGAAATTCCCAGCCCTATGGCCATGCATACTCCTTCCTTCCAGATGATTCCCATTTAACCCAATTAGATGAATGAAATGGCTTAACGCTATCTACCATGCTTCCCGACACTTTTACCTTTAAAACGCCTTGCTTTCTGTACAGTTTCTCAAATGTCCTCTAGATAGTTATTGAGCTAAGCCAAACTGACTGTTTTACCTAGTAGGTATTTAAAATCCACTCAGAAGGCCCTGGGCTCCTTCCCCAGCACTAAATAAATATAGACATGGTTGTTTATAGCTGTAATCCTAGGATTTGAGAGGTGGAGGCAGGAGAATCAGAAGTTCAAGGCCATCCTTAGTAAATTGGAAGTTAGGGTGGATTACACAAAACCCTGGTGTGTGTGTGTGTGTGTGTCTGTGTGTGTGTGTGAGTGTGTGTGTGTCTCTCTGTGTGTGTGAGTGTGTGTGTGTCTCTCTCTGTGTGTGAATGTGTGTTATATGTGTGTAAAATAAAAATCAGTTATTTTTTACTTGCAGTTTGCTTGTTCTAATGTCTGATATATTTGTGGACCTGAGCCCGCTGCTGATTCTGGGTCATGTTTTGTCGATTTTACTGTTTTCACTAGAGTTCATGCACTTTGGAAGATAGTTGGTGCTCATTCTTTGATGTCTGGGTAAGATGAAGGTCCTACAGAAAATATCCATGTTTGTTCTTGTTAGTCACCTAGCTACAAACTGGGGTTATTCTTAATTCAATTTTCAACCTAAAGCTTTTCCCCTCACACTGGTAACATGAAATGCGACAACAAGGCCATATGTTTGCAAGCTGTAGCGAATGCACTTAGGGGAATGAATTTTTTCTAACACTAAAGTCAGAAACACTTATTTGATGACTTCTTGTTTGTGGTAGGTCTCTCTCTCTCTCTCTCTCTCTCTCTCTCTCTCTCTCTCTCTTTCTTTCTCTGTGTGTGTGTGTAGTAAATGGCTCAGTGAATATTAATTGAGTGAATTAATCAGTAAAGTATTAAATCAATACATGAAGGTGTGTTTGTACATATGGAGGTTGGATAAAAACCTCAGGTATGAGTTCTTTGCGTGGTTTATCCATTCGAGACAGAATCTGTTTCACTGGCCTCAGGCTCATACAAAGATGGACTGACTGGTAAGCTAGCCAGAAGTCTCCACATCCTTGGTTCTGGGAAGACAACACTGTTCCACCATGTTCTGCTTTTTCTGGGAGTGCTGGAGATAAAACTTGGGTCCTCATAATTGTTGAGCAAACATTATACAAACCAAGCTAACTTAATTCATATGCAACAGTGGTTCTCAACTTTCCTAATGCCATGACCCTTTAACACAGTTCCTCATGTTGTGGTGATCCCCTACTATAAATGTTTTTCCGTTGCTACTTCATAACTGTAATTTTGCTACGTTAAGAATCATAATATAGATATATGTGTTTTTGAATGGTCTTTGGCAACCCCTGTGAAAGGGTCATTTGACCCCCCCCCCCAGGGGTTGGTTACTTACAGGTTGAGGTAGGTACACTGATATACACAATGAGTGGTGTAACCACTTAGGGAAAGAATGTCCTATGTTCTCTGCTTCATTGTTTATCTTCGAAGCGCTCTTGCCCTTCTTTTTACTGTACTTTGGTGAGATTTCGGAATCCTTTGTTTTCAGCAAAGACTCCTTATGAAAAAGATGAATACTTTCAATTCTTTCCCTCCTACTCTACATTGTTAGCTAAGTGAAGACAGGGTCACCTCTAACTTTTCCACTGCTATTCACGGGAAAATGCTTGGAACAAATCAGAAATGTGTGAGTTCTTTTCTTAGCATGACAGCATCTTTATTACCTGTATTTTAGACTCAATTAAAAAGAAAATTATTTTTTAACTTAGGTAGTTGTGAGACTGTAAGCTATTGCTTTTGGTTGTTTGTTGTTCGCTTCTAACTAAACAGTTCCTGTCATGATTGCAGAATTATAAGGTTTTATAAATAGGACCATGGCAAAACGTTGCTGAAACTCTGTCCATTCTAGTCTGCAGCACTGGCTTCCTGCTGCCGCAAGATTGATCCTTTATATCTTGGACCTGTAATAAGACCAATTCTGCTGGGTCAGTCCCTTAACTTTTCATTGATTTGGATTTACTTTAAAAATACAATGGGGCATTTGTAAAAGAAGATACTAAGCATTGAATATCAGTGATGAAACCGTAAGATAGGAATGTAATAAAATACAGTTTATGTGGAGAAAAATCACGAAGAATTTTGTTTGTACATAACCAAGGCTACGGAGGTTGCTCAGTGGGTAAAAGTGCCTGATGTGCAATCATAAGGAAGAAGGTTGGGTCCCTGGAGTCAACAACATCTGGGTGTGGTCATGAATGCCTGCCACTCCAACTTTGTGAATATATATGTAGAGATAAGAGAATCACAGAGGCTTGCCGGCCACCAGACCAGAAGAAAAAAAAAAACTGCTTGCTCCAAGGTGCAGTGAGAAGCCTTGTCTCAAGGTGCTAATGTGGAGAGCAATAGGAGTGGATTCCCAACATCTTCATCTGGCCTCTGCATTTTTGTGTGTGCATGGCATCTGATTAAATGCATAACTACTCACGTTCATACTATACACAGACATAAATACACAGACGCATAAATTTTTAAAATTGAGTTTGTTACACATATTTGTTGTTTCCCAAATCTCTGTGGAAATGGTCAACCCAGGGGAAATTAAGTGGTTACACATGTTAAAATAAACTGGTGGAATCTCAGCGACAAGTTTCTTAAAGTCTTACTTAAACACCACTGACAAACATTAACTCGCATTTAATAGTCACATAGGCTTCAGAGTAAAAGCCTCCTCATGACCTTGGACTTGCCAGTGAATTCTTAGATAGGAAATAAAAATCACATGCATAAAAAGAAAGAATATGTAAATTAGGCTTAATCACAATTAAAATATTCTGTATCATAGATTGCTTTCAAGAAAGTAAAAACAGTCCACATAATAAGAGAAGACATTTATAAATCACATATCTGATAAGAGTCTAATAAGCTTATAATACAAAATATAATTTAAAAAGAACTCTTACAATTTAACAACAAAAAGACAACATTTACTGTACAGCTTCCCAAAGATGTACAAAGAGCCAACCCATCCATGAAAACATACTAATTATTTATTAATTATATATGTGCCTACAATTTCAGTTATGGAGGGAGGGAGTAGAGACAGGAGGATTACTGGGGACTGCCAACTGCCAGTCAAGCTTCAGGTGCAGTGAGAGACCCTCCCTCAAAGGAATAAGGTAGAGCACTATAAAGCAAAACATCCAACCAACATCCTCCTCTGGCTTTTGCACGAGTATTCTCCCCCAATATACATACCACACTACACACACCCACACCCACACACCATGTGCACATACATAAACACATACATACTTAAAACAATAAAACATTTGAAGCACCTATTCATACTAGTATGGCTTCTGTCAAAAAATGCAAAATCAAATGATAAATTTGGTGAGGATATACAGAAAATAAAACATTGTCCTTTGGTGGTGGGAATGTGATTGATATAGCCACTGTAGACAAGAATGCAGGGGGTCATAAAAACTCAGAATTATCAAAATATGCAATGCTTTTATTCCTAAGTATATACTCCCCTAGGGTGGAAACATCTCAAATAAGTATATGTACAAACATATTCAAAGTAACAGTGTATACAAAGGTGAAAAGTATCCAAAATGTCCATCAGTATGGACAGCTGCTGGATGGATCAATGGATGACTAGATAAGTAAATGTTGGTATTTACTAAATAGTGGCGACTTCCAAAAAAGTGGAATATTGCTCAGCCATCAAAGAGAATAATATTCCAATACCATAGTGAATAAACCATTAAAACATTGGTAAGTAAAAGAAGCCAGACACAAAAGATCACATTGCATGATTTAATTTCTGTGAAATAGCAAAAATGGGTAGATCACAGGGACAGAGCAGATTAATAATTTTCACAGCCTCTTGGGGCAGGGAATGGGAATTGAATTCTATGGGTACAGATTCCTTTTGGAAATGAAAAAAAATATGTTGGAACTAGATAGAGGTTCCGGTTGTGCAATAGTGTGAATGCACTGAATATATCAAACTGCTTACTTTAAAATGGTTAATTTATAGAAATCTCACCTCAAATTAATGAGAAGCTAAAAAATATAAGGGAATATAGTTAAATTATAGAGCCTCCACAAACTAAGTAGACATTTGCACCACACAAGCAACACTGAGACTGGTGAGATGGCTCAATGGGCAAGGGCACTTGCTGTTAAGTCATGATGACCTGAGTTCAATCCCCAGAATCTGCAAAGTGGCAAACAGAAGCAAACTATTGCAACTTGTCTGGCATTCACACATGCATGGTGGCATGTGCACCTACCCACATGCCCAGAATAAATAAATAAATATAAAAAAAGAAAGAAAATAATACTAAGCTCATTTGTTGTCCTCTTTCATTTCTTTGTTAGCTTTCTGCAGATATATATTTAGGAAACTTCAATTTGGATTTTGAAATCTTAGCCCATAGAACTTGGCTATCCTATTTCATGTTGTTCTAGGTGTCTGTACTAATTTCCTCTCACCAAGTCACAAGCTGCAACTAATGCATTTGTGTGGTAGTTTGAATGCATCCCCCCCCCCCCGGCCCCGCGCCCAATAAACTCATAGGGAGTGACACTGTTAGGAGGTATGGCTTTGTTGGAATGGGTATGGTCGTGTTGGGGAATGTGCGTCACTGTGGAAGAGGGCTTTGAGGTCTTTTGCTCAAGTTTCACTCAGTGTGACAGCCAATGACTTCTTGTTAGCTGCCTGTCAAGATGTAAGCTCCAGCATCAGATCTGTCTGCCTGCCATCATGCTTTCCACCGTGATGAGAACGGACGGAACCTCTGCAACTCTTAAGTGAGTCATCCCAATTAAGTGTTTCCTTTATAAGAGTTGACATGGTCATGGCGCCTTTCCACAGCAATAAAAACCCTTACTAAGACAAGTTGTCAATTTTGTTTCCATGGGCCAATAGTCTGAGCATGAAGGAGTTACGTCCTCCATGCCATTTTCGCAGGTTGCAGCAAAGGCACTGGCTGGATGTGTTCTCATCTGAAGGCATGACTAGTGAAGAATTACCTTTATTGGCTGAATCTATTTCCTTGAGACTGAAGGGCAGTGAGTCCTGATTTTTGTTCACTACTGGATGGAAGCCACATTCAACAACTAGACACTGGTTTGATGGAATTCTTGGAAGTGTTGTCTACTATTTTTTTTTCCGTTGTGTGTTTTTACGCCCACACTCCAGCAAGCACATGCTGCTATGGCGTGTGTAGAGGTTAATGTTCAATCTCAGGCATTAGACCTCACCTTCCACTCTGTTAGAGGCAGGGTCTCTTGTTTACTAGTGGATGAACCAAGCTAACTAGACTGTGAGCATCCTGGTGTTCTGTCTTCTCATCCCATCTCCCCTTTCAAGAACTGCAATTATAGATGTGCGCTAACTTGTCTGATTTTGTGTACATTCCGAACTCAGGGCCTTAAAATTGCAGCCAAATGCTTTAGCACTGAGCCCTCTCCCAGCTCAGATACTTCTAGTTTCCATTGGCAATTCCTAAATTCTGTTCATGCTGATTTGTATAAACGCCAAGTGTTAGGAATCACGGGGAGGGATCACTGTAGGGAATGCCTGCCTCAGGGTCCAATCCCTCACTGTTTCTGGTATAAAAACTTTCAACTTATGACTCCATGGATTGTCATGTAAAATAAAGAGCCTGTCCCATCTTGTTGTCTACAAAGATCATATACCTCTAAATATATTTCATCTTTGATTTTTTTGAAACAGAATTTGGTGAGAAGACACCCCAAATAAGTACAGGGGAAGTATATACTACAACAGAATTCTAGCCCTTTGTCTCTGCTCCAACAAAAGAGATTTTAATTTTAGACAGTGATGGCAATTGATAGACCTTTAAAAAACTAAATAAAAGAGAAAAAGACTTATGCAGTCCAGACTGCCTTCAAACTTACTATGTAGCCAAAGGTGACCATAAACTCTTGACCCACCTGCCTCAACCTCTCAAGTGCTGGCACTACAGGTGTGAACCACTGCCCAGGTTTATATGGTCCTAGGAATAGAAGACAAGTCTTAAGGATAGATAGGTAAGTTGTCTGTCCAGTGAACTACAGCCCTAGACCCATCAAATAGACATTTAATGTCAAGCTCAAGGACATTGATTCTACCTAAAAGTCCTACCCTTCCTCCATCTTTATGAAACTGAAATTTTTCTTTTTTTCTTGAGCAATAAAGCAAAGTAATTACCAGATGAAGGTTCTATGGTGATATGCAAGATATTCGCCAGTATTTCTATAGGATAGGGTCATTTCAGGTTCCCTTAGAACCTTCATCTGGTGATGGATGGAGATAGAGACAGAGACCCACACTGGAGCACTGGACTGAGCTCCCAAGGTCCCAATGAGGAGCGGAAGGACCGAGAAGATGAGCAAGGAAGTCAGGACCACGAGGAGTGCACCCACCCACTGAGACAATGGGGCTGATCTATTGGGAGCTCACCAAGGCCAGCTGGACTGTGACTGAAAAAGCATGGGATAAAACCGGACTCTGAACATGGCGAACAATGAGGACTGATGAGAAGCCAAGGACAATGGCACGGGATTTTGACCCTACTTCATGTTCTGGCTTTGTGGGAGCCTAGCCAGTTTGGATGCTCACCTTCCTAGATATGGACGGAGGGGGGAGGACCTTGGATTTTCCACAGGGCAGGGAACCCTGACTGCACTTTGGACTGGAGAGGGAGGGGGAGAGGAGTTTGGGGGAGAGGGAGAAAGATGGGAGGAGGGGGAGGGAAATGGGAGGCTGGGAGGAGGCGGATACTTTTTTTATTCCTTTTCTCAATAAAAAAAAAGAAAAGAAAAGTAATTACCTTTAAAATTCAGTCATTGGCATTATAGTTACCTAAGAACATATAAAAAATGTCCTTTCTCAAGTGAACTAGGAGATAGATATGTCTCTGATGGCAATGAATCTGGTATTTTCATTGAGAAATGTTACAAGTATGCAGAAGAGTTGAGATGACTTTCGGCTTGTATTGCAATTTTATTGCAAGCATGCTTATATCCAGATTAAAACGGACCATTGTATTTTTATATCTAGACTATTATCCAAAGATTTGAAAGATGGATCTGCTCTAATTTTATTCAGTGTGTTCTTTCTGGGTCCTATAATAGGTTTTTGTTTGCATGCTGACACGTAATTAAGAGACAGGAAAAAATCCCTTGTTAAAATCAGCTGGGAATAATCAGAGCGATCATTCCATGACTCATAAATATTCCATGAGCAATATGGGTGCATTGGTAATATCTAACCATTTTCCAGTTCCATTTAAAACTTTTTGTTCTTGAAGTTTTCAAGCCCAAGAGAAGATTGCTTTAAATTCTTAATCACAAGAAGAGCTCAGAGGATTTCTATTTACAGCGATTTGGTTTATTTATACATTTTCAAAGACAATTAAGAAAACTAACGTGTTATTTGTGACTGTTGCAGTGACTCAGGAAAGGAATACATTGTAGCTTAGCTGGGACCCCAAGAAGTAGATATCTGCATTTCCTTGGCTACTTCACCAGGACCCACATCTTGGACCTTTAATATTTTGTCTGCTTCATGATTTTTATTATCATTGTTTGAACTTGGAGCAAAGGGACATGATTATATAGATCCTTAAAAAGAGAGAGTAAGTCCAAGCAGAGTTCTCATTAAGAAACTGTTTTTTGGCTAGTCCAGAAAAGAGATACAAAAGAGAAAAGAGATAGTGAGAAAATTGACTTAAAGGAAAAGGGAAATTCAAGCCCTCCCCCCTCCCCCATCCTCCAGTTTTGCTTACAGCCCACTACTTACTTTACCTGGTAGCATGGTGACTTCCTGGTGACCTCCCCAGACACTTAGGTTATTACTACTCAATTTGCCACTTCCTCTTGTTGGAAGATGAAGGGAGGAGGGATGGTTCTTGAGGAAGAGAACATTGAGCGCCCCCTGCAGGCTCAAATGCTTACTGAACAAATAAGTGCAGGGTAATCAAAGGTATCTGGCTTTCCTGACCCATTTTTGTTGCTGTTGTTTGGGACTTTGTTTTGTTTGGTTTTGCAAATTATATTTCATCTCCTTTAAAACAGGACTTTATTTATTTTTTTTTACTTCTGCAAAATTTAGCCAAGAGAAAAAAGTTCAAGTTTATTTTCCTTCTCTCTCTCTCTCTCTCTCTCTCTCTCTCTCTCTCTCTCTCTGTGTGTGTGTGTGTGTGTGTGTGTGTGTGTGTGCACAGGATGTGTTTGTGTCTGTCAATGGGTATAGCATCATGGCAAATATCACAGGGCATTTAACATTGGGGAATTGGAGTGTTATCATTGGCCGTAACCTAATTAAGCACTGTGATTGGGCATTCTAACGTGTGTAGACCTAGATTCTCAGTCTAAGCACCAGAGCTATTTGGGGCTGAATAATTCTCTTTTATGGCGAGCTATTTTGTACCTTCTGGAGTACTTAGCAGCATGCTTGGCCCCTATCCACTAGATGCCATTTACATATACACAAACCAGTGCAGCCACTAAAGATATCTCAACAATAACAAAAGTTCCCTGAGAGGTAAAATTGACCCTACTTGAAACACCGACTGCAGGAAACCATAAGAAATAAGATTGAAGACTACAAAAAAAGTAGTGGGGATGTCAGATCAATATCTGAATTACTGCATTTGTCTTGAGCCCAAGACCAGAGATCTAATATTAGAATCTTGGGGAAAGAAAGCTTTACTTCCTTTTATATCCTTAAAAGATCTTCATCAGGTGTCACGGAGCATTAATTTCAAGGGCTACGGTGACTTTGAAGGAATGATTCAGTTGTTTCTTTAGGGGATCTACAAGTGTTGAAAATAAGGCAGAGGGCAGCAGATACGAAAGCGCCCAAGTCTTTCCTGCAGATGACTATTCATGTGGAACATTCTCTCTCTTGAAGAGACAACAAAAGCTCTTGACTAGCCTCCAATTTTGCTAATTATTTTTGTGATGAGCGTGTTTTCTGTCCCTCCACTAAGAAAGGGCTTTTGTACTGTGAACAACTGCCAAATAGTAAAAACAAAATACAAGACAGGGCATTTAAGCAGAACTCGTGCCGGCAATAAGGCTCATCTTTCCATGATCCAGTGGATCTTGGCTAGCTGACTTTGCCCTCCAGGAGACATTTGGCAGTGTCTGTACAGTTTTGATTGTCAAAACTGGTTGAGGGGCTGCCCTTTGCACCTGGAGATCTGCTGGATATCCCACAGCGCATGGGATGGCTCCAAATAGAAAAAAAAAATATGAAATTGTCTGGGCCCAGACATCAAAGCTGAAAACCGCTGACAGAGATGTGTGGGAAAGGAGGAGGTCCTTACATAAAGCAACCTGGAGTCAGAAGAAAATTACTTTTGCCAAGTAAAAGAAAAGCACCCCTCTTTTGGCTTGTAGGAGTTTCTTTGGTTCTAGCACAGATCATTTACATATTCTTTTCAAAAGCAGAGCTTCTTGGAGTAGGTAAAATATGGAGTTAGATAGCATGTCAGGACCTTCCAGAGTGTTAGCTTTTAGAAGAAGATTCTGAACAGAGCATCTTTGGGATGTAGGTTGGAGGGTGAAAGAAGAATGTGCTGGGGCTATAGCACTGTTGGTGGAGTCCCTGGGGAAGGCCTGGGGCTGTTCTTCAGCACCATGTAAACCCTGGTATGGTTGGGATACACATGTAACCCTAGTACTGGGGAGTGAACGCAGTGGGATCTGAAGTTCAGGTTCATCTTAAAGCACATAGTCAATTAGAGGCCAGCCTCAGAAGCATGGTGCCTTGACTTTTGAAAATAACTCTTTGAGTAAGGGAGAAGCTGCTAAAATGGGCAAGAGGCAATGAAATCTACTGTTTGCCTCTTTTCCTCATGTTTGGTGATTTCAACAGTTTTCTTAGGCTTACATGCTGTGGGAGGCATGGTGTGTGTGGGGGGGTGGGGGTGTGTGTCTGAGAGACAGAGAGACAGAGACAGACAGAGACAGAGACATACAGAGAGAGACAGAGAAAGACAGAGAGGTTAAAAGAGAGATTAAATCGAAAGTAGTTTCTGAAAGATGGACCAGCACTTTATAGTTATTTAGCTCTAATCATCCAATAACTGAAGTAGCCCATGGTTTGCAGTTAATCCATGGACTTCTAGAAGAGAGATACCAGTTTTGTACGGAACCTTTTGTTTGACCTTTCATTCTGGTTATGGCGTTGTACCTTTTATTTATTTATTTTTCCTTTTTACTATATGCATATGTTTGTCTCCATGTATGCCTGTATATCATATGCATGTCTGGTGCCTATGGAAGCTAGAGAGGGTATTCAGTCTCCTGGAACTGGAGTTACAGATAGTCATGAGCTGTCATTTGGGTACTGGGGATAGAGTATAGGTCCTCTGGAAGAACACAAGACTTTAATGTCTAAGTCATCTCTCCAGTCCGATCTGTCTTTTACTTGTAATCTTTGCTTACTGGGTATCAGGTCTATGCTGAAGCAGGTTCAGTATCGGATGAAATACTATTATATATTTTTTAACTTCTTTTGCCTCCGCATGCTTTCACTGAAGGCTCTGAAACATTTTATAGCATCTCGTTACATTTTTCACTGAGAACAGCTCAAATACGTGTATTTTTGATCTTTCCCTTTTCCGGAGTATGGATTTTGCCTGTGTACTCCCATGTTTCTCCATTCTGAGCTGTAGTTCATCACAGTGAAAGCAGAAACTTTCAAAAGTGAACTGAAGAGCACAGTCGATTACTGAGAATGTCACCCAGAGTGTTCTTCCAGGCACAGCATCCCCTAAAATTGGGGTTTCCTGACATCTGTTCCTTCACAGTGGCATACTGTAGCTTTTTTTTTCTCCTTCCAGATCAGCCTGGAAGAGGTCCCAGAGAAATTTAATTTTGTCATCTCAATCTTTCCCCACTTTTGCATGGGCCCTGCTATCTTTATTTTCTTAGCATTTCCCATTTTGGTTGCCACTGAGCTGTGAATATCCTTGAATCCTCCACATTTCAGGTTTCTGTTTCTTAATAACAGACATGGCGAAGGTCCTACTCTGTTTGAAAGACACTACTTCAAATTGAAGATTAAAATTGAAGATAGTAAAGTCCCCCCTTTCCACTTTCCTATCTGTGTAGTGTGTGCATAGATGCATGCTTTCAAGCATGCATATATGGTGGTGATGATGCATGTGTGTGTGTGTGTGTGCGTGTGTGCATATGAAGAGCTGATGTTGGTATCTAGAACCATCTCCCATTGTTCTTCTTCCTATTCACCTAGGCAGGGTCTCTCAGTCAAAACAAGCAGTCACTGATGGGTAGTTATACTAGACAAGCTTCTCTGAGGATTTGTAGTCTGACACCTTCCAAGGCTACAATTAAAGATGCGCCACCAAGCCCACTCAGAATTTCATATAGGTTCTGGAGGGCTGATCTCAGGTCCTCATGTTTGTGAGGTGAGTGCTTTAACCATGAAGTCATCTCTGAATCCCAAGAGGTTTTTTTTTTGATAGGCTTTCATTGGTTACTTAATTATTAATTATTTGTGCAGTGCAGGGGATTTAACGATTCGAGCCCTGAAAATGCCAGACAAACACCCTACCAAGAAAGCTCCAAATTCAGTTTACACTGGAAGTTCTTTAAACATGTGGTCAGAGTGTTAAAAAACCAAACTCATTCAAATTGTCAAAATGTCAGTCTATCTATCAACATCAATCATTACCATAGTCCATCCTGGTCAATTCAAGATTTGATCCAGTAGGGATATGGACTGACAATCTGACATCTCTCTTTTTTTATCATCTTTCTGTATCATCTTTTCCTTAGATTGCAGTGTGGGGAACAGTATTCATTTGTATGGATGAATGTCCAGCACCATAATTAGTATTACGTTGTATTAGAAATTTTTAAAACTCCAATCTTATGTGTACTGAATGTAGTCATTCTTGGAGGAGGACATCATCTTCAAATGCATTTCACATTCCTCATTTCACATTCCTTTAAGTGTCCCAGGCCTGTTTTGTAGACTTTCCTGGCAATGCCACTATAAAATTCTGTTAGTACCTTCTGTTTCATTATTAAGAATAAGACTAGAGGGCGGGCGTAGAGCTGTGGCTCAGTCAGCAAAAGTAATTGCCTTACAAATAGGAGAACTTCAATCCCAAGAACCCAAGTTAAATTCCTGGAAGGGGTGGGACATTCTGGAAATCCTAGTGCTGGAGGACACAGAGACAGAGGGGTCCTTGGCATTAGCTGAGCCAGTGAGCTTCAGACTCACTGACACTGTCTCAAAGCAAGTGGATGGTACTTATAAGAATGGGGCCTAAAGTTGTCCACCTGTCTCTACATGAATGAACACACACAGGCACACCTACACATATACATGTGTGCATACACACATGCACACACAAATGTGTAAGAAAGTTAAAACCTGGGACTGGCGATGTAGCTTAGTGACCAAGTGCTTTCCCAGCATGTGCGAGGCTCTGAGTTCAACTATCAATACCCTTCCCTCAAAAGAAAGAAAGAAAGAAAGAAAGAAAGAAAGAAAGAAAGAAAGAAAGAAAGAAAGAAAGAAAGAAAGAAAGAAAGAAAGAAAGAAAGAAAGAAAGAAAGAAAGAAAAGAAAACGAAAAAAGTTGCATTAAAAGATAGAAGATAGAAATAGGAATTCTCATCCTGACATCCAATGACAAGGGCAAAATTAAGAAAACACTTTTCAAATCTGTTTCGGGTAAACTATGGAAAATGAAACTGGTGTGCTTTAGCAGAAGATTCTTTTCCCAGAAGCCTTTACTGCTTCTGCAAGGGAATGAAATGAGGAATGGCAGTCATGTTCTCAGAGCAGTGGCAATTAGGTTAAGAAAATTCTCTGGGTAAGATGTGACTGTGATTGTAGGACCTGCATCTTTCAGGCTTGCCTTGTGGCTCTTAAGTCTGCCAGTCAAATAAAAATTGAAAGTATATGCAACAAATGAAATAAAATTCCTTCCCCCAATGGCTCTAATGTTTCCTTTGGTATATGTATTTATTGTTGCTATTTATTGGAAAGCCCCTTGAAGACATAGGTCATGGTTCATTTCTTTTTGTTTTTTTTCTTTGATTTTTTTTAAAAGCCAACAAATATCACAAGATGTAATGAGACAGAGCACACTAACAGAATTTTACATTAGCATTGCCAAACGAATCTTAAACCTGGTCCACTTCAAAAAAATAAGCCTGTGAAATTGGGTCTTGGGAGATGGCTTAGTGAATAAAACTTCTGCTGTTTGAGCATTGAGGACCCCAGTGCTGAAGCTTTCTGATGAACAGTGTTGTGGATCAGCCAGGATTTCAGATCATCCAGGAGACAAGCCTAGGCACTCCAGCGAGAGATGGTCTAGGCTAAGTAAGCTTTAGGGTATGGTCCTGGGTAATTATTTGCATTAAGTTCATTGAGGTGAGAAGACTCACGCACTGTAGGTGACACCATTCCCTGACTGAGAGGCTGAACTGTTTCGAATGGAGAAAGCTAGTTGAGTACTACCATAACATTTATCCATCCTTTTCTGCTTCTTGATTTGGATGTGCTGTAACTAGTTACCTTGGGTGCTATTTCCCTACTTCCTTTCCATGATGTACCATTCAATTGTGAACCACAACAAACCTTTTATCCCGTAAGTGGCTTTTGTCAAGGTATTTTATGTGTCATAGCAACAGGAGAAGAAATTAAGACAGGCATGTTAGAAGAGATTGTTCTTCCTGAACAGAGTATATGGCATGAAGAATTAGGGATACAAACAGTGAAGTGAAAACGACATACACTTCAGAGTGGAAGCTGAGTCAATACAGGCTTGGGAGTTTTGCTTAGAAGGCTGTTCTACTAATCTAACTCCAGTAAAAGACTGAAAATATTTCTTTTGGAGAGTTCAAATTTGGAAGCAGCAGAAGCTGTCATATATCCTAGCATGTATGGTGAGTCTTTTATTCCTGTACTAATGCTTTGGAACAAGTTGCCCTCATGCTCCGTGGTTTAAAAAACAAATCACTTCATTTTATTGTTCACAAGCCTTGAGTTATATGGAGTGACTCCTGGTCCTCTCTAGAACATGGCGAGACTTGGTTCTAGGTTTTGAACTACAAGCTTCCTTTAACCTCGAGGCCTGGGCTCAAGGGACAACGGTTAACTAAGGTTGCTATTTTCTTTGGTGTAGTAGGAGGGTCAAAGGTCAAGTCAATATACACAAGTAAACTTAGGGTTTCAAGTTGAGTTCTGTTCCTTTAGTCAGCATAAATTATTATAATAAAGCCTGGTTTAATTGGGCAGGGAAGGTAATTCATTTCAGGAAAAGAAATTAGGTGACTTTTTTGAGCAGATATGCATATACACATAACTGGTATTACTTTTTTTTGAAGCGCACCCACATCTACCTTAAAACCTTTAGGTGGACCCTATTTTCATGAATGTTAAAACCATCTGTGTTAATGCAATATGGTAATCTTGAACATGGCTATACAGTCATTCCTGTATCATTGCTGTCTAAAATGTTGATTTTGAAAGTTTTGTCCCACAATGAATGTTGTGGTTTGGATGTGTTATATTCCCTATAGACTCGTGTGTTTGAACAATTGGTGTCCAGCTGGTAGTACTATTTGGGAAGGCCATGGGACCTTTAGGAGGGTTGCGTCTTGCTGCAGGAAGTGAGTCACTGAAGGGTGACCCTTGAAATTTTATAACCCAGCCCCACTTGCTGTTCTCTCTCTGCTTCCTGTATGCAGTTGAAATGTCACTAACTAGCCTCCTGCTCTGGTCACCTTGCTTTCCCGCCAGGATGAACAGTATCCCCCTAGATTTGTAAGCCAGGATTAAACCAATTTTTATCCCTTAAATTGCTTCGTTTGGTGTTTCATTGCAGCAAGAAGACAAGTACCTGATACAAAGGAATTGTGGCAATGCTGTTAATCCCCGAACTCAAGAGTAACAAGTTGTCAGATCTCTGTGAACTCAAGGCCAGACTGGGTTGCATAGTTGAGACCCTATCTCAAAATCAAAAAGCAAATATATATATATATATATATATATATATATATATATATATATATATTGACGTATTGACGGGGTGTTTGAAATTCTCTTTTGTATTCAATTCACAAGTCACATTTAAAAGATAAGACTGTTCGGTTGTTCATATCCAAAGAGAAATGATTGTACCATCACTTTATGTAACTCAGCACCAAAAGTTGGATTTTTTAATGTTGAGAAAGTTATGAAAACTTTAAATGCAGTCTTAGAAAACAACTTGTCTTTCCTACTAGCTTGCTTCAGGAACAGCTGCACAGTCACGTAAACAAGTTGACTAAGTGCTTTTCAGTTTGAATGGGAAGATGCTTTTCCTTCACTTAATAAGAAAAATGAAGTCTGCAGGAATAGCTCAGGAGCCATTTCTGAATGAGCTATTTGGCTCTTGGAGGATTTCACACGTCAAATCATAGCTGCTCATCTGACTGCTGTCCTATCCAGATGGCATTAGAAAGCCCTTTCACATGCTGCCTTTGGAGGGAAGGCGTGAGAACTGCTTCACCTCCCATCTGACTTTGTCCCAGGAGCCCGTCTTCTGACTCTGCTCATATCCACTCTATTCCCTTGGCAGTTGTCGTTGTATAGCACAGGCCACTCAATCGAGAGACAGCAAAAACATGGCAAGTAGTAGGGCCCTCAATTGGATAGTTCGGTTTTTGACTTCTCCGGAACTATTTTAAAGAAAAATCAAAGAGGTAAGAGATTCAGGGTCTAATTCTCCAAATTTATTTATTATCTATTTTATGTGTTTCTTGAGAATTTCATAGATATATACAATATACTCTGATCACATTTACTACGCTTTCCCTTTCCAACTTTTCCTAGTCCTGTCCCCCACATCCCCTTTCCAACTTAATTATTAAGTTAATAATTAATGAATTATTAATCTTTCTTCCTCTTTCTCCATCCCCCTTTTCTCCTCCTCCTCCAATTAGCACTGTCCATATGTGATGGGTGTAGGCCCATCCACTGGAGGAGGGTCAGTGTATAAGAGGCCATACTCCTAATTAAACCGGTTCTCTCTCCCTTAGCCACAATTAGGCACTAATAGCTCTCAGCTAGGGCTGAGCTCTCCTGATCCCCTCCTCCTTCTGTGGTGGAAAGCTGTTTGGCTTGATCTTGTGCAGGCAGCTAAAACTTCTGTGAGTTAATGTCCAGAAGTCACCATTTCACAACTGAGCTCACTACCTCTGGATCAAACAGTCTTTCCGCCCCCGATTCCTCCATGTTCTCTAGACTTTGGGAAAGATGGACTGATAAAGATGTCTCATTTGGAGCCTAGAACAGCATTGTCACTCACTCACTGCACTCTGACTAGGTCTGAGTCTCTATATTAGCTGCTGTTCACACTATACTAAGAACCTTCTTTGCTGAGGGCTGAGTGCTACACTTAAGCTATGGGTGTAACCTATAGGGATAATTTGATATTTTTTTTAAATGAATTCTCTGAGTGTTGCACACAATGGGTTTTGATCATATTTGCCATTCTCCCACAGCTCTTCCCAGATCCACCCTCTGGTGTCCTTAAAAAAGAAAACCCCTTAAGTGGTGCAAACAGACTTTGTTGATTCTCCATGGGAGGCCTCACCCTCTCTGAGGCATGGATGGGGTGGGGTGGGAGGAAGATGGGGGAGCAAGAGGACAGGAGGGAGAGGGAACTGTGATTAGTATGTAAATATTCTTTTTAAAATAAAAAAAACATAAAAGGAAAAATCCTTAAAGACCAATTTTCACCTCCACCTACTGAGTACAAGCTAGTGACTCCTGATTTATATGGTGCTTTGGATGAAACCTAGAGTGTAATGCGTAGCTACTGAGTGCTCTACCCCATCAGCTACATCTCCAACCCCCAATTACTCTAGATTAATGTAGTGTTAATAATGACAGAACACTGCCAAGCACTGGATCAGAAAAGTTCCAAGTTGACAAAATGGATTTTTTTTTTCAAATCTGTCAAAAGGGCAGATGTGAAGATGAGTAGTACCATTGGGTGGGCTGCAACTCCTCCCTGACAATGGCATTGAAGAATATTTGGACGTTAATCAAGGAAGTTACAGCTTTTCTTGACAGTTTCACCAGGGCCAGCCAAGTTAGCACAGGAAGGCGGTGCATGCACCTGTAACAACAGCCTCATGAAGAGTGGGTGTGCTTCCCCCAATGCTGATCACATCAGCGCTTCTTCTAAGGCAGAAGGCAAGTCTGACTGGGAGATTACAGAGAAATAGGAACAGGAAGCAATTTGCAAATGGAACACACCAGCTTCCCAACCGAACACCTCTTCATGCAATGATGAGACCATCTGTGCAGGCCGGGGCTGACTGGGTCTGCATTTAAGAGCCCATCAGCCTTATTCAGAGAGTGATAAAGATGAACTTTCCTTGGCGTGCGCAAGAGAGAAAGAGAGAGGGGGGGGGGACAGCAGAGAGGGGGACAGCAGAGAGGGGGGAGGGAAGGATGGAGGGAGGAAGAGAGAGAGAGAGAGAGAGAGAGAGAGAGAGAGAGAGAGAGAGAGAGAGAGAGAGAATCTCTCTATGCTTTTCATTTTCCTTTGAGGAAAAGAACTCAATTTGATATTTAACAGGCCCAGGCTCTAGAAAGAAGTTCTCAGGGATACACTAATATTATCTGATTCATTTTTAAAAATTCCATTCAGATTTTTAAACTTTTAATTAATTTATTATTTGTGGTGTGTATGTGTGTGTGAGAGAGAGAGAGACTGAGAGACAGAGTCAGAGAGAGGATGGGGTGGGGATTGGGCTGCACGCATACCTGAGGAGCTCAGAGAGCAATGTTTCTTTTGCTTCTACTGTGAGTTCCAGTGATCAAAGTCAGACTATCAGGCCTGCACAGCAGGCGTTTTTAACTGATTTGCTATTTTGTGGCCTAGTTTTGGTTTGTTTATTTATTTATTTATTTATTTATTTATTTATTTATTTATTTATGTTTTTGAGACAGGCTTAATCAGGCCCCAAGCTCAACATGTACCTAGCGATGTCTCTGAACTTCCTATCCTACTGCCTCTATTCCCAGAGAACATTTTAGGCATATAGTACCACTCCCTGTCTATGTGATGCTGGAAACCAAAGCCAGGGTTTCATGCATGCTAAGTAAGTACCCCACAGCTGAGCTACATGCCTTGCCCATTAGGTGTTCTAGTGACAGTTAAAACAATACACATTATTGGATTTGTATTTACTGAGCTCTTTTTGCTGTTTCCATTCCACCTCTCTCTGTTTGTACACATGAAGTCTTTTCTGCAGATTTTGCTACAAATTTGAATTACTTTCTGCCCAATCAACTTTGGCATAAACTATAGGGCTGCAAAAAAAAAATTCTGTGACTATTATGAGATGAGATGGTACAAAAGGCAAAGAACTGTATCTCGACTTCAACTGTTCCTTTTCGATATCTCTAGGCTAGTGACTAGAATTATGCAAGAGAAAGATAAAGTCCAGCACGGCTGTAATAAAAGGTGGCTTGGATATGAGCGTGCAGCTTAGCAGAAGGAAAGCATGCCGATACGATAATAGAATGGAGATTAGCGCTTTTCATTCTAAGCCATTCCTGCCCATTCCTCCTGCTCACAGAAGCTGCCTAGACTGTGTTCTCCTTTCCCAGACATTCTTCCTTCTCTTCTGAAATTGGTTCCTACTACTTAGGATGCAGGTGAAGCATCACCCTTTCATGGAAGGGCTTCCAAATCCCTCATACAAGATTCTGCATCCTTACTCAGTGTGACCTTTGGCACCCTCTGGCTGGTTTTCCTACCCTGTAATGGTGTGTGACTCACTAGAGATCTTCTTCCCGTGTCAGCATCCCAAGGGCTGGGATTGCAGGTATAAGCCAATGAAAGCCTAAAGACTGATTTATAGCACTAGATCCTTCCTTGGACTTGATATAATTGGTCTACTTATTGGATACATTTTGACAGCTGATGGGCATCTATTTATAGTTTTTATTTGTCAAGTGTGTGTGAATATTCATGCAGTTACCTTTAGAAATATCAATGTTCCTGATTAGAAGGAGCTGTTTGTCTCTTTGCCAATGGGTTATATAATAGAGAGTGAATACATATCTCACCTGTCGGAAAGCAGAAGAAAAAAGATGGATTCCATTCCTAAGAAAAGACAGGTAAATGGATCTGTCTGTATCAGCACACGCCTGGGTACAGTGCTTGGCACCGAGTGAGCAGGTATTTCTATTCGCTCAGTGGACTGAGTTGGAAGCGCGGGAGTTTCAGTTGCCTTCTCTGGTGATTTACTTGACAATCACACAGAAGCTTAATTGAAAATACAGGAAAGTGATAGATGATGGATAGTTTAAATTAAGGAGGAAGCCTAGTAGCAAAAGAAGAGACTATATAAATGACCATATACTGCGTAGATACTTTATGAGAATTGATTAATATTGATTTAGGAAAACAAAGATACTTCTACCACACCCTCCAACCATAGTGTCTGAAACAAAGAAACAGATAATGGAAGAGGGATGGGGAAACAAAACACCAGACCCAAAGAGCTAGTAAAGTTTTTGTATTTAGTACATGTTTCTATTTGGAATTCTTGACTCATAAGAGGTTTGCTAGAAACACTTGACCTGCAGAACTGACAGGTTTTTAATCGTTGTAATGGAATGAAACTATTGGAATGTGTCCCTGTAAGTGAATTCTTTAGAATGGCCATTGAATTAATAAGCTCATCATCTTTTTGTCAGAGATTATTGGTTTTGAATAAAAATTGACTTATCATCTTTCACAGACTACAATTCAGGCCCAGGCTTTTGGAAAAGATGAGATAGGGTGGGGCACAGATGTAATGATGTCTGTATGTAACCAGTCTAGGAAGTAAATAGAAATAACTGTGTCGCCTCCTCTTCCCGAGGGCTTACAATGTATCCACCAGCATACAGCCCTTTGTCTTAAACACAGGAATGGGCGTTTCCTTAGAGGCTGGTTCTCATAAGGCCTTTAAAGGAAGATGTAAAATGTGACCGCAGAGTATTGAACTTCCTTTTCACTGTTGAGCATTTATTATCCAAATTTGAGACAATGAAAAATGCATTTTAATTAACTTTCTGTCTCTCCAGTGAGTTCTTGAACCCTTCACTTTTGTTCACGCAGCTCGGATGATCTACAGGAACAATAGTCTGCCGGCTTCTGCTAGCACAGCTATGGGGGGGAATCAGTTATTTTCCAGGGCTTGTTCACAGGCAAGCGATTTTACATGTCAGGTCAGTAGTTCCAAGAAACAAGGAGGCATTGCTGCTAGAGATGCATTTCTCACCTCAGGGTGATGCCAAGGAGTGCTTTAAAGCGAGCATGTAATGGAGACACCAAATAAAGTGCAGCTGTACTGTTTTCTTGTTTGCTTTATATTTCCCTAATATTTAAGCCTTTAATATTACTACAGTGAGCTGATAACTTTCCAGCCTTTACTTGTGTTCATTGTCCCTTTTCCC
Organism: Microtus oregoni; assembly: GCF_018167655.1. Lineage (NCBI taxonomy): Eukaryota > Metazoa > Chordata > Mammalia > Rodentia > Cricetidae > Microtus > Microtus oregoni. Next base: position 789,718 of record NW_024544756.1, read on the forward strand.
AGAAGGGGCACATGACACCCTTTAGGTCTGTAGTGTGAAACAAGTTGTGACCTTCCTTCGAAAACTGGGGATGGAATCCCCACATTCCTTCACTGTCACAGTTCATCCATACCTCAGACCATCATTAAGCAGTGATTAAATGTCTCATAAGATTGGGCATGGAGCATGGGAAGGTAAATCTTGCATTCCTTAATTTGTCAAGCCAAGGGAGACAGGGTTTGGTGAGCCTGTGGACCCACTGATAATGTGTTAACTAGACCTGCTACAGTAGACATGCCTTGCAATCACATAGGAATCTCTCCTTCATAGCCCTGGGCCCTGGGATAGTATCAGGTGCGGCTTCTGTAAAGTGAGAAGACATGGAGGAAGTCTTCACCAACTGTTTTAGAAGCTGATTGGGCATTAAGTCCCGCCCACTGCAGAAACTCAAGTTCAAAGCCCAAAGTGTAATGATCCAGTCTGGGAGTCTAGAGGATGGAATTGGGGTGCTAGCTCTGTGAGTTTCTTCATCTGTTTTAAGCCTTGATTTCTTTATCTACAAAATAGGAATGTAATAGGATTAATAAAGACAATCAGATAACTAGCCAGTGTAACATATTATGCCTTGCTATGTTCCTTGCATGGAAGCATCTATTAATTTAATGTGCTTTGGTAAGTATATATTAGGGTTCTGCTGGAAAGTTGCTATTTTCCATTCCCATTTCTCACCCAGTTTCTTTCACCTGTTCCTTTCATTGTACCTTTAAAAAAATCTACCCATCATTCATCCAAATGGACATCATTAATATGAAATGCACCATTTTTTTCATTACACTTTATCTCAGGCTGCAGACTACTGATTGCATGGGGGTATTGCAGCCACAAAGGTTCCTAACATAATTAGCTCAGTGGAGCTTCCCCTCATGAATCTTTCCCATCCTCCCCTCTAACTCCTCAAGGGCAAGCTGAGCTAGGTTAGGCTTTTCCTCTCCTTCTTTTACCTGCTCTTCGTCTGTAATAAGACTATATAACAGAATCAGTTGTTGATTGTCCTGAGACTATTGCTGGCTTCCATCTTCAGCTATACAACCAATCTCAGTCTGTTTCACCATGTACTTAAAATTTCTAGAGATTATTTGGTACAGTGGTGCAACCCCAGCACTTGGGAGGCTGAGAGAAGAGGATCATGAGTTTCCAGCTCATCCTTGGGTACATCATGAGACCTTATCTCAAAAAAGTGGGGGATTGAACATATAACACTATCTGTTGCTGTGGATATTGGCCATAATTACCTGTTGGGAGAAGGAGACAGTTTTCACTAAGAAAACTTAGCCTCAGGTTAAGCTGGCCATGCCCCAGTGGAAGAACTCACCTGTAGTAATAGGAGCGGTGGGACTGCATCCCCAGCACCCCGGCCACCTGCTAGCTTATGCCCTGAAATAACAACACACAAACTGTATTCTTTTAAACACTGCTTGGCCCATTATATCTAGCCTCTTCTCGGCTAACTCTCGCACCTGGACTAGCCCATTTCTAATAATCTGTGTAGCCCACGAGGTGGCTTACTAGGGAGATTCTAGCCTACGTGCATCCTGGGTCGGAGCTTCATCGTGTGTGCCTCAGAGAGCAGAGCTCTCTTGTCCGCCCGGGAGAGGGGAGCATGGCGTCTCTGTGAGCTCACTTCCTCTTCCTCCCAGCATTTTGTTCTGTTTACTCCTCCCACCTATGTTTTAACCTATCAGGGCCAAGCAGTTTCTTTATTGCTTAACCAATGAAATCAACAGATTGATATATGGCACTCCCACATCACTCACCTACAAGAATGTTCGTGAAGTGCAAGCCAGTCTTGAAAGACTGAAAAAAAAAAAAAACAAAAACAAGAGGACACAAATTAGGGTAGAGACGGAAATTGGATCTGGGGAGAGTCAAAGTACAGGGAAGAATATTTATAAAACTCTCAAAGAACTAATAAAAGTATTAAAAGAAGTTCCAGAGATTGAAGTACTCTTGCTGTAAAACAGAGTCCAGGTCTCAAATAGATGGAAGAGTTTTAACTTGGGTCAGTGTTTTCTCATCAATCTCAAGCACATGTTACTGCTAACCTACAGCTCTAGAATTCTGGTTGAGCTTGCACTTGGGGCTTGCTCAGTCACTGTTGTAGAATATCCAAGTAGTGGTTCCTTTGTTGTGGACATACAAATGCGGTATACTTAACAGTTTGCAGCATGTGCTCTCATTAGCAACTCTACATTCATCTCCATGCAGTGTACATGGCTACCCTTTAGACTTAATCGAACTCACAGTCAAGTGTTTACAAGCACTCCAATCTGCTCGATGTCAGCCCACAAGAAACGAAACAAGTGGAAATAGCTTAGGTATTTAGTTCCTGATTTTGTTGTTCAGCTTCTGCTTCACGTTTTTTTTCTTCCTCTGTCCACATGGATGTCTGAGTGTGGTCTCTCACGGACAGGAAACATGGTATATACAGGACAGTCCTTCCAGTGGGACTCTGTACTGTGGTCAAGTGCTCTTCCATCCTGGGTGCAGGCACCAACGATTTGTCAAGCTGCTAGGCTGCATGGTCAGGATCCATGTTGGGCTGCTGGCGATTGAACTTGGGTTCTCTGCAAGAGCAGTATGTGTGCACTCTGAACAGTTGGGCTGCCTCTAGGCCCTGGTTTGTACTTTTATTTTACCACATATACATTTCATTGCAGCCTTCTTTACTTGGTTGCTTGGCTGTCTTTCGAAAGTGTATCTTACTATGTTGTCTAAGATGATCTAATTCTTAAGTTTAAACAATCCTCCTGTCTCAGACTCCTGGGTGCTTAGAACTTCAGGTGCACACCACGATACCCAGATCATGACCATTTTTTTGAAATCTGAAAAAGATTATCTATGACTTGGGCACAAGTGAATTTAGTAACTAATCTGTGAACCTGTCAAGTTATTGATTATCATTTGACACTGAACAATTTTATAAATTCCTAAATAATACATGAAATATGCCATACTTTGTTTATTTTCCATTTTATCTTCTCAACATGTAGTTTGAGATGGACTGGAACTCATTATTTATACCAGCATGTTTCAAACTCACAAAGATCTTCCTGCATCTGTCTTCCAAGTGCTGGAATTATAGCCAACTGCCATCATATCCAGCTCATTATATATTTTTTAAAATCAATACTGAGTAAACTAAAGCCTTTTCTATCTTGTTCATTTTCTTCTATTTGTCATAACCGAGTGGGAGGGGCTTCTTTCAGTATAGTATGTTCAGAAGTCATCTGGATAGCTATAAAACAGGGCTGAAGAGGGGCCAGAAAGAATGTAAGAACTACAAAATGCAATCTCCTGGGCAGACATTACAAAAATCATGTTCCCCTAGCAGCTTTGGATGCATGCAGTGGGTGTGTAAGCATGAGCTAGCCCATCAACATTCAGGTGTGGTCCGAGGAAGGACTCAGGAGACTCTACCCCTCATTACTGAACTATTTGCTACTGATAGAATCCCAGAACAGGGAAACCATTGCCTTCAGTTGGGTACCCTTTATTGACCACATTAGCCTTCAAAATTGGTAGTTACATAGGTGGCCTGGCTAAGCCACATGTATCACAGAACAAAACTAAAAGTCATGAATGGGAATGGTAGAAAGGAAGTGTATGTTTGTATGTGGAGGGTATGATAGGGATTGGAAAGAGATATGAAAAAGTAGGGAAAGGTAATCATATATACATAATTATCGATATACATGATTACTATATCTATACATACACTTCATGTATGAAGTTGTCAATATGATTAATCAATAAACAACTCTACAATTGAGGCTGAAGTCAAAGCTCAGTGGTTAAAAGCACTGGCTGTTCTTGCAGAGGACCCAGGCTCAATTCCAAGCACCACAATGGCAGCTCATAACCTTTTGTAACTCCAGCCTCAGGGAATCTGATGCTCTCTCCAAACATTTGTGGGTGCTGCATGAACATGGTACACTGACATGGAGGCAGATAAACTACCCATACACATAAGTTAAAGCAACAGGAGAAAAACCCCACAATCTCTTGTCCCCCACATATTCAGATTTAGTAGTTCTCAGATGGTATCCAAGAACCTGCATGTCACATACGCTCCCCACACAAGCTGATGCTGCTGGTTCATGGGCCAGAATTTTCAGTAGCGGTACCCTAAACTACAGATATTTCATTTGAGCTTCATGGGTTATAGTTAACTTCAGCTTTGCCATGACTTAGGAATGCCATCATAAAGACTTTGTGACCGGGGCTGAATGGAAATCATCATTTGCTTGGATCTTTTGGACGTTTTTCTTTCCAATCTTGACCAAGTCCATTTCAATCCAATGTGGCTTTTAATCCCTAAGCACCTGGAGATGCGAAGCACTCTGTAGAATTCTATTGTCCCAGTTTTCACCCTGATGAGTCATCTTCCCACAGACATGTGAGCTCTTACCAAATACATTATGTCATCGTTCTGAGCTCGGCAGAGACAACTGATATGCCTTTGGGTCCCACAAGAGCTGATGGCTCCATGTGTCCCTTATGCAGTGACTCTGACTGGGGGGGGGGGGGGTTCCAGGAATGTGACAGAAAACCCTGTCCCTGGTACCAACTAGGGAAAAGGTGGGCTTGTGATCTTGTCACCTCTCGGGCTGCCACATACAAAAGTAGGGCTTATTTTTAGAGAAGAAATCATTAGTCATTAGTCTCTCCAAAGGTTCTTCTCCCGCCCCTTGGGTCAAATTTAAGAATCTGATTCTTTATGAGAAAATTTTCAGGCCGTTAGAAGAAATGGTAAAATGATTATAGCCTTTGTAACAATGAGGCCTCTTTTCCAGACAAAGGCAGATTTTTCATAGCAGAGCTTCCCTCAAGTGCCTGGTCCTCACATCTAAATCAACTTTATCTTTCACAACTTATTAGAGAATTCCCTGATTCTTTTGATTTTTTTTGGGGGGGGGGGCTCCTCCAAACCTAGGATTCAGCAACTAATTTTATCATACACTGAACATTTGCTCTATAAGCCTTTTGTAAAAATCTCATAATGATAGCTGATGCTTAAGAAAATAGCCCTTCAAGTGTGTACAAATTTCTATAAAAACAGAAGAACAATATGTGCATACGTACTATATTTGCATAGTGTATATAAAAATTGATACCAAAGCAGACATAACAGAAAGGAAGATTTCTTTGATATCTTTAAATTCCAGGTTATTTGGTTTCGTTTTCTTTGTAGAGATGCTTGCCTCATCATGAACTAAAGCCATGGTTTTACATGGTAAATGGTTTTACTGCCAGACAAGCCACAAAAAGTTGCCAATTCTTGCTTTTAATTAAATTGTATTTGTAAATTTGTGGTGGGAAATGTCATCATTTAGCAGCTCATCAAAAATTCATCATCACCTGGTGACTGAGAAGGCACAGCCATCCCCTGGGAGAGACAGCACATTTCACTCTATCCATCCATCCTGGCCCAGCTGTAGCATGTTCTTTTTATAATTGAACCTCATCCAGTGAGACTGAGATCATCAACCTTAGGAAGAAGCAGAAGGTAGATTTTAGAAACGTAAATGAGAAAGCCAAAGGGAAGAAGTTTTAAAGTATAGGCCAAAGAGTTTCTGTGGCCTTAAGACAGAGATCCATCATTTTGAGGTACCCAGAACACCATCTCTGCCGTACTTAGCTAACCAAGAAGACAGAGAAGAAATAGTGTATGAGGCTTATATCAGCATTCCGTTTTCTACTTAAGATGGGTACAAATGAAGATGGGCACAAATGTTTTGACATATCTCTCATTAGAAGGTGATGTCCTCTGTCCTTCACTTGAATCTGAGTGTTGATTGGGATGGGCGATGAGTTAGTTAGGTGGGGTGAACTGCACTTGAAACATCAATTATTTGGGAGTCTGAAGTAAGATGATCACAAGTTTGAGGGTAGCCTGGCATGGCCTATAAAATTGAATCTCTCTCTCTCTCTCTCTCTTTATCTGTCTCTATCTCTGTCTCTCTCTGTCACATACACACACACACACACACACACACACACACACACACAAACGCACATGCATGCACACACACGCACACACAGACAAAATCTATGACTACATTGTTTTTGGTCTGGACCTTAAAATGTCAGAGAGACCCTTGTCCTTAGAAACTCCTGCCCTAGGAACTGTCATTCTTAGCACCTAAAGTCAAGGTTATGAGGAAGCCTTTTTGAAGGCCCACATCAAGAGAAACTGAAGTCAAACCACAAGGACCGCCAACTTGGCAGCCATATGAATAAGCTGCGTTAGAACCGAGTGCCCTGCTGACACTGGGCCTATCCCTCTTGCAGATATAGAAGGAACATAAGTGATGACTGTTCATTTAAGCTAAGATTGGAAGTCATTTTTCATGTGGCAACAATACTGAGAATAATTAACACCCTCCCTTTCTAGCCCACACGACAGCTCCTCTAGTTTTAGGTGGGAACTCCATTGCCACAGCTTTGTGGGCAATGTCCTGGCTGAATTTGCCAAACAAGAATGACCTTGGATGTGACTGCCAGTGCTTTTCCTTGACAGAAACCACCATCCAAACTGCTCTCTGCCCTTCTTCCCACTCTTGCTAATATTTCACTTATGCTTGTCATCAAGACAGGGTTGCATTCTGTAACCCTAGGCTGGCACGGAACTTCCTATGCAGCCCAGCTTGTTCTAGTATCAAATTTATGAGGAACCCTCTACTCCATCCTTTGCACTACAGGGAAATGGCACCACACCCGCTTCAGAACTCACTGATTAACAAGACAGTGTGTTTTAAATCAAGAGGAAGAGACAGCCTGTGAGTTCTACCTTGCTGCTATCATCATACAAACAGCAAGTGTTTTCGTCAGTACTAGAAATACAGTCCTGTAGCTCTTCCTTTAAAAGACATAAGTGTGTTTCTGCATTTCTACAATCCAGCTGAAAAGTTGTGATGCTATTTGTTTCCATCATGGCCTTGCTGAATATGGCTGGCTGGCCTAGAATGCATTACAGAGCTCCGGCCAACCTTGGAGCTGATTCTTTTGCTTCTGCCTTCCTAGCGCTGTAGTGGCTGCTACTACTATGTCTGGCCTGTGCTGTTGTTAAACTCTGGGTAGGGATTGACCTGTCAGTGATCACAGGATGGAAACTCCACCCTCAGGAATTCTTGGAAAGAAACAGGAAACTGCCATGCAGGAGGAAACAGGAAATGGGGAGGACATCAGAAACACATTTAGATGGGTTTTCTTTGCCTGGATGAGATTGCTCTGAGTCACTGCCGGGGCAATTCTGAATCGTGGCTGCAACTAATTCCTTCTGCCTGCGGGTACAGTGGGGCTGTGGGTGCTGTCTTTGAATTAAGGCGAGTGTGTGCTATTTGGATACTGAACTAAGCTTTGGAAAACTGGTACATAGTGAGAAGAAACGAGCACTGATGAAAGTCACTAACAATGGATGATGTTACCAAAATTCAGAAGCAGGGCTCAACTCCAGGGAGGCTGTCTGCATTGCTTGTACCCAGCTTTGGCTGATTTCAAGACTCTAGACACAGAGCTTTGAGTCGTCCTGTTTGAGTTCACAACAGAACTTGCTTTTTATTTATTTATTTTTTTTGAGATAGACTTTTATCTATCTCAGGCTGGCATTGAGCTTACTGTGCAGCCAAGAATGGTCTTGAACTTCTAATCCTTCTGCCTCCATTTCCTGAGTGCCAAGATTACAGGTGTGAGGTATTATACCCAGTTTATGTGGTGCTGGGTATTAAACTCGATGTTGAACTCATAATGGGTAAGGACTCTGCCAACTAAGCTACAGCTCCAGCCCTTGCCAACTAAGCTACAGCACCAGCCCCTGCAGTAAACTTCTAATCATTGGCACATGTCAAGCACCAGAGGAATCACACGTACAAGTGCTGTGTTTGTCTTATTTTAAGTACAATTTCATGTTCCATAGATCATATGTGTCTTTGTAGCCCACTCAAAGTCATCAGAAGAAGATAAATTACTAAGCAAACACAAAAGTCAAATTGCAAAAGCAAGTGAAAGGAAAATGTGTTGTTCTATATAATAAGAATAATGAGAGAATGGATGTAAAGTGGCCCCAGCAGTAATGAATACACACACACACACACACACACACACACACACACACACACACACACACACGTGCGCACACACACACGTGCGCACACACGTGAGATTGATTCAGGGTGTCACCCCCTTCCAAGCTAGTCCAGTGGCCTTTCCTCGACATACATGCAGAGCCCTGAATGGCAGAGTAGATGATTGTAGTAAGTGCACAATTTCCTGAGATAAGCCAGGAAAGTAGGTCACATATATATTAAATACGTGTTCCCACACTACTGAAATTCTAATAGCCCTTATCCTAGTAGCTTGGAAGAAAATATTAACTTTTTCCCTTAAAAAATACTTAGATGCAGATGTTTTTTGTCTCTAAACATTTCCTGGGTTCCTGCAGAGAGCTGGATGCATACTTCATGGTATTTGTTTGGCCAATAGGCTAGCCTCCAGCTCAGAGAACCACCTGCTTCTGTTGAAACCTTTCATTTGCTTTAAATTGCATGCATAATTTAAACTGACTGTAACACCTTAAAGAGCCTTGAAAATGAATCTATTCCTTCTCACTGGGCAGAAATAAGTAGCCTCTCTGTAATTGTAAAGAATGTGACCCATTTCAGTAGGTCTTACGTGTTCTCACATACACAGAAATGAAAATAGTAACGAGGTGAGGGGATGGCCATGTTAATTAGTTTGATTATGGTGATTATTTCACAGTGCATGTTATATCCAAACATCAAGTTTTATGCCTTAAGTATATACCATGTTTTTCTTGTCAGTTACTATTCAGTAAATCTGAAAAAAAAGTCAAATAAAACAAACACAACCCATTTCAGAGAAACAGGTATTTTTGAAAAACTTTATTTGTATGTCAAAAACATGTCATTATTTAATATAAATGTAAAAATATTTCAAATATTGTAGTGTAATATTAAATATATTCAGGTGAAAGTTAGGTGACTTTTACATTGCTCTGTATATCTGGCTGGCCTCAAACTCACAGGGATCTGTCTTCCTCTTGCCTCCCGAGTGCTGGGATTAAAGGCATGAGACACAAGATGTTAAACAAGAGCGAGATCAGCTCCCTTTATATGAAGAACAAACAGAAGCCAATCAGTGTGACCAATGTGAAAAATTTATATTGCAGTTAATTCTTGAAATTGGAATGTGTGTCAATAAAACCCCTCTACTTTAGGAAGGGGGTGGTCCTTGTAAGTCTTTGTAATTCTTAATTAAAATTTTAAAAAATATTTTTGCATCATTTTTAAATTTAGAGAGATGAAATTATTTTTTTTACCTTAAAATGGTTATTTACTTTAAATTTTATTTAGTTGTATGTGTGTGTGTTTTAGTACACGTGAGTATAGTGCCTTGTAAGGCAAGGAAAGGGTAGAGAATACCCCAGAAACTGGATGTAAGGACAATTGTGAGCCACTATGTGGGAACTGGGAATCCAACCATGGGCTTCTCTCTGCAAGAGCAGCAAGTGTTTTTATACTGCTGCATTGTTCCTTTAGCCCCCAAATCAAAGTGTTCTTAATGCCAGGTTCTCATACAGCTAGTTGGATTGTCATTAAATGTCTCGTGCCTGGGCAATGAATACTAACTGTTTACATCTATCTGTGTTTGCTTTCTGGTTTTATGAGCGTCTTTGTTCAAGGGAAAGAACATAGCATTGCTGGGAGAGGCAGAATGACGTAGTGCTGGATTGAAGCCAGAAGACTGATGGCATGGTTTTATGGTTTTGTACCTCTTTGGGAGTAGGATGACCATAGGCAAGGCTCTTACACTTCAATTTCTAAGGGTACAGAATGTGGCTAGGGACATCTGTTTATTCTATGTTGGGAAGAGACTTAATAAGTAAATGAGAAATTAGTTGCAATTCCGTTTACAAATAGAAAACTGACACGGGCAGATATTAGTATTAATTCTCTATAAGTGTCAGATCGAATTAAAATATTTATCATGCTGCTGTCATATGTAGGGCGATAGTCTAGGCTTTTTGAAGACTTGAAAGAATAAATCAAGGATGGACATGTTGCTCAGTGGTGGAGTGCTTGCTTAGCATGTGCAGGACCCTTGGCTTCCATCCCCAGAACCACATAGTAAATGGATAAATAACTCAGACACAGTTTTTGTGCATATTCCAGAAGCTCATGGTAATATAGGCTTGAAAACAATTTTCTGTGCAGACATAGCTAAGAAATACACTAACTGTGATGATCAGTTTACCTCTGTTACTTCTATTCAGCTCTGCCACTATAAAATAAAAGCAACCTTTATGACAATATGTAAAATTATGGACATAACTATTTTCCAATCAAGCAAAAGAAGGTATGGGGTGGAAATATGGGGAAGGCATTGAAGGAAGAACAATTAGTTGGGCAAATATGAAGAGTGAGTTGGGAACAAGAATTCGTTGCAGTGGACTGAAGCCAGGAATACAATACATGGTCACTCAACCATTTCCTCTGTCCTTGGCCCACTCTCATGGTGAGTGCTGAGTTGAAATTGCCGGGGAATTACTCCTTCTAGGTTTGCTTAGCGTACCCCTACATCTTTCTATGTTGTAGACTTCCTTTAGACATTGCCAAGGATATGCTGGACCTGTAATCACTCCCAGGGGTGCTTTGTTTTCCTTCACAATGCCCCATAGATCACTCACTGATGGATGAAGAGCATGTAGGTTGGGCATTCAGGAGTCAGGACCACGAGGAGGCGTGTCTGATTCAGTGCAGGGACAGATGCTCTAGAACTACTCTTTAGCCCTGTGGTCACTGTCCTCACGGGACTATGTGCATTTCCATCACATTTCCAAGGTCGTGATTTGGCCACTCTTGCCACTTTTCACATTTTCAGTGGGCACTTAGCAGCCTCTCTATTCAGCAGCATACTCAGAATCTTTCAGTTTTCACAAGAAGTCCTGTTGGACTGGGGTGCTCTTAAGAGATGGGAGAACACAGAATCTGAAAGAACTGGCTCCAAGTCTGGGACTGGAGATTTGGGTAACAGTTGAGACATTTAGTAACTGTGCGTCCAGTGATATGTACTTTACTGTTGAAATACTGCCTTTCTTATCTGTAACATGTGGGAAAGGCAGGACACAGCCTGCAGGTGGTCCTAAGTATAAAAGGATGCATTGTTCTGGGGAATCTGAGTGGCACAGAAATATTAAGCGTTTCTTTCATTTCAGTGGTATACCATTTTGTGCCTTCAGGCAATTTCCATGCTTTCTTCCATGTACAAAATCCTGCTATTTGCCAATAGTTATCACTTTGTTTTTTCTTTTCCAAACACAATGTCCTTTATTTTGTTTTCTTGCCAAATTGTCCTGGTTAGTTTTTCTGGTACAGTGGTGAACACACACACATTAAAGGCAGAAATCTGTCTCACTTCTGGTCTTGGGTAGGAAGCTGTCAGTCTTTCCCCACCAAGTCTAGTAGCAGCTGTGGGTCGTCAGCTAACTTTTATTAAGTTGAGGACAGCTGTCCTTCTGTCTTGAGTATGTTGCTATCAGTGTGTTTAATCATGAATGTGTGTTTTCCTTGCTTTACTTGGTTAAGCTTTTTAAAAATCATCTTTTCTTATCTCTTCACTTAATTATTTGTTAGCCTCTAACCACCTTATTGTGTTGGAAACAAGCTATGTGACTGGTGGCGCCTACCATCTCTTAAAGCATCTCTCTTACCTGGCAACCAAAAAGGACAACACAGTAGTTTGTGCATGTGATGCAGCCCCTACGATACCCACAATATAGCTATTACTAAAGAAGCAATGCAGAACTCACATCTTACTGCAGATAAACATTATCTCTTGGGAGGTATACCTTATAGCTATTAGTGTTCATAACTTATTAATTTGACATGGGAATAAATGGTAATTTTAGTATTCTTATTATTACTTATTTATGTGTACATGACTGGGTATGAGGCAGTCAGAGGGGTGTTGGATCTTCTGGACTTGGAGTTCTAGGTGGATGTGAGCTGCCTGATGTGGGTATGGGAAATTGAACTCTGGTCCTCTTTAAGATCAATATACGTTCTTAATGACTGAATGACCTCTCGAACATCCAGAGAATACATAGTTTTAAAACGATGTGCTAGCCTGCTATAGAGAAGAAGACAGGAAGACCAAATGGAAGAAGAGAAGGTGGAAATCAGAAAAGAAAGACTCTCTACCTTAGGAAACAGCCTGAGCAAAGACACAGAAGGAGAAATGGTCTTGAGATGAAGAGCTAGTGAGTTGAGTTCTACACACCTTGAGTTGGTGTGTAGAAATGAGTACAGTATGGTTTCTGGCTTCAGTAATCAGTTTACAGTTCCTAACAGTCTTCCCATGGCACCTCCTCTCAGTACAAGATTTCCTGGATGAAGACCTCCAGTCTCATTGATAAGTTGTCTTGTGGTTGAGAAAGAGGAATTAAATAATTGTTTTGTTCTAATGAAATTGTTCATGGATACAACCAAAAATTTGCTCGCTATTTCCTCAAACGCAACAGCTGAGCAGTGTATCCTGCTGCAGACTCTGTTGTAATTCCAGTTTCCCATTACTCTCTGAGGCATCATCAATCCCTTGACATTTAGGGCCAAGGATGGACTTAAGAGTCTCCCAGTCTACTTTCTCTTGCAGACAACATGGTAAATAAACCTCACCCCAGGGCCTATATATAAACTATTGCTCTCTGTGTCCAGGTAGTTCCATGCTTCCTTTGATTTAACTGCCATGCCACTTTATTGACTCAGAATATTTTTTTAACCTCTGGTGATGCTGGTCCCAACTCCTTTACACCCTTGTGCCCGTGGCTGAAGAGATGCTTTGCTTCATTGCCCATTTCTTATTTCAGAGACTTTTAGCATTTTACAGCTCTCTATACTAGCCTTCATCTCTTCTTCCTGTTTTCATTACCCCACCCTCATTTATTGAGACAAAATCTATCTATGTAGGTCTGGCTGTCGTAGAACATGCTATGTAGACCAAGCTGGCTTTGAACTCACAGGTAAGTCACCACGCAGGTGCAGAGAACTGAACCTAGGTCCTCTGCTATAGCCACATGTGCTTTTAACTGCTGAGCTGCCTCTTCAGTTCCTGCGATTCATTTCAGAACACGTCATACTCAGGTCACTGATTCACAGAACTACGAGTACCAACTGTAAGATTGTTTTTAAGTCACTTGAGAGTAATGTGTTAAGTGGTACAAGTATAGCTGGTTAGTATAAAGATGCTTGCCACACAAGCATGAGAAAATAAGTACAGTCCCCAGGACCCACCTGAAATAAAAAACTCTGGGTTGTGGTGCTCTTGCAATCCCAGCACTGGCGAGGCAGAGACAGAAGGATCCCCAGCGATGACTTGCTATCTAGTCTAGCCTAATCTCTTAGCTCCAGGGCAGTGCAAAACTGTGTCTCAAAGTTGGAGGAATGTTCCAAAATTCACATCTGGCCTTCACATACAGCCATGCATGTATGTATACACACACAAACACACAGCTACACATATATGCGTATACACACAAACACTCATCCACTATGAGAGAGAAAAAAAAGAATGGAGCAAAGACATTTCATTGAAGATGGACCTGCCCCTGGCTCTGTCCCACAGAGATAACTTCCTACTTTTCCTAAACACTAGATTATCTTAATTGGTGTCAACAAAGAACTTCGCCACCCTGATTAGTCAGCTCTACAGCATCTGTTTTGTTGGCTTTACAGTCACCAATCCGATGTGTCCCTGGTGTAGTCCAACTGCTGAGCTTAATCCTTTTCTTTTTCTTCCTTTTTATTTAAGACAGAATTTCACTGGGTATCTCTGGCTGTCCTGAAACTCATTCTATAGACCAGGCTGGCCTCAAATTCACAGAGATATACCTGCCTCTGCCTCCTAAGTGCTGGGATTAAGGAGTGCACCGCTACTGCCCCTTCTTTTCCTTCATAATTTAATTCAGGTATATTGTCATTGAATGGCTCCAGATTTGTATTTATGCAATTCTCCATTTTGTCAGAACTCTTTTAACTGCCTCTCTGAGTTCCAACCATATATCCTATATAGTCTCTAAATTCCTTATCTGTGTTGCAGAGACAGCATCATGGTGTACTGAAGACAAGCTGTCATGAACAGAACACAGTACAGTGCATGTTTTAGGAGCCCTCATTCAGTGGGCCTCAAATTGAGCATATTATTTAACCCATATCCACATGGTGTTCTTGGCAGACATTGTTTATACTTATCAAAAGTCTTACTAAAGCCAGGTCCCCCTTTCTTCTAGAAGACCCCACACTAGGAATGAAGAGGTATCTGCTCATATTTTATTGCTGTTTCCACCGGAAGGATGCTAGCTCCAAAGCTGGCAGTGTAGAAACAGCCAGGCTTTAGTATATCACTGACCATAAACAATAAGAAACAGAGGTTGTGGGGAAGGGGCTTCCTTGAGAGATAACTCAGTTATTAAGAGGACTTGATGCACTTCCAGAGGCCCCAAGTTCAGTTAGCACCCACATCGGGTGACTTACAACTATCTGTAATTCCAGCTCTGAGGGAATCCCTCTTCAGGTACCTACGTTCATTCACACATACCCACCTACATACAAATAACTATAATTAATAAAAATAAACCTTGGAAAAAAAGGGGAAGGAAACAGAGTGAGATTCTCTTCAGGCTTTCTTTGCTCAAACATTAAGAGCCAATCTCCTTTTCCTCTAACCCATGGTCTTATTCAAAATGTTTTAAACTAACTTTGCACACAATGGAGACTTTATAAAGCCAGGTGACTCTACCTCCCCTAATAGTTACAATTTATTTATATAGGCTTTGCACCTGTAGCCCAAGTTGGCATGCAGTTTACTGGACGGCACAGGATGACCTCAGACACATGGCAGTTTGTAGTAATAAGGAGCGGCGGCGGGGCCGCGTCCCCAGCACCCCGGCTGCCTGCTCGGCTAGCTTATGTCCCGAAATAATTACACGGACACTATATTCTTTTAAACACTGCTTGGCCCATTCTCTTCTAGGCTAATTTTCACATATTAATTTAGCCCATTTCTAATCATCTGTGTGTAGCACCCCAAGGTGCGCTTACCGGGGAGATTCTAGCCTAGTCCATGCTGGGTCGGAGCTTCATCCCGGGAGCGGGGCATGGCGTCTCTCTCAGTTGTCTGCTCCAGAGAGGAGAGCTGTCGAGTCTCTGAGCTCACTTCCTCTTCCTCCCAGTGTTCTGTTCTGTTTACTCCTCCCACCTATCCTCTAACCAATAAAATGGGCCAAGGCAGTTCCTTTATTAGCCAATGACCTTCCTCCATCATTTCCCCTTTTTCGGTTTAAACAAAAAAAAAAGGCTTTAACTTTAACATAGCAAAATTACATATAACAAAACAGTTATCAAGTAAAAGTTACAATAATCTTTATCATAACTAAGGAAAACTATAACTATAACTAACTATTCTTAACTCCATCAAAGACTCCAGAAAGATATAATATTACCTAAGCAAACAAGAACCAAGAAACTTCAAACTCTAGAAATGACAAAGACATCTCGCTGCCTGGACAGTCACCCAAAATTCTTTTGTACCATAGGGGCATCCATCTTCAGCCTTCAGGCCCATAGTATCCAGCAGACATTTCCATAAAGCAGGAAAATTCAAAGTCAGTTTAGTCACTATCTGTTGTGTCCTGCAGAATGTCTCGCAGACTCTTTCAAAATGAATCAGGAACCCCGAAAGATCATCTCTCGTTAGGAAAGTTTAGTAGTCCTCTCTCTGCGGGTTCTTTGTGTCCAGTTTATGCAATAGTCCAGGCAAGAGCAGTTTCTTGCCCAAATGGCTATCAAACTCCATAAGGTGCCTCTTCGATGCCCATCTTCCTCTTGAAGTAGATTGGTGCTGCCAGGAGCAGAGTGTCTCATTGTCATGAAAAGTCCTCAGTTATTAAAACATTTAAAATGCCATGTTCTATAATCTTTGAAAAATATGAAGAATGCCTATCTAAAATATATCTACGCACATCTATAAAATATTAACTAATATGACTACAAACTTGACTATTATTTATGATTATCCATCAACAACCTATATTTCCTAATTATACATTACATTTTAATAATGAACTACACAATCACAATACCTTAATCAATATCAGAAATACATATAACAAAATTGACCTTAAATCTCTATCAATAAAGCAAAATCTATACTAATGCAAATTATTCATATCTATATCATATCCCCCTTTAAATGTAAAAGGACGTTTATAAACCATATTTGGGAACATGTTTGCAATTTTTTCTCTCCAAACTGCTTCCTGCTGAATGGGGGCGTCGTTAATTAGGTTTTTCATGGTATAACCTGTGTGCTAGTTTCATCTCAGTTGGCAGTTGAGCGAAGCAATTTTCTGAAGATGTTCACTGCAACCCTTCAGGAGGGCGTGGTCCATCATACCAAATCGGAATAGAAGAAATGAACAGCGTCTCATCCTCTGTGAAAACAAAATAAGAAACTCCTTTCCAAAGTATCATATCCTTAGATCCAAATTCAAAATATCTATGTTGGATTAGTTCAGCAGTATTTATAAATAAATATCTTTTAGCATCTGTTGCTCCTTCCTCAGCATTTAAATAATTTAAAGAGAGCACAATAGCATACAGTATCAAAATTCTCTGTTTTTTTCCCATCTTTGTGCAGCTTTGTTTTAACCTCTATTTTGTTTATTTTTACTTTTAACTCTTTGCTTTTTGAGACAGGTTCTCTGTATCTTTGACCTGAAGTAACTCTGTAGACCAGGCTGTCTTTGAACTCTCAGAGATCCGCCTGTCTCTGCCTCCCAGGCATTCGGGATTAAAGGTGTACACTACTACACCTTGAACTCACAGAGATCTGTTTGTCTCTGCCTTCTAGGCACTGGGATTAAAGGCATGTGCTACCACACACAACAACTCTCTTCCTTTTTTTTTGTTTTTTACTTTAAGAACTTCAACTTTTAGTCTGCATATATTTTTAACACACTTCAAACTATTTAGAAATTTTCTTTGTCTTTGAATCTCTCTTTACTGTATATCTCTCTTTTTCTGACCACACGAGCCTTTAAGTTACTGAGCAATATGGGTAGGATTAAAGGCGTGGCTTTGCCAGCTAGATCCAGTCCCTTCCTTAGCTTTCCAGCCTCATGGAGGATATACAGGTTGTAGCCATGTTTACTGCAACAACTGTATGGCATTTCAAGGTCCCTGCCAGCAAGTGAGCTACAACAGATAATACTCAAGTCCTCTCTCGGTAGCCGGCCCTCCTGCCTCAAACAGTCAGAGTTTGCCATGGCAGGATGGCCCAGAAAGCCGGCATTTTTAAACGGCGCAGCTTTTTCCTGCTACGGCTGAAAACCAAAAAGCATGCGTTCAGCTTTTCGTCAACACCGTTTAAGTGTTTCGTGGCAGGATCTTTTAAGAGCTGCAGGCTTTGCAGCTAAAGCTGAATCAGGAAGCCTCTCTTAGATGAGGCGCTTGCTTGCCTCTAGCAAGCAGAGTACAACCGAGAAATTGCTGCTACCAAGAAACCAGGCACAATGCTTTCATTTTGTTCTAGAATTACTTCCCAAGCTGTCTCAGGCTTTATGTGGAAGCAGTTGTCCACGTGGGCGCCATATGTAATAATAGGGGGCGGCGGCGGGGCCGTGTCCCCAGCACCCCGGCTGCCTGCTCGGCTAGCTTATGCCCCGAAATAATTACACGGACACTGTATTCTTTTAAACACTGCTTGGCCCATTCTCTTCTAGGCTAATTTTCACATATTAATTTAGCCCATTTCTAATCATCTGTGTGTAGCACCCCAAGGTGCGCTTACCGGGGAGATTCTAGCCTAGTCCTTCCTGGGTCGGAGCTTCATCCCGGGAGCGGGGCATGGCATCTCTCTCAGGTGTCTGCTCCAGAGAGGAGAGCTGTCGAGTCTCTGAGCTCACTTCCTCTTCCTCCCAGCATTCTGTTCTGTTTACTCCTCCCACCTATCCTCTAACCAATAAAATGGGCCAAGGCAGTTCCTTTATTAGCCAATGACCTTCCTCCATCAGCGGTTCTCCTGCTTCAGACTGCCAAGTCAGGAAGCACACCTTGCTTACACGTGATTATTTTTAGTAATACACTCTGGTTGTTCCATGAGTGGGAAAACTCCCTTCCACAAGCTAGAATATTTGATTGAGTCTGCCATAAGTGCAAGCATAGAAATAATTAAACAAGTTAATGTAGAGAGTGAGAAATAAAGCAAACCTCAATATTCTTTCATCGGAATTTTTATTTAGTTATATTATGAGGATATTTTGTGCCATGTGTACAATATTTCTAGACCAGTGGTTCTCAACTTTTTTAATTCTGTGGCCCTTAAATACAGTTCTTCATGCTGTCATGATTACCTACCATAAAATTATTTTCATTGTTGATTCATAACTATAATTTTGAAACCGTAATTAATAATAATGTAAATATCTGATATTCAGGGTATCTGATATGTGACCCCTGTGAAAAGGTCATTAGACTCTCCCAAAGGGGTCACAACCCACAGGTCGAGAACCACTGATATAGACCAAGATGGCCTAGAACTCACATTGATTCATCTGCTTCTGCCTCCTGAGCCCTGCTATTGAAAGTGTGTGCTACCATGCCCAGCCCTTTGGGGTTGTTTTATATCTAAGCTTGGATAAAGGCTTTATTCATAACAACAGAATGGAGCAAGTTAATACATTTTGCAATATCTCAAGGTAGAGAAATAGCTCAGTATGTAAGAGCTCTCACTGCTCTTCTCAAGGACCCAAGTTCAGTTCCTGGAACCTACATCAGAGGTATACAACCAGCTGGAACTCAGATCTCAAGTGGATCTGACACTCTGTTTTTGGGTTCCACATGGTGTACATACATATACTCAGACTCACACATAAAATAATAAATCTTTGGAAAAAAACATTTAGCATATTGGAGTGTGTGTGTGTGTGTGTGTGTGTGTGTGTAAATTCATTTAAGATAGCTCTTCCTCAATAGCTGCTGCAAATATATAATATCTAGTGCTGTGTGCCCTTTTAAAGGTTTGTGCTCACTCTGTAGACAAGGCTGGCCTCGAACTCACAGAGATCCATCTACCTCTGCTTCCTCAGTGCACATATAACACAGTCTTCTACAAGTTCAAGACTTTTCACAATGCGTCTCTCCCCAGGCTATATTATAGTTGATTTTCCAGTAGATTTGAAAAGCTTGGTTTCTGCATCTGTCTCTGTAGCTGTCTTCCCAGTTTCAAACACGTCACACCTTCAACTAGTTAATTCCTATGCATTTATCCAGTTCTGTTACCAGGAAGAAAATTCCTCTTCCCTTGCTTATATCACATTGCCTACCTAGATGAACCTGTATTGTATCAACCTATACTGTTTTCATTTTACTTTTGACCAAGGCTTGCCCTTGTATACCTTTATAATTTTTTTAAAATCCACTGTCAGATGGCTAATGCTTATTGCCCTTTTTATTCTTGCCCTATTTGATAAAGATGTTCTTACCTAAAATTTATATTTCCTGGATTCCTACACATATCTAGCAGGCCGCATAACACAATTCTGACAATTAAGATGTATATAAAAGTTTCAGGGCATATTGCCCAGTGGATTGGTTGCTTGTCTGGTATACTCAAAGCCTTGATAACTATCTCCAGCATCCAGTAGGCCAAGAAGTCCTGGGTTTAATCCATCGCCCTCCAGAAAGTGGGCACAGTGGCACATTTCTGTAATCCCAAAATTTGGGATATGGAGGCAGGAGGACCACAGATTAAAGGTCATCTTTGTCTTCACAGAGAGTTCAAGGCCTGTTGGGAGAGAGAACGTGTGAGAGAAATGGAGGAGGGAGGGGGAGTAAAAACGATATGATAGAGCTTCAGGGCAGTCGTTCTCAGTCTGTGGGTCATGACTCTTTGCCATACCTCCAAAAACGCTTACACTACGATTCATACATAACAGTAGCAAAATGACAGTTATGACGTAACAATGAGAATAGTTTTATGTTTGGGGGTTCACCCAATATAAGGAACTAATAAAGGATCACAGCATTAGGGAGGTTGAGAACATTAAGGGATGTTCTTTAAAATGGCATGAAATGTAATTGATTTGCATGTTCCTGCCCATTGGCCGTATTCTTTCCTGCTTGGCTATAGTCACAGTATTAGAAGAGGAGCAACTGCTTTGTCACCAGGAGGTAGCTCCTGGAAGGAGGTTGAGTAGAAAGATGGTTGATCTATAAGTTCTCCGGTGGCACACGGGACCACATGCTTCTTGAGACTTAAAGTTAACCCAAGAAAAATAAATAGCAGGTTGTGGTGGCACCAGGTTTAATTCCAGTTCTTGAGTGGCAGAGTCAGGCTGATTTCGTTGAGTTCAAGCTCAGCCTGTTCTATATAGCAAATTCTAAGCCAACAAGAGATACATAGAGAGACCCTGTCTCAAACAAACAAACAAACAAACCCCCAAAGTAGTAACCAATGACTGATCTTCATTACTGATATTTTTCCAAGCAGCAGCAAGGAGAATAAGCAAAGAAGGAATGAGGTTCTAACTGTTTTTCCTGAAGAAGCCAGCTGTCTCATTGGACTGTAGAGCATCACTCTCTGGAGTGACGTCTGGGTGTTCTATCCCTCTTCCTGGGCCTGCAGGATTAGAGAAGTCAGTGGGAGAGAAGAAGGTTGAGCGGGGGTCAGGACACCACTGGAGAGTTATGGAGATGTTGCTCACTGAGTGAAGCTGAAGGAAATGGGCAGGAAATGACGAGTGTTGGTGGGCTGTCTAATGTTCCTGTATTAAATGCGGTTGAGCTGGAGGAGAGAGGCTCAATGTGGTTAGTACACTCATTATGTGCATTAAGCAGACCAGAGTGCATTAAACATAGAGTGAATTGATTTTCCGCGACTGTCTGCTGCCATCTTTTTGGAAAATAATGACTAATGCCACTCTGCAAATGCGCTTGTCCAGAAGAGCTGTTGTGCTGGGGGAGAGTTATTCTACCTAATCCCTTCTCATCTGTGCTATAGATTATTGGGCATGCTTGCGTGACCTTGAGAACTATACATCTGCCTATGAAGTAATGAAAGGCTAGCTAAAGAAAACTATTAAGATTGTACAGTGTTCTTCTGAAATCCACTGTTTAGGTTCAGTTGATTCTCCATGCTGGTAAGGGGGAGTTCTGCCTTTAAATGGTGAGGTTCATAGACCAAAGTCCTGCTCGCATTAGGGAGCACCGTTGTTTGCACTCTCTACCCTATTCCTGCTGCCAGGGAGACTTTCTCTTAAGGATTCCAGGTCTGCTTTCAGATCCTCTACACTAGGGCAAGACACAGTCTTCCCACAGAGCAGGCCAGAGCAGACTTTGATCTCACTTCTCCAGGGCTGGCGTCTGACCTCCCGAGCTTTTACACTCTTCCTCTATTTTCTCCGTTCACTAGGCTATTGTTGGCCTTAGAATAGTGCTTGCCCCATATACCATGTCTATTTTTATCCTCCTGCTTCTTGCTGATTGACCTAGCTTAGGAATCCTCACTTGCCCTGATCTTTGGTAGTTGTATTCGCTTCTTTACAGGTCTGTCTTGATTCCCACACACTTCCTGCTTTCTTTGCTAGTGCTTCCTTAGTCAACAACTTACTTCCTGCTGCTACTTCCTGAGTTTCTGAACTCAGCCCTTACCACACACTGAGTTCTTCTATAGGGTTAAAAGTGGAGACGCAGGAAGAGTCTGATGCAGGAAGAGGCAGGGCCATTCAGCAGAACGTTTATAGGAATCTATCTCTAACTCCTGTGTTTCTCAGTCACACAACAGAACTTCCTGCCTGTTTTGTGTTCATAGCATTCGTCTCTCAGCAATGCAGGAATAGGAATGTCCCTGGAATTTGATTTTATAAGCAGGTAAAATCTCAGATGTCCCTTTTTCAGTCATGTTCTATCTCTGTGGATGTCTGTTTCTGTGTAGGATTTTCCCTTTTTAATAAGAACAGCAGCCATACTAGGTGAGAGCCCACCCTAGTGACTCATCTTAATGATGACATCTGAAAAAGACCCATTTCCAAAAAAAGGTCCCTCTCACTGGTATGAGGGCAGTACTTCAATGTATCTTTTCAGAAAATAATTCAACCCCAGAACACACATCAATCTCTTATCTGAAACCCTTTGGTCAAGGGAGTTTTAGAATCCAGTGTTACACCCAAGAAAGCCCCTTAATGGAGGTCAGATTAAGAGTCCTTTGTTTGGTGGTGAAAGAGAACAGGCTTGCCCCAGAAAGGATGCTAGACTCTTAAGTGGTGAGGCAGGACAGTATTTCTAAACTTTTACATCGAACAGAGGCAGACAAAATAACAGACGTTCCAAAAGTTTCAGTTCTGTTGATTAAAACCATGTGTTTTATATTATAAAACAATGGCCCTCTGGTAGCTGCAGGTGTGGCTGTGTGAGGATGTTCTGCTCAGCACTATGAAGTTGGGGGAGGGGACAGTTGGGTGAACTAGGAGATGGAGTTAGCTAAAATGAGGACAAAATGGAGTCTCTTTGGGCAGTTCACCCAGAGTCGTTCAGATTGTAGAAAAGTAGCACCATCTGTTACATTCCACTCCCAGCAGCACTAGGAATGCAAATACTATATTATAGTTACAGAAATACCAACCAAATTCACACTAAGTGAGGCATAGACCACTGACACAACCTCATCACGTCAAGTCACACTTTACTGCCACATGAATTATGACTTAACTTTAAGTTTAGGAACTTCTTTTGATGGTGGAATATCACATGATGAATTATGGGCCAATACATGATTTTCAAAGCTCTGGAACTCTTTCTAGTAATCTCTCTCTAATTCCACGGTGCCAAGTTGTCTCCTATTATAACATATATAATTTTCTAGGCTTCAACTACACTTAGTCTGTCCTCTGGGCCCATCTTATTCTTCTGTAGTTTGGACTAAGGCCTTCCCTGGATCATTCCTCATTGCCACCTGGATCACCCCAAGTCCACTGGAGACCTCTTAGCGCTTCTGTCACATAGACCACCAAGCAGTCACTGTAGGTAGTTCTCCTTGGGGGACTCCACTCCCAGGGTTAGTGTCTCTTCCTTCCTTCTTCCTTCCTTCCTTCCTTCCTTCCTTCCTTCCTTCCTTCCTTCCTTCCTTCCTTCCTTCCTTCCTTCCTTTTCTTTTCATCTCTCCCCTCCCTCTCTTCCTCCCCTTCCCTTATTCCTTCCCTCATTATTGCCTCCCTTTCTCCCTCCCTCCCCTCCTCTTTTTTTTCCTCCAGAGACTGGGTCCATATAGCTCAGGCTGGCTGTAAACACCTTTGACTTTTGTAACCTCTATTTCACAAGGGTTGGCATTACAAACATGTGCCACTCTGCCTGTTTTTACACAGTGCTGGAAATCAAGCCCAGGCCTTTGTACCAACTGAGAGCTACATTCAAATCCTTGGTTCAGGCTTTTTCTTTAATGCCTGGACTGTGGTTTTTTTTTTTTCCATCACCTCAGTTCCAAAGTTACCTCAGGCTTGTCTTCTTTCTAACCATTTGGAAAGGAAGACTCTTGAAGAAAAGGACGTGAGCAGTTTTGTGGGCCAGGTTTGAAAATAGAGGCCATTTTTTTTTTCACATACCAGAGCTCAGTCAGCGGGCCACATTGTGCTACACAAGGTGTTGAGAAATGTCAACCAGCTGAGTGTATATGTGTCCAGGAGGCCAAGTGAACAGAGAATGCATATATAGGAGCTCACCATGCCACAGTCCTACAGCCAGCACAATGGCATGGTAGTTACTTGCTCAGCCTCCTAAAGACTACTCTCTTGTTTCTGTGCAAACCATGCTTTTTACTTAGGCTTCAGGACACTGGGAAAATTGATGTTAAAAATCCCAATAAAATCAGATTACACACTGTATTTCCCTTATTTACCTACAAATATGTACTGCATTTAATGAGTTCTAGAATTTGTATTGACATAAGGAGCTTTGCAGAGGCATCTCCTAGGGACATGTGCCATTCAGGGATGCTTTAATCTCATTAGTCTTTTCATGGTTGATGCTAAGAGATTATTTGTCCATTTAAAAATAATCACACACTCATGAGTCAATGCATCTGTTTACTTAAATTGCCCTTCATTTTGATTGACTTATGCAGGGAGAAGCTATTTGGCTGAGTATTTTTATTTTCCCAGTCTCAAACCTGTTCAATAACTAGCGAACTGGAAATAATAATAGATTTACCACTTTAACCCATTTCTTCTCATTTCCAAAATAGGAAATATTAGCATAATGTTCAAATGATTTGTTGAAAATGTAAGGCTGAGAATTTTAGGGATCCAAATAGTTCTCTTACTTAAAACATACATTCTTGGCTAATATTGCTTATATGTAAGTCTCAATTGATAATTACTTTCATAAGATAGTAAGTAAACATTCAACTTAGTCCTAAACTAGCTTAGTATCATTTAAAGGATCAAAGCCAAATGTTAAAGGAATGTATATATGTGATGGTTAAAATGGATTGTCGATTTGATAGCATCTATGTAGCATCACCAGAGAGACAAGCCTGTGGGCATGTCTGTGGTTAGTTATAGTTGGAAGGCTAACTCTAAATGTGGGTGACACCATTCCACAGGCTGGGGTCATATAATGTATGAAAAAGAAAAAGTGAACTGAAAACAAACTTTCATAATTTCTACTTCCCTGAGAGGCAATGCAACCAGCTATCTCACGTGCTAATCACCATGGCTTTCCCACCAAGATGGACTCTATCACCTTGAAGCATGAGCTCAAACATACTCTCATGTAAGTCATATCTTATCAGCTAGTTTTGTCATGAAAAGAGTAACTAACACAGTATATACTTTAAAATTACTGCTCCAGTTTCATTCAGATCTTCACAATTTATGTAAGTCAAGATTTTATGAAACAAATCCTTCCATTTCCACTTTCATTTTATTTCAACATATGCAAAGCTCATTCCATTGATTTTGCTAAAGATCATTTTCCTTCCTTCCTTCCTTCCTTCCTTCCTTCCTTCCTTCCTTCCTTCCTTCCTTCCTTCCTTCCTTCCTTCCTTCCTTCCTTCCTTCTTCCCTTCTTCTGTGCCTTACTTACTTAGCTTTAGTTTCTGTTTTCTTTTTGTTTTTTATTTATTCTTCTCTCATATATTACACCCCAACTGCAATTTCCCCTCCCTCCTCTCTTCCAAGTCCCCCCCACTCCATCTCTCCCAGATCTACTTCGCCTCCATTTCCTTCAAAAAAGGTCAAGCTTTCCATGGATATCAACTGAACATGTCAAGATACAAGACTAGGCATATCCCTTCAAATTAAGGCTGGATAAAGCAACCCAGAAGGAGCAAAAGCATCCCCCAA
The DNA here is from genome assembly GCF_018167655.1 of Microtus oregoni. Classification (NCBI taxonomy): domain Eukaryota; kingdom Metazoa; phylum Chordata; class Mammalia; order Rodentia; family Cricetidae; genus Microtus; species Microtus oregoni. The sequence goes on from NW_024544756.1 coordinate 815,165, forward strand.
ACAGGCAAAAGAACCATAGATATTGCCCCCTTCCACTTTTAGGAATCCCACAAGAACACCAACGCACACAACAAGATATATGTACAAGATATAGGTCAGACCTATACAGGCTCCTTGATTGTTGGTACAGTCTCTGTGAGCCCCTGAGCCATGGTTAGTTGATTATGTGGATCATTTTTGGAAAGATAATTTTCTTTTTTGTTTGTTTCTCATTGATTTTATTGAGCTATATATTTTTCTCTACTCCCCTTCCTGCCTCTTCCCTCCTGTTCAACTCTCTCTCATGGTCCCCATGCTCCCATTTTACTCAGGAGAACTAGTCTTTTTCTACTTCCCATGTAGATTAGATTCATGTATGTCTCTCTTAGGGTCCTCGTTGTTGTCTACATTCTCTGGGATTGTGAATTGTAGGATGGTTTTCTTTGCTTTATGTTTAAAAACCATTTATGAATAAGTACATGTAATCATGTTTCTGGGTTACCTCACTCAATATGATGTTTTCTAGCTCCATCCATTTGCCTGCAAATTTCAAGATGTCATTATTTTTATCTGCTGTGTAGTACTCCATTGTGTAAACGTATCACATTATACTTATTCACTCTTTGGTTGAGGGGCATTTAGGTTTTTCCATGTTCTAGGTATGACAAACAATGCTACTATGAACATAGTTGAGCACATATCCTCATGGTACGATTGAGCATCCTTTGGATATATACCCAAAAGTTATTGCTGTGTCTTGAGGAAGATTGTTTTCAAATTTACTAAGAAATCACCATACAGATATCCAAAGGGGCTGTACCATCTTGTACTCCCACCAGCAATGCAGGAGTTTTCCCTTTACCCCATGACCGCTCCACCATGAGTTGTCATCAGTGTTTTTGATCTTGATCATTCTTGCAGTTATAAGATGGAATCTCAGAGTTGCTTTGATTTGCATTTCTCTGATGACTAAGGATGTTGAACATTTCCTTAAATGTCTTTCAGCCATTTTAGATTCCTCTGTTGAGAGTTCTCTGTTTAGGTCTGTCCTCCATTTTTTAAATTGGGTTATTTGTTCTTTTGATGACCAATTTCTTGAGTTCTTTGTATATTTTGGAGATCAGACCTCTGTCTAATATGGAATTAGGGAAGATCTTTTCCCATTCTGTAGGCTGCCATTTTGTCTTGTTGACCATGTCCTTTGCTTTACAGAAGCTTTTCAGTTTCAGGAGATCCCATTTATTAATTGTTTCTCTCAGTATGTGTGCTCCTGGGGTAATATTTGAAGAAGACACAAGAAAGTGGAAAGGTCTCCCATGCTCTTGGGTATGTAAAATTAACATAGGAAAAATGACAATCTTACCAAAAACAATCTACAATCCATGCAATGCCCATAAAAATACCAGCAAAATTCTTTACAGACCTCAAAAGAACAGTACTCAACTTCATATGGAAAAGCAAAAAACTCAGGATAGCCAAAATAATCCTGTACAATAAAAGAACTTATGGAGGCATCACAATCCCTTACTTCAAACTCTACTACAGAGCTACAGTACTGAAAACAGTCTGGTATTGACATAAGAACAGACAGGAGGTTCAATGGAATTTAATAGAAGACCCAGAAATCAATCCACACATCTTTGAACACCTAATTTTTGATAAAGAAGCAAAAAATATCAAATGGAAAAAAGAAAGCGTTTTTAACAAACGGTGCTGGCATAACTGGATATCAACATGTAGAAGAATGAAAATAGACCCATATCTATCACCATGCACAAAACTCAAGTCCAAATGGATCAAAGACCTCAATATAAAGGCAGCCGCACTGAACCTCATAGTAGAGAAAGTGAGAAATACACTTGAATGCATTGGAACAGGAGACCACTTCTTCTTTTTTTTTAAATTTATTTATTTATTAAAGATTTCTGCCTCCTCCCCCCACCACCTCCCATTTCCCTTCCCCTCCGCCAATCAAGTCCCCCTCCCTCATCAGCTCGAAGAGCAATCAGGGTTCCCTGACCTGTGGGAAGTCCAAGGACCACCCACCTCCATCCAGGTCTAGTAAGGTGAGCATCCAAACTGCCTAGGCTTCCACAAAGCCAGTAGGATCAAAAACCTTTTGCCATTATTCTTGAGTTCTCAGTAGTACTCATTGTCCGCTATGTTCAGCAAGTCCGGTTTTATTCCATGCTTTTTCAGACCCAGGCCAGCTGGCCTTAGTGGGTTCCCGATAGAACATCTCCATTGTCTCAGTGTGTGGGTGCACCCCTCGCGGTCCTGAGTTCCTTGCTCGTGCTCCCTCTCCTTCTGCTCCTGATTTGGACCTTGAGATTTCTGTCCGGTGCTCCAATGTGGGTCTCTGTCTCTGTCTCCTTTCATCGCCTGATGAAGGTTAATATTCAAGAGGATGCCTATATGTTTGTCTTTAGATTTACCTTCTTATTTAGCTTCTCTAGGATCACAAATTATAGCCTCAATGTCCTTTATTTATGGCTAGAAACCAAATATGAGTGAGTACATCCCATGTTCCTCTTTTTGGGTCTGGCTTACCTCACTCAGGATAGTGTTTTCTATTTCCATCCATTTGTATGCAAAATTCAAGAAGTCCTTGTTTTTTACTGCTGAGGAGTACTCTAATATGTATATATTCCACACTTTCTTCATCCATTCTTCCATTGAAGGGCATCTAGGTTGTTTCCAGGTTCTGGCTATTACAAACAAAGCTGCTATGAACATAGTTGAGCATATACTTTTGTTATATGATAGGGCCTCTCTTGGGTATATTCCCAAGAGTGGTATTGCTGGGTCCAGGGGTAGGTTGATCCCGAATTTCCTGAGAAACCGCCACACTGCTTTATAGAGTGGTTGTACAAGTTTGCATTCCCACCAGCAATGGGTGAGTGTACCCCTTTCTCCACAACCTCTCCAGCAAAGGCTATCATTTGTGTTTTTTATTTTAGCCATTCTGACAGGTGTAAGATGGTATCTTAAAGTTGTCTTGATTTGCATTTCCCTGATCGCTAAGGAAGTTGAGCATGACCTTAAGTGTCTTTTCGCCATTTCTTACCACTTCTTAAGTCAAGGACAATGGCACGGGGTTTTGATCCTACGCAATGTGCTGGCTTTTTTGGGAGCCTAGCCAGTTTGGATGTTCACCTTCCTAGATATGGACAGAGGAGGGAGGACCTAGGACTTACCACAGGGCAGGGAACCCTGACTGCTCTTTGGACTGGAGAGGGAGGGGGAGAGGAGTGGGAGGAGGGGGAGAAGGATGGGAGGAGGGGGAGAAGGGTGGGAGGAGGGGGAGGGAAATGGGAGGCTGGGAGGAGGAGGAAACTTGTTTTTTTTTCTTCCTTTTCTCAATAATAAAAAAAAAGGAAAAAAAATAAGCCCAGCAGCACAGTCACTGAGGGAAAGATCATTTTCTAAATATTTAAATTCCCAGGAATTTAGTTCCTGAATATTAGTATATTGCAGAAAAGAACAAGAAATGCCTGACTCAGAGATACTGAACTAGGCACATGCCTGTAATCATAGCACTTGGGAGGTGGTGGCAAGAATATGAAGAGTTCAAGTTTAGCCTCAGCCACATAATGAGTTAGAGGCCACCATAGACTGCATTAGACCATGTCTCAAATATCCATAAGCTAGGAGATGATGTTCATTGTTGTAACCTCTTATGTTTGGGCATCATTTTTTTACAACATTGGATAATTCATACAAATGTTGCTCATCTCCCAGGGATCCTCATATCAGTAAGCTATCCACTTGGTTATTCAGTTTTTTTAAGTCTTCCCTACCATGTTCTTCATCCATCACAGCAAACCATTAGGTAGTCTATTACCTTCTCTTTAAAAAGTAGGTCACATGTATGTCTACTTTTTTAAATCTCCATGAACACATACTTGGCTAAGCCACTCTCATCTCTCACCTTTGGAGATAAATGAGGGTTTTTTTTTATAGGTTCCTTAAGGGTATCAAGGGCATTGTATCCAGCTATCCTTTTTCACTAATTTATTTATTCACCTAACTACATTTTTATATATCACACGGGACCTTTTGAGGTACCAGAAATGGTGATGAAAAATGTTGATGTTTCCAAAGTAAGTCATGGAGAGTTTGCAATAGAATGTGAGAGATAGGTGCCAACCAAAAAGTGTGACAATTCGCTCAAGAGAGGCAAGTGTTTTTTGCTAATCAGATTACATTGTTCTCTATTGCTACCCAATACAGTTGTGTAGAAAGCTGTGGCTGTGGAAGTTATTCATAATACTTCAGATTACATGTCATCATCTGACTGACTAATGACTCTCCATTACTTACCTTCTCATGTGTGAATGGCTAAGAATGCTATCTCTAATACAAGAAATGTTGTCAGGGTATTCAAATCCACTTCTCTACCAGGAGATTGCATTATACCTAAGGGAAAAGTATTTCCCCCCACAAAGCAGGTGAATTGTATGTAATGAGAAGAGTTACTATTATAATATATATGATATATTATATTATACATGATACATATGTCACAAATGCTGTTCCACTGTGAGTATATAATGGTGGAGGAGGTTCTGTAATATACCACATTTTAGTTTTGGAATCTTAAAACTAAAATGGATACTTCTACTTTTGTTGGATTCATTTTCCCTCAAGCATAGGATTGGCTCTTCAGCCTTCAAAGCTGGTGATCCTCTATGTAGTTACTCTGAGTACCTGTTGATCTACAAACTCAAAAAGCAGTTCATGTAGCTGTTAGAAGAAAAAAGTTGATGTGGCTTCTTATGTTTTTTCAACATTATAATCATCATTATTATCATCATCGTGTGTGTGTGTGTGTGTGTGTGTGTGTGTGTGTGTGTGTGTATGCCGTATAGGTATTGGTATGCCATGTCATGTTGTGAAGATCAGAGAATAACTTTGTGGAGATGTTTCTCTCATCCTATCTTTTGTCAGATATAGGGCTTTAATGTGGGTCTCCAGGCTTGTGTAGTAACTGGCTTTTTCCTCTGAGACTTCCTGCCATCTCTTTGTTTCCTCTTGACTTTTTTTTTTCTCTTGGGTCTATACATTCTGACTAAACAGGATAATTGTAACCAAAAGTTTGCTTCTTTCGAAAATTTATATGGATAGAAAACCTTAAATGCCATAGGATTCAGACTTTTTAGATTTTTGTATTGTATTTATATGTTCAAAGGTAACCCAATTTATTCACATTTGAGTCCAATAGATTTTTTTGTGTCAGGAGAGAGTCTTCAAATCTTGAATTGTGGAAAAGGTGGTATTGCCCTAGCCATATCGGTTTTGATGCAATTGTGTGACATGGATGAGCAATCTATGTGAGGAATCTAGATTCAGTCTGGAACAATTCCTTCCTGTTACATGAAATGTGACCAAATAATCAACTAAACTCATCATAGACTCAATCATCATCCTTTTTTTTCTGAATGCAAAGTTGCTGAGTATAAATACAAAGATTGGCAACAAGGGGCTAGAGAAATAGTTCTGCAGGTAAGGGCTCCTGTTGTTCTTACAAAGAACCTCATCTCAGTTCCCAGTACCTATGTGGTGCATCCCACCACCCATAATTTTAATTCCAAAAAATATGATTCCCTCTTTTGGCCTCCACAGGTACAGCATGAATATGGTGCACATACACAGATGCAGTCAAATCACTAATACACATAAGATGGAGTAAAATTTAAAAATAATATAGAAGAAAAATAAATGACAAAGAAGTAAGCCTGGTCTTGACTGTTTTAAAGCATGACAGGGTGTCATTCTGCCTGTATCCCTGACTGACCTGGAACTGAGTAGGTTCCAGTTGCATTTCAAATTATCAATGATCCTCATGCTCCATCATTTTGAGTGCTGGGATTATAGGTATGTGCCACTACGTCAAGATTTAAATTGGACTTTGTAAAGTATGTGTTGCTACAAAATAAAATATTTTGAACTAATTCATGTCTTTTTTCCTAGTCAAAATAAATAACAAATTAACATTTGTGCCAATAAAATTATTCCTGACAAATGGCCAATGAATTATTAAATATAAAGGGATTATTTGCTTATGAGTCATTGAAAACTCTTTTGTCTTCTGTCTCAATTGTGCCCACATCTTTGACATTCCTTTAAGATGAAAGAAACACATTTATTAAGTAGGCCATTAGTCTCCCTTTCTTGTCAACCCCGGAATTTTATATACCAGCATTCAGGATATGTTTGTTTTCATTTGCTGCATAATACATCATCATAAACTTATGAACTGAAAGCATGTAGTGTTTCCATAGGGCAGGAGCGTTATGCAGAGCTTAGCTGGCTTCTGTGCTTAGGGTTGCAGAAGCTGCAGAGCAAGATGTTAACCAGGCTGAGTGCAGTTCAAGCAGATGGATGTGATGTGGTTGTTAGCAGATTTCAGAATTCCTTTGCAGTTGTGAGGCTGAAGGGACAGCTTTCCTATTGGCTGTCAGCAGAGAGCTGTTTGCAGCTCCTGCCGGCTCTGCAGTTCTGTCCCTCTTGACCTTCTCAGGACACAGCAGTTGAGTGCTTCAGAAGCAGCAGGAGAATCACATGGAAGCCCAGCCTATTTTGAAAAATAAATGTGAAAGGACCTTGTGTGTTATTCCCCCATGCTGTATGCTTTTTTCTCAGCTTATTCAATTTATTTTTATTATTTTATTTGTTTTTAGTCATCCTATGAAATATCAAGCTTCCTTATTGAATTTTCATACATATTTTTTGGTGGTCTTCTCTGCCTGCTTTGTGCTGCACACACCCTCCCCTACTTTTAAGCTTGCACCCCCCGTATTGCTGTTTATTATCCTTTCCACTTTCCTTCTTTAAGATCTGATTTCCTCCTCTTTTCTCCCTTTCATGTGTTCCTATCTAGCTTCCTTACTTCTAAACACACTCACTCCCATACACATGCACATATATTAAAAACTTGAATCTGCGTGTGAGAAAGAATGTGTAACATTTGTCTCTCTGAGCCTGGGTTATCTCATCAATGTTCTAGTAACTTTCATAACTTAATTTTGTTTATGACTGAATAAAATTCCATTGTGTATATATGCCAAATTGTAATTATCCTTTCATCATTTGATGGACAACTATGCTGATTCTATATCCTTGCTATTGTGAAGAGATTAACAATAAATCTGATTGTGCAACTAAGGTTCATAACAAAATCGAAAAAGATTTTTTCATATATTTTTATCCCCACCCCTACACTTCTCCCCAAATCAACTTCTCCCATCATCATGGTTCATTTGCTCCAGTTGATGGACCTACTCTGTCACATTGTAATCTCCCATATACTACAACTTTTTAAAAAGAGATTTTAATTTATATAGGTGTGTTTGTATGCGTCCTTGTCTGTGAGAATGCATTCTATGTGCATATGGGTGGCCACGGAGACAAGAAGAGGACGTGGATTCCCTGGATCTGGAGTTACTGATGGTCATGAGCTGCCTGATTTGGGTGCTGGGAATTAAAAACTATTTTTTTCCCAGCCCAATCACAATTTTTCCTCCCTCTTTTCCTTCCAATCCCTCCTGCCAGCCTCCCTCCCATCCCCTCCCTTTCCCTTCCTTTCAGAATATATATCTGCTAGCCATGTCATATCAAGTTGTAGCAAGACTAGGCACCTTCTCTCCTATTGAGGCTAGACAAGGCAACCCAGCAGGAGAAAAGGGTCTCAAGAGCAGGCAATAGAGTCAGAGACAGTTACTTCTCCCTCTGCCAGGAGACCCACAAGAGGACCAAGCCATTTAAGTGAAATATATGTGCAAGACTACAAGTCTTAATGTTGTCCATTTGGGTAAATGTACAGTGATATGGATCCAGTCACCTCTCCAATCCCAGTCTACAAATCACTACCCCCTCCTTTTATTGAAAATTGACTTTTTTCTTACATATTGTATCATAATTATAGTTTCCCCTCCCTTCATCCCTTCCAGTTCCTCCCTATCTCCCCTCCTGTCTAGATTCTTTCTGTCTTTCATTAGAAAACAAACAGGCTTTTAAGTGGTACAGGAGAATTGTCTGAATTCTGTCAATCGTGTTATTAATAAACACTGATTGGCCAGGCAGGAAATATAGGCGGAAAAACCAGGCAGGAAGTAGAAATAATGTAATGAGAACAGGAGAATTCTGGAAAATAGGAAGTTGATTCCTCCCACTCCTGCCCCACTGAAAAAAAGGTACTGAGCCACATGGCTAACATAGATCAAAAAATGGGTTAATCAAGATGTGAGAGTTAGCCAGTGAGAGGCTAGAGCTAATGGGCCAACCAGCTTATAATTTATGGAGACTTATGTGTGATTTTCTTTGGGACTAAACAGCTGGGGAACTGGGCAGGACAAAAACCACAACAACAAACAAGCAGGCCTGGTCTCTCCATGTTATATTTAAGGGATAATAATAAACTATAATCAAATAAAATGAGATAAAACAAGAGCTATCACATCAGAATTGGATGGACAAGACAAACCAACAGAAGGAAAGGAGCCTAAGAGAAGGCACAAGAATTAGAGACCCACTTGTTCACACACTAAAGAATCTCACAAAACATATGGAAGCTTGGGCTTCTCACAGGTCAGGGAACCCTGATTGTTCTTCGAGCAGATGAGGGAGGGGGACTTGATCGGGGGAGGGGGAGGGAAATGGGAGGCGGTGGCTGGGAGGAGGCAGAAATCCTTAATAAATAAATAAATTAAAAAATAATAAAAGGAAAAAAAACATATGGAAGCTATAATTTAAGCACAGAAGACCTGGTGTAGACATGTGCATGCCACAGGCATGCCGTCTTGGTTTCTGCAAGTTCATGTGAGCTTTAATCCTGTTGATTTATAGAGCCTTGTTTTCTTGGTGTCTTTCATATTCCCTGGCCCTTACACATTTTCTGCCTTCTTGTCTGCGAAGCTCCCTGAGGCCCGATGGGGAGATTTGATAGAGATATCCTGTTTAGGGTTGAGTGTTCAGAGAAGTCGTTTACTCTCTGCCTGTTGTCTGACAATGGGTCTCTGTATTTGTTCCCATCCTCTGCGGGAGGAAAGCTGAAGCCCCCATTGCTGAAGATCATACCTATACAGCTAATTGACTATGGAAAGGTCAAGATGGTGTTTACATAGACTCTTATCCCGTATGTTCCAATGGCTCTGATACAGGAAGGTGCTCAGTATGCTACCAAAAGAGAAACATAAACACCAATCCAGTCACAAACCCTTTATCTACAATGGTACCCAGCCTGTTAGATATACTAGGCAGTAGTTTCTAACTCATGTGCATCAAGACCCTTTTGAGGGTCAAATGACCCTTTCACAGGGGTCACATATCAGATATCCTGAATATTAGATATTTACATTATAATTCATAACAATAGTAAAATTGCAGTTATGAAGTAGCAGCAAAATAATTTTATGGTTCTGGGGGTCACCACAACATGAGGAGGTCACAATTAAAGGGTTACAACATTAGGAAGGATGAGAACTACCGTGCTAATGGCACAAAGCTTGTGGAAGTAACCGACAAATATCTGATTTCACTCATGGCTCACTTCCCAAGATAGAACCCATACATGTCACTGCTTGGGTGACCAAGAACCAGAGACTATATAGCCCAGAGACCTAGCCTAAAACTAAAACCAAATACTCCTATTCTAAAACAACAAGCACAACAATCAAATGATCTCAAAGGGCATTCTGCTATACTCATACATCATTGCCTTCCCCACCCAGACTACAGCTCTTGATGCTGTATATTTTTATAAAAGTGTAGTGACATGGATCACTGGAAAATCAGAAAGAAATTTTACTGCCCATCCTCCTCTGCCCAGCTTCCATGCTCCATTCTCCAGTATTTCTTCTCCCCTAACTCTCACAGCTTCTGTTCTTACCATCAGCATAGTTTGGACTTTTCTAAAATCTTGTACATTTTAATTCACACAATATATAGCCTTTACTAACGGGCTTCTTTCACTAAGTAATGAACATTTTTATTGCCTAGATATCGTTTCAACTTGAGAACGTATTTGCTTTTAGTGCTGAACAGGGTCTCATTGTTTGGGTGAATCACAGTTTCTTTGTCCACTCATATACTGAAGGATATCTTGATTATGTCAAAGCTTTTCTGGGGACATAACCTCTTAGCTCCTTTGGGTAAGTGAGTACCAAGGAGTACAATTACTGAGTCATCTGGTGTGTAGTGCTACATTTTATTTTGAAAATATCTTTTGACTCCAAAATATCTGCTGGACATTGCAATCAAGTTAATACTATGCTTTAAGATCATTTAAGATTATGTACTTATCTTGTTATCCTATTATATACCCAGCACTGTTAAGTTTCACCTGACTTTTAGAGAACAATGCAACCAATCTTCAATTTCCCGTATAATTGGTTTTTATGTCCAGGCTAAACATAGCTTTACCATTACGTACTCTTCCATGCTCCTGACCCAGAATAACGTAAGTGTGTATGCGTGTGTGTTTTTGTAAACATGTGTTGAAGACAGCCAACAGGCTGGTAAAAACTTAAGCAATAAGTAATCCCATAAATATCAGAAGCAAGTCAAAAACTTCTTGAGTGTTATTCTGGGCCAGTTGACATCAACAATGTAAACTCATTATAAATCTTTGGTAAAGATGGCTATGAAGTATCCCTCATTCCTTTCCCATACCATATTGTCTGTGTTATTCAATAATCTAGTCCACAGCACTTTGCTACAGACAGAGAGAAGACAAAGAGACAGACGTGGAGAATTCAAATTTGGGCTCACTCTTGGTCAAACTAACTCATGAGGAAGTCTGCACTTTTGCTCCTTAATTTGTTATCAGGGCGATCTGGTAAAGGTATGCTTCATTTCTAAGAAGCTGCCAAGTTGTCTTTTGAAGTGGATAGACTGCACTGGATGGGACTTCCTGGAGCCCCACAGCCTTGTCAACCCTGCTGTACTTGCCAGTGTTCTGGATTTGAGCATTTTAATATGTATATAGTGCTATTTCACTGATGATGCAGTTTGCATTTCCCAGATGATGCAATAATGTAGACCATGTTTGATATGTTTATTTTTATCCATGTTTCTTATTTCATAAGATACCTCTTAAGATATTTGCTCCATTTAAAAAAGTTAGTTTGATTTGTTTATCTATTTTTGAGTTTTGGGAGTTCCTTGTACATTCTGTATAACTTTTTTTTTTTTTGATTTTTCGAGACAGGGTTTCTCCGTAGCTTTTGGTTCCTGTCCTGGAACTAGCTCTTGTAGACCAGGCTGGCCTCGAACTCCCAGAGATCCGCCTGCCTCTGCCTCCCTAGTGCTGGGATTAAAGGCGTGTGCCACCACCGCCTGGCTCTGTATAACTTTTTTAAATAATCAAATATGTTATTTGTAAAAATTTTCTTCCACTTGGTGGCTTGCCTTCCTATTCTTGATAGTATTCTTTAATAGAAGATTTATTTTTAATTTTAATGAAGTCCAACCCATCAATTCCTTCACAGATTGGGTCAAACCTCAAATTTGATTTTTCTCCTGCTGTTGTTAAGGAGTTTAATAGTTTTATGTTTTAACATGTAGGTCTGTGATACATTTTAAGTTAATTTTTATGAAACATACTGTTTGTATTTTGTGTGTAGGCCCCTTTAAAGAATTCATCTCTTTGTACAGTTCTGCCCAGGTTATCTCCTTTGGATGAATTTGATTTGCAAAATCTCTTACTACTTGCCATATAGTGTCACCTACTTATAAGAGTGCATGAAGGCATGTAATCTGGGCCTAGAAATTGGGCAGTCCTTAGATATCAGTTTAGCATATTCTCTATGATCCTCACATTTATCATCTGACAGACGAGAATTGTAGCAGGTAGCCCTGCAAGTGGCTCTGCTTTGGGGTTTAATCTACTATGTTAAAGACACACACCAGTCTTACTTATGGAATTGTAAGAAACCGTTCAGACCTCATACGGCACATTGGAATCCTGGTAGAAAATTCTCTGCCTTCTAGATCATTTCAGAGACTAAACTTTCAGGAAAAAGAGCATGTTCATGGCAGCTTCTCTTCTATTTCCTTTCCAGTTCACCAGCAAGACACCCTCAAAATAAAAATAAACAAGCCCATCCACAGTGAAGATGGTGGCATGACTTGCATATCACACTGTCCCTAAGTAGACTTGTGGATACTTGAGCCGGGGGCTGTCACCTAATTGTTTCAGGATCTCCTGATGTTGGCCATCAATTTGATTTCATCATGAAATATTCAAAGAGTATCTTGACCTAGGATTATAACTGAGTGGTAGAGTGTTTGCTAGCATGCATGAGGCCATAGATTCAAATTCCCTCAGTGGGGTAATGTCAAAGAAGGCCTTATTTCATGTAAACTGAAATTTGTGGGTGCCCAGTATCACTTATTACAGTAGACAGACAAAGCAGAATATATATCCTTTATAACAAATCTGGGCATGACAATGGATGACAATTCCTTTGTTATAAGAAGAATCTGTGCTATTCTAAGACAACTGTGTATGAACATTGTTAGAAAAGGAATTGCCCATTAACCCCTAGTAGGGAGAGAAAATTGAGACCCGAAAATAATTTAGAGATAGTCTGTAGCATATTACAGATAAGGAGGAAAGGATGTTAGTTGAAATAACATACATGCTCAAGAAATAAGAGCTATGTTTTGATAAAAGACTTTTCTGTCTTTTACAGTGTGTCTCCTATTATGTGCAGTCTAACTAAAGATACACTTTCAAAGGTGCTTTCACCAATGTCAATAATGTTTGTATGGATGGATATGGGGAGGGCTACTGATGTGTGTGAAACCTCTACCACAGTGCCTGCCATATAAGGAATGCAATAAGAAATGCTGCCATGTTCTTTGATGAGTTGGATTAGTAGTTATTGCTGTTTTTCTAGAAGAAGATAGTAAGAAGTGAAAGTGCCATTGTTTGTTGTCACTGACGAGAAGACAGAGAAAGAAGAGTGACAATAGAAACAAGGTCTCACTCTGTCGCTCTGACTGGCTGCGACCTCACTACGTAGATTAAGCTTGCTGAGAACTCATAGGGATCTGCCAGTTTTTGCCTCATAGATGCTAGGACTAAAGACATGTGCTACCATGCCCGGTGTGGGTAGATACTGTACAGAATCTACAGCATCACTGGTGCTGTATGGTACATGTTGCTGAGATCAAACAATTGCTTTTAGAAATCTGGGACTGGTGGTGCTTGTCTAGAATTCCAGCTACTTGGGAGGCAGAAGCAGGAAGACATGACGTGCAAGTCTAGCTTAGACAACTTAGTGAGATCCCGTTTCTACTCAAAATGTACAAAACGTGTTGGAGATACAGCTTGGTGGTATAACAGCTGCCTAGCATGTACACAGTCTTAGGTTCAATTTTCAGTACTAATAAAAATTGTTTGTGAAATTAAATCTGCCAGAGGTCTGGGGCAGGTGGAATAGAAATTTGATAGAAATTTGGAGAGTGAGAAGAATATCAAAGCGCAGAGTGTTGAATGAGATGATGTCCATGACTAGGCTTCTTTTCCTTCTCTTTTCTTTTTCCAGTCGAAACTGGAAATAGTCAGAGTGATGGAATGCTGGAAGCATAAGAGCTGAGAAACTTGTCTTTTTTTTTTTTTATCACTTGAGAGGTCTGTAGTTTACAACCAGGAATTAAATTGCCCCTCAGGGGGTATTTAGAAGTTTTTACAGGTATTTTCTATTACCACAAGTTTGGGAAGGAGAGGCAGTTCTATGGGTAGTTGTTAAACAGGTACCAGTGACCTGTTATGTATCTTATAATGGACACAACAGCCTCCCTGACAGAGAATCATCTGACTGAAAATACCACAATGCAAAGGCTGTGAAACCCTGCTTTAGACATTTCAGCTCTGTGACTGAATGAGATGAAACCTGTGTATAGGGTATGATTCATCCACAGTGCCTGTTCATTCCTTCTAGAGAGAGCCACAAAGTCACAGTACAATAGTTTCCTTTTACTTTTGCCAAAAGGCAACACTAAATGTCATAATTAAAATATGCATGCCCTACTGAGGTAGTCAATCATAATTTCCTCACAGGTGAAAGAGTATATACTTAGCTGGGAAATTTTAGGACATGTTCAGTAAAATTTATAATAATAGATTTTTCCTTCTTTTGCTTGAGGCAGAAAGGAAATTTGGGGTAACTCTTAGAAGCACAGTCATCATTTGTGAGCATTTGAACACAATAGCTCCATTTCAAATCTTTCTTTCCTTTGATCATGATTTTCTTTTTACAGTGACTATTCTGTCAGATATGACTTCCTTATAGGCAGTCAAAAGAATGTTTCAATCATTCTTAGGGTAAGTGTCATGGGTTCCTTATGTCCATTCTGTGAGATGGTCATTGAAATATTACACATTCATGTACTTTTGTATTTCATTTATGTTTGGGCTGTCAGACATAGCAGTGAGTTCTCAGAAATCTACTGAGAAAAAGATTGACTTAATTCTTCTATCCCGTTGAGCTTTCCACCAGGGAGCGTGTGCACGAGTGCTTTTTGGGTAAAAAGTCCTCAAAGTGACTGCATTTCCAAAGAAGGAGTACTGACACACACCTAGCAGTTCAGGAACATCATCATGGAGAACATCATAGCCAAACAGGGCTGAAAGAGTGAGTACAACTATTAATACTTTGCTCTTGCGGCAAGAAAACCCCTGACCCAAAAGCCACCACCACCAACAACAACAACAAAAAAAAGAGTTTATTTTGGCCTAGCTTTCCAGAGTAAGTGTCAATCTGGCAGGGAGACATGGCAACAAGGAGCAGGAAGCTAAGAGATCACATCTCAAACACATACAGGAGGCAGAGTAAGAGAACAGGAAGAGGGGTGAGAGGATAAACCCTTCAAGACTGTCCCCAGTGATGCACTTCCTCCAGCAAGGCTCCACATCTTATAGATTCTATCACTTCTGCAAACTGTTCCACCAACTGGAGACAAAGTATTCAAACACCTGGACCTATGAAAGGGTATTTCTCCTTCGAAGCACAGCACTGGTAAAGGATTAGTACACAGGCAGGGGTGTTATGTGGAGGGTAGTAAAAGACATACTTAGAGTGATGAGGGAGAAAGCACACAACACTTGGAGAAGTAAAGCGGTATGGATAGAGTGGGAAGTGCAAGGTGGTAAGGGGAGGATGGGGAAATAGAGATGTGCCTTCACAGAAAATCAGGAGCCTAGTCCATATCTAAGCTGGGTTGGAAGTTGAACTCTTAAGAACAACAGGTTATTGTTTTATAGTGATGGGAAAGATAACCACATACTCAGGGGTGTGATTCTGCTCTCTTTGCTTTCTGGATACAGAGTGGCCGGAAATGGGGCCGACCTGGTCTCAGGAACTTTTTTTTAAAGATTTATTTATTAATTATGTATACAGCATTTTCCCTACATATATGCTGTAGACCAGAAGACGGCACCAGATCTCATTACAGATGGTTGTGAGCCACCATGTGGTTGCTGGGAATTGAACTCAGGACCTCTGGAAGAGTAGTCAGTGCTCTTAACCTCTGAGCCATCTCTCCAGCCCTCTCAGGAACTTCTTAAGAGTAGCTATCTTCCTTCCTTAGGCCAAGGGATATCTATATTCTGGACTAGAATTCTGGTATGAAGGCATTCGAGAGGGATAACAAGCAGATAGTCAATTAAAATTAAGGAATAGAATCTAAGAAAATTGGACATTGTATTGAAAGTGTTTGATAAATGCATTGTAGAATTCTGAAGTAAATTCTGAGTTTTGTTTTGATGTCATTTATTAAGACAAGAGAAATGTGATAGGAATAAAATAATATACAAAATAAATATTCTTAGTTTGACATGCATACTCAGGGAGTCCAGTGGCATAACCCAGTATGCAAGGAAGAATCTGAGACATGAGTAAGTACTTTAAATGATACATATACTTAGAAGATAACATCCTACAGCAACGAAAGCCATAGACACTGCAATCAAAATGAGAACAGAGAGAAAGGCTCCAACTTTTCAAAGGTGGGTAGATGAGAGGAACTTCCAAAGAGAACAAAGGCATTACTGCACATGTACTAGAATATTGCATAATGTACTTCCATGACTATGTTTTAAAGGTGGGAGTCCTTGGCAACAATTAATGTCTAATAGGATATATTCAATAACTTAGTAATAAGGATTTCACTCACACTAGCGGAGACAATAGTTTCAATGACACATTTGACCTTAAAGAGAGAAGAACAGAAACAAAAACTAGAGAGGACTATATATTTTGTAGGGTTTGCATGTGAACTATTGTCCAGAGATTCATATAGTGAAGGGTTGATCCTCAGGGTGGCAATAATGGGTGACGGAACTTTGAGATGTGTGGGCCTGTTGAAGTTATCTAGTTCAACTAGTTGCCTGTACAAGAGACTGGGACGTCAGCCATTTCATTCTTCCTGATTTGCTTTGTGGTCCTCCAACGCTTCTTCCATCCAGCATGAAGTACTCATCAGAACTGAGCTGATGCTGGTGCCACACCCCCTTCAGGTAGCCCAACCACGAGCTAAAGAAAGAGCCTACGCTCTTTTGGCGCGTGGCATCGCCCAGCGCAGCCTATCTGGGCGCTGGGTCCGAGTACCCGGGGCTCCCGGGCGGGCAGCAGTTCCTTTGTTTCTGTGGCCTGCCTGCACCAAGCGGGGTAGGCGCTTTGTCTGCGAGCTGCCCAACCAGCACGGAGACCTGATCTTTCGGCGCCAGGAGACCCAGCATTGGGGTGAGTTTCTGGCCCACGGCGCCAGCCTGGGACGGGGAGCTCGGGGGTTTCTTGGCCCCCTGTCCTGCTTGGGCTCTCTGCAGGGCCTCTACTCCCCGGGTGCTGCCTCTTTCTTCCTGGCCCACCCAGCTTCCGTCCAGAGCCCTCCCCACTTCGCCCCCACTGCCCTCTTTTGGTGCGTGGCATCGCCCAGCCCAGCCTATCTGGGTGCAGGGTCCGAGTATCCGGGGCTCCCGGGCGGGCAGCAGTTCCTTTGTTTCTGTGGCCTGCCTGCACCAAGCGGGGTAGGCGCTTTGTCTGCGAGCTGCCCAACCAGCACGGAGGCCTGATCTTTCGGCGCCAGGAGACCCAGCATTGGGAGAGCCAACATTGGGGAGAGACAGCGTTTGGTAGGCAAGGAGACCTAATCCGGTAAAAGAAGATCCATAGGGAGCATTTGGAAGAAGAGATGGGCCGACGTCAAGGCAAGAATTCGCCCAACAAGCTGAAAAGCAACATGAAGCTACCAGAAACAAGCGACCTCACAACGGGAGGACAAGAACCCCTTAATCAAGAGGAAGGAGAAAAGATTGACTTCATGAAAGTGATTGACACCCTTAAACAGCATGTAAAAAACGCCCTTATAGAAATGGATGAGAAATATAACAGAAAGTTTGAAGAATTGAATAAATCAGTGAATGATACCCTAGAAAACCAAGGAAAAACAATCAAACAGATAATGGAAACAGTTCAAGACCTGAAAACTGAAATGGAGGCAAAGAAGAAAACACAAACAGAGGGCCGTCTGGACATGGAAAATCTAGGTAAATGAATAGAGACTACAGAAACAAGCATAACCAGCAGAATACAAGAGATAGAAGAAAGACTCTCGGATTCTGAAGATACCATAGAGAAAATAAACACACTGATCAAAGAAAACAGCAAGTCCAACAAACTCTCATCACAAAACATTCAGGAAATATGGGACACAATAAAAAGACCAAACCTAAGAATAATAGGAGTAGAAGAAGGAGAAGAAGGGCAGCTCAATGGTCCAGAAAATCTATTTAATAAAATTATAGAAGAAAACTTTCCCAACCTAAGGAAAGATTTTCCTATGAAGGTGCAAGAAGCATACAGAACACCGAATAGGCTGGATCAAAAAAAAAACATCCCCTCGCCATATAATTATCAAAACACAAAGCATACAGAATAAGGAAAGAATATTAAGAGCTGCAAAGGAAAAAGGCCAAATTACTTATAAAGGTAAACCTATCAGACTTACACCTGACTTCTCCATGGAAACCATGAAAGCCAGAAGGTCCTGGATAGATGTACTGCAGAAACTGAGAGACCATGGGTGCAAGCCCAGATTACTATACCCAGCCAAGCTTTCATTCACTATAAATGGAGAAAATAAAATTTTCCAGGATAAAAACAAATTTAAACAATACGCAGCCACAAATCCAGCCTTACAGAAAGTAATTGAAGGAAAATCACTAACCAAGGAGTCCAACAATGACCACAATAACTCAGACATCTAGAGACCCTTCACCAACACAAAACAAAGAAGGGAAACACACAAACTCTACGACTAAAAAAAAATGACCGGAGTTAACAACCACTGGTCATTAATATCACTTAATGTCAATGGACTCAACTCACCTATAAAAAGGCACAGGCTAAGAGATTGGATAAGAAAACAGGATCCAACATTCTGCTGTTTACAAGAAACACACCTCAACCACAAAGACAGGCACCTACTCAGAGTAAAGGGCTGGGAAAAGGCCTATCAAGCAAATGGTCCTAAGAAACAGGCAGGTGTGGCCATACTAATCTCTAACAAAGTTGACTTTAAACTTAAATCAATCAGAAGAGATGGAGAGGGGCATTTTATACTCATAACAGGAACAGTTCATCAGGATGAAGTCTCAATCCTGAACATCTATGCCCCTAATATAAAAGCACCCACGTACATAAAAGAAACATTGCTAAAATTCAAGGCAGCCATCAAACCGCACACACTAATAGTAGGAGACTTCAACACTCCTCTCTCACCAATGGACAGGTCAATCAGACAGGAACCTAACAGAGAAATAAGAGAATTAGTGGAGGTAATGAATCAAATGGACTTAACAGACATCTATAGAACATTCCATCCAAATAGGAAAGAATATACCTTCTTCTCTGCAGCTCATGGAACCTTCTCGAAAATCGACCACATAGTCGGTAACAAAGCAAACATCCATAGTTACAAAAAAATATTAGTAACCACCTGTGTCTTATCAGATCACCATGGATTAAAGTTAGAATTCAACAATAATGCTACCCCCAGAAAGCATACAAAGTCATGGAAACTGAACAGTCAACTATTGAACCATAGCTGGATTAAGAAAGAAATAAAGAAAGAAATTAAAGTCTTCCTGGAATTCAATGAAAATAAAGAAACAACATACTCAAACTTATGGGACACTATGAAAGCAGTCCTAAGAGGAAAGTTCAAAGCACTAAGTGCCCACTTAAAGAAAACAGAGAAAGCTCACATTGGAGACTTAACAGCCCACCTGAAAGCTCTAGAAAAAAAAGAAGCAGACTCACCTAGGAGGAGTAGAAGACTGGAAATAATCAAAATGAGGGCTGAAATCAACAAAATAGAAACACAGAAAACAATACAAAAAATCAATGAAACAAAAAGCTGGTTCCTGGAGAAAATCAACAAGATTGACAAACCACTATCCAAGCTAATCAAACGGCAGAGAGAGAATTTGCAAATTAATAAGATCAGAAATGAAAAGGGGGACATAACCACAGACACAGAGGAAATTCAGAGAATCATTAGATCTTACTACAAAAGCCTATATGCCACAAAATTGGAAAATGTAAAGGAAATGGATACTTTTTTAGATAAATATCATATACCAAAGTTAAATCAGGACCTGGTGAACAATCTAAATAGACCTGTTAGTCGCGAAGAATTAGAAGAGGTTATCAAAAACCTCCCTACCAAAAAAAGCCCAGGACCAGATGGTTTCAATGCGGAATTCTACCAGATCTTCCAAGAAGATCTAACACCTATACTCCTTAATGTATTCCACAAGATAGAAACAGAAGGGTCATTACCAAACTCCTTTTATGAAGCCACAATTACTCTGATACCAAAACCACTCAAAGACTCAACCAGGAAAGAGAACTACAGGCCAATCTCACTCATGAATATCGACGCAAAAATCCTCAACAAAATACTGGCAAATCGAATCCAAGAACACATCCGAAAAATTATCCATTATGATCAAGTAGGCTTCATTCCTGAGATGCAGGGCTGGTTCAACATACGAAAATCTATCAATGTAATCCAGCATATAAATAAACTGAAAGAAAAAAACCATATGATCATTTCATTAGATGCTGAAAAAGCATTTGACAAAATTCAACATCCATTTATGTTAAAAGTCTTGGAGAGATTAGGGATACAAGGGTCATACCTAAATATAATAAAAGCTATATACAGCAAGCCGACAGCTAACATCAAATTAAACGGAGAGAAACTCAAAGCCATCCCACTTAACTCAGGAACACGACAAGGCTGTCCACTCTCCCCATACCTCTTCAATATAGTGCTTGAAGTTCTAGCAATAGCAATAAGACAACATAATGGAATCAAGGGGATTCGAATTGGAAAGGAAGAAGTTAAACTTTCGTTATTTGCAGATGATATGATAGTGTACATAAGCGACCCCAAAAACTCCACCAAAGAACTCCTACAGCTGATAAACAGCTTTAGTAATGTGGCAGGATACAAGATCAACTCCAAAAAATCAGTCGCCCTCTTATACACAAAGGATATGGAAGCAGAGAGGGAAATCAGAGAAGCTTCACCATTCACAATAGCCAAAAACAGCATAAAATATCTTGGGGTACATCTAACCAAGGAAGTGAAAGATCTATTTGACAAGAACTTTAAGGCATTGAAGAAAGAAATTGAAGAGGATACCAAAAAATGGATGGACCTCCCTTGCTCTTGGATTGGGAGGATCAACATAGTAAAAATGGCAATTCTACCAAAGGCTATTTATAGATTCAATGCAATCCCCATCAAGATCCCATCAAAATTCTTCACAGATCTGGAGAGGACAATAATCAACTTTATATGGAAAAACAAAAAACCCAGGATAGCCAAAACAATCCTATACAATAAAGGATCTTCTGGAGGCATTACCATCCCTGACTTCAAACTCTATTACAGAGCTACAGTAATGAAAACAGTGTGGTACTGGCATAAAAACAGAGAAGTCGACCAATGGAATCGTATAGAAGACCCGGATTTTATCCCACAAACCTATGAACACCTGATTTTCGATAAAGGAGCTAAAAGTATAAAATGGAAGAAAGAAAGCATCTTCAACAAATGGTGCTGGCACAACTGGATGTCATCTTGTAGAAGAATGAAAATAGACCCTTATCTATCACCGTGCACAAAACTCAAGTCCAAATGGATTAAAGACCTCAATATCAGCCCGAACACACTGAACCTGATAGAAGAGAAAGTGGGAAGTACCCTACAGGAGCTGGGCACAGGAGATCGCTTCCTATGTATAACCCCAGAAGCACAGACATTAAGGGCAACATTGAATAAATGGGACCTACTTAAACTGAGAAGCTTCTGTAAAGCAAAGGACATAGTCAATAAGACACAAAGGCAACCTACTGATTGGGAGAAAATCTTCACCAACCCCACAACAGACAAAGGTCTGA
This sequence comes from Microtus oregoni, assembly GCF_018167655.1. Classification (NCBI taxonomy): domain Eukaryota; kingdom Metazoa; phylum Chordata; class Mammalia; order Rodentia; family Cricetidae; genus Microtus; species Microtus oregoni. The sequence goes on from NW_024544756.1 coordinate 836,626, forward strand.
TCTCCAAAATATATAGAGAACTCAAGAAACTAGACTTTAAAATGCTAATTAACCCAATTAAAAAATGGGGCACTGAACTGAACAGAGAATTCTCAGCAGAGGAAGTTCAAATGGCCAAAAGACACTTAAAGTCGTGCTCAACTTCCTTAGCAATCAGGGAAATGCAAATCAAAACAACTTTGAGATATCATCTTACACCTGTCAGAATGGCTAAAGTCAAAAACACCAAGGATAACCTTTGCTGGAGAGGCTGTGGAGGAACGGGTACCCTCATCCATTGCTGGTGGGAATGCCATCTTGTGCAACCACTGTGGAAGTCAGTGTTTTGGTTTCTCAGGAAATTCGGGATCAACTTACCCCTGGACCCAGCAATACCACTCCTGGGAATATACCCAAGAGATGCTCTATCATATGACAAAAGCATTTGTTCAACTATGTTCATAGCAGTATTATTTGTAATAGCCAGAACCTGGAAACAACCTAGATGCCCTTCAATGGAAGAATGGATGAAGAAAGTATGGAATATATACACGCTAGAGTACTACACTGCGGTAAAAAACAATGACTTCTCGAATTTTGCAGGCAAATGGATGGAAATAGAAAACACTATCCTGAGTGAGGTGTCCCAGACCCAAAAAGATGAACATGGGATGTACTCGCTCATAATTGGTTTCTAGCCATAAATTAGGGCCACGGAGTCTACAATAGGTGAACCTAAAGAAGCTAAGTAAGAAGGTGAACCCAAGGAAAAACATATAGTTATCCTCTTGGCTAAGGGAAGTAGACCCAATTGCCGGGGAGAAAATTAGGATCTTGGGGGTGGGGTGGGATGGGGGTAAGGGGAGATGGGGAGAGAAAAGGTAGAAGGGAAGGAGGGGGGACTTGGGGAATCAGGAGAATTGGGATAAAGGAAAGGTGGATAGGGGAGCACGGAACCACAATTCTTAGTTAAGGGAACCACTTTAGGGTGAGCAAGAGATTTGACCCTAGAGGGGCTCCCAAGTGCCCAACATGAGGTTCCCAGTTAGTTCCTTGGGTAGCTGAGGATTGGGAACCTGAAATGACCCTATCCGAGAGCAATACTGACGAATATCTTGCATATCATCATAGAACCTTCATCTGGTGATGGATGGAGACAGAGACAGAGACCCACACTGGAGCACTGGACTGAGCTCCCAAGGTCCCAATGAGGAGCAGAAGGAGGGAGAACATGAGCAAAGAAGTCGGGACCACGAGGCGTGCACCCACCCACTGAGACAGTGGAGCTGATCTACTGGGAGCTCACCAAGGCCAGCTGGACTGTGACCGAAAAAGCATGGGATAAAACCGGACTCTCTGAACATGGCGAACAATGAGGGCTGATGAGACGCCAAGGACAATGGCACGGGGTTTTGATCCTACTTAATGTGCTGGCTTTGTGGAAGCCTAGCCAGTTTGGATGTTCACCTTCCTAGATATGGACGGAGGGGGGAGGACCTAGGACTTACCACAGGGCAGGGAACCTGGACTGCTCTGTGGACTGGAGAGGGAGGGGGAGAGGAGTGTGGGGAGGGGTAGAAGGGTGGGAGGAGGGGGAGAAGGGTGGGAGGAGGGGGAGGGAAATGGGAGGCTGGGAGGAGGTGGAAACTTGTTTTTTGTTTATGTTTTTTTTCTTCTTTTCTTAATAAAAAATTATTAAAAAAATAATAAAGTTAGTACTACAGAAAAGCAAAAAAAAAAAAAAAAGAAAGAGCCTACCTTAGAGAGCTAGCCAGCCCAACCCACTTTTTTCTCTTTCTTTTGAGACAGCCTCTCATTATTTAGCTCTGGTTATCCAGAGCTTGAACTCAGAGAGCAATCCTGAGTGCTGGGATTGAAGGCATGTACCAGCATGGCTGGCTGCATTTGGTTTTAATAGTGGAAAACACACTGGTTCAGGAGTCACAGTACAAGGGACATTTTGTTTTGTTTTGTTTTGTTTATTTTTTGGGGCAGAGTTTCAGTATGTGGTTCAGGCTGGTTTCAAATTCATATTCATTGTTATGGTAGCCTCCTAAGTGCTAGCATAATAGGCCTGTACCATTATAACCCCCTAGAATATTTCAATAAATATTGAGAAATAGAAAATCTTTGAATGTTAAAATCTGGCAACAACTGAATGGACAGTTTGGAAATGCAGGCTAAAGAAGAGGATCCCAAAAGCCCACATGAAAGAAACTAGCTTTAGAAACAACATCACGTGGTATCTCTGAAATCATGATGGAAGTTGTTAGTAAGTTCATGACTTTCTTCGTGGTAAGGAGACAAGTGCAGGAGAATTTCTCCCATAAGAAGCAAAAGACAAAGGCACCTAGAAATGTGGGATTAATGTAAGAATTTTGAGGAATTTAAGACAAGTTTGAAATACTGTTATGGAAATTGGAAAAGAGGTATTACTAGACTTGAAAGAGGGCAACCTGGCCTGGAGACATGGCTCAGTGCTTAAGAGCACTTGCTGTTCTTACAGAGGACACATGTTCGATTCCCAGTATCAATGTGGCAGCTTGTCCGTGACTCCAGTTCAATGGGATCTGATGATATCTTCTAGCTTCCATACGCACCATGCCAGAGTTCACATATATTCATGCAGGGAAAACACTCTCACACAGAAAAAACAAACACTCTTTCAAAGAGGATACTTAGTTAAAAGGATCCGAAGATCCCATTTATGGTTGGCTTCGTCAAACAATCCCATCCATTTGTGAAGCAATGTAAATGCAATGGAGTTGATGATGTCACTACATGTCCTAGCATGTTTGGGTTCAACTCCCGAGTACTGCTGAGATTAAATAAGCTGAAAATGGAAATGGCAAGGGGAAAGTGGCTCTTGGGGCACCAGGTATACAGGTGCTATTTTAACTCAAGGCTGAGGATAAGGACTTGCACAAGTAGCTTTGTGGGGAGAGGAGCTGAGAGCTCTGATCATCTACCATTCTTCTTATCAAATAAGGAGCCTGCAGACTTCACCTGAGGGGACTTAGGAGAGCGAGTGGGAGAGAAGGAAAGAAATGAGCCACAATTTCAGCATTCTGAGCAACCACTGCCAAAACATTAAGAAGATTATGCTGCAGACATGTAAAGACTTGGTCTGAGTGGGCAACAGCTCTGATGCAAAGGAATACAATCTTTGATGGAGGACTGTGGTTGTCAAGATGGAGAGAAGCTGGAGAGAAGCCACGAGAACATGCAGATGGCCACTGCATTCCCTCTCCTCAGACTCCAGTTGTTGATCCCTTGCCACAATCCCCTGACCTGCCAGTCTGAGCAGCATTATTCCTGCTGATCCATCTTTCTAAGCCCCAATCCATCTTGCTCTTGCTTCCTTCAGCTTCCTTCTGTTGGCAGTCGATAAAGCTGAAAGGATTTTCATCTGGTGCACAACTCTTGTTTTACAGGAAGTGTCCAGGGGAAGTCTCTGGGTTTCCCATAACTTATTTCAGCTCTTGAGAGTCTAATAGCCCTAATAATACAGGCAGACTATTTGTCTCCAGGGCAGTCTGTTCTTTCACTAGGAAAGCACACTCAGTCCCTCTCTGTCATCTCATCATTAATGAACTTGACTCGGCGAACTCACTAAGAGCTGCACCAAGGCCTTATGGTGGTGGGTGCAACTTTAGGTAAATGAATTGGTTTCTTTGCCTGAATGATAGTGTTTACGCTTCTATGGGACTAATCCGAGCAACAAATGCTGTGTGCAAGCAACTCTGCCCCCACTGGGGAAGGATGCAGTGGCAGGATGCAGTGGCCTGACACGCAGGTGGGCAGCTACTCTCTTCCAATGATACTTTGCCATGTGAAGTCTGCATAGAAAGGAGTACTCTATCTGGTTCTTGGCATCATTAAGATTCTGTTCTCTTCATTCATACAACAAACATGCTCCATTTTCAGACACCTAAAGTGTTGATATTTCTTTAATAAATAGATTTTGATTTGCAATCAGAACCAAACTGAATCATCGTCCATGTAGGCAATACCAGGCACAACTGCATCTGAAAAAGCTCTTCCCACTTTTGGCTGACATTTGTCAGTGTTTTAGGGTTTCCAGAGCTCTTTCATGTATAATATGATTTGTTACTCCTACAACCCCACAGAGTTTGTTCTCTGAGCCTTGACTTAAAGATGAATAAAGGGATTTTCAGAAAGGCCAGTTTAAGTGATAAAGTTAAGCTAAAATCACTGGTTGTCTGAAACTCGAGGGATCCCTCTGTCATAAAGTGCTCACCCTGAGCAAATGAGGTTTTCTGTGCACTTCCACTTTCTACCGTAATAAAGTGTGTTCAACTTGATCGCAGGCTGTATTTCAAGGTTAACGCTTTATAAATGGAACTAAATCATTGGAGCTCAGGCCAGAAGCTAGACGTTTATTTATTGATCTAGTCTGGCCTCTTGGGTTTCTTGATATTTGGTGAGATGGGGCATTTGTTGGCAAAGTATTCTGTTTCCTCTAGAATGGAGAGTGCTGCTCTTGAATTTTAAACACAAGAAATGGTTCAACAGCACTCCTGAGCACAAGGCTTCATGTTGGCACAGAAAAAGGGCAATTTCTGAAGAGCGCTTCTATTGACTTCCACTTAAAGCTATGCCTCAAAAATAGTTGATACCCATCTTTGATCCCAGCCCTCATGAGGCAGAAGCACACGTATCTCTGGGAGTTTAAAGCCAGTCCGGTTTAAATAGTGAGTTCTAGGCCAGCTAGGGATATACAACAAGACCTTGTCCAAAAAAGAAAGAAAAAGCTATCATAACACTCTCTGAAAGCCTACATAGTACTTACATGTATTCTTCTGTCTCTAAATTATTTCTAAGGATTAAATGTGTTCATTTTCAAGAACACCATATTTTACAGTGTAATAATGTTCTAATGTTAGATGTGTATAGAAGAACAAAAGATCTATCAGAATATTTTCCATGGGTTATTTATTAATTATAACGAGCAATATTTTTCCCTTAGGAGCTGAGGATGTAGCTCAGTTGTTAAGTGTTTCAGGAAGCCCTGGTTGGGATCTCCTGCAGCACATAAACTGGGCATGGTGGTGCATGCAAATAATGCCAGCACTCAACGGGTGGAAGCTGGAGTGGACATCACCCTCAGCTATATAATAAGTTTGAGGCTAGTCTGGGATATATGAGATACTGTCTCTAAATAAATAGACAAAAATCCTCTTAACCATAAAGAAATCTGACAAGGGCTTAAGAGATAGCTCATAACTTAAGAGCACTTGTTGCTCTTCTGAGTTCAACTCAGAGACCCACGTTCAATTTCCCACACCTACAAGGCAACTCACAACTCTTTGTTACTCCAAATGCCAAGGAATTCTACACATTCTTCTGGCCTTCCAGCACGAGGCACTCCTACATGGTGTACAGACATACATGCAGTCAAAACATCCATACAGATAAAAATGTTAAAACTTCCAAAAGTCAAAATGATCCATGTTATACCTTCTAGTAAGAGAACGCATGGCCTTTTGGTGAAATGTACCTTAAAGAATACAGTGTCATGTCTGTGGAAAACCTGCCTCAACACTAAATCATGATCTTAAGAAACACCAAATACTAACTCAGCACCTGGAAGGTGGTAGCAGGAAGATCAAGAGTTGAAAGTCATTCTCAATAAATAGCATGTTAGAGGGTAGCCTGGGTTTTATGGGAACCTATTTAAAACAAAACAAAACAAAATCAGTTTAAACCAAGGCCAAGGAACCCTGTACAACAAAGTTAATAATATAATTAATAAGCAGGATATGAAAGGCATAGAAATCCAGGGGACCTGCACAAAAATGAAAAGAATCTGAAGAGCCCAGATAAGAGTATACTGCGCATTACATCTGAGTCAGGGAAAGGACATGGTTGTAATGGAACATTTTTCTCTCTTTTCATACAAAGCAGCCCACTGCAGTTTCCTGTCTCTCCGCTCCTCCCAGTTCCCCCACCTCCCTAAAAGACGTTAATAGGAAAATTTGCAAAATGACAAGTTGAAAAAGGAAAAAAAAAAGAGCAACAACTTTGCAAACAGTTGCGAACATTTGACTTTTCAAAAAGAAATAATGCTTTCATGATGAAACTTTTTCTTTTTTTTCTCTCAAATTTTATTTGCAGGGTTGGGGGACATTGCAAGGGCAGAGGGTGGATATGAAGAGATGGGGAAATAAATGGAAACGAGATGCATGATGTGAAAGACACAAAGAATAAATAAAAAGAAAATCTAATTAAAAAAAGAACATGAAAGGATTCAAATAATATTTTGGTTACAATCTAGAACTAAGTAAAGACAAATTTGCAGGCACCCTTTGAGTTTGCTCCATTGTTTAAAAACGCCACCAAAATAAAGCATTCTGCCTGTGACAAGTGAACGGAGTTTATTCCAAGCCTTGGTTGAGCACTGGCACTGTCTAACCTCAGAAATCAACTATTTACTTATGAAAAAATGTTAACATTTGCATAGTTTCTTCATTTTGATTTAACTGATTTAATTTTTGGAAGATATCTTCTCCTTTATATCTGGTCCTTTTAAATAATGTTTTCTTGGTTATTGATTTGGCAGTAGTGTTGTGTATTAAGAGTCTCTGGCAGTCACCCAGTAACCACTGACAGAGTACTGTGAACGATCACATTAACTAATAGGAGTCTCTATTTTCATACGTCTTCAGATTTTGCTCCACTGAAGAAGATATGAGCTTGACTAAGTATCTTCGTTAGAATCCATCTTTCTTTCCATTGGGTAATATAAATATTTAGTGAGCAACTTTGAGATTATGGCCCTCTACTGACCACTGAAACTGTACTAAAAATATTTATACCTTCCCCTCACACAAGGAGAGGCACTCATTCGTGGAATTTTCCTTTTCAGGTAGTTTTCCAATGTTCTCAGCTCGGCTGTATATATATTATTACTTTTTTTTTTCTTACCATGAGAGGACCTACCCGTGTTTTTTCATGAGCATTATAATTGTAAGTTTCTTTCTCCATTTGCATTTGCTTGTTCATTGTGTTCATTTGTTTAGGTAATTCTGGTGCTATTCAATGACTATATACAGCTGTGCAACCGTCACTTCAACTAAGACACAGAACAAGGTCTGTGGAGATGGCTCAGTAGGTAGAATGCCTACCACGTAAGTTTGAGGCTCCAAGTTCAAATCTTCTGCACCCACGCAAAAGCATCAATGAATCCAGTGCTGGAAGTGAGAGATAGAAGTGTCCTTAAGGCTTTCTGGCTAACTAGTTTAACTAATTAGTGAGCTTCAGGTTCAGGCGATCTCATTTTCAGTACTAAAGCCTTGTCAAATTTCTGCATGGCTTCCTACTGGGCCTGAAAGCTCAAGTTAGCAGAGCTGTGGGTTCATGATATGCTTCCACTGAATTTGCCACTTCTCACAGTACTGCTGGGCGTGGCTTCTCACAGTACTGCTGGGCGTGGCTTCTCACAGTACTGCTGGGCGTGGCTTTTCCAGCTGCACTTCAATTCAAGTCCCCCCTTCTGGACACGGTATCAATTATTTATTCTGGTTGTTGTGACAAAATACCCAAGGAAAGCAATTTAAGGAAGAAGTGTTTATTTTGGCTCAAGGTTTAAAAAGAGATACAGTCCATCATGGTGGGGAAGGCAGCAGGGGTTGAAAGCAGTGGGCTACATTGTATTGTCTGTCAGGGAGCAGAGAACAGTGAACCATGGTGCTCAGTTGTCCCCACCCCATTTTCTCTTTTTAACTCAGTCCAGAAACTCCAGTCCATGACACAGTGCTTCCCACCTTCCCACATGGCTCCCCCCCCTCAGTTAAGCTTCCCTGGGAAGGCCCTCACTGACAGCTTCAGAGATGTCACCACCCTTTGAACTTTGCACTGGACACACAATGGCAGTTCCAGCTGAGCAGACCAGGGACAAGCACAAGTCTGCCTGAAGTTCTTGTAACTTTTCAAACTCTCTTTTGTTTGCTTTTCTCTTTCTGCATCTCTGATATGGTTGTTTGTGACCAGTTTATCCAGACTTATATGTGCTTGATGTATGTTTGAGTGTTTGAGAGGAGTTTATTGAACGTTTCATCCTCCTCCTCCTCTTTCCTCTCTCTCTCTTTCTCTCTCTCTCTCTGTCATGCACACACACAAACACAGTTACACACAAATGATAGGCATTACACATGACATACTTTATGGTAACGCATAATCTGAATCTGCTTATATTCAAAAACTTCAAGCCCAGAGGACATGGCAGATATATTCTAACCCAGGCATCCCCAAACACTGGACTGTGAGTGGTTTGCACTTTTATGACCTGCTAAGTTGTTTTCTTTGATCAGCACTCCAATTAAAAAGAGAGAAACAAAAATTTAACATTCCTCTTTACAAAACCACATCTATTTCATTTATAAGGGTATATTTCACCCAACACATTTTTTCTCAATATTTAGTATTAAAATGTCCTATCTCAAAATTAGTGATCCTAGAGAAGCTAAATAAGAAGGAGAACCCAAAGAAAAACATATAGGCATCCTTCTGAATATTAACCTTCATCAGGCGATGAAAGGAGACAGAGACAGAGACCCACATTGGAGCATCGGACAGAAATCTCAAGGTCCAAATCAGGAGCAGAAGGAGAGAGAGCACGAGCAAGGAACTCAGGACCGCGAGGGGTGCACCCACACACCCTGAGACAATGGGGATGTTCTATCGGGAACTCACCAAGGCCAGCTGGCCTGGGTCTGAAAAAGCCTGGGATAAAACTGAACTCGCTGAACATAGGGGACAATGAGGACTGCTGAGAAGTCAAGAACAATGGCAATGGGTTTTTGATCCTACTGCATGTACTGGCTTTGTGGGAGCCTAGGCAGTTTGGATGCTCACCTTACTAGACCTGGATGGAGGTGGGTGGTCCTTGGACTTCCCACAGGGCAGGGAACCCTGGTTGCTCTTTGGGCTGATGAGAGAGAAGGATTGGGGGAGGGGGAGGGGGAGGGGGAGGGAAATGGGAGGCGGTGGCAGGGAAGAGACAGAAATCTTTAATAAATAAATAAATAAATAAAATAAAATGTCCTATCTCATTTGCTTTTTGTCTAGTATCCACTTACGAGTGAGTACAAGCCATGTTTTTCTCTCTTGCTCTGGGTTGCCTCACTCAGGATTTTTTTTTCTAGTTCCATCCATTTGTCTGCAAATTTCCTGATGTCATTGTTTTTCCCGAGTAATACCCCACTGTGTAGATATACCACATTTTCTTTATCCATTCTTCAGCTGAAGGGCATCTAGGTTTCCAGGTTCTGGCTACTTTGAATAATGACGCTATGAACATAGTTGAGCAAGTGTTCTTCAGTCCCAGAGAAGCTAGGTAACAAGAAAAACCCAAATAAGATGCATGAATCTCCCTGGAAAGAGGAAATAGACGAGATACCCTGTATAAACTGGAGGCAGGGGAGTAGAGGGAAGGGGATGAGAGATGGGAGCATGAAGGATCAGGGTGATTGAGTTGGGGGTGGGAAGGAGAGCGCAGAGTAATGAAAGGCATGTCTTGATAGAGGGGGGCATTATAGGGTTAGGGAGAAACCTGGTGCTAGGGAAACTCCCAGGAATCCACAGGGATGTCCCCAGCTAAGACTCCTAGCAATAGTGGAGAGGGTGCCTGAACTGGCCTTTCCCTGTAATCAGATTGGTAAATAACCTAATTGTCATCATGGAGCCTTTGTCCAGTACCTGATGGAAGTAGATGCAGAGATTCCACAGCCAAGCCTTGGGCTGAACTCTAGGTGTCCCGTTGAAGAGAGGGAGGAGAAATTATAGCAGCAAGAGGTGTGGGTCAAGATCATTATGGGGACATACACAGAGACAGCTGACCTGAGCTTCTGGGAGCTCACAGACACTGGACCAACAGCTAGGGAGCCAGTATTGGACAGACCTAGGCCCTCTGCTTGTGGATGACAGTTGTGTAGCTTGGTCTTTTGTGGGGCCCTTAGCAGTGGGTCTAGGACCTGTTCCTGATGCATGAGCTGGCTCTTTGGAACTTATTCCCTATGGTGGGATGCCTTGTTAAGCCTTGATGCAGGGAAGGGGGTCGGGGAGCTTGGTCCTGCCTCAGCTTGATATAACATGCTTTGTTGATTCCCATGGGAGGACTTACCCCATCTGAATGGAGATGGAGGAGGAGTGGAATTGGGGGAGTAGAGGGAGGCAGAGGGAAGGGAATGGGAGGAGAGGAGGGAGGGAAAACTGTGGTTGGTATGTAAAATAAATTTAAAAAGTGATGAGTTAAAAAATGTGTTATCTCATCTAGGAGATGCCACTAATGACTGGTAATAGAGGAATACACCTACCACACTCATATTTAGCAAAACATTTGCCCCTCTATGTTAATTCTGTAGCTGTTTGAAAAGATTGCTACAGTTCCTGAGAAATAAAATAAATGCTTTACTTCCTTTCATTCTGTTAGACAGTTTTTAAAAGAGAAGATACCATTTTATGAGAAAAGCTTTTTTTTTTTTTTTGTAAAGCTAACAGGAAACAAAGAATTGCTGCTTTCCCTTCTGTGTAATTTAGCTATTTGAGTTTTTTTTTTTTCTTCAAATTTTCTGAATGATCAAGCCTTGTTTGGGCTCAAAGGAAAAGGCACCTTTGGGATATTTTTTCTTTTTGTGTGAGTACTTGGGATCAAACCCGGGGGCCCATACATGCTAAGTAAGTTCTCTACCACAGAAGCACATATCAGCCTAGCTTTTAAATCTTCCTTTTAAGATTAATTATTTGGGGCTGGAGAAATTGCTCAGTGCTTAACAGCACTAGTTGGTCTTCCAGAGATCATAGCTTTCAGTTGCAGCACCCATATGGAGCACACCAATGTCTGAGGCTCTAGGTCAGGGAATTTGACAGCCTTATCTGGCTTCTGTGAGCACCAGAAACGCACGGAGCACACATACAACTTTTAAAAGGTTTTAACAATTGAATTACTTTAGGAGTGGGCAGAGCGGTGGTTCACATCTGCAGTCCCTGCCCTTGGATGGTGTAGGCATGCAGGTCAGGAGTTCAAGTTCATCCACAGCTAAAAAGAAAGTTCAAGGCCAGTCTCTGTTTCATAAGACTGTCTCCAAAATTAAAGATAAAATGAATTTAATGATGGTTAGATGCTTCGATAATGAGTAATCCACATTCACAATCATTTATTTTTTTATGCTTTTATCACAACACTTGTATGCTAAAGATTCTGGGCTTCAGTGGCATATAAAAGGATTTACATATATCATGTTCTTTGTGTTATATTAGTTAGGTGATAAGAAGTCCACTAATTTTTAAATAGTTGGTTATGTTTGTAACGTGAAAATACATGAATTTTAATAATCAGCACATGAGGGATCTGGGTTGTTCCAGATATGAGAATTAGAAAGGCACAGTAGAAATTTCAAGAGAGCTTGAAAATCAGTTTGCAGCATACCATGGTGTATGCATCCATGATAGAATGAGCGAGACGACAGATACATGTATGTTGGACCGTTCGAAGGAGTCTTGGGTAAGGAAGTGGCCAATTTGTTTTTGGATTTAAAAAATAATGATGCACCAAAAATAATGGTAATATTTTCTGTATTACTCTTTAGATAAACCACAAAACATTTATTTTTGTAGGTTTTGCTTATAAATCAAGACACGGTGGTAGACATAATCACGAAAGACAAGAAAACAGACAAAATCAATTTTGTACAGTTTATTTCAATCTAAAGAAAATGTAAATTTTGTTTAAATTTCAAAAAAATAATGATGCACGAGTGTGTATGTTGTATGTTTGTGTAGTGTATATGTGTGTGTGCTCATGTGTGTGAGTGTAGAAATGCATGTACCATGAGAAGATCAGAGGATAACCTTTTTTTTTTTTTTTTTTTTTTTGAGACAGGGTCTCTTCACCATATGTCAGATTAGCTGGCCTGGGAACCTTGGGGAAATCTCTTGACACCACCTCCTACCATAGCCAGCCGGGATGGCAAATGCATGATATTACACCTAACTTCTTGTTCCTTCTGGGGATCTGAACTCAGGTCCTATAATTGTAGGGCAAGAGCTTTATCCACCTTTCCCTCTCAGAGTGGGATTTTGATGCATGACTAGGGCTTTACATGCCACTCTCTGAAGAGTAGACTCTGATCAAGTCACTTAATCATTTCTCATCCCAGCTATACAAATCCTATTATTAAATTCTGTCCTTCCAGATCAGTGCTAACTTAATTATTTTATTGGAGTAATGCATAGAGAATTGTGATTCCATCCATGTATTAGTTGCACTGTGCGTTACCTTCTCTCTGTGAGTTTGCTGAGAAAATTGCTATTGAAGCAGAAATCTTCATTTAAAATTAAGAAGTATTAATTTTGTTCAATTTTATTAATAATAGAAAATGTAGACATTATATCATATATATTAGAAAAGGTTTCAAACTGAAGACTGGCGAACATTTGACTCTAGACCAAGTCTACCTCCTACCTTATTTTGGATGGCTCATAAGCCTAGTATTATATTGTATTGTAATGTATTGAGACGGGGTTTCTCTATGCGTCCTTAGCTGTTGTGGAATTTACTATGTAGATCAGGCTGGCCACAAAACTTGAGATCCACCTGCCTCAGCCTCTTGAGTGCCATGATTAAAGGCATGTGCAACCACTGCTCAGCAAGCTTAGGATAATCTCTAAAATGCATTTTTGAGTGTGAAAAGAGATAAACAGGCTGGAGAATGTATCTCAGTGGAATGTTGTCAAGTATGAGACTCTATGCTGTCATTACCACCACAAAAAAAGCAAGAATATGTATTGGCATTTGAGAATCATAGAAGACAAATGTATCATGAAAAAATGACTCATTAAAGAGTATATGTATGTGTGGATATATGAGTGTGCAAAAAAAACAGCCTTATCAAATAACAAAATTTTGTTGTGTTAACGTTTCCCCTCTTATATTTTTGAATTCTACTTGTGCCCTCTATTAGTTCTTTCTCACTTCTTTGGGTTTATTTTCATATCATAACTACAGTACCTCAATCTTTAAGTTTTAAGTTTCTTCTTTTTATAATCCTAAAAACATAGAACCATGAATTTATTTCCCTCCAAACCACTTTAGCTATGTTCAATGAATTTTTAAGTATATATATATATATATATATATATATATATATATATATATATATATGAATTCTGTCACACTTTCTTTTTTGATCTATGAGTTAACTATAAATGCCTTTTAACTTCTACATATGCCTGGAATTATTTAGATTATTGTTGCTGATTCTTAACTTTAGTGCGTCATGTTTAAAATATATAATCCAAAATATTTACTTATTCATGTACGCACATTCTTGAGTGTATTCATGTCCATTCATAAATGTGTTTATATATACAGACATAACATGCATTGGAGAGACATAAGCAAGAAAACACACTAGATATTACTTAACAGTAAATTAGTTTTATAATGAGACAAACAGTATTTAAAAATTTTAAATACCTATGTTTTAATGAATATACTGTAAGAAACATGGCGTGGGAGCATATACTCTAATCTCAGCCCTTAGGAAGCAGAAGCAATGAAAATCTTAAGCTTGATGCCTTCCTGTTCTTACATAGCCAGTCCCTATCTCAAAAACAAACAAACAGAAACTGGATGACAATTCTCACACTTTTGCATAAGGAAAGATTTCTCAAACACTCTACAAGAAGTATAAAGGAATGGACTAACACATTGCATTAGCTATTGGAGATCTCTGTGTATCATAATACATTTGAGAAAAGAGAAAAGCCACATGTAGGGAAGATGGCTTTTGTGCATGTAACTGATAAGTTAATATTTCAAGTACAATAATTTCAATAGAAAAAAACTAAAATAAAGTCATCAAAGTGAAACATAACCAAGGACTATGATAGGTAATTCATGAAGTGGAAATCTAAGCAGGCAACATACTTGCTTACCTTTATCAATATCTAACATAGTGCTTCTCAACCTTTGTAATGCTGTGGCCCTCTAATACAGTTCTTCATGTTGTGGTGTTGTCCAACAATAAATTATTTTTTTATTCCTTCATAACTATAATTTTTCTGTTGTTATGAATTTTAAGGTAAATATTTCTAGAGATAGAAGATTTGAAAAGGGCATCATGATCCACAGGTTGAGAACTGATCTAGATAACAGCAAATTAAATAAGAGACCAGTACACATAATTGAGATTAGTAAAAATTAAATCTTAATAGAACATGTTGGTAAAATGCAGTGTGATCAGGACTTTCAAATATTAGGAACCATGACTCTAGCTTAGTTGGTAGAGTCTAGTATTTTTGAAACCCTGGGTTATATCTCCAGCATGGCATGAGACAAGTGTGGTAGCAGATGCCCATAGTCCTCACATTTGAGAGGTGGAAACAGGAGGATGAGAAGTTCAGACTCATCTTTGGTTGCATTCAAGATTCAAAATCAGACTCTGCTTCAAACAAAAAACAACAAACTGCTTTCACATACCTGTTGACTTAGAAATTGGTGTCACCATTTTGCAGAGCCACCTTGTGATATCTATTAAATCAAAGACTTGTCCTGTGACCTTGTACTTCCAATCTTCCTCAGCATTGGTTCACAATTGTGCCAAACTATCAAAAGTCTTGGACAAGATGCTGGGATAGAAGTATATGTCACTATGCTCAACTAACACATGCTCATCGAGTGCAACAATTTTGTTTCCTAGTCCTTTATATATACTTTATTGTATACCTCAAGGATAGTTTTAAATCATTGGAGCCATAGGATAATAGTTGAAATACGTGATAATAAAGTTAAATGGCATTCACTGCCATTTAGATGTACCACACTAAATTAAGGCACCAGTAATTTACTAGGCTCCATATTCTTGAGTCAATTTCTGCCAGTCAAAGGTTGAAGCAAATGAATCCTTTGTAAATCACTGTGTCAGATTTATAGAGAAGGGAAGCTTGTAAAAATGTTCCTTGTGGCCATTAAACACTCTTTGTCTTCTGTCTGGAGCTGGCTATGATGATGGCCTAACCTAAACACCATGGAAATTAATGAGGTTGTTGCTTTGATCTCGCTCATTGAGAAAGTTGGAATGAAATGATAGAAAAAGGACATCTTAGTTTTCCAATAATATCTTTATAGTAATATGTTGAGTGAGCCAAGGAACCTCCATGGCAAAGTGGGTATCTTACTTGGCATTAACTATCAATCTGACATAGTGTAGAATTACCTGAAAAGAGGTATATCTATAAGGGATTGTCTTGATTCTTAATTGATGCAGTAAGATCCAATCCAGTGTGGTCTTTGGATGGATAATAAAAGTAGCTAAATAATTGCTAAATATTTTTAGGTATCTGTCCTTATACCCACAGATAAATGTAGTTGTCACCCCTCTTTGCAACCTTCACTTTGCAATAAATGAGACTATTACAGAAAATCACAACCAATCAGACTGCACAGCTGTATATTCCAGTTTCAGTGGTTGTATCTTTAAAGCAACTCCTGAATATAAGGCACAGGGAACAGAACATTGTAGAAGAGGAGTTAAAAAGATTGTAGGAGCCAAAGGATCAGGGACTGCACTGTGTTTCTTTGTAATGTCAGAACCCAAACCCTCAAAATGTCACCAACATGATATCCTATGTGTTAACCATACAAGAGCAACAATAAACATGATACTGTGAACCTGTGGAAAGCCCAGAAGGTTTCAACCCTACACGAAGAATTTCAGGCAAGTAAGGGGTGCTAAGAGCAGGGAAAATAGTCTTCCTCAGTGTCTTAGTTACTTTTCTATTGCTATGAAAAGACACCAAGACCAAGGCAACTTATAGAAGAAAGAGTTTTTGATACTTAGAGTTCTAGAAGGTGAGTCCATGCCTGTCACTGATGGAGGAAGGTCATTGGCTAATAAAGGAACTGCCTTGGCCCATTTTATTGCTCTTATTACTACATGTCACTAATGAGCATGTCACCAGGCAGAATTGCATGGCACTGGAGTAGTAACCAAGAGCTTACACCTTGAGACACAACCATGAGGCAAGAAAAGAAATAGAGCTAATTGCAAATAATGTGTGCTATTGAAACACTTCGTCCAATAAGGCCAGACTTGCTATGCTTCTCAAACAGTTTTAGTTATTGAGGACCAAGCATTTAAATGTATGAGCCTATGGAGTTCATTCTCATTTAAATCATCCACCCAGGAAAGAGCATAGTAATTTGCTGTCCAGTGCCCTCAAATCATTCAAGCAAGTAACATCATACAGACTGTGCAGGGTATGTTTAAGATGATGTAAGATATATATAAACATATATATAAACATGTAAAAACAATTAATAAAAAGAGAGGCCATGAATTTATAGGAAAGAAAGGAGGTACATATGGGAGAATTTGGGGGACAGAATGGGATGGGAAAAATGATGTGATTATAGTCTCCAAAATAAAAGAAATGATCAAATTCTCTCTGTAAAATTAAAGTAATATTTTAGATTATTTCTAAAATACAAGAAAATGATAATTACTATTTTATGAAAATTTATCTAGTTATGAATCAGTTTGTGCTATTGAATCTACCTCTGTTACATCCATCATTACTCTAAGTGAGTTGCTAACTTTGAAAAAGCATGTGGAAATTGGTTTGTATAGTGTGTTCAAATACTTACATTTTAATCTCAGGGCATTTGTATTTTGCCACAGTGGGAGGGGTGTAAAATATTTATCAAGAATATTATTAGCGAGGTTACATTTCCAACGAAATACTGCCTCTTGATGCATATTAGTGTAAAGCGTGCCCTTCACTCTGCTGCTGCATAGTTATTAACAACCATTAATAATTGATAATGAATTTTAAAATACTTGTGATTTTCAAAACTAACAATTACTTTAACTATCTTTATTTACCATTAATGTGTAGTGTATCCAATTTTGTATAATATATCAATATCTTAGAACAATTCTGAGTGCATACTATTAATAAATGTGAACATATTTTCCTACATTTTACTCTGCAGTAGGTGGCTAAGTAAAGTTTGATGGAAGATGGTTTTTTTGAAGCTATAATTTTGCTTTTTTTCTGGTTTGATTTTTGTTTTTCAAGACAGGGTTTCTCTGTGTAACAGCCCTGGCTTCCTGGAACTTGCTCTGTAGACCAGGCTGACCTTGACCTCACAGTGTGCTCACAGAGTACTCACCGTTAATATGTTCCAAGTTTGACATACCTGGGTCAAGGAATACTCAGCTTTCTGAGGAAACCATTTTCTTTAATTGCAATGGAATCGTATCGAAAGTTCCCGTGAAAGGTATTTTCACTGCCAGTCTCTGCTCTTTCGTATTCAATTATCTCCTGATTGCCTTAATCTTTGTTTTCTAATAAGGTGAATTCTTCTTTGTTCTACTTGCTATGCATGAAGTAAGAGAGCCATAATACCTGAGAACCACAATCAAGGAGATATTTCAAAAGAAAGCGAGCTGAGCATGAGTCTGTAAGTGATCCAGAAAGGAGCATATTCCTCTACTGTTTTTGCTTCAAGTTCTTGCTTGAATTCCCACCCTGACACCCCTCAGTTTGTGCTATCAGGTCTTCCACTGTCAAATTGGAGTTCTCTCTATCAATTTATTTACTTGCAAAAAGCCACCTAGAATAAATTAGTCACGGTTCCCCAATTAAAAAAAAAACACTAAGACAGAATTTAAGGGCAGTTGCAATGATATCAAGAAGTTCAGAGAAATATAAGTGTAAGCGCAACAATGAAAGGTGGGAGAATATAGCATAGAGGTAAACAAACTGCCATGATATTTGGGGAATATGGCTGAATAGCTGCTGAAGGCAGCAAACTGAGCTGTCTATTCTAGGCTCATGGTTGGGACCTCTTCAACAAAAGAAAGATTGCTAAGAGAAAAACACAGGGACTGTTGACTGTGAGCTTGACAGAGCACATGAGCTGCCATTAGAAAGGCAGACCCAGATTTGTCATGTAGTTTAGTTGGTAGAGTGCTTGTTCTGGCTTGCAAGAGACCTTAGTCAGTTCATGCATGTAGTCTAAGTGTGTAGGAGGTAGAAGCAGGAAGATCAGAACTTCAAAGTCATCCTCAGTAGTGAGTTTGAATGCTGCCTGCTATACATGAGACCTTATCTCAAGATATATGAAAATCGATGGTAGATAGATAGATAGATAGATAGATAGATAGATAGATAGATAGATAAAAGATTAGTTACTGAAGAGACTTGTTCTCAGAACTTATGTCTGTCAGCTCAGAACTTCCTGTAACTCCAGCTCCAGGGAATCCAACATCCACTTCTAGATTTTATGCACACCTACACTCACATGTGTGAAATCCTCCCCCCCCACACAATATACACATAATTAAAAACAAAATAGTTAGGGAGAAAGGAAGAAAGAACTAAAAATATAGTTCAACTTATGTACTTTTCTGCTAGCGTGAAGGAAGGGCCAACTGTTGTGGAAAAATAGATTTAGTCAGAGCATGTTATGTCCTAGAAATGAATTTGGGAGAGCTTAGCATGGTCAGTTTGTTGAGATGCTTTTCTGTGTTTTTGTGTCTTCAGATAAGATGCTCCTTTCTGCTGGTTATAGAAACGGCATCTCTTACTGAGAGTCTTGTGAACTCTTCCCTCCTTTGTAGGCTTTATGACCACTTTGAGGAGAAATGGTGGCTGGTCTCTGGGTGAGGGACTTTTCTGTTTCTTCTGTCTTTCCACACATTCTTATCCATCACCCTCCTGTCTTTTTTCTCTTTTTTCACTTTCAATGAATCACAATATATAGGCCAGACTGGCTTAGAACTCATGATCTTCTTGCCTTCACCTTCTAAGGGCTAGTATCACAGATATGCCGCCACTATATATAGCTTGATCCTTTAGTTTCTTGAAAATCTAATTGCCGTCTTCTCATTACCCTGCCCCCTTTGATGACTCCCTTCATCTTGCTTTTGCTCCCTCTCTAATTTATTAACATGCTGTGTTCTCTGTAAGCATTTGCCTTTTCTTGCTAATAATGCCATCTCTTCAAGGGCATAAATGTTTATCTGGTCACTATTCTGATTTGGTCAACAGCTGGTCAGGATATACTTG
The DNA here is from genome assembly GCF_018167655.1 of Microtus oregoni. NCBI lineage: Eukaryota > Metazoa > Chordata > Mammalia > Rodentia > Cricetidae > Microtus > Microtus oregoni. The sequence continues at coordinate 855,703 of NW_024544756.1, forward strand.
TTGAATTAAACTTTATTAACTCTGACAAGGTGAAAATGGAAATATGTCATTGGGCATATATTTGATTCATGCTAAGCAAATGGAAATGAATAACACTTGTCACTTTTAAGTAAATCGTATTTAATATAGAAATTATAGTAATGTGATGTGCGTCACAGTTGATTAATGTGTGGCTGTTTGCATTGATAACTATGTGAGGTATGGGATATGGGAAGGAGCTTAGTTTGCTTTGCAATGCATCTATACAATACCTCAAAATGTGTACATTGTAAATATATGCCATTTTTATTTATTTATACCTTTAAGACTCTCATAGTTCAGTTGGGAGAGTACTAGGTTTCATATCCATTACAGAATTACTTAGGAATATTGAACATTCCTCTTGTCCCAGCCCTCTGAAGGTGGAAGCAGGAGATCAGAACTTCAAGGTCATTCTTGACTATTGAGCCAGTTCAAGATCTTCCTGGAATAAACAATACTCTGTCTCAGAAAACAAAAACACAGTTGAGGAAAATAATACTTTTTGGAATGTATGTGTGTTTCTAGTCTCTCAGACTTGACTCAAAAGAAAAGCAAGGGTTAATGATTCAATCCATGGGGTATTGTTAGAATGTTTCTGTAGTGAAGTGCAGAATAGATAGAGAAAAATGAAGCAATACAGGCTTGAAATAGGATTGAGGAGACTATTAAGTACTTATCTCTAGCTTGTAGGATCTAGAAGGACTCAGAAAAGTAGGTTGCTTAGCAGTTTAGGAGGAGAGGATGGGAGTATTATTCTTGTTTTGGGGCTGGAAAGATTTAGAAGTTGACTGAATATTTATAAGAGATGCAATTAGACATTTTAGAAATGACATGTTTTCTTTCACTGGAAATGGAACCTAGGGTCTTGAGCATGCTAAGCAAGCTCTATCAATGAACAACATTCTCTTCTGAGAAGTGACACATTGAAACAATCATTCACTTTTTTGAACTTTGGGCTACACAATTTATAGGAATCTTAGTAAATAATATAAAAGTAAAATTTTCTAAGTCCTGCCTTCTCTGCATTGCCATTTTCTAATGTTATCTTTATTTAAATTTGTTTGTGTGTATGATTCATTTTTTTGACTGGAGGATTTATTGTAGATGAAAGTTTCTGTCCTGCCTAGTCTGGCATCCATTCAGTCCCAACAAAACACATAAAGGCTTATATTAATTATAATCTTGTTGGCCTATTATCTCAGGCTTATTATTAACTAGCTCTTACAACTTAAATTAATACATAATTCTTATCTATGTTTAACTATGCGGCTTGGTACCTTACTCAGTGAGGCATTCTCATCTTGCTTCCTCTGGATCTGGTTGGTGACTCCAGACTGAGACTTTCTTCTTCCCAGAATTCTCCTAGTCTGGTCACCCCACCTATACTTCCTGCCTGCCTACTGGCCAATCAGTGTTTTATTAAGCCAATACAAGTGACAAATCTTTACAGGGTACAAGATCATTATCCCACAGCACCTGAAACTCATTATGTAGTTCAGGCTAGCCTTGAGCTAATGGCAATCCTTCTATTTTAGCATTTGATGCACTGATATTATAGGTGTGTGTTACCATCAATAGGAGTACTGTTAAAGAAATATACCAAAATATATTTTGACAATACCCATATTGATGGATACATAGGGAAGTATTTGTTTTGTCACAATAATTAATGCTATAATTATCATTCTTATATATTTTTTAGAAATTTTTTTATTTGTGTCTACTCAAATGACTCATAAAATATGTTCTACTTTAAAATAGTTAAAAACTCACTTAAGAGTAAATTATATTTTCTTTTTCTCCCCACTATGTAAATTCAATTTATTATGCTTATTTTAAAAAGGGGTAAATAAGCCAGGCAGTGGTGGTGCATACCTTTAATCCCAGCACTCGGGAGGGAGAGAATGCATATCTCTGTGAGTTCGAGGCCAGCCTGGTCTCCAAGAACTAGTTCCAGAACAGGCTCCAAAGCTACAGAGAAACCTTATCTCGAAAAAATAAAAATAAAAGGGTAGGGGTTAAAAGGAAGATGGCTCTGTGTAAAAGTGACAGCCACGCATGCCAAGTTTGATCCCCAGAGATGAAAAACTGTTAATGAGGAATACATCTATAATTCCAGGATTCCTACAGCAAGATGGGAGGTGGAAGCAGATAAATCTTCCAGAATTCAAGGGCCAGCTAGGCTAGAGTATGTAGCACAGTAACAAAAACAAGAAAGCACCTGCCTCAAGATGTGGAAGGCGAGAACTGACTTCCAGAAGTTGTCCTCTGACTTCCATGTGATCTGTAAAGGCGCGTGCACACACACACTCATGCACACATGCGCACACGCACACACACACACACACACACACACACCATTTGAAAAATAAACAACTTTGAGCACTACAAAATGCTTTGGAGCAAAAACTAAAAACAACATACAATAATTGTATGATAAATTGAATGTGAACATAATGAAGATGGGCATTTATTTTAATTATATAAACTTTGGCAGATGTCCCTTCTGTTTGTACTTGTCAATTAGTTACATTACTGATTATGGTGTTTTTGAACAGAGCACAATTTAGACTCATCAGCATGACTGAAAAGAATCAAAATCAGAATTGCTATTTTTAGTTATTTCTTTTGTGTCATGTCTTACTTTTGGCTGAAATAGAATCCACTTAAATATTTACAACATGAATTTAGATTTGGATCCATTTCCCTGCTTGTTGTAAATTTGTTATGGGGGTTATTAGTAATGGTACATGTTAAGAAATTGTGAAATACAGAAAAATGCCCCCTTTACTCCAAGTATTATCTGGGTATGAACTATTTAAGAGAAATTGTCAGATACAATAAATCGAAGTAGGAGCTCCCGAATCCAAGCTTGCCTTAACTTCCTGGGTAGTGAAGAATGACCTTGAACTTCCAATTCTGCTGCCCCTATTTCTCATGTGCTGGGATTACAGGCATGTGCCACCATGCTTGCTTTTATGTAATGCAGGTGGATCAAACCCAGGACTTTGCATAGTAGGCATGACCTGCAGTACTAAGTGTCCAACCCAGAGCTGCAATTCTTTGACCATTAAACAGGAGAGAACTTAAGTTAGTATTAATCACCTGCTTTCCTGATGGTCTTCTATTCTGGTGTCCTCAAACAATGGCTAAACCTGTACCCTTTGTACTCCCTTGTCCTCTTCTTAGCATCTGTTACCAAGTAACTGGCTATGGTACAGGACTGATGTTATGCCTGCTTCATAAACAAGGCTGTTAGCAATATTGGGGTATAGATACTATTTTGTTGTACTGCCTGAAGCCTAAGGATTTTTTTTAATTACTTAGGGACAAGTAAAGTCATATTCTTGATTTCACTGGAAGAAATAGTTTCAGGACAAGCCATTATGAAGTAGAGTTAAAATTTATTGAAAGATATTTGTAACATGCATGATAATCACAGGGATTAATGGAAGACAAAGGAAAGTAAGATATTGCGGCGGACTTCTCGACCAGCGAGAAAGAACAACCACCACACGAGGATTCTTCTCAGATCACGCTTTATTGGAGTGCCCTTGGTTGAGAGAGAGCAGGAAGTGAAGGGGGCCCGAGAGCACTAAGGCAGCTGCTTATATATGGAAATGGCACATGGGTCGCCCTGTGATTGGCTGCCACCAACAGCTGACACCAGACTGCATCGCCATAGGCCCAGGGACCCTTAATCACCGCGCATGCGGGAAGTGGGGGACACGCAGCTCTCAAAGGCTTAGTCAAATATGGAGTTGTTTATTTCCAACAAGACAGGATGTCGGGGCCATCTTGTAATGGCGATCCTGTCCGGCTCACTACAAGATATGCCCCAAAAGACTATATATATATATATATGTTTTCAAGAGGAGAGCTGCCCTCATTTGTCCTAGCAATGACTGGATATAGGATTTTGGAGGTTTCCTTGCTTACCAGTTTTTCTGGGATCCTCTCTTCCTCTCTCTCTCTCTCTCTCTCTCTCTCTCTCTCTCTCTCTCTCTCTCTCTCTCTCTCTCCTTTCAGTAACTGAGACTAGGATGGTTTGAATGGGATTGCAATAGCACAAGATAAGACTAGGAACTGATAGAGTTACACATGGGGGCTAAGACATGTCCTCTTACTGTACATGGGGGGTTTGGTAAGATGTCTAAAAGGTTACAGTTTTACATCTGAGAAAAGAGAAAGTCCTTTCAACAATTGTTCATAGTATAGGAGTTCTTTCTTCTTAGCTGGCAATACGCTTCAATCAGGCTCCAGGGTAAAGGGCTCCTTTTGCCTCTATTGTCACCATAATTTCCTCTATATTTCTGTCCTGCCTCCAAACCATGTTGGACTTAATATTTTTTTTTCAAGTGCACAAATGGGTTGATGGGTAGTCATTCCTAGAGTTGGCTGTTCCACAGTGCATACTGTAGGAATGAGCTCCTGCAGCATGGTGACTCTAATTCTCTACTTGCTCTAGAGATGTTTTCCTGATTCTAATTTTTTCAGATAGCCTAGGGCTCTAGGGCTTGGGGGAGGGACATTTTAAAATCACAAATAGTGCTTCCTGTCACAGTATTTCTTTAGGCTCTCTAAATTGTGTTCCTCTTTCCAGTTTCAATCTTTCCCAAGAATATGTTCAAGGCCAGTAAAATAAAATTACACAGGGAACACAGAGGGTGTCACCTGTCACTCACAACAGAAATTACTTCATGAAATAATGTCATAAAACAGAATTACATTTCATGTGAGACTCAATCAGAAAATAAAATGGCTGTAAGCTCATTGGAGGGTAAGTGGGAAAAATAAATTCTATTAAATAAAAAATAGAACATCATGATGGGATATGACACTTTTCTTTCAATATATTTTTCTTGATTTTGTTTTATATGTTGTTTCCCTGGTGCCTATAAGGTTAGAAGAAGGCAGTAGATCTCCTAGAACTGGAGTTTTAGATAGCTGGGAGGTACCATGTGGGTTCTAGGAAGCAAACCTAGGTCGTCTGTAAGAGCAAGTGCTCTTAACTGCAAAACTATGACTCCAGGCCCAACTTTCCCAGTTTTCTTAATTTTCATTTATTTACTCTGAATGTGTGTGTGTGTGTGTGTGTGTGTGTGTGTATGTGTGCATGCATATGCGTCTAGCTGCATATCATTTAGAAGATAGCCCTGCAGGAGTCAATACATTCTCCTTCCTCTCTCATGTTTGGGGCCAGAGGATGGAACTCAAGTCATCCGCTTTGTGGAATCTATTCTCTCATTCCACCTTTATGTGGCTTCTACGGATGAAACTGAGGTTTCTAGGTATGTGCTGTAAGGACCTTAACCAGAAAAGCCATCAGGCTATCCTTAAAAATTATTTTATAAAAGTTATTAAAAGATGTATTTAATCTTGGCCATTCTGAAAGGCATAAGATAGAATCTTAGAGTTGCTTTGATTTGTACTTCTTTAATGGCTAAGGATGGTGAGCATTTCCTTATGTGTCTTTCAATCATTTGAGATTGATTTGTTGAGAGTTCTCTGTTTACATCTGTAGCCTATTTTTATTGGGTTATTTATTCTTTTGGTGTCAAGTTTCTTGAGTGCTTTGTATACTAAACCAGTGAGTTTTTACATTGGAACACTTTTTCATACTATAACCCAAGAAGGCTTTAAGATGTGTCTGGAGAAATTATAAAATTTCATTCATGAAGGACAGGGGTGTTACTGGCATTCAACAAGTAGAGGCCATGGGTTCTGTTCATCATCATATAATAATCAAAAGTCACCCAAAAAAAGGCTGGAGAGCTGGGGGTGTGGCTAAGCTGTTCAAGTGCTTGACTCACAATGAATGAAGCCTTATGTTCCACATAAATCATACCCAGTGCAGCTTGCCTGTAAGTTTTAGCACCTGAGAGGCAGAGGCAGGAGGACCAGTCATGTAGAGTTATCCTCAGCTACATAACAGATTTGTGACCAGCATGGAATACATGAAAATCTGTCTCAAAAGAAAACAACAGCAAAATCAAAAGCACCAAATCAATGATTCTCACCCAATGGCACTAAACTAAGCAAAACAAAGACTATAAACCTAATACAAATGTAATTCCAATACAGTGGAAAAAACCCAACCATATGGTTTACTCCCCATCCTTGTATCTTTAAAGGATCAGACTTATCATTATCTATAAGACTAAGCAAAGAAAATTACACCATCTGAGAGGGAAAGAACAGATCTAGGAAGGCTCCTGGCTTCTGCTTTCAACCGTTTTGTACCTGCTATGTAGAGCCCCCGCTTTCCCACTTCATCTAAAAATCCAAATGAAGCTTGCATACTCTGTATACTCTAGCCATGACTCTCCTACATAGTTAAAAGCATCTTTTCTATTTTGAAAAGTTGAGATTAAGTGATTGAAGTATTTAGAGCAGAAGTTAAGTCTCCATTGGCCCCAATAGGCTAGGCTCAGCCACCTATCTGCAGCACACTCATTTAAAAAGCAGGTTTATTAGTTAGGCTTTTGATTGCTGTGAAAAGACACCTTGACCATGTCAATTCTTATAATGGAAGACATTTCATTGGGGCTGGCTTACAGGTTCAGAGTTTTAATTCATTATTGTCATGACAGGAAGCATGGCAGCACACAGGCAGATACGGTACTGAAGGAGTGAAGAGTTCTACATCCGGATCGGAAACCAGCAGCAAGAGAGAGAGAGAGGGACTGGGCCTGTATTGCACTTCTGAAACCTCAAAGACCACCCCCAGTGATGCATTTCCTCCATCAAGGCCACACCTACTCCAACATAGACACAACTCCTAAAAGTTTCATTCCTTAGTGACCAGGCATTCAAATCTATGAGGCTAAGGGGGCCATTCCTTCTCAAACTACCACAACAGGTGATGGTAGAAATAAGAGAGAGGAGAATTCTTCAGTGTAGCCACACTAAGAAGAGGAACTGATAATGTGGTCTAGTGATCCCTAGTCTATTTTATGGTTACTGAGATAAACTTTAGTCTTAACTTGAAAAAGAGTTGGGGGAAGGCAAGAGACATTAATCATGAAGCAATCATGAACCACAGTCACTTTTTGTGTGTTTAAACACTCTTTCAGTTTCTGCTGAAATTCCATATAGTTCTCATAATATTATGGGATCAATCAAGTTCTTACAAGGTCATCATTTCTATTCCAGGGTACAGCCTTACCCTTATCTAATGGGTGGTCCATTTTGTGAGACTTTGTTATTTTTAGAACCCAAGGTCCTGCTGGTTTAGAACAATGATTTATGTCTGCGTCTTCAGGCAATGTAAAGGAGAAGAACGGACAGGAAGGCAAAGAAACCAGGCATTCATCCTGCTTTTAGTTACCTGTGGGTCAAAGTAAAGAGTTGATGCTCTTTAGCAAAAGCAAAAGACACTGATCTTAAGTGTCTGCTCCTATTTTACACATAGTTTAATGTGCCTTGTCTTTAAATTGCCACTGCAATCTCTCTGATTGCTTGCTGCCTAGTAATGATAGCATTTCTGTATTTTACATAAAGCTTTCGACATTCTTCACAAGACGAGGAAACTAAAGGAGACGAAAAAATGTTCTTTTTTCGTTCCTGAAATCTTTTCAGGATTTTTTGTATCAAAAGACTGATTACTGAGGCAAAACAAGTTTATTAACACGTGCTTTTCACATCCACATGGGAAATACTCAGGGGGAATTTGTCAACCTCAACTAGGTATGCTAGAACTACCAAAGGAAGAGATGGTAGTGGAATGGCAAGGGTATCAGAAGACAGAACAAAGAGAAAAGCTTCGTAGGCACTTTAAATACAAGCTGAAAGAAGAAGGCAGCCTTAAAAATGAAGAATTTCCTCAATGAATAAAAATTTTCCTGGCATCTCAAAATAATCTTTATGCAAAAGAGACTTATTGTGGAGTGTCATTTTCTGACCTACAGCAATACTCAAGATTTGAGGAAGGTGAAAAATAAATGGGGATCACTAACTTTAAAAATATGAAGGTTGGAATAGCCAAATAGGGGCCTACAATTAGGAAGAAGTACAAAAGGTATACAAGTAAAATCTCAGAGAAAAAACAAAGTTGCATTTAAGTTTATGGTTGCTGCAAAGTAAAATGATATGAGTTCTGGTAGGAGAGAGAGCATGGAAATAAAAATTTTACATTTTAGAGTTTTGACACAAAACACGGGTCTCATCTCAAACAACATAAGGGATAGTTATTCTGGAAGTATGAGTGACCATGATATGGAAACATGGATTCAGATTTCCCAAATACAATGTTTGTATGTCCTGGCAGTTTCATGAATTTTTATAGTACTTAACAAAAACATTCATCAATCAAGGTGGTAATTTAAGAGAGACAGGCCACAGTCAACTGGGAGGTTTCTATGCTATGTGTTTCAGACAGTATTTGATGACATTCTTAGCCTTTGACTGGAGGAAGATAGTGGTTCCTTAGTACATTCTAAAAGGGTTTACCTGGATAGATATTGGATGTTATAGGTCAAATACAGACGTAGGCAATGAATGGCTACTCAGGGCACAAGATAGCCCAGATGAACTTGACTATAGATCTGTAACATTCCAGCTCTCCACTATCATGGAAAACCCAATCAGATAATCGGCTTTATAAAATCCTCAACATAGAAAGTGGTGTTTGCTTTTCTGGAAACTTTGGTTCAGAAAAACAAATATAATGATAAGGATGTTTTCAAAAGAATCTACTTAAAAATAATTTGCTTAATTTCACATCCTTCTTGTTTTTTTGTATCGATGAACTTTTTTTGGTTCTCTAATGCTAAAGATTTAACATTTATTGTAAATTAATGTCTGTTAAGCTGACAGATTCAGATTTCACTAACATCTATTTTAACCTAATTTGAGAACAATGTTCTTGTACTCTTAAAACAGTTTGTATCTGAAAGCATTTTGAAGAAGCTAATAAATAAACCCCTATTACCTTTAATATCCTTACAATTTTTTGCTTAGCAAAATGAAGCCTTGTAAATTTAAGCCAGGGGACATAGATTAGTGGTATAGCATTGGGCTGGTTTCTGTGAGGCCCTGGAATAAATCTGAGGCCATTCCTGGTACTGCCCTGGCGCACCCCTCTCCAACATGCAGGAAAAATACCATAACAGGGATTCTCCTAGACACACACAGGCACACTAAACTCAAAGACTCCCAAATTTCCATTTGGGAAATCACAAACCACTTAACACCTCTAATGCATATGGACTGCTTCTTGTGCAGACTTTTATCATGGAATAGAACATTAATGAGAAGTATGGGGATTTCAATCACCTTTATCAATTAAGGAAAGGTCCACCTCCTCTGGGAACTTCTCCCTTCCTTTTATGATTAAAAGTCTGTGGACTAGAAAATGGAAATGAGGGATCTTTCGAGCTAAGTACTTACTCAAGTCTGTTCCCATTCTGTGGACTGTATATTTTTTTGCCTCCACTTTCATTTGTAATAAACCTAAGCTTTCACTACTGCTTTTCAGGACACTCAAAACCTGGATACCTAAACACGCCGCTTCTGGCTTAACAATACTTTGTAATTATATTACTATAGGTTTTGTGTATTTTTGTTGTTGCTGCTCAATTGTTGGTGAGATTTTTCTACATTCTTTTCTGTCCCATGGATGGGCAGGTAAGGGGGTAGATAGATGAATCTAGCCATTCGTTTTGCTGTTGTGTAAAGACTATCTTATGATTGTCTGTAATAGATAAGATCATGACCTAACAAAACACCAAAACCAAGACATTTTTGGCCATTCATATATTCCTTAGGTTTTTGTTAAAGAAAAAAAGATATTGAAATTTATCAAATGCTGTTTTATTTTTTATTTTTGAGATGGGATCTCATGCAGTTCCGGCAAGCTTCAGAATCACTGTGTAGCTGAAGATACCTCTCAACTTTTAATCTTCTTGCCTAAACCTCCTAATTGTTGAGATTACAGGTGTGTGCTTCCATACTTGCTTCTGTGAGGTGATGGAAATGGAATCCAGGGCATCATGCACTCTTCCAACTGAGATATGTCTTCTGTTTCTTTCTATTATCCATTGAAGAGATAATCTGTTTGTTGCTTTAATGGAATAAAGCAGTGAATTTCGCCACGTATTTCCTGTCAATTGTGAAGCTGTCAGATAACAAACCTACAGAATGAATTCTGTTGTTTTCATTTGTATAAGCTATAATACATGAGAGGGATTGATAAAAATACCTTATTTTGTGTTTTGGAAGTTGACTTTAACTACCTTTTGGTTACTAGGCAATTCATATCATCTCTATCCCCTTGACTTTATTTTTATGTTGTATATATTGTAGACATTTATTGAGTTCATCTGGATTTACAAATTTGTCATTGCCACTTGCAATGAAAATCACCTTATCGCTGGCATGGAAATAAATTGTGACTGTCTTTAGAGGTCTAGATAAATCAGTGTATTCCAAGAATATGGTTCCCTGGACCTGTTTTGAGATAACCCAATATTTGACCAAGAAGTGTAGCTCAGTTAGCCTAACTAGTCAGTGCCTTTTTCTGGGGGTGAATAGAAGTATGTTTTATGTCTTTTGCTAAAAATATTCGAATGCAGAGCTTTAGATTGTTGATCATCCAAGAAAGTGACAGTTGAGCGAAAACTGGATTGACGAAGTTCATCTACAAAAACACAAGAAATCAATCATCCACTTTAATAAGCCAACTTTCCTCCAATGCTCACTGTAAGAAAAGGAACAAGGTTTGGCTATATGGGGAAGAAATAGCAAGCCTTGGGATTGATTTTCAGCCATGTTGTGGTAGCTTGAATAAGAATGCCTGTCATGAAGAAAGTATGGAATATATACATATTAGAGTACTACTCAGCAGTAAAAAACAAGGACTTCTTGAATTTTTGCATGCAAATGGATGGAAATAGAAAACACTATCCTGAGTGAGGTAAGCCAGATGCAAAAAGAGGAACATGGGATGTACTCACTCATATTTGGTTTCTAGCCATAAATAAAGGACATTGAGCCTATAATTAGTGATCCTAGAGAAGCTAAATAAGAAGGAGAACCCAAAGAAAAACATATAGGCATCCTTCTGAATATTAACCTTCATCAGGCGATGAAAGGAGACAGAGACCCACATTGGAGCACCGGACAGAAATCTCAAGGTCCAAATCAGGAGCAGAAAGAGAGATAGCCTGAGCAAGGAACTCAGGACCGCGAGGGGTGCACCCACACACTGAGACAATGGGGATGTTCTATCGGGAACTCACCAAGGCCAGCTGGCCTGGGTCTGAAAAAGCATGGAATAAAACCGGACTTGCTGAACATAGCGGACAATGAGGACTACTGAGAACTCAAGAACAATGGCAATGGGTTTCTGATTCCTACTGCACGTACTGGCTTTGTGGGAGCCTAGGCAGTTTGGATGCTCACCTTACTAGACCTGGATGGAGGTGGGTGGTCCTTGGACTTCCCACAGGGCAGGGAACCCTGGTTGCTCTTTGGACTGACGAGGGAGGGGGACTTGATTGGGGGAGGGGGAGGGAAATGGGAGGCGGTGGCAGGGAAGAGACAGAAATCTTAAATAAATAAATAAATAAATAAATAAATAAATAAATAAATAGAATGCCTGTCACAAACTCATTATGTTTTAATGTTTGGGTCCTCAGCTGGTAGACTGGGAATGATTTGGAGGTGTGATGTTGTTTGAGGAGGTGTGCCAATAGTGGAAGTCTTTGAGGTATCAAAAGCCCACACCAATCCCCAATAGTTCCCTTATCTCCATTTCCCTCTTTCTCTGCCTCCTGGTTGTTGTCTTGATCTGTAAGCTCTAAGCTACTGCTCAATCACTATGCCTGCTTGTCTGCTACCATGCTCCCTCCTCCTCACCATTATTGTCATAGACTCACCCTCTGTAATCCCAAGAAACTTTCTTCTATAAGTTGCTTTGGTTATGGTGTTTTTCACATCCAAAGAAAGGTTATGGACATACACACATACACATGTGCACACACATGTACACCAAATACATAAGCCAACCCAAAGGAAAAGGTCATGCCAGTTCCTGACAATATAATCAATACTCCCAAGAAGAAATTTCACTTTTAGAATTATTTATTTTACCTTTTTTTTTTGCATGTAGGTATAGGTACTATGTGTGGGCCTGGTAAAAATAGAGACCAGAAGAGGGTATCAGATACCCTCGAACTGAAATTAAAGATGATTGTGATCCATTACGTAGGTGCTGGGAACTGAACCCAGGTTTTCTGCTAAAGCAACAAGTACTCCTCCAAGCCATCTCTTCCTTGTAGACTTAAATATGGTAATTCATTGAGTCCTAAGACAGTTGGAAAATGTAAATTTCTGTGGATTAATGTAATGAGTTTTAATAAAGATTATAAAAATTTTATGTCTTTTAATGATAATAGGCTTCCTTTACAAATTTGTAAAGGAAGGAGAAGGATTTGATCATTTCAAGCTGTTAATATGTACACAGAGTATATGATTTTGAATACCAGTGTGCATAATTAATGATATGTATTTATAAAAGAAAATGAAGGCAATTAACATGAAAATAAAGTAATTAGGCTTCTGGGGTCTGTTAAAGGGCATCAAGATTCCTTTGGAAAATACTATCAAATTTTAAATCTCATTTTCAAACTGAGTGCTGTTCATTTTTCAAAAAAGCAGAGGCTACTAGAATGAAATGCATGATTAAGCCTCTTAAGAGATTTACCTAGTAGTTCCTGGTCCTCAGCAGTATTTCCTTCCAGATATTACCCTAGCCAGGCTTAGAATCAAAACCACTCTGGTAAGCAGGAAGCTAAAATGCATGGTGACTTGTGGTAGAAGGGCACAGCTTTTGTGACACTGTGAAAACTGATAATTCCTGAATGACATCTGAGGGACTGTGGGCCATGCAGATTTTTTTTTTTTTTAGAACGTAGAAGAATTCTGATGTAGGTGGGTCTGCAGCTCCTTCTACAGAATTTTGTACAAAAATGCCAGTTAGCAGGAATAGAACTTCTGGCCTTCTGGCTCTATTTCTCCTTCCTCACAATCCATATCAACCCCTGAGTAGGTAGTTAGCTCTTCTTGTTTTGTGTTGCTGTGGCAACTTACTGTGGCTATGTGTGCTCACTTCTGACTTGGTTCTAGAGAACTTTTGTTGGTTATTTTGGGAAAATTTCGACAATACTAATGTTCCAATGTTTCAGACTAGAATATAGAATCTCCTTACATTCATACACTTTCAGAAGGAAGTTAATCTTTCATTGAGGTAATTTTAATATTTATATATTTGGGTATTCATATTTATATCTTAACATTGTGTGTGATATTCACTGGACATGGGTCTCATGCTATGTTTTCAGTCTTACTTGGTGTTAAAGTTTAGAATTTATCCGTGTGTGTGTGTGTGTGTGTGTGTGTGTGTGTGTGTGTGTGTGTTGTGTGCTGGCACACGTGGCAGAGTGCACATCTGGAGGTCAAAGCATAACTTCAGGCATCATTCTTCACCTTCTACTCTGTTTGAAAGAGGTTATGCTAGTTGTTTTCACGCTGCTGTGTATGTTAGGCTAGCTGATCCGATTTCCCAATAGCAGAGCTGTGATTACAGACACTGATGCCATGCATCTGGATTTTACACAGATTCTGGGGCTTTGGACTCAGGTCCTCATACTTGTGTAGCCAGCACTTTACCTCTCACTAAAGAGTCTCCTGAGCCCCACCCATGGTTTTCACACATTGTAAATTCTAACTCTGTTCCTCTCCCTGTGAACTGTATCATTTGTAGGTGAAGCATAGAGCTATTTTGTGTGTTTCAAAAACTTCAGTCATTTGCTTTGGGCTCAAGATTAACCTACTACATAACAATATCCTGCAGTGAATTAAATTCCAGTAAGTTTCCAATTTTGTTTCTTCTCCTGCTATTTTTATTAACTTAAGTAAATTAAATTTTCTTCCAGAATAACACCCACCCTAGATCCTTCTTTTAAATTGTCTGCTTAAGTCAGTTTCTCTTCCTGAACTTTCTACTATGGAGTTTCAGGATCCTCATCCATGTGTAGGAGCACAATGATGAGGCACAGATACCAGATTTGAAGGGGTGTTACCAAGGAAACAAATCAAATTCCAAGTCTGTGTTTTCTGTAATCTTTCACAAAGGTTGGAGATGAATCCTTGAAATTTAACTTCCTAGGAACACATCATTTTGTGAACATGATGTGCTCAGAAACAACTGAAAGGGTCAATTAAGCAAATACATTTGATTGGATAGTCAGCATTTATTTTCTGCTTTTTGCCCTTTAAACAACTTGAGTTCTGTTTGCCCTTTAAAACTATAACTACTTGGGGCATGTTCATGTGGAGTAAAGAATTTAATTAGAGAACATTTAAATTTTGGGGTATTTGTAATATTGGAAGAGCAATAAAATGTTTGAACTTTTTATATCCTTCAACATCCAAGTGTCTCATGCTGTTTTAATATATGTTAAAAATTTTCTAGATTGTACTTGCCTACAGAAACAGTATGTGTTGGATATTTGGGGCAGATTTTATTATAAGAGTCAAACTTATAATAAAACCTTATAATAAAACCCTGTCAATTATAATGCAGATACCTAAGACCCAGATTAAAACAAAACCTAGATGCAACAGTGGTCCAATATTTTAGAGAAGTACTAAGTTCTACTATAAGTTTGTCACACGGTGAACACCTTTCATTCAAGAACACAAAGTGACCACCATGTCCTTGATCCTTTTCTACCCAGACTTACCCACTGTATCTGAGTCTTCAAAACATTTATGGCACATTCATGGCTTGCCATACCCTCCATGGCCTCATTCACTTTAAGCTAAGCACCAAATTGAGTTGTTTTTAAATGTAAATAATGTGTGCATTCTCATATTTTGCTGCAGTTGTTGCGGTTGTCATTTTATTTGAGACAGAGTCTCATGAGCCTCCCACTTTAACCTGAGAGCTGGGATAATGGCCATGTGTTGTCATCCTCACCTTTCTGCTATCATTTTGACACACAAGATATTGATCTGGTATCTGTACATAGTGTCCCGTTCCTCTATTCTCACAATAGATGCCTGTTGTAGACAGGATAGTGATATTCCAAAGATGTCCCATTTCTAATTCTAGAGCCTGTGAATATGCCTACACGTCAAAGAGGCCACTGCGATGATTAAGTTCAAGAGTTGAGGTGAGGAGTATATCCTGGATTATCTGGGTAGTCTTCAGCTCATCACAAAGGTCCTTTGGAGGTGGATACAGGAAGAGTAATGATAGAGCAGGAAATATGAGGTCATTAACAGAAGGTGGGATTGAAGATGCTGTATTGCTGGCTTTAAAGAGACGAAGCAGACAATGCTTGAAGATACAGATGGCATCTGGAAAGCTGAGACAGATGCTCTAAGAGTTTCTTGGAGAAACACAGTGTCACTGGCCTTTTAGGTTCATCACAGTGACATCAATTCTGTCTTTTAGAACTGAGGGAAAATAAATTGTTGCATGAAACAACCAGATTATGATAATTCTTTGTAGCAGCAATAAGAAATTAATATAGGGACCATAGGAATAGATCGGCTGTTAAGAATGCATACTGCTCCTGCAGAAGGGGAGCATTCACTTCCCACCATCCATATTGGACAGATTGTAACTCCAGATCCAGGGGACACAATGTTGTGGACACCTGCATTCACATACCTTGGGAGTCTCAACCTGGCCCTAGAAACCTGGAGGATTCTTAGAGAGCTTCTTGTCTTCAGTGAATGATAGCAGCCTGATGGTTCTAATATCAGTGAAAGAATCAGTGTAGAAGGAGGAGGGCCTGCTTGTTCATTCCAGCTGCCCCGCTAGATTACACCCTTTATAATCACACAGAAACTGTATTAATTAAATCACTGCTTGGCCCATTAGCTCTAGCATCTTATTGGCTAACTCTTACATCTTAATTTAACCCGTTTCTATTAATCAGTTTATTGCCATGTGGCAGCGGCTTACCAGGTAAAATTCCCAGTGTCTGTCTTGGGCGGCTCCATGGTGTCTCTCCTCTACCTCTTCTTCCCATCATTCCGTTTAGTTTTCTCTGCCTAGCTCTGTTCCCTTATAGCTCTGCTATAGGCCCAAAGCAGTTCCTTTATTAACCATTGAAAGCAACACACAGACAGAAGGACCTCCTATACGAAATTAGCAGTGAAAACGTAAATAAACTTGATGGCAAGAACAAAGATCAAGAGAGCGAAAGAATCATCTTCCTTATTCCATGCCCCTTTTATCTGGACTGCAACCAGAAGTTGCTACACATATTTTGAGCATGGCTTCCCTCATCATTGAAAGCAATAGGATAATTCCTTAACTGAGGCTCTGCTTTCAAGTCATTCTAATTTATGGCAAGTTGACAATCAAACCAACTTGCCATAGAGAGATCAACTGCACTATGGACAAATGAACTTCTCTGTATTAGAGCCTTCTGCTACTCAACCTGCACACTTTCCTTTTGCTTTCTTTTAGCTGTTTTACTTTTCTTCTTTGTTGTTGCTCTTTAAATAGCTGCAAATCCTTGTGAGTCCTATAACTCGTGTAACACATGCAAGTTTTGAACTCATGATTCTTCTGCCTTAATACTTAATTCTTCTCCCAAATACTGAGATTATATTAATGATATTATTATGCCTAATTTCTCTTTGCTTTCTTATTGTCTGAATATAACAAATGCATTATGTATAATGTGTTAGAATTAAACTTTGGAACTAGATTATTTTTCCTAATTTTCTCTTTAACTGTCAAGCTGATCTATTTATCATCTATCTATCTATCTATCTATCTATCTATCTATCTATCTATCTATCTATCGTCTAGGGAATGAAGTCAGGACATTATGTATACTAAAAAAGTATTTTATCATTGACCAATCTTCCAAGTCTCCTGAAAGATTTTTAAAATACAATAGTTTTACAATCAGTAGAGGCTGGACTCATTGGTTAATGGACTAAAGATTATTACTCCAGCAATCTATGAATGTTCACTGGGTGTCAAATGTAATGTTTCGTGACTATTCGTTGAGTGTATACTGTGTATATGACTTGATTCTAAGCACTGTGTAGGTACAGAAAAAGAGAAAGTCCCTGCCTCAGAGGTACTGTCATCTTGAAATAATGCACAGCCAATTTACAGACAAATCAGGCACGTAAACATAGTACACTCTTTCCAGTGGTGATCTGTGCTTTGAGGAAATCTAAAGGGCAGGGTTGATAAAGAGAGTTGGGTTCATGTTATTTAGGCAAGGAGACAGGAAAGACTGCTCTAGCATGCTAATATTTACTTAGACCCTGAAACAAATGAGGAAGTGAACACCATTGCTCTCTCAGCTAAAAGCAAGATTCTTATGCCAGGAAAGTGCTTGGCATGTTCAATGCAATGCAAAGAATACCTGCAGATGGAGACTGGTGGCAGTCATGAGCACCATGGTTAGCTTTTACTATGATTATGATGCCAAGATTTTAGGAGGCACTGTGATGTGACATTTAAAGAGTGATTCCCCGCCTGCCATCTAGAGATTAGACAGCAGGTGGCAAGGGCAGAAGTCAAGGGAAATGGAATCCAGGCAAGATGTGATGATGGCAGTACCAATCCCACTTGCAATGACAAAGGTGATGAGAAGTCACTATCCTCTAAGTATGTGGCTCAGTTAATGCCAATACGACATTCTGCTGGATTGGATTGAGATGTGGAATATGAGTCTAGAATTCCTAAAAGGGTTCCAGGTTGTGTGTGTATTGACAGTTTTTGTGCACTGGGGGCCTCAAGAAGTGACTGCAATATTGAGGAGTCTGTACTCACAGTGTGCCCTAGTGCTTTGAGGCAGAAGCAATGAAGCTGAGAGGCAATGTTACAGAAACGGGGAGATAATCAAGTGCAGTACCCTGAACATCTGGGAAGAAATCCTTCTAAAGAGCGGTGAAAGGTCAGTGTTAAAATACGATACAAAGATGGTAAAGCTGCTAGTTGGTTTACATGTCCACATTACTCCCTCACCCGTTCTGTGTTTTTTGCGGGGGGGGGGGCAATCTGGATAGTGCAGGTCTTGTATCCACTGTCACAATCTCTGTGAGTTCAAATGTGTGTATGCCTTGTTGTGTCTGAAAGATACTGCTTCCCCAGCTTTTCACTACCTCTCTGTCTTGCAGTCTTTCACCCCTTCTTCCAAAAAGATTCCAGTGCATCGGCAATGATTTAGGGCTCTGTGTACCACCTTTTGTTGTTGTCTGCACATTGCATTTGATAGCTGCTGGGAAGGGAATTGTAGGTATTTCTTTAATGATGTGCCTGCTGGTATGCCCCACCCCAGAGCAGGTTCCAATCTCAAGACAAATTGGACTTGGTGGAGGAAGAAGAAAAGAATATAACTAATCTCTTCAGGGGTCTCTGTGCCCGCCTGAATCAACAGTGACAATCTATGAAGAGTAAGAAGGCAGTTGGGTTCAACGTGAATATGTAACCAGTGCTATTTCAAATTTCGAGAGTCTAACTCCAAGTGATTTTTTGGGGGGGCATGTTTAAACAAATCACTATTTGGTGAAACTTATTCTGGTGATAATGAACTGAATCCCATGTGCACCGTAAAGCATGCATAAATCTCCCTGAGGAACAAAGTAAGCTAAATCGAGATTGATGTGACTATCTCAAAACTCTTTGTAAGATACATGTGACACCTTCCATAAAGATGGATTCTATAGACTGTCTGAGAAAAACAAGCTTATGATAAGGGTATGAAAGAGGGTCTGGTGTGCAAAGGTCACCAGGCTATAAAGTAAACCCTCTCACAGTCCTCTGGGTAGACAACATGTTATGCATTAATTCCCTTAAAGGAACAACTCTGTATGCTAACATTGCAGGTTCTCCTAATGGTTATCTGCGAGCACAAGGACCTCCATGCCTCCTACAAATCTCAAGGATGGATGGAAAGGGATGGGAGGGTTGAGATGTTCCTGATAGAAGGAGTTTTGGAAACGTGGTAAATATGTTCAAAATACACTGCATGGAATTCTCAAGGAATTAACAAAAATATATTTCAAATGATTACAATAGAGGTGTTATTGATGGGAATTGACCTCACAGAAATCACCACTGATGACCCTGAATGTGCAATCTGATGGGCTAATAAAGGCAAAGACCTGATTGCATTGGGCTGGGAGAGAGTGAGGAGACAGGAAGTGGAAACACTGAGGGGTTCATACCTTTCTAAGAATTTAGTTATGACTACAACTAATTGATTGTGAGCGAGACTCTGGAATATAGAACCGAAAGTAGGCTTTTAATTTTTAATATGAAAGGTATTGCAGAATTTTTAATGTGGCTGGAAGTGCTCAAATGGGGGGACTTGAAGCTGAAGGAGATAGGAGACACTGCTCGAGTGACAAGCATCGATGAACAAGAACAGTGATGGGGTTCAGAGGCAGGTGAAAAGCTTGACCTTGTTAGTGACAAGGGGGCAGCCTATGTTTCAGAAACAATTGGCAGGGGACATATTCTCTGTGTGTTTGCATGTGTTTGTATTTGGTTATGTTAATGCATGTGTGTGTTCATTCATGCATGTGATGATCAGAAGATGATTTTGGATGTTTGGAACAAGATCTCTTTGTTTTTTTTTCTCACTGCATATATGAACCGTATTAGTTGGCCTGAAAGTTTCTAGCAATTCTTTTGATGGCCCCCATTTCTCCCATAGAAATACTGGACTTACAGATGCTTGAAATATGCATCTATCTTTTATTTGGGTCTAGGATTTGAACTAAGGCAAGCATTTTTTACCTATACAGATATATTCCTAGCCTGAGACATGTTTTTGTTTAAATTTATTTATTCACTTATTCCTGCATTTATTTACATACATGAATGATAATAATCAGAAATGAAGATGTCATTTTAATGTCAAAATAATCTTGAAATAAGGAGATTGTAGGAAAATTTATAGTTTATAGGTAAAATATAAAAAGAAACCTATACTGTCTTAGAAAATTTCCATGTACAAACAATGCTTTACTTGTGTGGTTGTTATTACATATATCTGATTGGTTGTTGTCATATATTAGAACACACCTAGAGTTGAGCATAGTGGTGCATGCCCTTAACCCTAGCACTTGGGATGCAGAGGCAAGCACATCTCTGTGAGTTCAAGGCCAACCTGTCTACATAGTAAGTTTCAGGACAGCCAGGGCTATAGAAACAGACCCTGTTTCAAACAAATAAACAAAGAATAACACCAATAAAAACAAAGCAGATGAAGAGGAGGAAGAAAAAGAGAAAGAGGAGGAGGAGGAGGAGGAGGAGGAGGAGGAGGAGGAGGAGGAGGAGGAGGAGGAGGAGGAGAAGGAGAAGGAGAAGGAGAAGGAGAAGGAGAAGGAGAAGGAGAAGGAGAAGGAGAAGGAGAAGGAGAAGGAGAAGGAGAAGGAGAAGGAGAAGGAGAAGGAGAAGGAGAAGAAGAAGAAGAAGAAGAAGAAGAAGAAGAAGAAGAAGAAGAAGAAGAAGAAGAAGAAGAAGAAGAAGAAGAAGAAGAAGAAGAAGAAGAAGAAGAGAAGAAGGTGATGATGATGACCTTTAGAATCCCACTACTCAGAATTTCATCAGGTCTCTAACACAGTGGACATGTGTTTCCTTTAAAAGGTTCATGATTCAGTTCCACTGAACCACACCTGAAGCCACTCACATAAATAAAGGTTAGACATGGATGCGTTCATGGTGTTAATTCATTGCAGGGCTTTTCTCTCTACTTGGAGGAGATCTCATTATGTTAGCCCCACTTCATACAAAAGATAGCCTATTCATTGGGATGGGTCTCTATTTCTCTCCATATATATGCTTTTTTCAAAGTAATGAAGGAGTAATTTCAAAGATGAGCTACAATTTACTAAATCATTTAAAGTAACAGGCTTCTTCTAGCTGTTTGGACAATTGCATGGCAAAGCACAATTTCATCACAGTAATTGTGCAGCTGGGTTGCTTAGTAAGATCTTTCAGGGAAGTGTGCCCTTGCAGCTTATTTTTGATTGCCAAGTGTTAGTCTTGGAAAGGTATCTCACAGCAATTAGGAAAACCTGGTTACTTTTATCTACATGTTACAGGTGACAATCAGATGATGGTTGAGTTGCTTGCCCAGAATCCAGAAATAGTGCTGATTGAATGAGTCTGGAATTATTGATCAGACCTGGTTGTGAGTTTCCTTTTAGGGCTTTATGTAGACTTTCTTTTTCCTCCTGTCCTACTCCCTGCTTTTTCTCCATCATCATTCCTACCTTGTCTTTCTACCTCTCTTCTCTCTTACTTTAACTGATTTCATGCCTTCTTTTCTAACCTCTTCTCCCCTCCATTTCAGCCTCCTTTCCCTCTCCTACCTCCTCCTTGTCAATTGCATGAACCAGAACACATACCATGCAGATCTATGGCAATGGCCTACCTAAACTGCCTGGTACAAGCCTGAAAGTACATGGTGGACCATCTAGTGCCATTAACAACATCTCACCTTTCTAGACCATTTATTTGTTCTAGAAATTTCTCCTATAGAATGTTCAAAGATTCTGTGAAGTACCTTTACTTTTATCACACACAATTTCATTATGAACCTGGGATCTCAGCAAGAGCTACAAGTGTTAATCCCTGAGTCATCTCTCTAGTTTAGCATACACTTTGATTCCTTTGACTACCAAGAGTCTCAGGCTGGCTTCATAGAGCTTACATGGGCTTGCAATGATGAGGAAGAAACCCAGATTCTGTTGTCATCATGCCTTGCGATCTGGCCTTTTGACTTGTTAGTGAAGATCAAAAGACATCATTAAAAACTTTGTCCAGCCTGAAGAGTCACTTGTCTCATTTTCCCATCGACTTCTTGTCACAAAATGCTCCAAGCTTTTCCACTCCTCTACTTCTCTTATCAGCCAAGGATGGTCCAAGAAAGATTAGGCCAATGTATGAGCCAGCACTGATCTTACAAGAAAACAACCTTCCATGAGTACACCCCGTCCTTGATGAACCTCTAATACCTCTAGACATTTGAGCAGATGGAAGATTCCTATCACAGATGACATCATTCTCGCTAGAATTTAATCATGTTTTATAGCAATGTCCCTCTCGACTTATAGCCACTAATGGCCCATTTCTATCATCTGGAGGCTGCTGTTGGAATGGAAGCTGTTTTATATTAGGCATGCCTGGGAAAGACTCCTGTGTTAACACAAGGCTGACTGGGAGATGCTTCGCTTCTCAAACAATCCATTGCTACTGAATTCTTTCCCATTTCCATCTCTGTTCCAAAATTCATAAAGCATTTATCTTGGGTTAGAGCAATTATTTTGTCACCCATACCCTATAGTGTTCACTGTAATTAGGTGTATAGTCAGATAACACAGCTTTATGGACTATGTAATTAATCTTGCCTGCTTGCACGCATTGCCTAGCACCCAACAATGCAGGGCTGACACCAGCCCAACCTCCTGCCTCATGTCTTTCCCCAAGTGTTGTGTAATTCAAAGGGCATTTTCGAAAAAGGCCCTGGTCAGCTAAAGTACGGACAATAGAAAGAATAGCTATCATAATGGTTTTAGCACTCTGAAGTATAGTTTTTATTATGAAAATATTTTGCACATTTTAGATATAAAGCCTGTGGTAATAAACACATGCATACTCAAATTAAACACATTGAGTTTCTTTTTATCTCGCTACAGGCATTTCTTTTTGCAGGAAAACAGAACATTATACAGATAGATGGCCCCAACCTCCTTTCCTCTCTGCAGAAATTACAGGCATCCTGAGTATGAGCTTTTCCTGTCTAGTTTTTAGACTTTATTTCTCTCCCTTGTATGTCTAGACACTGTGAATGATCTCATTTAGGGTGTTTCTCACAACGTATCTAAGCAGTTTCATATTGCACTCTTTTACATTGAGCTTTTGTTATCTTTTCAGATGGAGTCAGAGGTTTATCCAAGTTGGTACATGTAGGTCTATTTTTTTTTCTGTTTTAGTTAACTGTAGAAATGCACTGTGATTTATTTATGCAATTACTTTTTGATGAATAGATATTCACATTCTTTCCTCAACCATCTAAAACTGTATGGAAAAAAAAAAAAAACCTCCCTCATGATAACCAGCTGAGGTAGGTTCAGCCCATAGACTATAATTTGCCAACCCTGGCTCTAAGGTATATTCATAGAGGTGGCATCACTGTGCCAAGTCCAACTCCATCTTTATGAGGTAGTCAGATTATTCTCCACAATAAATTTAATTAGTTTTTTTTTTTTTTTTTTTTTTTTTGGTTTTTCGAGACAGGGTTTCTCTGTGGCTTTGGAGCCTGTCCTGGAACTAGCTCTGTAGACCAGGCTGGTCTCGAACTCACAGAGATCCGCCTACCTCTGCCTCCCGAGTGCTGGGATTAAAGGCGTGCGCCACCATCGCCCGGCATTTAATTAGTTTTATATTCATTTTTACCCACATTTTTCAGTAGCCTGCTCTTACCCTTAATATGATCAGTCTTGGAATGCAGATGTATGTTAAATGATGTCTCAGCTTTTTTAATACTCATTTTTGATAAATCAAAGAGCCTTTCTTTCTATTAATTTAGGATTAGCAGAGGACATTCTGTATGTTTATTAGGTTCTTTTTTTACTTTGATATCAATTTGTTTGTTATCCATTCAAGCTTTCTGTTGTGTTGTTGTCTCTGTTTTCCTTGCTAATTTGTCTTTTTATAGAATCTGTATAATAGTCTCTTGATAGATAAAAAAATCATAATGTCTGTGTCTTAGATTTGAGGCATGTCTTTGATGTACTGCCATCTTTTATATAAAATTTTATTGATATTTTATTAATGTTAGTGCTTTATATATCAAAGAAATTTCCAGTTAAATTTCTTAATCTCAAGTTACTCATATCTATTAAAAAGGCCTTCACCACTCTTGAAGATTCTACTCCACAATTTAGAAAGTGTCTACCCTTGTTTTAGGCAAGCCCATTTTCCACTTTTCAAGGTCTCTTAAATCCAACTGGTCCACCTCCCTCTTGAGTTTTGCCATTCTTGCTCTTGTTTGTGCTCTGTTTAATCTTGGTACCTGGTTCCCACTGGATACAAATGTCTAATGTCTGCTTAGAGGGTTTTTTCCCAAACAAAGGTATCAGTATCTTAATCTAAGGGGATTAATTGACTGATATAAAATTTTTGGTACCAGTCAGTAAAATAAGAGGATTTTCTTGACTCTCTAAAATCAAACTAGTTGGATTCCAGTAGACCTGCCTTTGTAGTGCAAGACAAATGAGATTATTACTTCAATACCACATATTATTGATTTGGCATATGGTTCGTGTGTTATATTAATGAAATTTGAGATGATAAGAGTGTGGGAGTGTTCCAGAAATATATTATATGTTATGCTAACGTTTCTCCAATGACATGCGATTGCAAATGCATTTGCTCGGCATGGGTCTTGCACCACGTAGAGTGACATAATTAGCATAATCTCTTTTATCCTATAATTCGTATAACAACATTCAGAGATATTTTCCCCAAATGCTTTAAATTATGGTCTTTGGAAAGACAAGTATAGCATTTGTAAAGGGAAGAAGGATCTTGCAGCCTGTGTGGGAGGAGGGTTGTAACCAGTGGCAAAGAAGCCGCAGAGCAATGCGCTTGCAGGCGGCAAAAGGCAATTTCCTTGGCCAGATCATGTCAGAAGCTGGAGGGTGAGTAGGTTTGATGCCTGTGCTTGCTGTGATTGGAATCCACCCTCTAGCCTAGGGAGTAAGAATGGATGCATGCTGGAGGCAGTCCATGTCTCTGCCAGCATATAAAAGGAGTTGGCTCATTCCCTACTAAATGTGTTGCTTTTCACAATGCTGTGACTGAATGCCTGACAAGAAGCAACTTAAGGGAAGAGCATCTTATTCGGGATCACAGTTTGAGGGATGCAGGCTCTTATGGTAGAGAAGGCACAGCAGTAGGAAGATAAGGCACCTGGTTGCATTGTTATTTATAGCAGGGAGCAGGGAATGAACAGAAAGTGGAACTTGAGTATTAAACCTCAAAATCTGTTTCCTTAGTGACCACTTCTTCCAGTGAGAATCTACATCCTAAAGATTCCACAACTTTCCAAAATAGTTCTACCAGCTGGACACCAAGTGTTTGAACATATGAGCCAAAGAGGAACATTCCACATTCAAACCACAACGCTTGCTTTTATCTTTTATACCTGAAACTATTTTTATCTAGTGGTGTTTACAAAGGTAGAGAGACTTGCAGAGAGAAAGCATGTTGGATCACAACCCCCATTAGTGATACTCTGGTCTGGAATGATGCAGGCTGCAAATGAGTCATTCAAAGACAGCTAAGAGTTGTGTGTGTTGGGGAGAGGGCAGAGTAATAAAAGACATATCTTGATAGATGGACCTTTATGGGGTTAGGGAGAAACCTGGTGCCATGATGCAGGCAGCAAATGAGTCATTCAAAGACAGCTAAGAGTTGTGTGTGTTGGGGAGAGGGCAGACTAATGAAAGACATATCTTGATAGAGGGGCCCTTATGGGGTTAGGGAGAAACCTGGTGCCAGGGGAACTCCCAGGAATCTACAAGGATGGTCTCAACAAAGACTCCTAGCAATAGTGGAGAGGGTGCCTTCCCCTATAATCAGATTGGTATCTACCCTAATTGTTATCATTGAGACTTCGTGTAGTACCTGATGGAAGCAGATGCAGAGAGCCACAGATAAACTTTGGGCTGAGCTCTGGGAGTCCCTTAGAAGAGAGGGTGAGGAGATTATATCAGAAAGGGCATGGGTTTAATATCATGATGGGAAAAGCTACAGAGAGAGCTGATCTGAGCTTGTGGGAGCCCATGAACCCTGGATGACTGACAGCTAGGGAGCCATCATGGGACAAACCTAGGCCCTCTGCATCTGGGTGACAGGTGTGTAGCTTGGTCTTTTGTGGGGTCCCTAGCTGGGGGACGAGGATCTGTCCCTGAGGCATGATCTGACTCTTTGGAATCTATTTCCTATGGTGGAATGCCTTCTTTAGCCTTGATGCAGGCTGGAGAAGAATTTGGTCCTGCCTCAACTTGATATGCCATGCTTTGTTGATTTCCATGGGAGGACTTAGCCCTTCTGAATGGAGATGCAGGAGGAGTTGATGGGGGTGGGTTAGAGGGAGCTGGAAGGGAGGGAACAGGAGGAGAGGAGGGAAGGAAAACTGTGATTGGTATGTAAAATAAAATAAAGAAAAAGAGGAAATCAGGACAGGGTGTGCATGGTGGTACATGTCTGTCAGACTGGCATTAGGGATGTTGATTCAGGGAGAACTCAAGAGATGCCTGGTAAAAACAAAAGCGTATAAATGTAATGCTGATAGGGAGATGTAGGACGAAGCCAAAACTAAATTATAGAACATTCTGGAAGGAATTTTCTTCCTTCACTCAAGAAAAGATGAATTATACAACTTAACACCATTGAAGCCAGGGCAAAATTATATAATTTAAGTGTGTTTGTATGGGGCAGATCTGAACAGATTTTTTTTCTCCTTCTCTTGGGCCAAGGATATTCTGAATGTCAGAAGGTGGCAACCTGAGGGGTGAGTGTATGAAAGAATCCAACTTGAGCCTTCGAAGGAAAGGAGAAAAGAAGAGTTCACAAAATGACTTGGAAAGTAGAGTCTGAACAAGGCACTAGATGCTTATGCTAAAAACTCTATATGTGCACCAGAAGAGGAAAAGACAACTCCTGCTTGAATCTTATAGCTTGAGGGGAGCAATAGAAGCTTATCAGGTTATAACCCTCTGTAATTCCATATCTAGGGGATTTGCACCTGCTTCTGAGCTCTGTGGGTTTTACACGTATGTGGTACACAAACATACATACAAGCAAAAATATTCAAAAAATTAAATAAATATACACAAAAATATTTTTAAAATGAAAATTAATAATAGTAACAATATAAAGTATTGATACTGACTGTGTTCAGTGCTATAGATAAAATATGACATTTGAAACTGGGCATGCAGCTTTTTGGTGGAGTTCTGGCCTATGATTTGTAAGGCCGTGGGATGTAATTCCTTACATCTCCTCCAAACGTATGTCTTTTAATACTCACATGACTTTAAAGTAGGTACAATGGTTCTTCTTCATTTCATCCTTGCTTTATTTTAGCCTGTTTGTTTTTAAATGTAAAGAAAGAATAAGCTTGGTTTAAGACATGAGCTTGGGATCTGGAAAATGGCTCAGAGATGACAAGCACTTGCTCCTTTTGCTAGAGACCTTGGTTTGGTTCCCAACACTCATTGGGAACAGGATAGTTTCACAACTGCTGGTAATTCAACTCCAGGGTGTCTTTCACTTTCTTCTGGCCTCTGTAGTCACCCACAGGCACCCATAGACACACACACA
The DNA here is from genome assembly GCF_018167655.1 of Microtus oregoni. NCBI lineage: Eukaryota > Metazoa > Chordata > Mammalia > Rodentia > Cricetidae > Microtus > Microtus oregoni. Next base: position 883,115 of record NW_024544756.1, read on the forward strand.
CACACACACACACACACACATACACACAAATATGATCAAATAAATCAAGAAACTTGCTTGAGGAAGCACAGGTAGCAACCATCAGAGCCCCTGATCTGCCCAGTCGGAGGCAACCATTAAGCACTTATCAGACTGAATTCAAAGCCATAGCACTTGTCCTGTGCTTGTAGCAAATTCAAAGTAATTCTCTGAAGGAAGGGGTGATTAGGTAGAGACAGCGCTCGAAGGGCAGTGAAAACACTCCGTATGATAGGTACTGTAATGGTGGCTACTGAAGTGCCATTTTCCAAACTCACAGAAGGAAAATCACCAGGAGAGCAAACCCTGGCATATGTTCTGGGTTTACTTGCTCCTGGTATGCTAATGGAGGATTGTCAACACTTGATGTATCACTTCGGTGGCAGTTGCAAATGCTGGAGTGGCTGTGGGAGTGTGGGAGAAGCAGATATGCGGGGGATCTTAATATCGTTCTATGTTCCTGCAAACCTAAGAGGATTATTTTGTTGTTAGTAGTGATGGGGCGTTTGGGGCTTTTGTCATTTTTTGGTTTGATTTTGGGGGCTAGGATTGTACTCTTTAGCCTAGGTTTTCTTGTAACTCACTATGTAGACCAGGACACCCTCAAACTCATGATCCTCCTACCTCAGGTTCCCATGTGCTGGATTTACAGGTGTGAGCCACAATATTTAACTAACAAATTTAGATGGTTTATTTTATGTGTATGGGTGTTTTGCCTGCACACACACACACACACACACACACACACACACATACACACATATATATATATATATATATATTTGTGTGTGTGTGTGTGTGTGTGTGCGTGTGCCACATTCGTACCTGCATCATGGGGAGGTCAGAAGATGTTGTTGCCTCTCCTAAAACTGGAGTTGGAGATGGCTGGGAGCCCCTTTGTAAATCCTGAAAACCCAATCTGGGTCCTTGGCTAGAGCAACAAGTGCTCTTAGCCACTAAGCCTTCTCTCCAAATCCCTTGAAAAATGTTCTTAAAGACAATCGAACAAGGGGGAGATAGAAATGGGTAAAATGAATAGGCTGCCGCAGGTGGCTGGTTACTCCACTGCCAGTCCACCCAGCACCAGCATCAAGAAAAAGCTGTCCCTCTCTCTCCCTCTCCCTTTCCCCCCTCTCTCCATACCCCTTTTTTTTTTCTTATGTAGACCAGGCTGCCCTTGAGCTTCCTCTAGCCAGGGATGACTTTCACCTTCTGATCCTCTTCCTTTTGCCACTTGGATTACAGGTATGTGCTACATTGGGCTACTAGGCAAACTCTCTTCTAACTGAGCTGTTAATTCATCCCCAACCTGGAAAGTTAGCTTTGCTGGCCAGAATTCATTGATAATTAGTGAGCAGCGTGTTGCTTCCCAGATTCATAATTGAAAAATTAGCATCAAAGCAGCCACAAACCATAGAAGTCATTGAGCTGGTTTAAGCCTTGGCTGAGCTGGGCTCCCTATAGTTCCTGATTATGAAGAGTACTGGGAGAATGGTGAGGGAATTTCAAATAAGACATTCCTCACTTTTCAAGTCCTCCCCTTTCCCTTTAATTTTTAACCCTGTTTTGGCCTTGGTTTCCTATTAAATATTTCAGAAAATTATTCTTCATATCCTTGAAACAGTTGCCTGTTTTTGCTCTTTGAAATGGAACCATAAGAAATGTTTTCTTATTACTTCCTAGCCTGTGCTGAATGTGGAATAGGCATTTAGGGCAGAGAATTAAGAACATTTTTCAGTTTTATGGGAAGTTGTCTGAAGCATATCAAATGCATGCCATGGATAAAATACTTGGTCCCTAAGACAGAGTACTGTCTTCACTGTGCTTGGCCCCTTGAGAGACGCAACCATGAGTGGGGGTCTGTTCCTTGTTTGGCTTTGTTTTGTTTTTCAGTGCATGGAACTGAACCAAGACCCCAGTACACACTAGTATACATGCTACTGAACTGTAACTCCAGCTCTCTTTTTACTTTTTAATTTTGAGATAGGGTGTCACTAAATTGCCCAGGTTGGCTTTGAACTGACTCTGTATGTAGCTCAGGAAGGACTTGAACTTGGTTCCTCCTTCCTCGGCCTCCAGAGCAGTGGGCAGTGGTTCTCATCCTTCCCAGGGCTGCAACCCTCATATTGTGGTGAACCCCCCAACCATAAAATTATTTTAACTGCTACTTCATAACTGTAATTTGCTACTGTTATTAATCATAGTGTAAATATCCGATATGTAGGATATCTGATATTTGACACCTGTGAAAGGGTCATTTGACCCCCAAGGGGTCACGACCCACAGGTTAAGAACCACTGCTCTAGAGTAATTGTGCTGGCAGGCCCACACACATCATCAGGCTTGACCTGATGATGTTTTCCTTTGGCAAATTACTCTTCCTTAGACGAGGATAATACTGGAGAAAGCATAAATGTGCCTTCAACCAGACGGCAGAGGGACATCCTGGACTGTTGAAAAGGTTTAGAAGATAGTCTGATGCCTTCAAACAAACTTTATTGGAAAGGCTCTATAGGTTAGTTTTAAAGAATGTTCCATCTTTAAAAAGCAAGGGTGTTTGTGAATTTTTTTTTTTTTTTGCACTTTAAGGGTCTTAGTTGAGAGGCTGACAGGATGGTTCAGTGGGTAAAGACACTGCTGCCAAGCCTGAGGAACTGATTTTGGTTGATTTCCAGGACCCGAAGGATGGAAAGGAAAAACCAACTCTTTCCAAATGCCCTCTGACATATATATGCACACACACACTGTGGTACATACATGCCCACACGAAAAGCCACCCAATAAACTCCACTTTTCAAAAGCAGTTTTAGGTGAAATCACCTGGAATTCCTATAACCACCTGGAAAGTTCTGGTCTCCATTTTCTGGACCCTAGTGATCTAAGATCCTTAATGTACCACAAGGCAGACCATTGGATTTCCTTCCACCACAGAGAGCTGCTTTTTCTCTACTTTGTCACCTTAGCACATGACCCCGACTGCCTTCCTTCTGGACACTGGTTCCTTCCCATCTCATTTCCCCTCTGCTGCCCTTGAGGGGCTTTTGCTGCACTCTTTTTACTCTCTTTCTGAACCCTACCACCTCCTGCCTTGGTAAATTCAAGTCACTTCGAGGTTCTGTTCTCTGAGTAAAGTTTCTCCAACAGTAGCCACAGCTCTGCTTCTATTAGTTCACAGAACAGTACATGACATAATATCAGAACCCGTTCCTTCCCACTGTGTTTCTCACGCTATTGTTATTTTGGATTGGACCCTTAAGAATACTTCTGCATTCATTTATTTTGTCTGTATGTATATATACGGATATGCATATGGACTGGTCTATATGTGGCAGTCACAGAATAATCCAAGGGAGTCAATTTTCTCCTTCTACTATGTGAGTTTCAGAGGTTCAACTCAGGTTGTCATCTTCCCAGGCTGCTTTTTGTTTTGTCCTTTACCCCACGTGATATCCTTTCTGCCTGGCTTATTCCAGGCCACCTTTTTGCCTCAACCTCTGAAGTCCTGAGATTAAAGGTATGACTCACATGCCTGACTTCACGTTTTGTTTCTTATTAATTCATTTTTTTTCTGATATTTCTCTGGCAGTATGCGAGAACAAACCCAGGGTTTTGCCCATGTTAAACAAGCTTTATTATGATTCCATTCATTTATTTAGGTGCCACAGATTGAACTTGTGTATTTATGCACTCTACCATTGAGTTCAGCCCCTTCTTTGGATTTTATAGAATTTATGAATGTTTTCTTTCCATCAGAGTTGGGCTTATTTTGTTTACTTGAGTAAATACTCTCCTTATTATTGCCTTCATATGCCTTTTCTATCCCTGTTTATTATATCTCCCTATAAATATTTCTCTTTAAACCCTCGGCTTATATTTTGGTGCTTTGTGTGCTTTGGATGGGGTCCAAACACATTGTTTGCACATCTCCCCAATATCCATCCACTTTTCCTTAACAGTAGGTAGCACGGACAGAAGTCTTCATTTGACTTAGTTTGTCTTTGCATCTTCCTTTTGGAAACCTAAAACCAGTGCTAAGTGTTACACTTGTTTATTTGTATTCAGGCCCTGGGTCCCCTCTGGGATTGAACAACCCTTTCACAGGGGTTGCATATCAGCTATCCCGCATAGAAAATATTTACATTACAATACAGAACAGTAGCAAAATTCCAGTTAGTTATAAAGCAGTAATGAAAACAATTATGGTTGGGGGGTCACGACAACCTGTGGAACTGTATTAAAGGACCACAGTATTAGAAAGGTTGAGAACCACTGTTCTACACCAATTCCAGTTTCCTTGGAAAGCTGGGTTATTTTTATGAAAATACATCTCTTGCACTTGAGAAGCTGAGGCAGAAAGATCATGAGCTCAAGACCAGTGTGAGCTACAGAATCAGACCTTCCTTAAAGAAGAAAAAGAAAAGAAAGGCTTCTTTCAGGGCTTGGAGAGATGGCTCGGCAGTTAAGAGCTCTTGAAGAAGCTCTTGAAGAAGCCCTGTGTTTGCTTCCTAGCACCACATTGGGCTGCTCCCATTTGCCAGTAATGGATTACAGGGGTTCCACCGCCAACTTCTGGCTTCTATGGGGACCTGTACTCATGTTCACATAACCTACACATATACATAATTTATTTTTGAGACAAGGATTCTCTGTGTGTAGCCTTGGCTATCCTAGAACTCGTTCTGTAGACCAGGCTGGCCTCAGTCTCACAGTGATCTGCCTGCCTCTGCCTCTCAAATACTGGAATTAAAGGCGTGTACCACCTCCACCCAGGTCATAATTAAATTTTTATTAAAATATTCATAAAAAGGGACCTCTAATATTCTAACACTTAGGGGTAATCTGAACTCTTTATAGAGAAAATGGGTGAGTTTGAGATCTGGAGGCTCTTTAGATTTCCATTTGGCATTTTGTGTTTGGAATTCCCTTTGATTCATTGCAGCCAGCCAGCTTCTGGACGCCATTGTATTTGCTGCTAATTCTGAACATCACTCCCAGAATTCTGTATCTCTCTGTCTTTCTCTGGGTGTGTCATTTAGGAAGTCAGACCGATAAAGAGAATGTTACATCTCTACATTTTCTCTTTAGCTCTGTAAACATGCTTCCCAGTGAAGTATTCATCTCTGGTCCCATGTAACAAATTGTTGCAATGTTAGCGGCTTGTGACAGCCATACCCGTCTTTGAGTTCAGTTTAGCTAGGTACTCTGCTCAAGGATTCATATGCCTGTGATTTGGATGTCAGCTCTAGGCTTTCGTCTCATCTGAACTGTGGCTGAGAAAGGATGCCCTGCCAAGCTCCTTGTACTGCTAGCATTGAGGTCTTGGTGCCTTACTGACTGTTGAGAAGAAGCTACTCTCAAACTACCAAAGCTTCCCAAAGTTGCCAGACATGTGGCTTGATAGACAGGACACCATAAGGCAGATTGCTTCTTCACCACCAACAGCAGTATTCCCACTCCAGTCTTGGAAAGACAGTTTTAACGTGATATCATAATGGGAGTAAGCCCATCAATGTTTCCATTATCTGTTTGTTCGAAACAAGTCATATTTTCCTTCCATACTCAAGAGGAATGGATTCTATAAGAATGTGACTTGTTGGGCCATGAAGAATCAGATGTTACTCATGTCTTATTAACAAGGTTCCCCATAATTCCTTGCCTTCTTTCCCATACTAAAACATCTTCCTAAGGCCCAACAGCTCTTTCCATGAAGACCACCAAGCTACAGATACACTCTCTTACCATGAAAAAGAGGTTATAAAAGCATCTGGTTTTCTAGAACACTGACATCAATAGAAATTACATTGGATTAATTATCCAATGATTGAGTCCATCCTGTGCAATCACTTGGAAATGTCACATGGAGGTCGCTCACAGTATCTCTCATTCCAACACTGTTCTTAGAGGCTGCTCATTCTTTGTCATAGAGGTGTCATATGCCTTGGACGATGATTAGCAACATCCTTGGCTTAGTTTACACCAGGTGCCACTTGAGTTTCCAATTTTGTGCTTATATCAGGTTCATATATCCAGACATTTTTTTTGCCAAGTGTCTCTTGGAAAGGACTGTGCATATTTGGGTCAGTTGGGACATATTTAGCAAGGGTCTTTCCATGTGTCTCCATGACAGAGACAGTGGGCATTTCTGGATTGTAATGAAATCTGTGCAGTGTCATTTCACGGAAACACATTTAGGGTGAAATTGCTAAGAGCAAAGCTTTGAGACTTTCCAACTTCATTTGAACTGAAGGCCTAAGGCAGGTAAGTAGTAAGAACTAGCTTTAGAAAAGCCTACTAAAGGATTCTACCTTTGACTGTAACTTTTGTATACCCAGGTTGCTTTATCTGTTAAGACAAGTTTATTTTACATACATGGGTAAGCCAAGGGTATGCTAGTTACAGTGTTTTGATTTCAAAATGTTTCCCAATCCATAGAAATGCCCCTTTCCCCTCCCTTAATAATGTATCTTGGTTGCTGAAATATTTATACTTACCATTGCTAGTCTTGGGATATTTCCTTTTACAGACAAACAGAATTTGGCAACTTTTATAATAGTCTGTGAAACCTCATTTTGGGAATGTGGGAAATACTGAGGTTTGAACCAAGGATATCAGACATGCTAAGCCCACACTCTACCACTGAATTACACTTCCAGCTCCTCCCTGTTGACCATTTTGAAAGATAAAGTTTGCTTTAAAAGAGTTTTCTATGTCCACTTTTGTACTTTAAAATAAAACGCCAGTTTTCTACTCCTTCAAAATGATATTAAAATGTATACAACTAGAATGGAGCATGTTGTGCAATCCATTAGAAGCTGAGGTTTATATGGATGACCCCATCCATCTCCATCATTGGCACCCATGAAAAATGATTTCCCTTTATTTTGCTTTATTATGTAATGTTCTTCTTTCAAGCTGAGGTAGATTTAAGCCATGCCAGTTCTTCAGTCACAACCTGATGATTTCATTTATTTTGTAAATATCTGCAGTCTTGAACTGTCCTGTTGAGGTCATTCCACTGTTGGGCATATGAATTGAAATATATTCTGCAACTAGGGTCTTAAAATAGAGAAAGGTTAGCAATGATCTTTTGCTACAATAGAAATCAGCTGAGAATGCGAATCCCTTTGCTTCTAAGACTCAAATAAAAAGTAAAATCAAAGATGTATTATATATTAATGTGCTGTTGGGACCATGAACACATTTGTGAAGAAGTCCCATTCATTTGGTTTGAAAATTCTTCCTGAACTAATTCTTTTTGGAAACAGAGACCATACACCATAATCATCTAATTAGTGATGTGTTTCTCTCTCTGAGAGCAGCAAAAATTAGGTCATTGAACTTAGTGAAGAGCAGGCAACAGTATTATTTACCATCTCTATGACTCTTCTTTCTCCCCTCTCTAGTTAGCAAGCTCTATTTCCTCCTTCATTTCAGTTATCTAGGCACAGACTTACCATGTTTAACCTTAAACTTTGAATGGCTTTTACTATCTAGAATGACCATAAATGCTGACAGTCTTGGTATGCATGTTTTTGTAGCCCAAATTGTCCTTGGCTTTGTTATATAGCCAAGGATGCCCTTTCATTTGTGATACTCCTGCTGTTACCATCCAAAAGGTGGTATGACTGGCATGTGCCACCATGCCCAATTTATCACATGCTAAGTATCAAACCTTGGGCCTGGTGCATGCTATTCAAATACTCTACATACTGAGCCATATTCCCATCCATCCTACATCCTTTCTTCAAAGTATTCTTGTGTCGGTGATGTTTTATGTGGTTTACCTTCCTTAACGATGTATACCTTTTTCACTTAATTCTTTTGGATAGTTCATTAATGCATGTGATGTTTTAAAAAAATATGCCCATGTTTTCCTTTAGATGGCATGGCAGGAAGTGCTATGGTTGGACATTTGAGAAGAGATAAATTATATACTGGTCTGTTGTGGATTATTAGTTTAAGAGGTATTACATTTGTTTATTCTATGGAACACTTGTTCACCAATTCAAAGATATGTTGCATTCTTTCCTATTGCATTTGTTTACCTTTGTGAAGCTCTGTTACTTTGCCTGTCTAAAAGATCTTATTGGTCAAATAAAGAGCTGAATGTCTGATAGCCAGGCAGGAGAAAGGATAGATGGCATTGGCAGGCAGAAGGAATAAATAGGAGGAGAAATCTGAGAAGAGAGGACCAAGGAATGACAAAACGAGACAGAAAGGAGGATGTCAGGGACCAGCCACTCAGCTACACAACCAACAATGAGGTAATATAGAGTAGAGAAACATAAAAGCCCAGAGGCAAAAGGTAGATGGGAAGCTTTAAGAAAAGCTGGCAAGAAATAAGTCAGGCTAAGCCTGGACATTCATAAGTAAAAATAAGTCTCAGTGTATTTACTTGGGAGTTGGATGGCAGGCTTCCCAAAGCACAATGAGTAAAAAGCAACCAACTACACAGGTATCTCTGGGGAAGTGTTCTAACACACGGAAATGAAGGTAAAACCCTGGTGTGTGACTTCAGGAAAAGACCAGAGAATGTGAGAGGAACAGTCTTCTAAAGAAGAGAAAGAGACAAATTTTAGGACTTTTAGAAGTTACTTTTGTAGTGAGAACTGTAATTTGTATAGAATGTATGAACATGTTCCTTTCAGGATGTACCTTGTCTGCTTTCTTCCTCCTCCTCTTTTTCTTGAGACAAGATTTTGCTATAAAGCATTTGCTGGCCTGGAACTCATTATGTAGATCAGGCTGAACTTGAATTCATACAAATCCACTTGCCTCTGCCTACTTAGTTCAGGGATTCAAGGATGTATGTCCCTGTCTGGACCCAACTTCCTTTCTAAGGAAGTCTGGAGGGCCAGTATACTAATGTTTTAAATTTCCAGGAATAGCTTAGCTAAGCAATAACAAAGCATATAGTATGTGATTGTATTTCTAAAAGCATGATAGTCCTAATTTCTATGAATTATTTATTGTTGGCCTTCTCATTTAAATGTCTACTTATTTAAAGCTCCCCTTACCCATGCTCCATGCTATCTAGTCCCTCACACTGCTTCATTTCAACAGTGAAGTCACTTTTTGGAGAGCAGAACTGTACATGATTGAACTGTTTTTCTTCCCAGCAGGAACCATGTTCCTTATATGCCAAGGCACCTGAGAACAAGAGTAAGCTTTACATTGTTGCACTTACGTTTTTTCTTGCTTGAAGACAAAACCTGTGAGTTGTATTTGAATTGAGGTGAACGCTAATATTTTCCTTCCTCCTGGGATAATATAGCTAGCCTGTCACAGTTCACATTTCCCCAGAAGCTGCATACACTAGGAAGTCTTTGAATATATTTTCTTCCAATTACATATGAGCAAACCAGTCTTGGTCAAGTGTCATCAGTCCATAATTTTATCCATGACCAACTTGGCATGACTACATTACTTCTCCTTTCCATGGCTTCCTTCTCATCTACATAGACTGCTGCTGTTAGGATATTTATTTCTGGGATGGAAAGATGATTGGATAGTAAAAAGTGCACACTGCCCTTCCAAAGGACCTGCGTGTGGTTCTTAGCACCCACATCCAGTGGTCCGCAACTTCCTGTAACTCCATATCCATGTGATCCTGTGCCCTCTTTGTGCAGGTAAACACAAAGTCAATTGTGTTTACCTGCACTCATGTGCATATACTAACATAAACACAAATAGTTTAAAATATATTTCTTCTGTTTAAATCTTTTGGCATAAATTGACTTTATATTGGGAAAGGAGAAATGTATGACACAGACTCTTTAAGGAGTTGTGGTTATCAATTTTATTATACTCAAAATCTCCTAATGTTACCAGAATTGACGATTCTTACCTCTAAAAATTGCATCAACATCCTTTGCTCTATATGAAAGAAATTTCCTCATTCCTGTGAAATATATGATGTGAGAAAAGAGCCACCATAAATATTTTTCCTCTCACTGGAACATTATTCAGACAGTCAGTAACTTACACTTTGGAAATTACCTGGAATAGCCCGAATGATGATCATTTTAGTTTTCTTTGTCCTTTCCGAAATGAAGGAAAATAATTATCAATAGGAGACTGACTAACCAGTGAAGCAAATTAAAATTTCAGTCAAATGGTACATTCAATTCATTCTTAATTTATCCATAGAAAATATCTCCTTTTAGAAATGTGACTGTCTTTTTTGCCAAAAAGTTTTCATTTCTGAATGAGTAAATAGGTGAAATATGCTAATTTTGGTATTTTAACAGAGTAATGGAGGAATTTCTGACATTAGTAGTAAGGGTATTAATATTATTGTTACCATTTCTTCCCTTTTTCTATTTATACGGTTCAGGATTCCAGCAAGGAAATAGTGCCACCCAAAGTGAGCAGGTCTTCTCAACTTAATTAATGCAATCAAGATAATCCCCAGCCGGGTGGTGGTGGCGCACGCCTTTAATCCCAGCACTCGGGAGGCAGAGGCAGGTGGATCTCTGTGAGTTCGAGGCCAGCCTGATCTACAAGAGCTAGTTCCAGGACAGGAACCAAAAAGTTATGGAGAAACCCTGTCTCAAAAATCCAAAAAATAAAAAGATAATCCCCAAAGGCACACCCAGAAACCCATCTTCCAGATGATTTTAGATTCTATCATGTTGACAACTGACACTAGCAATCACAGATAAAGAGTCGAGTGTAAAACATCTGGTGTGTAAATTTGATGACACATGGATTAGGTTAAGAGTATATATATATATATATATATATATATATATATGTATGTGTGTGTGTGTGTGTGTGTGTGTACATGAACAATGAATGCAAAAACCTTATGAAAATTCAGGTGTGTCATTTGAAGTTTTGGCAGAGCAAGAAAAGTTTTTGGGAAAAACATATTTAGATACCATCAGAAGATCACAACATGGATAAATGTTTATAATCTCTAATTAGTATTTTTAGTACTTGGTGTTCAGGATAAAAGAAAACATAAAGCTGGATGTGGGAACACATGCAAACAACATTACCTGTACGTAGAAAGTAGAGGGAAATGAAACCATCTTGAATTCAAGGGTGGCTAGAAGTACCTAGTGAGATCCTGTTTGGGAGGAGAGTGAGAAGAGAAGGCTGGGAGATGTTGGAGATGGGGAATGATGTGATGAAATACAATGTATACATATATTCTCAAATAATTGATAAATTAAATTAAAAAGTAGAGCTTGACAGTTTGACATTGATCTAAGTATAGTAATTAACTTTGATTATAATACTATTGCATAAAAATAGCAAATTTTACTCATAAATGTGACTTCAGAGTTCAGCTGAACTAAGGTTTTATTTTTTGTAAATCTACCACATAGCAATTATGGAGCTAAAGATGTAGATATGTACATTTCTATTTGAAAAAATACATGGTGGAGGTTAATGTCTTACAGAAACTTGTGGGTATCAGTGTCATTTGAATACTGAAATAATTATTTTTCTGATTATATTATGAATTATTTAAATGAATTAAACTAATAGAGTTTATTTAGATAAATGCTGTCTAGTCGCTTTATTTTTTATAACATTTTAAATATGACTTGTAAATAATAAAAACTAGAGGAAAATTTACCTTTATGCCCCTTGTTGTCTAAAATCTTTGGATATAACTACTATGATTTATTGCCAATGTTGTGTTTGAGTATCTTCTAGTCACAGTCACACACACATTTATATGTATATGCATATATATGTATAAATTGTTCATTGTGTACTCTAAAGAACATAACCCATGAGATTGCGTGTGTACACACACACAAACACACAAAGCACATACATAAAATAAAATGGAGAAGAAATAGTTCTTTACAGTGTTAAAAATCTCTAAAACTCTTGAAGTACTAAAATTACTTAATTTTACTTTTCTCCACATCTCCCAAATGTTATCACAGAATGAATTTGCAAATGTTTCTTGTTTTCCCCTATCATAAGCAATTCAGAAATACAGCTGGAAAAATTCTTACGTTTTCTAGTTTAACATTAACGTTTTTAAAGGGGGAGTGTATTAAGGTCATTACTGTTTTGTTATTAAATTATCAGACAGTAATATGCAATTCTCTTTATGGCTCTGGAGAAATCAGAATACAGTTGTCTGAAGAAAGAGGGTGATGTGAACATCTCACTTTCAAAGATAGAACAAGTGTTAACCAGCTTTCTATCACTGTAATAAAGTACGAGAGACAATCAATGTAAAAAGAAGAAAGGTTTAGGATAATCATTTGGAGCATTTCTTTGCACAGTTGGGAAGACCTTTTTAGTCCATGCTTTTGCCAGCATGCCACAGTGAGGGGCACATGGTGGAGCAAAGCCATTCAATTCATGACAGCCAGGAGAGAGAGAGAGAGACAGAGAGAGATTTCAATGTCCTTTAAGGGTTCCCAAAGACCTTTATTTGACCTCACCCTTTAAATAATTCTACCACATCCCTTATAGTACCATAGGTTGAGGACCACATTTCAAGACATGGATCTTACAGGCTATTTAAGGTATAAATTACAGCAGCAAGAGAAAGAGATGCCTTGAATATGTTATTTGAGTTATGTTCATATCCTGTGATCTTTGTCAAAGTTCCCCTGGTATAGGCAGATATGATTCTTGGTGCCAGTCTATGAACCAAGACCCCTAGGTGTTTTCCTTAACCATGCTCTAAGACTATGGTAACTCCAGAAGGTCTCCGGCATTCCTTTCCCAGCCACCCTTTCTCAGGCTCCCCCAAGATCTTCTCACAGTATGTCTACTCACTTAAAAAATAAAAAAAAAAGTTTATCTGATTTTATGTATGAGTGTTTTGCCCTCGTGTGCTTATGTACATGATGCATATGTGTAGTACCGCACAGGTTAAAAGAGGGCATTGAATCTTCTGGAACTGGAGAGCCACAGAGTTGTGAACTGCAATGTAGATGCTGGGGACAGAACCTGGACCCCCTGCAAAGTGATAAATGCCCTCAATCTCTGAGCCATCTACTGAGAACCCCATGTCTGTTTTTTTTAAATAAGTTTCATTTATTTTGTATGTTTGCTTTTAAAAGGCACAGTGTGAGAGTCTCTATGACACCTGCCAAGATGGCGCCCTTCAAAATTTCCCACTACCTCGGCATGCACTAACAGGTGTGTCCAAACAAGTGGCACAATGTTTTCATCTACAAGATTCACACTCAAAAATTTTGGAATTGGCATAATTGCAAAACACAAAAAAAAATAGCAAAAAAAAAACAAATTTAATTTTTAACAAGTTTATTATTTGGTGTTGGGCTTCATTGATAGCCATGGTGGGGCCACTAGCCACAGGTTGACTGCAGCTGGGCTATTAGCAAAGCCCTAGTCTTATGCTCGATGTGATGGGATTATACAAAGCTCATTAGAGATCGCCTCAACGTATGCCTACCAAAGGGGATGTGAATAAGAAAATCAAAGGGAGAAGAGAGGTCAGAAAATGGTGGAGAGCGCTTTCTATGCTATTTTATAATTATAATCAGCTCTGCCCTGCTCCCTGGGCTAGATCTGAGATCCAAGCGTATCCCCTCAGAACCCTCCTTTCTGAATCCCTTCCCCAGCTTGCTGTCACCTAGGCTCAGCATTGGGATTCAGGAGGGCTGCCAGCTAGACAGGCTGTTCTCTCTAGGCTCTGTTACATAAGCTGTGGGCCTCTTTGATAGCTTCGCCTGTCTCTGTCTGAGCAGAGAATTGATACAAAAGCCTTGTTCCAGGAGAAACAAACAAATAAGAAAATGTCCACATCATTAAACATGTTTCCTTGAATATAAAATATAGACGTTTTCCTGCCTCTTAAATGACAAGGCAAAGAATTAGGACTTGTAAGATTTTCTTCTTTCTTCCACCCGAAGCTTGTAACAAGTGAGCAGCACAATGCATGGTATAATTACGAAGCTAGTGCTAAGTTAGGGTGCTGATGTACTGCTGCAGCAATCAGTACAGACTTGGATTCTGAAGGATACAACTGGCCCCAAGGAAAATTAATAAACATCCTCCCCCCCCCCTGCATTCCTGTCAAGCTAGCACAGAAGCATCTTTTGATGGGTGACTCCTTGCTGCTTTTGCTGAGGATCTATCGCTTTTTCTTGGTGCTCTTTGCACATTGCAGGTGGCAATCAGGCACTGCCATCTGCAGAGTTTACTACTGGGGACCATTCAATTGAGTTACAAAAGAAAAAATTTTTAAAAGCCTGATAAAGTTTTTATAACTTTTATGTTAGGCTGTATTCATAGCTAACCCCAACCACATGCAGACCATGGACTAGGAGTTGGAGATGTCTTTAGAACTGTGTGTCTATCCATTGTGCCTTCTTTATTCCTTATAAGTAGAGGAGTCGGAAGTGCATTTAGAGTGACATTAGGCCCATATTCCCACTTGTCTTTGATGGAGGAAGGTCATTGGTTAAATAAAAAGAAACTGCTTGGCCCTCATTGGTTAGAAGATAGGTGGGAGGAGTAAACAGAACAGAACACTGGGAAGAAGGGGAAGTGAGCTCAGACTCCACAGCTCTCCTCTCGGGAGCAGACGCCTCAGAGAGACGCCATGCTCCCAGCTCCCAGGCAGACGCACGCAATGAAGCTCCGACCCAGGATGGACATAGGCTAGAATCTTCCCGGTAAGCGTACCTAGGGGCGCTACACAGATGATTAGAAATGGGCTAAATTAATATGTGAGAATTAGCCTAGAAGAGGCTAGATAGAAATGGGCCAAACAGTGATTAAATGAATACAGTTTTTGTGTTGTTATTTCGGGCATAAGCTAGCCAGGCAGCCGGGGTGCTGGGGACACAACCCCACCACCCATACTACTACATGTCTTAGTGTGTTTGATGCATGGTTACAAAATAACCATAGGGCTTACATAAGCAGCACTTTCTCACAGTTTGCAAAGATGAAAAGTCCAAGATAAAGAACAATCAGATTTACTGTTGGCTGATATCTGTTTGTGGTATCTAAATTATGAATTCACATCTTCCACAAAGTAAACCAGGAAAGGGGGTCGTCTGGGCCTTTATTAGGACACTATATTAGTTTCTTCTCTGTTAAAACACCATGACCAAAAGTGACTTAAGAAAAAAGACCCTTATTTTGGCTTGTGGTTCAAGACCATCGTGGCAAGGAGGCATAGCAGCAGGTAGCAGAAATGGCAGTAGGAACTAGAAGCTGAGAGAGCTAACTGGAGGTATAGAAAGGCTATATAACTTCAAAGCCTGCTGCCAGTGATGAAGTTCATCCATCCAACCCTACCCAAACAGTGCTATCAACTGGGATTTGAATATTCAAATACCGGTGCCTATGGGAAACATTTCTCTTTTGAACCGCTGCAGACACTGGCACTCTGCCAGCTCTTAAAGATCCAAATCCTTACCCAGTACAGTTTCCTAGGAACTAGGATTTCAGCCTGGGGTTGGAGAGGGTGGCACATCAGCACTGGGGTCTTTGCAACCTTGTGTTGTGAATTGAGTATGGAGTCTCAGACCAGCAACTCTACTTTTAGTCTGTTATCCTCTTTGTAAAGAACTTCTCTGCAGTTTTCAAGTGCTCTGCACTCTGTGTAAAGAATGCCATGTTCCAGTGTGTTTAGCAGAAGACTGGAGGAGGTGAACTGGTACTGGTGAATTGAAGGGTTTTTGTGAGCAGACCAGCTGTTCTTTCATTAGAGATTTCTTTCTCTGGGGAATGATGACTTTTCCTTATCTACATAGTGTGCAAAGCAGAACTCACTATCTGCAAACAAAACACAATAATGCCAATTGAAATCTATTTAGTTGCATTTAAATCAACCAAAAAAATTTAACTTTATGTTGTAAAATGGTTTACATATGGCGAGGGACACAATTTTATTGCACAGCTCAGTACTTACAAATTGAGCATGCCCATATTACCAACACTCAGATTAAAAAGGAAAACAGCATCTTCCTGGAGAAGCCCTCTTCACACTCTTCTCTACAATAACTACTGTCTTAATGGTGTAGGTCAACCTTATCTCATCTTTTCTTGCCTCTTCTCTCTTGTCTTCTTCCATCTCTTTTTCTCTCCCTTCCCCCATCCCCCTTTTTTCGCTTACTCTTCCGACTCTATTTAAGTTTTTGCAGGTTTTTTTTAAATAGTGTCTTGCTATGTAGCCTTGATTAGTGTTGGCCATGTAGAGAGTTCAAGATGGCCTACAAATTTTTTTTGTTGTCGTCTGCCCTCAACCTTCTAATTGCTGGGATTGCAGATGTGAATCATCACTACCATCTTGTGTGCCTTTTCTGCCTCGCTTTTTTTCACTCACCCTTTTATTTGTAAAGTCTACATCCCTTATTGATGAAAATTGTAATCATTCATTGTTGAGTTTCATTCCATTCAGAGGATGGAGATGTCTTGTAACTCATTATACCAACAGTCAGTATTTAGGTGGTTGTTAGATTTTTAACTACTCTGATTATTCTAAAATCTGCTTTTTAATGAACAGGTATATGCATTTCTCTGGAGCATAAACCAAGGAATCAATTTGTTGAGTCACAGAATGCATATATGTTAGGAATTTGTGAGTTTTGCTGAATGCTTTTCCAAAACTGATTGAACTTGTTGTCCCATGAGCTCCATCAGAGCTTACCCTGTGCCATATTTGGTATAGCCATTCTAGAGACTGTATAACTGATATCAACATTATACTCTTTTCTTTTGTTTGGAAACAAGGTCCCCTATGCAGTCCTGGCTGTCCTGAAACTTACTATGTAAACCAAGCTGTCTTTGAATGCACAGAAATCCTCCTGCCGCTGCCTTCCAAGTACTGAGGTCAATGGCGTGGGTTTTCATGCCTAGCCAACAGACTTTTAAATGGCTTATTTGTATACTTTTTACTTATATATAAGTATATGTGTATGTGTGTGGATATGTGTAGATATGTGCACATGTCAGCAGTGACTAGAGGCATCAGTGCCCTGGAGCTGGAGTTACGGATGCTTGGGGATCAACTGACATGTATACTGGGAACTGACCTCAGGATCTCTGAAAGAGCAACAAATGCTCTAAGCCTCTGGACCTTCTCTCTAGCCCTCAGCGCTATATTTTAATTTGCATTGCTATCTAATACAGTTGAAGATCTATTACTAAGAGCTGTCCATTTGCAGTAGTTTTTTTTTTGTGGTGTGTCCAATTTTCTACCATTTATTTTTGACTTTTGTTTTGTGACCATCTTGCTGTATACTTGCATGCAGGCCAGGCTGGCCTCAAGTTCATTGCCACCCTCTTCATCAGCCTTTTTAGTATTATGATTATATAGAGATGTGCTATCATGCCGGGCTCAACCATTTCTTTTGAGATTTTTGTTTTTGTTGCTTTATGGGAATATCTTCATCTACATATGTTTATATCTATATGTATATATGGGAGTGCTTCCATGGATATATATATATATAAGGTGTCAGTCAGATAAACTTATTTTATTTTACATGTATGGGTATTTTGTCTGCATGTATATTTGTGCATCATATGCATGCCTTGTGCCCTTAAAAGCCAGAAGAGAGTAATTGGAGTTAAAAATGGTTGTGAGCCACCATGTGCTGGGAATCATATCTCTATCCCCTGGAAGAGCAGCCAGTGCTCTTACCTTATGAGCCATTTCTCCAGCCCCCAGAATAATTTTCATTAATGAATATGATTGGTGTCTCCAAGAACTCCCTCTCTAAGTATAGTGCAACAGAAGATGACTATAAGAAACACATGGGCATTTTATAGTGGTGCACAGCTTTAATACCAGGACTTGAAAAAAAGAAGAGGTAGATTTTTGTGACTAGTCTGATCTATATAGCAAGCTGCTGGTCATTCAGAGCTACATGGTGACACCCTGTTTCAATTAATTAATTAATTAATAGTACATAGGGTTGGAAAGATGGTTCAGGGATAAAGAACACTTTTGGCTCTTACTCAGGACCCAGATTTTCGGTATCCATATGCCAGCTCACAACTGCCTGTATGTAATTCCAGCCAGTTCCAGGGGATCCAATGTCCTTTTCTGACCTCTGTAGGCTCCTGCTTGAACATAGTACTCCTTGTATGCACTCAGGCACGCATACACACACACACACGCACACACACACACACACACACACACACACACTTATGTAAAGTACAATTCAAGGTCATTGCCAGAAGTAGTTGTCAGTTTTGTAGGGAAACAAGGCAGGCACATGAGAAGCTCTTGAGTTAGAGCTGTGAGTGTTTGGTGTAGGTTGTGTCTTGCTGAGAAATAAAAATCCTCAGAGTCCTGCTCCACTTGAAGAGTAGTCCAGAGAGAAGGTCGAGGCCATGGGAAAAGGCCCCATACCTTAGCTAGCACCAAATGGTAAGCAAGGACGGGTGAGGTCAAAAGAGCCTGAGCAAACGTGAAGGGGGCAGACATGAATTGCACATTATCCTGGGCATTGGAGCCCTGATACGGATCTGAACACAATTGTGATTCATATGTGTATGTGTGCACATCCATGACAGTGCATGCCGCACCCAAAATTCCATCAGAGGAGTTTAAAAGCTAAACAAGGAAACCAAAGAAAAACAGAAGCATGGCTTTTCTTGATCTGAAATGGCACCTTGGCACCACTATATCCAGCCCTATTGTGTCATTGGAGATAAGAATGTTTTTCTTTCTTTCCTTTTTTTGTTTGCTTTGTTTTTGATTTTCCATCAGACACTTGAAGCTCATATTTTTCAAAGCCTCCTCCCTTCTTTGAAATTACCACATCAAATAGTAATAAAAGACGATTGAAGAAGAACAACGTTTATGTTTATTGAGCACAGAGATCTTATTCTTCTGTGAGCAGATTCTTTATTTTTGTTCTTGTTCTTATTTTCTTCTGAGAATGGAGTCCCAGGCCTTTCCCAGGCTATACACAAATTCTATCACTGGACTACATCTCCAGCACTGGGAAGAACTTTTGCATGCATGCATACATGTATGTAATATACTTTATGTAAGATTGCTGGGTTTTCCTTGTTCCTGTCTCCCACTACAACGAAAAACATTTACTGAGAACCTGTGGCCTTCTTCTTACTGTTCTGAGCACATCAATTGTCTAGTCATTTAATCCTCCCAACAACCCTATAGATTTGCTACTGTTATTATTAGCTCCGTTGACAGATGAGGAAGCTGAAGCTTCCTGAAGGAGTTCACATTTAAAAACAAGTCTTCTACTGATTTGCTGATGATATGATAGTTTACATAAGTGACCCCAAAAATTCTACCAAGGAAATTCTACAACTCATAAACACCTTCAAAAATGCAGCAGGATACAGATTAACTTAAAAAAAATAGTAGCCATCCTTTATGCAGATGATAAATATACTAAGAAAGAAATCAGAGAAAATTACCCTTGACAATAGCCATAAATAGCATAAAATATCTTGGAGTAACTTTAATCAAACAAATGGAAGACTTAAATGATAAGAACTTTAAATCTCTGAAGAAAAAATTGAAGAAGACACCAGAAAGTAGGTAGAATTAACATAGTAAGAATGGCAATCTTAACAAAAGCAATCTACAGGTTCTGTGCAATGCCCATCAAAGTCCCAGCAAAATTCTTCACAGACCTCAAAAGAACAATATTCAACTTCATATGAAAAAGCAAAAAACCCAGGATAACCAAAACAATCCTGTACAATAAAGAGTCTCTGGAGACATTATAATCCCTGACTTCAAACTCTACTACAGAGCTACAGAGCTGGTATTGGCTTAAAAGCAGATTGTATCTGTACTGTTCACTAAGAACCCACAAATTTTAGGAAAAGCCAAAGAGAAGATCTTTCAGGCTTGGTGCACCATTCACTCTTTGCTGAATGCCCAAGCTTTGCCATTGCAATGGGCAATATATGAATGAATAAATGTGTCTGTGTTTCAATAAAACTTTACTTATACAAACAAGTGACACAACAGATTTGTCCCAATGTATCATGGGATGGCTACTCCTAATCCTAGCCAGAATGATAGATCATCCCTATGCATAAAAATACTTAAAAAATCAGATTTTCTTTTCATCTTACCTGGTAGGTATCATTAGGGCTCACCTTCAGGTGATGGAGACTTTAGGGGATGTTTGGCAATGCCTGGAAACATTGTTATTTATCATGATGAAGAAGGTTTCTACACCTTTATGTTGTTAAATAGGCTACATCCTGTAAATTAAGTATACACAGTGAAACATTATGTAGCCCCAAATGTTAATGATGCCAGGTTAGAGAAATTTTAAATTAATCAAATCAAACTTGTTTTCCATCTTGTGGAGCACTCCCTTGTCTGTTTCCCTGTGTATAGCAGTACTACACTTTATTGTCTTCTAGGTAGATCATCACGTCTAAATCATTATTATGATACTTAATGGTGGTGGGGGCAACAGCTGGCATCAATTGAATATCTATTACAACTACATATAATATACCACTTTTCAAATCCTCCATCTCATTTCAAAATACATTCACAAATAGGCATTATGATTTTGCTTTCCATTCTATTCCACAGCCTATTTCTCCTTACAATGAATCACATCATTGGCTGTAACCCTTCCACAGAAGGAGGCCCAAAGCCAGACAGCCTCTGTGAATAGCAGTGCCTGGGAGAGAGTACTAGCCATATACATTTCAGTTTTATTTGGAGACTTGAATTTTCCAGCCACAGTTAGCTCAAAAAAAAAAAAAATCTCTCTTGCAGGAGTCTGGCATCAATAATTTCGTTTAGCCGTTTTTTCATATAAGGAAGTAAGGTCATCAGTCAACCCCATACCTTCCCTGTTGGTAGTAGTTCTGCCTTCCATTAGTGCATGTGGATCTGTCCCCTTTCCACTGCTTTTACTTCGCCTGGTGATGGAACTCCCACTGTCTTGAATGGAGTAACCCGAGGACAGAGGTTGAACATAGAGCTGGAAAAATAGAACTAATGCAGACTCCAGAGGACATAATGAATGAATGTGGGATGAGAGCCTCTGCCCAAAGCTAACTAGGCAAGTCTTGGGGCTGAGGTGTGCAAGCCAAGCTTCTCTTGTTAGCATTGCCATGCCTTATTTCTGTGTATCCATCCGACATTCACGGAGTCTTTGCTACATGCTTTTTGGCAGACGAGCTTTTGGAACCAGCAAAGTCCTGGGCTGGTTAGTTTTCATTTGCTTGCTTTTTTTAGTTTAGTTTTGTTTTCTTAACTTGACATAAGTTAGGGTCATCTGAGAAGAGGGAACCTCAGTTGAAAAAAAGGTGTACTCATTAGATCACCTGTGGGCAAGTCTCTGAGACATTTGATTTGATTGTGGTTGATGGGGGAGAGCCAGTTTACTGGGGTCAGAGTCACCCCTGTGCAGGTGGTCCTGGGTTGTGTTAGAAAGCAAGCTAAGTAAGCCATGAGAAGCCAGCCAGTAAGCAGTGTTCCTTTATGACCTAGCCTTCAGTTACTGCCTCCAGATTCCTGCCTTGATGTCCCTTCATGATGGGCTGTGAGCTATAAAATTAAATAAACTCTTTCCTCTCCCAGTTGCTTCAGGCCATGATATAGTCTCACAGCAATAGAGATCAAACCAGAAAGAAATTCTCACCTCCAAATGCCCCTAACGAAGAGGTAACTCCTGTGGCAAGATGAAAGGTAATAAACCCGGAGTAAGGAAAGTGCATTGACGAAGGGAGAGGGGGATCTGGGGGATTCAGACAGGTGGCTCGACTTACGCTGGGAGAATCTTCTGGCACAATCATAGATGGGCATGTTTTATCTTTCCACAATATAACAATGTTTTTAATAACAAATCCTGACAGCTTATTTGGCTGTAATTACTTTGACAAGTAATCCTGATTTCACTTGATAGTTGCCCATTGGTACACAGATGTTCTTTTTATCTGTCTTAATTATTGATATTAATATTGATAATTATTGATATTAACTGTCCGGCAATACTGTTCACACACACACACACACACACACACACACACACTTTACAAAATGTCTAAGAAAGGGCTAAACACAATACAGAGTTCAGAGGGGCTGTCTTGAAGTCAAAGGGGGCAGAGATCTGATGCAGGCTTGAGAAAATGTCTATAGGGTTACCAGATACGAAGCATGGGTGCACAGACATTCAGATGTAGAGCTATGAGATGTAGGTCTGGCTAGCAAGAGGATAAAAAACTCAATTTGATATGGGCTGAGTATCAGACATAGAAGAAAATGTACCTGAGGTGGAGCCCAGATCCAAAGGCAGATGTCCTTTGTCATGGCCATTGTCCTGGCTCAGGCTCATGCGATTGACCAGGTGATGGATCAGCATATTTTGATCTTGAATTCCTCCTTTTTGAAAAGTCCCAGGTGAGAGTTACAACTCTTGCAATGGATAAAGTTCATGTGACCGGTGTTTCTGCTATGATTTGACTTATTCCCAGGTGTCATTAGTTACTGTCATAAAATAAATTAGCAATTTGTCCCCCACAGTATACTGGAAGGCAGTGCTTGTTTCCTTGTACAAACAAGATGTAGAGTCATTCTGTCTTGGCACATACTCAAGATGGAGTACCTCAGGTCAAGGCTGTTCCTTTATGAAATTATAGATTATAAATTTATAATACAGGGCTGGGCACAGCCTGAAAGCTAATACTCTCTATGTGACATAAAATGAATTTGAGCAGACCCTGCCAGTTTGACTCAAATAGGCCTGTGGCAATTTTTGTAGATTTGAAAGAGACAAGAGGACAAGGCACCAGGATATCCAGGAAGGGAAATTGCTTCAAGAGGGAACTGCAAGTGAATGGTTGTGTTTTACAGAGATGTGTGCTTGAGTCAAGATGGCAAAAATTTGCAATGTGTGAGCTCATCACCTTGGTTGAAGTGAGAAGCTCCTAGGAAAGAACAGAGCACAACCCTGGATGTAACTCTGAAGGCCTTTTTAGAGGAGGCAGAAGCAGCAAGCTGAATGTGGTCTTGGAGCACAGCTGGAGTACATGGGGAACATGGAGAAAGCCTAGGCAGGCGATTTTCTCTCTGTTTCCTTGCTTCTGTGATTTGAACTGTCCTCCTCTGCCTTCTCCTCCCCACCACGATGGACTGAAAGCTCTGAACCCACAATCAAAATAAACCTTCCTTCCCTTTTGTCATTTCCTAAGACATTTTGTCACAGTGATGAAAGTCTGAATAAAGAAATAGACCTCAACGGTGGAAGGTAAATGGTGAATTGAAAGAGTAGTAAAGGAACTGGATGTCTGAGCTGCATTGGGATAGAAACAGCAGAGAGACAGGTGTGTGACAAAAGATCCAGAGGTCTCAGTGTCTGTAGGTCATGGGCAGGATTGTCACTCTCAGTTTGGACAAGACAAGGACTTATTTGAAGGGTTCTCAGCAGACTGATGAGAGCTGTGTTGTTGAAAACGTATCAGTTCCAGCTGGAAGAGACTATCCACTTACTTCCTCCCTTGAGATACTATCCCCGTCTTTTGTTTAAGGCAGAGAGTAGCTGGCTGTTTGACAATCTACTGCTTAGGAACTGGAGAGTTGCTTTTATCACTATCTCAAGGCGAGAGGAGATATTAATAACCCTCTCCAGGAGTAAACCAAGAAAAGTTTATTTATCCATTCACACACATTCTTTCCATGCCCGTATATTTTCCTCTCTCACACAGGGCCTCGTAGTGCATTCTAAATTGACTTTGGATCAGAAATACAGCCATGCACTTGTGATCCTCCTGTCTCCACCTGCTCAGGGACAAAATTATGTGCATCACCACAGTTTATACAAGGCTGGGGATCAAACCCTGGGCCGCATGTATGCAAGGCTAACACTCTGCTCACTGGGCTAGATCCCAAGTCCTTCATTGTTTCTTATCATTTAATGCCAAGAACCCATAGTCTGACTGGCTTTGCAACAGTTGCAGAGACCAAGACAAAGAAGAGTTTTCCATTTAATAGATGAGAAAAATCAGCACATTTGGTGACAGTGGGGTATAATTGAGACAGTCTCATACATACTAGGTTGGCCTCTCATTTGCTGTAAAGTTGAGGATGAGCTTGAACTCCTGAGTGCTAGGATTACAGGTATGTGCCACCACACCTAACAAGTGAGCAAATTTAAAATGGCGTATGGTACTGATTGGATTTTATTGGCAACTTACCACAAAACAGTGTCAACCAGGATGAGGAATCTTACCTGCCTTCTCACACTGCTTTGTGGGTATGCCTATGGTACATTGTCTTGATTAATGATTGATGTGGGAAGGTCCAGCCCACTGCAGGTATCACCATTCTAGGATGGTTGGCTTAGGCTGTATAACTAAGCTAGCAGAGGGTCTAGAATGATGGGTCAGCAGTTAAGAGCACTTGATACTCTTTGGAGGACCAGGGTTTGATTCCCAGAATCCACATGGCTGCTGACAACTATTTGTAACTCCAGTCCCAATGGTTTCTCTACCCTCTGCTGGCTTCTGAGGTCACTGCATGCATATGTTGCATAGATTTGCATGAAGGCCAAATACCCATACACATTTAATGAAATGAAGAGGAAAGATGAAGCAACAAAGAAGGGTAGCAGAGAACAAAGGAGGTGCAGATCAGTAAGCAGCACTCCTCCCTAGTCTCGGCTTCAGCTCCTGACTCCATCTTGGCTTCCCTCCATAGTGCGCTATTAAACCGGTAAGCCATGTAAATGAATCTTTTCTCCCCAAGTTGCTGTTCGTCATGGTATTTTTTTTATCACAGCTAGAATACATATGCAAGTCTATGCTGTACTCTTGATGTGCTGTGCAAGGTGTCCAAAATCTTGGGTCCCACTTATTTTGGGTTGGAGCCTCTGCTTCCACTCTCCAACCTCATGTATACGGTTGTCTTATTTTTAAAACATGGTGCTTTGTAGGATGTAGGAAACTACCTTTATGCCAAGAAAGTTCCTAAGAGCTGGAATTTTGTGTTCCATTTACTTAGAAAAATAAAGGTAATGCAGAGGTTGAATTGAGCATGTCATTCCTGTAACAGAATTGTGAGTGAACAAAAACTGGGCAAAATCTAAAAAAAAAATACTATTTAGTGTTCCACATCTTCACAATTGTAATGAACTTTGTCTCTGTGATTGTGATTTGGTTTCTTGGAGTGATATCAATATTCTTGACTGGAATTGCTATACTATTATTTATTCACAAAGCCTTCCAGAGATCAGAAGGGTGACAATGTAAGAAAATACAAACACAAATACACATTGGTGCCCTGTCGTTCTTGTTCTTGACTTTGTTTTTTTGTTCCTATCTAAAAGCCTCATGCAGTTTATTCACATGAGTGAATTTACTCAACCCCCTTGGTGACACTGTTGGAAGTTAACACTATACTTCATTTGATAGAAAAGAAATTGAAGCAGAGCTTTATCCCTGACCAAACTGTGGAAGAGAATTGATATTTCTTGTTTGTGTAGATACTTATTTTATTGACTTCTTGTGTTTCCTCTTTTACCAAGTATCTGTAGTTCTAAATTGTCAACAACTGTTTTCTTAGTTCCAGTCTTACACCATTTTCCTGGCAGACAGTGGGATGTTGTGTTTCACTCGGGGTCAGGCTGTTGGAGTTTGAGATTTTCTCTCAAGTACTTAGATGCTTGTGATTGTAGGTAAATCTCTTACCAATTCTGTGTATTAATTTTCTTATAGCATAAGAGTGCCTATCTTGAAGGTGTTGTGCCTAGAGTAATTGAAAGAATATACAGAAAAGTGATCCCAGAACCCAGCTGCCTGAGTCCAAGAACCAATTTGCCTCTTTGGTGATTACAAAACATTATCTGTGCTCTAGCTTCAATTCAGTGTGCCTATATTTGTGATTATTTGCAAAGTTATGAAGAGTTGAACAGGACAAGTCCGGAGGACTGAGGAGATGGCTCAGAGGCTAAAGCATATGTCACAAAAGCCTGACAGCTTGAATTTGATTCATGGAACCTATGTAAAGATAGAAGGAAAGAATTCCACAAGGTTTTCTGGTGACCTTTGAAGATTTATTGAGGCATGTGTGAACCGACAGCCACCTATGCCACACACACACACACACACACACACACACACACACACACAAATTTATAATAAATAATTTTAAAGAAACAAAAACCCAGGACATGTCTTTTCTTTCATGATTTCCTCAAACTCGGGCTATTCTCAGGTCCAAGGATTGACAAGCTGACAGGTGCCTGGGCTTAATCTAGCCCAGTACTGTATTTTTACAGTCTGTGACCCAAGAATTACTGGAAAAAGAAAATTACAAGAAGGGTATATTTTATAGTACAGGAAATTACATGAAATTCAAAATTGGAGCCCATAATTGCAGCTTTCTTTGATATAGCCATATGCATCCATTCATACATTATGTGTTGCTATTATGTTGCTGTAATAGCACAGATAGGCCTTGCGACAAAAGCACTCCTGCCCATGAAGCCTAAAATGTATTCTCTATGGTCTTTGAGAACAAGAGTTTACTGATCCTTGATCACGTTCATCGAAATGATCATAAATCTGAATATGATTTTTGAGCTCTCTTTTTATGAAGACACCTATTTTAGTGACATTTCAAGTTACTCTGATAGAATATCCTGGACCCCCTCAAAAAAAAAAAACAAGTCAGAGGAGAAAGGGTTTCAGGCTTACATTCTAGGTTATTGTTCTTGAAAGTAGGGAAGTCAAAGGTGGCAGTAACTTCATGCAATCTAATTACATGAGTAGTCTTATTATATTCACGATCAAGGACAAAGAGAAATTAAAATGTATATACATGTCTATTTGTTTGCTTGTGTTCAATGTCTCCAGTCACATACAATTCAGGACACTATGCCTAGGGAATGGTGCCACCTATAGTGGACTTGGTCTTCCTATAGAAGTTAGCTTAATTAAGACAGTATCTCACAGACACACCCAATGTAGGCAATGTATCACTGAGAGGCTCTTCCCAAGTGATTCTAGGTTGTGTCATGTTAACAATTAAAGCTATTCATCATGCCATGTCTCCTGTTATCAGAGGAGATTCTTTCCAATATCTGCATAGAATGTCTGTTCTTTTTCTTGTATCTTCTTGTCCAGATTTTGTCTACATCTGGAACAGCAATTATTACACTGAGGCTCCACTCACATGAAAATACCACATGCATACAAGCACACATCACGAATGCTACACAGCATATTCTCCATGGCAATTTGTTTCCCTTTGCTTCACTGTTTTCAGAGCATCTCCATCCAAGTTTCTTTCCACTGAATGCATAACTGGGCCAAATCTACCATTATCTGCTCTCTTGAATCCATGCCCTCAGTGATGTTGATAACAATATAGTCCTGAGCATGTTCTCTCTAGCCTGATCAAAATCTACTAATCAAAACACTTTGTATAATATACATTTGACAGGAACTATTAGAATCAATATCTAAGTGAAAAGAACTAAAAATAATTGGGGATAGACCAGAGTGGAGAATGCTTTAGAGTATGAGGACTTGAAATGCCCCTGTATCCCCCATAAATAAGCCACTGGCCTATTCTGAAAGGAGTAGTTGTGTCCTAACTAATAGACAAATATGTGAACGAGAAAATTGATTCGTGATTCTGTTGTACATCATAGCAGCAATGGAAGGAGAGCCTAGGAGACTTGGGGCATGTCTCAGTCTCCTTAATTTGGAGAAGGCAGAGAACATAGAGGAATGTAGAGAAGTCTTCATTTGGGACTGAGGGATAGATAGTTGCAAGGCGAAGGGAGTGTACAGACTGATGTTTTTCATCTACGAAAAGATTCATCTAAGTTTTAACAAAATATCCATATGTGCTATAATGAAAGATAATTATCTATCACAACAGTATTTTTTGCAAAAGCATACAATTCAATGGTTTTAGTTTTTATAGAATTGTGCATCCATCACCAAGATCTAATTTTAGAATAATTTCATACTATTAAGGATAACCACCATATAGATTAACAGTCATTTTTCATTCCTATCCCTACGTATACACCCAGGTTTGGCTAACCCACTCTCATTGTCTATGGATTTGACAGCAGCAAACATTTCAGAGGGATGGAATCATATAGTATGGTATATTTTGTGTCCATTTTCTTTTAGGTAGTGTAATATTTTCAAGATTTAGCCATGCTGTACTCTGTTTTTTTTACAACCTTTCTTTTGTCTTGTTGAGTAGTTTTACATGTATGAGATACCGCATTTTATGTATTCACTCACAGTTAACTAACATTGATGACTATTTTTATGAGTAATATTATAAACATTTGGACACAAATTATTGTGTAGATATATGGTTTTATTTCTTTTTGGTAGATAAATTTTGAGTCTGATGATAAGTTGTTGATTTAATTTATGGATACTAAAAACATGTCTTTTAAAGGGATTATACCATTTTATCTTCTATCTTGTCCAATGTTTATTATTGTCTAAGCTTAGGTCATATTTCACATATGTATGTATACGTTTTTATGTGACTGGGTCCCATGTTGCCCAGGCTGGCCTCATACTTGCTATGTAGTTGAGGGCATCCTTTGACTTCTGATCCTCCTGCCTCCATCACTTGTGTTCTGAGATAAAAGGCATTCTGTACTCCATCTGGTTTATGTTGTACTGAGGAAGCCATCCAGGATCTTGTGCATGCAGACGAGCAGGGTGCAAACTGATCTAAACATCTAGACCCCTCAAGTCATGTCTTAATTGATACTAGAATTCCATTTATTTGAAGATGAATTACTGCTATTGTTTTACATATTTCGAGTAATTAAATTTCACTTATTGAAAGCTAGTGGTGATAGGCAGTTTGAAAAATTGTAACTAAAATCTTTTCTTCAGATGTGTGGAAAACACTGTGAAACAAATCAGTGCAAACTGTTGATCCTTGAAGCACTGAAGTTGACATAAAGTTTATTACAGCTAATGAAATTTGACATTTAACATTATGAGAATCATGTCAAGAAAGCTGGTTATTGTATGTTCAAGACTTGCACTGACTTCAAAGGTTCACAGAAATGAATACCCTTTTACAAAAAGTTGGGACACTGTGTCACCTTTTAGTATCCTGAGTGATGCAGAAAAATAATGATCTAAGGAACTCCTCCCCCCTCTGTGTATGTGTTTGTGTGTGTGTGTGTGTGTGTGTGTGTGTGAGAGAGAGAGAGAGAGAGAGAGAGAGAGAGAGAGAATATGTGTGCATGTGCGTGTGTGTGTGTGTATTTAAGACTGAATGTGAGAAAATTCTAGTATGATAATCACACCTGTAATCTCAGCATTTAGGAGGCAGAGACAGGAGAATTGGCATGAGTTCAGGGTCATCCTGGACTATAGAATGGTTCCATGTGTCAAGAAAAAAACAAAACAACAACAACAAGCTTGCATAAGATCAAGCCAGTATCAGACAGGAACTATCCTAACACTGTGCTTCTCCATCAAGGTGATTAGAATTCCCATATGATTTGTTGGCATGTATGGAACCATTTTTTCTTTGTCATGGTTGAGAGAAGATGTCATGTGAGTGACATGTAATAGGTAGAGGAGACTCCAAGGATGATCCCTCCTGCAGTATCCCAGATAACCCCACCACAAAGTTTTCTGTAGCACTCAGTGCCATGAATACAGAAGTGGAGAGCCCCTGTGTGAATGGATGCTTGTGAAGATGTAGAGTCTGTAGAGTCATCTCCAGTGCTAGAGTCACCTGAAGTACTGCCTCCCCTTATGTAAGTCCAGATGACAAGTTCTTTGTCCCATCCAGGCAACTTCAATTTGGAAGTGATAGGGTGAAGACTGGCCTGTATGCTGGGGATGGATTTCTAGCAGACTGTGTCATTCCCTGATGTGGGATACACCTCTGTATGTTTTGAATACCATTGGTTAATAAAGAAACTGTCTTGAGCCTATAGTAGAGCAGGGCAGGAAGAGCTAGGCAGGGAAAACAAAACTGAATGCTGGGAGAAGGAAGGCAGAGTTGTAGAGAAGCTTTGTAGCCCCGCCAAACATAGATGCCTGAACTTTACCCGGTAAGCCACAGCCTCGTGGAGATACACAGATTACTAGAAATGGGTTTAAATTGAGATATAAGAGTTAGCCAATAAGAAGCTAGAGCTAATGGGCCAAGCGGTGATTTAAATTATATAGTTTCTGTGTGATTATTTTGGGTCTGAGCTGCTGGGTGGCTGGAAAAAAAAAACAAAAACAAACAAACAAACAAACAAGTGGTCTCCCTACAACAATCCCCTGTCTCTTCTCTGATCTAATTCAAAACCATTACTTTTTAAAGAGCTTATTTTATTTTCATTTGTTTGTTTTTGAGACAGGGTTTCTCTGTGTAACAGTCCTGGTTATCCTGGAACTCACTCTGCAGTCTAGGCTGGTGTCCAACTCAAAGATCTTCCTGTCTCTGACTCTCAAGTGCTGGGATTAAAGGGTGTGCATCACCACCTCCTGGTAAAATTTATTTTATGTATAAAAATGCTTTGCCTTTGTGAATATATGTATGCTGTGTGCCCATAGAAGTCAAAAGAACTGGAGGTACAGGTGGTTGTGGGCCACCATGTGGGTGCTAGGAATTGAATTCAGGTCCCCTGTAAGAGCAAACACTGCTCTTAAACACTGAGCCATCTCCTTAGCCCCTAAAATGATTATTCTTCATCTAGGATGGCTTACCATGCTTGAAGCCCTGTGATTGATACTCAGCACTGAAAACAAAACAAAACAAAACAAAAAAAAACGAGATGAGACTAATCCAAGAATTGTAGTGTATGTCTGTAATCCCAGAACTTTGGAGGCACAAGGATCAGGAATTAAAGGCCAGCCTCAACTATATATAAATTTCAAAGCTATCCTGGGTTACCTGACCCCTATCTCAAATAAAATAAAACAAACAAAACTATTGTAAATATTGTATATCTCCTGTGGTCTCTTTAAAGCAAATTAAAGTTCAGCATTAATATGTTGGCAGAATGGATGTTCTCATTTCTGTTTCTTGTTATGGAAAGAATCAATCACTCAGTTCCTTTCTCTATGGCAACACACTGATTGTTTGGGGCAAACCTCTGAGTTATTGAAGCTTAAATAAGAAAATATCTACTAGTGTCTTCCAGGAAACTCAGGGTAAAATTATTTTTTGACATTCGTGTTGTGATTCTCCGCTTGATTTTGGCAAGGCCAGCTTCTCACTGAAAATAATATGGGCAAATCCTTCTGAGACTATCAATTTCACAATAAGCATGAGCCCTGGAATCTTGATGTGTTCTGCTTGAGGTATATGGAGGCCATTTGTGTTAAGGAACAGAATCATTCTTCTGAGCCATCAGCCCCACTTCTGAAAAGCTGGAGAAGGTATTGTGTGAATAATACAGGCCAGCATGCAGGGGAAAGAGCCCGCTCTCCAGAACAGAGACTCCTAGGCTCAAATCCCAAGTCTGCTGCTTGTGAGCCGTGTGGCCCCAAGCAAGCACGCTCAACATTCGAAGTGATAGTTTCTACAGTTATTTGGGGCTGCTACATGGCACAGCGATAAGCAAAGTACCATCCAAAATTCAGACAGCTGCCTGCTTTTATTAATAGTTGTATTAGCGCATAGCCACGCCCATTCATTTTCATATCATAAAGCTTTGCAGAACTGAGTTGTGACAGAAGCCGCCTGAAAAGACTAAAATGTTTACAAGCCGGCCTTTTCCGGGAAAATGGTCATTCACAAGTCTAAGACACTCGATGAGGCTTCACATTTAGTAAAACATAAACACCAACAACTGTACAAACCTAGCTTTCATTCAGCATCTTCTGTGGACTCCTGAACATAAAAGGATATTTTTGTGTCTCGAGAACCTAGATATTACTGTTTCCACTATGCATATGAAACAAGTTTCTCAGAGTTTAACTTTCTTCATACCACACAGCTAACTAGGAGAGCTGGTGATGAAATCGAAATAATGGGCTTGGAAGATGGCTCAGCTGGTAAAGAGTTTACTGAACAAGCATGAAGGCCTGAGTTTGATTCCCAGAACCCACATGCAAAGCCAGGCACGGCAGTATGTGTCTGTAATCCATCTCAGGGGGAATAGAAACACACGCACACTCGCATGCATGCACACACGTGCCACAAACAAGCAAATGAAACGACATCGCATTCAAGTCAAAAACCTGATCTCATGAGGAGCAGAAGGAGGGAGAACATGAGCAAAGAAGTCGGAACCACGAGGGGTGCACCCACCCACTGAGACAGTGGAGCTGATCTATTGGGAGCTCACCAAGGCCAGCTGGACTGTGACTGAAAAAGCATGGGATAAAACCGGACTCTCTGAGCATGGCAAACAATGAGGGCTGATGAGAAGCCAAGGACAATGGCACGGGGTTTTGAACCTACGTAATGTGCTGGCTTTGTGGGAGCCTAGCCAGTTTGGATGTTCACCTTCCTACACATGGACGGAGGGGGGAGGACCTAGGACTTACCACAGGGCAGGGAACCCTGACTGCTCTTTGGACTGGAGAGGGAGAGGGAGAGGAGTGGGGGGAGGGGGAGAAGGGTGGGAGGAGGGGGAAGGAAATGGGAGGCTGGGAGGAGGTGGAAACTTGTTTTTTTTCTCCTTTTCTCAATAAAAAAAATGGAAAAAAAAAACAAAAAAAACAAAAACCTGATCTCTCTTGCTGGCTTCCCGACACAGGCAAGCGCACCTGCATGCACATACACACGGAAGTATGGATGTGTGTGTGTAGGTGTGCATGGGTAACATATTCACAAGTGTAAATGTAACAATGGTTTTAGTTTTTCTTCTCACTTAAATATTTACTGATTTTTCTTCTTTAAAATGCTGCATATACATGTAAACCCAAGTGCCAGTCCCTGTGGAAGTCTGTTACCAGCAAGTCCGAAGTGGTTACTACTTCCTGCTCATTTGGTCCAGTTGGCACAGTGCCATCAATATAGAACACCAGCGTGATATTTTGAAGAAGGACCAGACAATGAAGATCCCTTTGAACTAAGTTGTAACCCAGGCCTGGAGAGCTAATATATCCTTGCGGTAAAACAGTGAGGGTATATTGCTGGCCTTGCTCACTGAAAGCCAATTGCTTCTGGTAGTCCTTATGGACAAGTACTGAGAAAACTGAGTTTGTTAGACCAGTAGCTGCACACTGTGTACCAGGAAATGTGTTCATTTGCTCAAGTAAAGATACCACATCCGGTGTAGCAGCTGCAATTGGAGTCACTACCTGATTGAGTTTTCAATAGTCAACTCCCCCATCATCATCAATAGTCATTCCCCCCCATCCATCATCCGCACTGGCCAGATAGAGGGATTAAAGGGGAGATGTGGAACCATCATCACTGCTCTATCATTCAAGTCCTGGACAGTGGGACCAAGTTCTGCAATTCCTCTGGGGATGTGTTATGTTTTCAATTTACTATTATCCTTAGCAGAGACATGTCTAAAGGCTTCCATTTAGCCTTTCCAACCATAATAGCTCTCAGTCAACAGGTCAGGGAAACAAGGTGACAATTCTGCCAACTTCTAAATACATCTGTCCCAATTATGCATACTGAGACTGGGAAAATAATCACAGGATGAGTTCAGGTACCTACTTGAACTATTCTGAATTGAAATTCAGCCAAAACTTTATTAATCACCTTTTATCTCCATAGCCCTCACTTTAACTGGAGGGCCACAATATCTCTTGGGTTCTCCTGCAATCAGTGTCAATTCAGAGCCAGTATCCAATACACCCTGGGAACTCTGATTGTTTCCTTTTGCCCAGGGTGCAGTTATCCTTGCAAAGAGCTATAGGTCCCTCTGGGAAAGGATTGGAGAAAAACATAAAACTTTTAGGCATTTCATAAAGGTCCTTCCTCAAGAAAACTTAGACATTCTTTCCTTCAAAGGGTTCTGTGCCTACAAACTGGCTCAAGTCTGGAAATTTTGTCATCTACCAAGATTCCCCTTTTCACAATCTAATGTAGTCTTTATTTGCATTTGAGAAATTTTCTGTTTATACATATCAAACAAAAATTCATTTGGTTTCTTATCTATTTCATGATTGTCAACAACGTGATTGATTAGCTAGTACCAAAGGACCATGATGGAGGAAGGTCATTGGCTAATAAAGGCACTGCCCTGGCCCATTTTATTGGTTAGAGGATAGGTGGGAGGAGTAAACAGAACAGAACGCTGGGAGGAAGAGGAAGTGAGCTCAGAGACTCCACAGCTCTCTCGGGAGCAGACGCCTCAGAGAGAGACGCCATGCCCCGCTCCCGGGATGAAGCTCCGACCCAGGATGGACTAGGCTAGAATCTCCCTGGTAAGCGCACCTTGGGGTGCTACACACAGATGATTATAAATGGGCTAAATTAATATGTGAGAATTAGCCTAGAAGAGAATGGGCCAGGCAGTGTTTAAATGAATACAGTTTGTGTGTTGTTATTTCGGGGCATAAGCTAGCTGAGCAGGCAGCCGGGGTGCTGGGGACGCAGCCCCGCCGCTCTTATTACTTCATATGGCGCCCCACGTGATGGACTAAACCCACTTAAAAAACCTGAGAAGGCTTAAAAATAAGGGAAAGAGAGTTTAACACAGATTTTTGCTGTTTGTTGGTGGCATGCTGTAGAGAGATTTCCTGATTCGGCAACAGTAGCAGAAAAAACGCTGTGTCATTTTAAAGCGCGACTTCCCAGGGCTGTGCCGCCATTGCAATCTCTGTCTGGCTCCTGCAGGAGACAGAGCTTTTGAATAGAGCATTTGGAGTAAAGTGCTACGATTTGTTTGATGGCAACTAGACTCGCTGTGTTCTCGGGTCTGCTCTGCTTGCTAGAGGCAAGCGGGCGCCTCATCTGAGAGAGGCTTCCTGACTCAGCTTTAGCTACAGAACCCTGCAGCTCATTAAGAGGTCCTGCCAGGAAACACTTAAATGGTGTTGACAAAAAGCTGAACGCATGCTTTTCGGTTTTCAGCCGTAGCAGGAAAAAAGCTGTGCCGTTTAAAAATGCCAGCTTTCTGGGCTGTCCTGCCAGGGCAAACTTTGACTCTTTTACGCAGGCGGTTCGTGCCGTTTGCAAGCAAAGGCTGCTGAAGCTCGCTTGCTGGCAGGAACCTTGAAATGCCATAGAGTTGTCGCAGTAAACGTGGCTACAGCCAGTACCTCAGCCATGAGGCTGGAAAGCTAAGGAATGGACTGGATCTAGCTGGCAAAGCCACGCCTTTAATCCTACCCATATTGCTCAGTAATTTTAAGGCTCGTGTGGTCAGAAAAAGAGAGATATACAGTAAAGAGAGCTTCAAAGACAAAGAAAATTTCTAAATGGTTTGAAGTGTGTTAAAAATATATGCAGACTAAAATTTAAAGTTCTTAAAGTTAAAAAAAAAAAAGGAAGAGAGTTGTTGTGTGTGGTAGCACACGCCTTTAATCCCAGTGCCTAGAAGGCAGAGACAAACAGATCTCTGTGAGTTCAAGGTGTAGTAGCAAACACCTTTAATCCCACTGCCTGAGAGGCAGAGACAGGCGGATCTCTGAGAGTTCAAAGACAGCCTGGTCTACAGAGATATTCCAGGTCAAAGATATACGCTCAAAAAGCAAAAAGTTAACCTAGGAATGTCACAGCTTAGATTCTAAAGCGCCTAGTGATTTAAAGGCGCAAATCAAAAGTGCCCCTGGATAGTAAAAAATTGAAGATTCACAATAGGACAGATTCAGACCACTAAATGAGTCACACTGTGGATGAATGTACGTAGGCTTGGGAGAGAGAAGAAAAAGAATATAGAGAATAAAGTTAATGGTTTAAAAAAGTAAAAGTAAAGTCTTTAAAGAGACAGAGTACAGATAGTTAAGAGATTAAAAGAAATAAAGAAAAATAAGCCACATAAAAATGGAAAATTCACAGAGAGTCTGGATTATGTACATTGTGTTTTCTTTAAAATTTTTGACTGTGAAGGAGCTAAGTACAGAGAGACATTTCATTATATGGGCTGCCAAGTGGAACCAGAACGAATATCATGAGGGTATCATTTCAGAATTTGGATCTAAGGATATGATACTTTGGAAAAGAGATTCTTCTTTTGTTTTCACAGAGGATCAGACCTTGTGGATTGCATTTATCCCGATATGGTATGATAGACCACGCCCTCCTGAAGGGTTGGTGTGAACACCTTCAGAAAATTGCTTCACTCAACTGCCAACTGAGATGAAACTAGCACACAGGTTATACCATGAAAGACCTAATTAACGACGCCCCCATTCAGCAGGAAGCAGTTTGGAGAGAAATAACTGCGCCCATATTCCCAAATATGGTTTATAAACGTTCTTTTACATTTAAAGGGGGGTATGATATAGATATGAATAATTTGCATTAGTATAGATTTTGCTTTATTGATAGAGATTTAAGGTCAATTTTGTTATATGTATAAGTGTTTCTGATTTTGATTAAGGTATTGTGATTGTGTAGTTCATTTAAATATGTACTGTATAATTAATAAATATAGGTTGTTAATGGATAATCATCGATAATAGTAAAGCTTGTAGTCATGTTAGTTAGATTTTCTAGATATATAGAGATATATTTTAGATAGACATTCTTCATGTCTTTCAAAGGTTACAGAATAGGACATTTAATGTTTTAATAACTGAGGACTTTTCATGACAATGAGACACTCTGCTCCTGGCAGCACCAATCTACTTCAAGAGGAAGATGGGCATCGAAGAGGCTCGTTATGGAGTTTGATAGCCATTTGGGCAAGAAACTGCTCTTGCCTGAACTATTGCATAAACTGGACACAGAGAACCAGCAGAGAGAGGACTACTGAACTTGCCTAAGGTGAGATGATCTTTCGGGGTTCCTGATTCATGAAAGAGTCTGCGAGACATTCTGCAGGACACAACAGATAGTGACTGAACTGACTTTGAATTTTCCTGCTTTATGGAAATGTCTGCTGGATACCATGGGTCTGAAGGCTGAAGATGGATGCCCCAACAGTACAGAGGAACTTTGGGTGACTGTCCAGGCAGCGAGATGTCTCTGTCATTTCTAGAGTTTTAAAAGTTGCTTTTTTCTTGTTTGCTTAGGTAGTATTGTATCTTTCTGGAGTCTTTGATGGAGTTAAGAATAGTTAGTTATAGTTATAGTTTTCCTTAGTTATGACAAAGATTATTGTAACTTTTACTTGATAACTGTTTTGTTATATGTAATTTTGCTATGTTAAAGCCTTTTTTTTTTTTGTTTAAACCGAAAAAGGGGAAATGATGGAGGAAGGTCATTGGCTAATAAAGGCACTGCCCTGGCCCATTTTATTGGTTAGAGGATAGGTGGGAGGAGTAAACAGAACAGAACGCTGGGAGGAAGAGGAAGTGAGCTCAGAGACTCCACAGCTCTCTCGGGAGCAGACGCCTCAGAGAGAGACGCCATGCCCCGCTCCCGGGATGAAGCTCTGACCCAGGATGGACTAGGCTAGAATCTCCCTGGTAAGCGCACCTTGGGGTGCTACACACAGATGATTATAAATGGGCTAAATTAATATGTGAGAATTAGCCTAGAAGAGAATGGGCCAGGCAGTGTTTAAATGAATACAGTTTGTGTGTTGTTATTTCGGGGCATAAGCTAGCTGAGCAGGCAGCCGGGGTGCTGGGGACGCAGCCCCGCCGCTCTTATTACTTCAGAACCATATGACTCACATCACCATAAAATTCGGTTTGCCTGTGCTGACCACTATGGATCAGGCCATTATGGACATTGCTTTCTCTACAGTGCCCATTACAATAACTATAATCAGCTTTGCTTCCACCTGACCACCACTGTGTCTGGGCCCAATTAAACCCACTGCATGCTCCCAATTTACTTGGGAGATCTTCTTTTTCTACTTCCCATATAGATTAGTTCTCCTAGGGTCCTCATTGTTGTCTAAGTTTTCTGGGATTGTGGTTTGTATGCTTGTTTTCTTTGCTTTATGTTTAAAAATCACCTATGAGTGAGTTCATGTGATAATTGTCTTTCTGTGTCTGTGTTACCTCACTCAAAATGTTTTCTAGCTCCATCCATTTTCTGGCAAAATTCAAGATGTCATTATTTTTTCTACTGTGTAGTACTCCATTGTGTAAATGTACCACATTTTTCTTATCCATTCTTCAGTTGAGGGGCATTTATGTTGTTTCCAGGTTCTGGCTATGACAAACAATGCTGCTATGAACATAGTTGAGCACATGTCCTTGCGGTAAGATTGAGCATCCTTGGGATATATACCCAAAAGTGGTAATACTGGATCACTTGATTCCTGGACCCATGGATGCTGGCTATAGGGTAAAAAAAATACCATATATTGGATACTGATTTATTATAGAACCTGAGACCACCAGCTCATGTATAGCACCACCCACCATGGGCTGGGCCCTCTCCCATCAATCACTAATGAAGAAACTGCCTTATAGCTGGATCTTATGGAGACATTTTCTCAACTGAGGTTTCCTCCTTTCTGATGACTCTAGTTTGTGTCAAGTTGACATAAAACTAACCAGGACAAGGCCAAAGGCATTGCAATCTCCCCTGGAAACAGAGGAGTCATGGCAGTTATAAGCTACATGATAAAGGTACTGCGAATTGAACTCAGGTCCTCTGCAAGAACAGCACATGCCTCAAATATTCTCTAGCCATCTCTCCCTCCTGTTCCTTCGGATTTGAAAACCCTCACATTTTACAGAAAAGTGTTTGAAATCTTGAAAACTAAAATTGCTAGGTTTGAAGGAGGTGGATGAGACTTATAAATATTTCTGTCGGATACTCGCTGTCAATTGTTTTCTAGAAATTTAATTTGTATTCGCTGGTTGCTTTCTTTCATGGTGTATATGCTTCATCATTCTTGCTTCTCCTTTATCCCTTGGTCTTGTATTCCTTCTCTTCCCATCTCTTCCCTGTCTTTTTTAGCTGAAGGCTTTGGAGAGAGCTGGAGAGGGAAAGAAGCTGGACAAACTAATTGCCCCCAATGCTGCTGCCACATTCAAGGTGATGACAAAATGTGGTCTCTTAAGAAGGAATACTGGCTATAAAGTAGGACATATCTCAAAGTTCTGTGAAATGTATTTTTGTGGGGTTTTTGTTTATTTTAATTTGATCTGAATTTATTTTGAGATATGATCTTACTACGTAACACTGGCTGTCCTGATACTTCCTAGGGAGACTAGGTCGACCTCAAACTAAGACAGATCTGCTTGCCTCTGATCTAGCAAGTGCTGGGTATAAAGATGTGACCTTTATGCCTGGCCGGCCACAGCACTTGTGTGAGGGTCATAGAGCACTGATCCATTAGTTCTCTCTCTCCACTGTGTAGATGTCTGCTTATAGGTGTGCTTTTATACATCAAATTGGATATTCAAGTCTATGCAGCTTTGTAATTTGATTTTGCATTCACAGTGCATGCTTTAGCCTATAAAAATACATATTGTGCAGTTAACGCTATCTCGTGGATAGATGAGAATTGATATGTACTCTTTTCAAAGTGCAACTGACAGAAACCAGCACAGTGCCTCAGACAGAACTTAGCATAAACTGGCTCACACTAACTTTCTTCACTCCTTGCTCTGCATGGAGCATGGTTGATGAAACTCACTTCATCTTGTCGATTCTCAAATCAAGGTTTTTCTAAGTGAACTTTTGTAGGAGAGAGCAGCACTATCAATGGCAGTGACCTATAAATGTAGAAACCCCACACATGATGGGGTCAAAACGTGAAAAAGAAAAGATGTCATCATGTCCTATCCAAGTTGTCTCCTGATTTGTGTCCAGTTACGCTCTCACGTGTGTGCATGCATGTGTATGTGCGTGCTTGCGAGCGTGTGCACACATGCTCTATATAGATATTTTTGGACAGGTAGTAAATACTTCCAACAGGCCTTGCCCACCCTATTTTCAGTCATACTCTGCTCTATTCTTCCTCCATATGGACTGATTTCAAGGTCATACATGATATGTTTTGATCTTAACTTTTTCTGTTTTGTGCATATAAGCCTTAGTGTTTTGAGGAGTTTAACAGCATGGTTTTTCTGTTGTAAGGATATGTGTTCCACATTTCCAGTCATCCTGTGTCGGATATTACTATTTCGAGTACTTGCCATGGACCTTAAGAAAATTTAGTGTGGTCCCTGTTATAATTTGTGTCTAAAATGCCTCTCCAGAGGATTCTGTATAAAAGACTTGGTGACCAATGCAAAATGTGTCAAAGTAGTTTCCAGGTTCTGGCTATGACAAACAATGCTGCTATGAACATACTTGAGCACATGCCCCTATGGTACGAATGAGCATCCTTTGGGTATATATCCAAAGTGGTATTGCTGGGTCTTGAGGTAGGTTGTTTCCTAATTTTCTGAGAAATCACCATACTGAAATCCAAAGCAGCTGTACCAGTTTGCACTCCCACTGGCAATACAGAAGTGTTCCCTTTACCCCACATCCTCTCCAGCATAAGTTATCATCAGTGTTTTTGATCTTGGCCATTCTTACAGTGTAAGATGGAATCTCAGAGTTGTTTTGATTTGCATTTCTCTGATGCCTAAGGATGTTTAGAATTTCCTTAATTGTCTTTCAGTCATTTTAGGTTCATTCATTGAGAGTTCTCTGTTTAGGTCTGTACCCCATTTTTATTGGATTATTTGTTCTTTTGATGTCCAATTTCTTGAGTTCTTTGTATATTTTGGAGATAAGCCCTCTTTCCAATGTGGGGCTGATGAAGATCTTTTCACATTCTGTAGGCTGCCATTTTGTCTTGTTGACTGTGTCCTTTGCTTTACAGTTCTGTAGCTTCTCAGTTTCTGTAGGTTCTATTTATTAATTGTTGCTCTCAGTGTCTGTGCCATTGGAGTTATATTCAGGAAGTATTCTCCCGTGCCAACGTGTTCAAGAGTAGTTCCAACCCCCTGACCAAAGAATGTATAAAGAAGTTGTGTTACTTTTACACAATGGAATACTACATAGCAAAAAAAAAAAATAATGACATCTTGAAATTTGCAGACAAATGGATAGATGTAGAAAAAAATCATACTGAGTGAGGTAACCCAGACCCAGAAAGACAAATGTAGTATGTACTCACTCATAAGTGGCTTTTAGACATAAAGCAAAGAAAAACCAGCCTACAAATCACAATCCCAGAGAACCTAGACAACAAAGAGGACCCTAAGAGAGACATACATGATCGAAATCCTGAGTAAATTAGGGGTATAGGGAACATGGGAGAGGGTAGAAGGGGGAAAACAGATAAAACATATGGCTTAATAAAAACAACAATAGAAAATAAATTTTTAATTAAATTTAATTAAAAATAAATAATTAAAAATAAAGAGGTGCCAAGGACTTTGAAAGGTAGAGACCTTCTGTAGTGGAGACACAGTTGGAAGAGGTAGGAGAGTTTAGTAGGAATTACAGTAGAGGAAAACAGCATTCATGATCAAAAGCAGTTCTCAATCTGAAGTCCAAGTTCGTGGACATTTTAGGAGAGAAACTTTCCTGAAAATTGAGTTCCAGTTCTTGCAGCTTGTTGGTCTTGGAAATAAGATCTATATTAGTCAGCTTGTTGTCACTGTGACAAATGTCTAAGAGGTGCAACCTAAAAGGTGGAAAGACTTCAGTTTTGACTCACAGTTTTTCAGATCTTGTCCTTTGGGCATTTGGTTCTGTGGTTTTTGGGCCTGTGATAAAGTAGAACATGATGACAGAAAGTTTGCTGGGGACAAAATGGTATAGGGCTTGTCTTGTGGCTACAAGGATGGAGCAGAGAGAGAAGATCTTGTCAATTTCTACCTATATTGCCTGCCTTGTTCATCTAGATGTTCTGAAATTTTCATCATCTTCTAAACATGCCCACTTCTGTAGATTGCTACGTCTTCTACAATCCTTCAATATATGAACCTCTGGGGAAGCATTTTAGACATAAACCACAACAGGACCACACTGCATTTTCTTATGATCTATGGTGAGTACTATAAATATTTACTAAATAAAATTCGAAAACCGCTTGTGTAGAGCTATGTACTACCATGATGAAACGGTGCCTAATAGAAGGCTGCAATTTGGGAAGGTGGAGGTCAGTTTGCCTATCTCATGGTATATCCAGAATTTGTTTATAGATGGAAAGTGTTTTATTTCTTTTACAATGCGTTTCTTTTAAACCAGTTTATCCATCTTCCTTCCTCCCTCTCACCTACCCTTCCTCCTTTACTTCCCCCCTTTTTGATCCAGCTAGTCAACTGAATCAACTGAGTTTTGCCTTTTCCGGTATTTTTTAAATTTACCTTAGATATTTCTTGAAAGGATTGAGATTTCTTCCCCTCTCCCATTCCCATAACAAAGTACTCATTACCTTTCTTTTCATCTCTTTTCCACCTCCCCTTCCTCATATTCCCCATCACATCCTTTTCCATTTCTCTTCCTCTCTGTCTTTTTCTAGTGTAGACAACCTTAGGCCTAAGACATCCTGATGATCATGCGATGAGACATTCTCTTTTGCTTAAGAGTTTAGTTTTATATTAAGACTATAGATTTCAAATTCAGCTTTCTGGCTTCTCTTCTTGCCTCAAATCTTGAGTCAAACCAGGGTGAATCTAATTCAACAAAACAAGACAAATCAAAAACAAGGGAAAGAGAAGTAGAGCCTGTGTACCACCTCAAATCAAGTGCTTTGGGGGAGATTTTCCAAGACTTGCCAGTTGTATGTACTGCCCTCCTTGGACACAGCACTCAACTATTAAGCTATCTTCCCTGTAAAATTTAAAAACAGCAATGATATGCTTCAAAGAATAGTTACCGTGCAGCAGATATTCTACTCTCTGCTTACTTATGTAAAGTACGTAGTTGCATATTCACATAGTCACATATGTACTTAATTGCTTAGCATGCAATTAATATATTAGTTACATATTCATTACTATATCAGATTGTATTTTCCTCATAAGGGCCCTAAAACAGATTTTGTTTTCAACATGTTATAAATGAGAGACTGAAGCTGAGTGACTGAGTATTCTCTAAAAATTAATTGTTTTATCATTTTTAT
Source organism: Microtus oregoni (assembly GCF_018167655.1). Classification (NCBI taxonomy): domain Eukaryota; kingdom Metazoa; phylum Chordata; class Mammalia; order Rodentia; family Cricetidae; genus Microtus; species Microtus oregoni. The sequence goes on from NW_024544756.1 coordinate 926,110, forward strand.
AAATAAACTCCAACATAATGTTAAGAAGTAATAATTCAATGCTTACCTTACGGTATTCATTTTGAGCAAATATTACCATTTGAGGTCAAAAAATTAATTTTACATTCCAAATGCTAGACTTATGATCTTCATGTGAACATGATGCAGAATTACAGCAGGAAAACAAAACAAAAAAGCTCAATTGATTTCCTTTATTTGTCAATAAATTAATGGAATCTTTGACACTTTGGGTGTTGTTTAGTAATAATAACATATTTATCTTCTCAGATGGAACCATATTGCTAATGCTATATCATACACACTCAGAAACAAAGCAAAGAGTTGCTTTTCAAATTGAGACAAGATCTCTCTAGCTCTGGCTGTCCTGGAGCTCACCATGTAGACCAGACTGACCTCAGGTTCACAGACTTCTGCCTGCCTCTGCCTTCTAAGAGCTGGGCTTAAAGGTGTGTGTACCACTACATCTGGCCACAAATTCTGTTTAAAATCAGCATGTGAGCATTGTTGATTCTAACATTGATACTTAGAATTTTAGTGTTCTTTGTAAATATCTGCTAAAATAATTTATTGGTGATTATTAGCTTTTTAATATTAAAATTTAGTTGTAAGAAGTCAGACATGGGACCTAAATGCAGGAGAATAAAGGTCAAGACCATATTCGGCAAGGTAGTAAGTTCAAAGCCAGACTGGGGTAAATGTGACCCCCCCTCAAATCAACAAAAAATTTCATTATAAACTGGGTAGATACGGCTCAGTTATTTAGAGTACTTGCTGTTCTTGCAGAGGACCTGAATTTGGCTTGCAGCACCCAAGGTGAACAGCTCACAATTGCCTGCCACTCCACCTCCAGAAGATCTGTCCTCCTCTGGCACCTGCACTTAAATGCACACACCTCTCTTCCAACCCCCATGCATGCATAATTAAAAAAATAGTAAAAATAAATCATTTTAAGAAAGGTAATGCAATTAGTGGGTAGGATTATGGTCTAGGGCCAGAATTTCTGACACAGAAGGCAGGGAGTGGGCCATATATATATATATATATATATATATATATATATATATATATATATATAATATACATACATATATAATGTATAAAGTATATAATATATATACCTTACACATTTATTCTTTACTCACTGTCTGTTTCTTCATTTTAATAGCTGACCTCTTTTGAAGACTCTTGCTTTTATTGTCCCAAGGGTATTTAATATGCAAAAACTTTTTGCCCATATCCCGTAAGTTTTGTAAATGCACATGTAAAAACGTTAAATTACTTATTTTCTAAAACAAATCTACCAGTACACACACATTCTCTTGTTTGTTCTTTGTTATAGTCATCTCTGAGAAACATTAACTATTTTTGAGGCCCTACTGTTACTTGACTTCATCGTCACAAAATCCTTCTGAAAACCTTATTAAAGAGATTTAACTATTATTTTACAATACTTTTCAAGCATTTAGCCGAGACAAGACAGGGAGTGTAGGACCTAAGCAAAGATCTAAAGTTCAGACTCCATCTGCGTACTGACCTTCATCTACATGCTTGATGTGGCTTTGGCAAGTGCTAATTCGCCACCCACATTGTTGTGTAGAGACAGTGGCCACCCTCCATCCCAGAAGTGAGGATCCCACCCCTGCAGTACCTTTCTAGTCTTGACAAGCAGGGTACACTTTAGACTGAGCTCTTTGGTTATTTGCATAGCTATCTGTATGCTGGAGAAGTTCCCTTCCTACACTTGGGAATCCTTCCATCCCATTTGCCATTCGATTTTGCACATGAGCAAAGCTGTATCTGTCTTCTGGAGGAGGCTGAGTATTTGTCTCTGCTTTCCTTGATTGAGACATCGCAGCCCTGTTTTCCTTGGCACTTGCTCCTCTGGTTATGGTGCTGGCACACACTCTACCTGCAGCATCGTGTTACTCACTCGTGCTAAAAATAACCAAGATCCTGGGTGAGACTTCATATATAATTCATGGCTTTGATTTATTAATCTTTCCATTAAGCAGGAGAATGACATTTTTTTTTCTGGCTGCATTCCAGTCTGCTTTATCGTCAGCATTTAAAATTTTTATTACCTTGAGTATCCTGTGTGGGGAGAGGCATGTATGTGTAGACTCATGTGCAATATGTCTGTTTATTATTATTTCACTTGCAGTAATGTCAAAAGCATTGCCTCTTATAACCCCCCTGATCGTCCACTTATCCCTCACTTCAGACCCTTAGCAGGAATGTCTGAAAGCAGCAGGCAACAAATGCATGTTACTGATGATACAAATATCGAACCTGAATGAAGAAGAATAGCTGTGTCTTTTTTGTGTATAGCCTTAAAGTTAAATTTATGTTCACTGAGTGAGAAGGGACAGCAGAAGGAAACCAGCTCATTCATCCAGTATTGATTTATTGTGCTCCCTGTAAGTACTGTGACCCATAAAACTCTAAGTAAGTTACTCCCCACCTGGCAAGCGTTAACTGATCTGTTTTCAAGCATCCCCCCCCAGTAAATCTTTAGTGTAAATTAAAATCTTTTTCTACTGCTCTGTTTATACCAGAGTGCACCTTGAAAAGAATGAAAACAGCATCGTTGTTCTGTAAGACAGTGCCAGCCCACTTGAAGTTCGAGTCTGCCTCTACTGTTCATTAGGTGTGACCAAGCTCTTCTAAGCAGGAAGGGAGGGCTCCGTGACAATGAATCAATAAATGGAGGAAGGAATGCCATTCTATTAGAAAAATTATAATGTTCTGTCATTTGGTTTGACCCACAACTGACTTTTCAGAATTCTGCTATCCCAGTACCTAAGGACTTTTGAAACTTGATCAGATTATAAAAACAAGCTTGTCTTGGCTTGAATGTGATACCATGGAAACATTGGAATTTTGTAATTGGTTTATCTACTAATAATTGTTCTCCTAACAACGGAGTGTACAGTCATTTGTTAATATAAAATAGGCTACTTTATGTTAGTGCAATATTCATAATTAAGGATAAGGATTACTGATATTCATGAAATCAGAACTTTAATCAAAATTTAGTATTGTTATCATTTTATTTATTTTTAAATTGTATTTTTAAATTACTATTTAAAAGAAGATACAGTATTGAATTTTATAAAATAGAATATATAATGTAAAACTAGTATGTTATAACTTAACCTACAAATACATGTACTTCTTTTTGTGAGTATGTGTGTTATGCAATGCACACATGAATGCGTATATACGTGTGTGTGTGTGTGTGTGTGTGTGTGCTTATGGAGGCAAGATTTCAATGTCAAAGGCCTTCCTCAAGCACTCTTCATTTTATCTTTTGAGTCATGGTCTCTTAATGAACCTAAATTCAGCTAGACTGACTGAATAAGAATCCCCCAGCATCTTCTTGTTCCTGCTTCTCCAGTACTGAGGTTCCATATGCATATCTTCAATCTTGTCTGTTTATGTGCATGCTAGGACTCCAAACTTGAGCCATCATTCTTTTGTGATAAGCTCTTAACCCACTGGGCCATTTCTCTATACTTATAATTCTTATTTATGCATTAACCTTTCCATTTCTCATGTAATTAACCAAACTCAACTTTCTCGTGAGGTCCATGAAAGTTCTATAGAAATGACCCTCCCTTACCCTATCTTAGGCACGAAAGTGGCATGACCCAAATCTGACCAATTAAAGTGCCCTATCTCTCCTCCTGGCTAAATTAGAGCTTCAGGGAAAGGGTGTGACTTGTTACAAGCCTATTGGATGCCCCCTTGGGCTTTTCAGGTGTCAGGGATAGAAAATGCTATTGCTTTTATTCTCTGATTGCCATCTTTTAGTTTGGCTATCATCCATCCTCAATCAAGAGGTTCCTATTCATTAAGGAAAAGGTAAACCTTGAATTGCATGGAAAGACCTAATAATGAGATCAATATAGTGAAAACTATTGCTTAGAGATTTTTGTAGAAGACAGGCTTTGGGTCCATCATTTGGGTCCCCAGAAAGACTCTTGACCTCCTTCATAACAGATAGTTACAAAGTAATAGATACAGAGTACTAGAAACTTAGTGATATTTTAAAAATGAATTAATATTATTGCTTCTCCCTCTCTTCGACTGTACTTTGGGAGCTCAGCCCAGTGCTTCGCTATTGACCTGTGCATCTATTTCCATCAGTTGCTGGATGAAGGTCCTATGGTCATTTAAGACAGTCATCAATCTGACTACAGGGCAAGGTCAGTTCAGGCACCATGCCCACTATTGCTTAGGGTCTTAGCTAGGGTCATCCTTGTGGATTCCTGGGAATGAGCAAAGGGATCAAGACCATGATGGGGACACCCACTGAAACAGCTTGTCAGAGCTAATAGGAGCTCGCTGATTCCAGATTGACAGAGGGATAATCATCATAGGACCAAACTAGACCCTTTGAATATGGATGACAGTTGTATAGCTCGGGCAGACTGTGGGGCTACTGCAAGTGGGACCAATATTTATCCCCACTGCTTGAACTGGATATTTTGGAACCCATTCACTTTGGAGGAATACCCTGTTCAGCCTAGATAAAGTGGGAGTGACCTTGGTCCTGTCTCAAAGCAATGTTCTAGACTTTGTTGATTCCCCATGGGAAGCCCTACCATTCTGAGGAGTGGATGAAGGAGGGTAGGTGCATGGAATGGGAGGAGGGGAGGGAATGGGAACTGGGATTGGTATATAAAATGAGAAAAAAATTTTTTAAATAAATTAATTAATTAAAAAAGAACTGGTAGGAGAGAGAGAGAGAGAGAGAGAGAGAGAGAGAGAGAGAGAGAGAGAGAGAGAGAAATGAATTCATTGTCTTGTAGTTTTAAGTCCAAATGGCTGTATTCCTTCTGGAAATCACAGGGGAAACCCCATTTCATTGCTCTTACTGGTGCCTAGGGACATTTCCTTCATTCCCTTGCTTGTGGTTCTGCACCTCGACTTCTGTTCATGTAATCAAGTGTCTTTTCTTCTACTGAGGCTGTTTTCTCAGTTATAAGGGATTTTTTGATTAAACTGGACCTTTTTTAGCAATCTAAGATAAACAACTCATCTTAAAATCTGTAATTCACCACATGACTAAAAATATCGTTTTGGCTGTGCATGAAATCCACTGCCAGGCTCAAGGGATGAAGGCATGAATATCTTTGTCAGGGAGCAGTAGTCATCATACTGCAGTGAGCACATGCACTCCTTGGTTTAGGCTAATCTGATTTGTGATACAGTCACTTACAACCAAGAATATGGAAAAAATATACTTTATTAAAGACCGTGAGATACCAGAAAAATTTAGAAATTTAAAAATTATGGAAAGAGTAACTTTTAATTATTTATTTACATATTTTATTTTTCTGTTTGTGAGTGTTTTGCCTGAATGCATATATGTGAACCACATATGTGTCTGTTTCCTGCAGAAGTCAAAAGAGAGTGCTAGACTCCCCGGGACAGGAGTTATCGATAATTGTGAGCCACCATATGGGTGCTAAAAGTTGAACCCAGGTCTTCAGCAAGAGCAGTAAGCAGTAAGTATGCTTAGCCACTGAACACTTTCTCCAGCTCTATGTTGAGTCTTTCTCTGTCCTACAGGTGGCTCCCAAATAATGACACAGAGACTTCTCGTTGATTATGAAAGCTTGGTCTATATCTTAGGCTTGTTCCTAAATAGCTCTTATAATGTAAATTAACACATTTATATTAATCTACATTCTGCCACATGGTTTGTAGTTGTTACTTCTCCTCCTGCACATCCTGCTTGCTCTGCGTCTCCTGAAGTCTCCCACTTTCTTCTTCCCAGAGTCCTCTCTGTCCCTGGAAATCCTGCCTAGCCACTTCCTGCCAAGCTATTGGCCATTTAGCTCTCTATTAGACCAACCAGAAGGAATCTTACCAAAGCCACATCTTCATAAGTAAACAAATATTTCACAACACATTCTCCTCCACAAAAAAACTTATATAAATATTTGGAATAATGAGCTTTTTTCTTTTAAAAACATTTAAGAATTTTCACAAGAATATAAAATTAATATACATGTAACTTTGTATGGTTCCAAGTTTCCTCTCCCTTAATCTCTGTTCATTTTGTAATAAGGTCTTATGTAGCTCACAGTGTGAACAGGTGGATCTCTGAGTTCAATGTCAGCCTGATCTACAAAGCAATTTCCAGACCAGCTCTACTGCTACATAGAGAAACCCTGTCTCAACATACATATGTGTTACTTGTTATGAAGTCAACTGGGAATTTTCATCATCATCATCATCATCATAATCATCATCATCATCATAATCATCATTGTTTTTGGAGACAGGATCTCACTGTGTAGCTATGGGTACCCTAAAGTCCCAGTGTAGATTCATCTGTCTCTGCTTCCTCAAACTGGGATTAAAGGTATATGCCACCACTCCTGGCTTGGAATTTTCTTTTATACAACCTTGTTCCCACTCAAGTTCACCTAAATATCTTGTTTTATGTAGCTAGTTGTATACTTAAGACTGCTACCACATGTTTTTCCTTATATTTTTCTTCTTTCCTTTCAACCATCATTTTCATTTTCCAAAATATTTATGTATTATCTTTTTTTAAAATATTATGGATATATATATATATATAATATATATTATATATATATATATATTCCATTTATGTATGGTTGTTCATGGAGGTTAGAAGAGAGTGTTAGATCTCATGGACCTAGAGATACATACCATTGAGAGCCCCAGCAAATTTGGTTGCTGGTTTCCTAACTCACGTCCTGTCGAAGAGCAGCAAGTGTTCTTAACCTCTGAGCCACCTCTCTAGCAAAATGTGTTCTTTTCTTAAACTTGAATGGTTTTACTTTGTCCTCGTTCTGTGTATTTTTGGTTTTTCTCTCCATCCTTAGAGACAGGAAATAGTTCAAGAAATTTTAAGTCACATGCTTCCATTTTTACAGAATGTTTTGTGATAATTCTCATGACTTGCAACAAATAAACATGAATTCCCATTCCACCAAAAATGAGTGAATCAATCTCTCTTGCAGATCCGTTCTTATTCTCTGCTGTTTTATGTAAATAATATAGCCCTGTATTACTTTCCTGAAAAGCTTACACATTATATTTTTAGTCTTTAGATACTTATGCATATTTCGACCTCATCTTTTTAAAATTGAAATATTACTTCACTAGTCCATTTTGACTTTTTGCTCATAAAACTACATAGTGTGCGCTTTTTGTTTGCTGAATGGCACTTACTATCACATTTTATCTATGACAATTTACTCTAACAGGCAAAAACTCTTTTCTTATTGAACTAGAATGCCAGAAATAACCATCTTTTATATTTTTATTGCATCTTAACCATTTAAAAATAATGATTTCACTGTTTAACGGTAGTAAAACAACAGAATCACTCTTTCAATGTAGTCTTAATTATCTGTATGATTCTATGACCACTTCCATCTTTTTCTGGTACACCCCAGTTTTACTTTTTCTCATCTAATTTGCACTACTTTTTCTGTGTGTCTGCCTGATCTCTGCTGTAGGCTACTGCTATGGCCTTGTGCTTTCAACTATGAGCCAGCTTTGCTTAGATGCTTTTCTGCCTTCTTTGCTTTAGTGTATGTGCTGGAGATTAAACATGGAGCCTTGTACATGCTGTGAACATGCCCCATTTTTAATATCTTGAAATTTTAAAAAGCTTTTTGTCTTCTATTCTGTTCACACTAGAGTAATAAAGCCATCCACTTTCAATCATTCTAAGAGAGTTATTTCAGATAAATTTTTTTCTTATGGTAGTTGATCTGGCCCAGCAACATGGAGATAACTTTTTTAAATTGGCATAATTCTTAACTGATTCTTTCTGGGGAATTTCAGATCATGTGTCCCAAATTCACTCTTTTCCCAGTCCCTCCATATCTGCCCTTTACCCTTGTAATGCCCCCCCCAAAGCAAAACTAAAAATGAAATAATGAAATTCAGATAGAAATAAAAAGAAATAAAAATGCAAATAATATTAATTAAACAAATAAAACAAAGCAAAAAGTTAGCAAACAAACAAAAAAACCACTTCACTCCTCCATCTTTCCTGCCTAAGCATCAAGTCTTCATTCATTTTGTTTGCGTTGGGAGCGGGTATCATGCAGTGTATCCCTTTATCCAAACAGCTTTATTACAAATGTCATTCTGTAGTGTGTTGTTGGTCAGGTTCAAGGCTTTTGGTACACCATCAATACTGGACCCCCACCATTCCCCAGTTGTGTAGATCTTGTGGCTATGGTTCTGCAGGACCAGTCTTTTACTTGCTCCAGCAGGTCATAGATGGGGTAGATGGTAGGGAATACCCACTAGTAGTAACCTCCTCGGGTAAGGGGGTGAGTTAACTCCCCCACATCTGTGATAAGGATGAGGGGTGGGGCCAGCTTTACCAAGTATCTGTGGGAGGCTCTCTCCTATCAGGAGCAGGGCCAGTTTTCTCATGCCTAGATCATGTGGTCTTCGGGATCTGTTATCTCGGGGCTCACACGGAGCAGGGTCAGCTCATGGAGATAACTGTTTATCTCTCCTTTTCTGCAATCAGGAATAAGTCACCAAGACTTTGATGAAAGAAGCAAAGGAATGAAATTATTCGGTGCCATATGAATGGGATTTCAGGGAGAACATTTGGGGTTTTGTTTGCTTTTTTGTGTGACTATAATCTGAAGAATGCTTGGGAGATGCAATGAGATGTTTTTCCTTGGGCTCGAAATTTCTGGTTGGATGTTTGGGAAATGAAATGAGATGGTTTTCCTTGGGCTTGGAGCGTCTAGTTGTGCTTACTTATTCTTTATTAGTTGCCCCTTTCTTCCTCTTTAAAAAGATTTTAGTTTATTCTTCATTTATATCTATGTATGTGTCTGCATGTACGTATATGTATATGGATACAGTTCCCATGGGAAGCAATAAAGGGTGGTGGTAGGGAGCTGAAGAGGTGGGTCAGAGATTAAGAACTCTTGCTGTTCTTTCAGAGGCCCTGGATTTTTCAGCTCTGTACCTGGTACCTATAATGCCAATTCTAGGTGATCTGATGCCCTTTGCTTTCTTGGGGCGCTTGCATGCATGTAATACACATGAACTTATATGGGCATAGTTATACATATAATAGACAGACATATAGATAAATGACTCAATGATTAAGAGTACTTGTTACTCTTACAGAGGTCTCAAATTCAGTTCCCAGTACAACCATCCATAATTCTAGTTCAGGGGATCTGATGTGCTCCTCAGTAGGCCCCAGGCATTCATGTGGTACACATGCAGACAAAACTCAGACATAAAAAGAAAGTGAATTAATTTAAACTAAAAAAAAAAACCACTTAGAACAATAGAAAGGGGCATTGGATTTTCTGAAGCTATAGTTATGAACAGTTTTGCAAGATGCCTGGTGGATTTGGGGATTAAACTCAGGTCCTTTGGACTATGTCACAAATGTCCTGAAAAGTTGCGTCGTTCCTAAAGGACCTTCCCCCTTTTCAGTATTGGGACACTGTCTTCTTGTTCCCTGGGCCATGTGTTGGCTCTCTTCTAATTCTGAGGTTCCTAACCTCTTTCTTCTTCTTTTTGTGTCACACAGATTTGAGGACGATCAGAGATCTGAGACTAGCTTGTGTCTCTTCCCTTGGATTTTGTTGTCATTCCTACAGTGTCTTCTCTTCCCTGTTGTGACTCCCCAAATATGACTTAAATTCAGTCCTGTGTGAATCCCTGGTCCCCATTCATTCCTCCCTTCTCTTCCCTTGCCCGCTGTGCCTCTTTAGCCTAGTTACAGAAACGTCTTCGAGTTTTGATTCCCATCCATCAGCTTGTGAGTAAATGACCCACACCCCGGAGACATCCTAGAGATGGGAGTTTCTTTCCTCTCCTAATCTTTCTTTCTTAGTGCTCCCTTCCCACTGCCATCAATCTCCTGAATGAAAATGAGGACTTGACTGTTTTTAGGTGTGGTTGAGGAGATGGTTTTTACTGTAGATTCCAGAGAAAGTACAGCCAGAGGCATCTGGGAGAGTCCAGACTGAAAATGTCCAGCTAAAAAGGCTGGATCTGAGAAGAGAGAAGGCAGACAGCGAGGGGGAAAGTGAGAGAGGGAGAGGTTAGAGGAGTTGAGGACCAAGAGGAAAACAATTACAGTGAGTACCTCATATGGCTGAGTTATAAGAGAAGCTGGTGGAAGGGAGGTGATGCTCAGGGGCTACAGAGGTTTAGAGTAGGAGATGTGGGGCTGTGTGTGAGGTGCTGAGAGGAGCCAGGACACTCTTAACAGGTACTCTGATCAGCAGCAGCGTTGACACATTGAATAAGCACCCCAGCTAGCCATTTGTCTGGGATTTCTTTAAGACCTCACCCTTCCTAGTATGGCAAATGTGCAGACTGCAAACTTCAGTGACTGTTGCGTCTCTCTAATGTCCAACCCCTGTTAGAACATTCCATGGCCTGTTCACATTTTCTGTCTTAACCGCTATCGATCACCACCCTCAGCCACGTGGCTTCTCACCATTTCTTCAAAATGCCAGATTCATCAGCCTTTTCTCATTGCACATTATATTTTGGGCGATGGATCCTTATAAGGTCCGCCTGATCTTTTCCAGTGTCTGCTTTCAAGACTTCGCACATGCTTGAATTGAACTCTTGTAGAGTTCCTGACATGCACTCCTGAGCAGGTGAGGCAGTTGTAGAAGGTTGCTAGCAGGAAGCAGTGTGTGGAGGACACCACCTTGTCACAGTGATTTCTCTTAGCCACTAGGCAGCCCTTTTACTCAGCTTGATTCATTGGCACCAAAGAAAATGAAAATGATTCTGGTGACCATTTCTTCCAGTCTGTCAGCCACTGCATGTCAGTACACCACTCTGGCTGTGTAGGAGAGGCCGGAAGCCTGTGTCCCACAGCCTGCCTAGCGGCTGAACTCCCTTTTCTCATGAAGTTCAAATCAGAAAGACTGCTGCTTGTCAGTTTTTAAAACACTTTATTTTTATTTTTGTTGTATGAGTGTTTGCCTGCATACACATATGAATACGAGGTGCATAACTGGTGCCCACAGAGGTCAAAAGGAATGTTAGATCCCCTGAAACTGGAGGTACAGATAGTTGTGAGCTGCTATGTGGATGTCAGGAACCTAAATCAGGTTTTCTAAAAGAGCCCCAAGTGCTATTAATTGCTAAGCCACCTCACAAGCCCCTGTTCTGGGCATTTTGGGTTCTGGCAATTTCCTTAGCTTGATCCTTCAAGTTTCATGAGCACCGTGAGTACCTAGTATTCTGGCTATAAATTAATCCTGTATATAGCACACTTAGACATCATCTGGGTAGCTGGCAAATATTTCTGATTAAATGGCACCTGAGAATATTTATTTGTTGCCTTACATATTCGTTCACTGACTGTTGATTAACTTTTAGAGTTCTTTCATTTTCTTTTCTTCAGATCACATACTAATCTTTGCTTTTATTCCCAGAAAGGAATGAGTGTCCCTACCCCAGCAACTATTCCCTGTCAATGGCTCCTTGTGTAGGTATCAGCACTGCTACTGTGGGTTCACGAGTCTAAAAACCATGTCACGTCCTGCAGGCACTTCACAGTGCTTCTCCCACGCCTTCAAGATTTACACATTCTTTTCTCCTCTTCTTCCAAGATGTTTCTTCTGCCTTAGTGGTGGTAGTGGGGTTGATGGAGATGTCCTGTTTAGGGCTGAGAACTGCAACTCTTTTTTTTTTTAAAGATTCATTTATTCTTGTGTGTGTGTTTGTGTGTGTGTGTGTGTGTGTGTGTGTGTGTGTGTGTATGAGTGTATGGCATGTGTGTGCATGTGACCTCAGAGGCCAGGGAGTGTGTCAGACTTCCCGGACCTGAGATTGCAGGTGTCTGTGAGCCCTGTGACGTGAGTGCTGGGAACTGATAGCACTGAGTCATCTCTCCAAGTGCCCCATTCTCTTCCTCTCCGCACACTCTCCTCTTACGCATCTGTCCATTGACTGCTGCCCACTGCACAAAGCAGCTTCTCTGATGAAGGCTGTGAGCAGCCCTTGTCTATAAACATCAATATTAAGAAAGCATATTGAGTGCTGTCACCTCTCAATGTCACCATTTATCCTTCTCACTCTGTCCCCTTCAAGTCATAATGAACCAAGATAAGTGGCCCCCTCACAAGCAAAGGACACACTGTCATTTAACGTCCACACAACATGCCAGCTGACTTCCAGGTTAGCACAAAACACAGGATCCTGGCAGTGAAGTTGTCAGTGATTTGGACCTGCTCTGTCTACCCAGCATGCGTTTGTTCCCTCCTCTCAGTTCAGATGGGATTGTGTGTTCATTTGCATATACTGCAAACATCACCTCCCCTTCCCTTCAGCCCTCATCACTAAGTTCTTTTATAAAATGTATTCATCCCATGTCATCTAATATTCTTAGCACTGTCCACGTTCAAACTACTTTGTTTCTCCATTATACTCTGCAGTACCTGTCACCTTGTTTATTTTTACCTAATACTCCATTTTCCTAATGTTTTCACCCCATCTCATGAGATATTTTATTGTTACTGTTCATTAGTGCTTAAATTATTTTTTGCTAAAATCCGTAAAAAGATAAGCAAAGGGAAAATGATATAGTGTTCAAAAACATATTTTTAATTATTCCCCAACACCTAGAGACCCTTAGTACTATATCAAAACCTACCTACTCCCCAAAAGTGCACTTGAATATCTTTGACCCAAATACTCGTTCTAATTTCAATTCCTATAGTTTACTAATGTCTCATCAACATACTAGTAAGTAGAATTATCCACTGTAACTCTCTTAATTGAGAGCTATTGAAAAACCTGTTAAGCATGTACTTGAGTGGACTGCAGAGAATCTAGACATTTTTTCAACAGTGCTCAGAAGTATTTCCACCCCCACTTTCTTTGCCTCTATATTTCAAATGGCTAAATAGTTTGTTCAAAACAAATGAAAGTCCACTGTAGGTCACTGCTGCCTATTAGCAAACTTAGTAATGAGCAAAACCATATCCAAGTCACTGTTGGAGTACTGTCATTGTCAATGGAAGCAGAAAGGCCCCCCCAGTGAGTGTCTGCAGGAACTCAATGACAACACCTGCTACTGAGGATGGGATGGGGGCAGGGTGGCTGAGCTTGTGACATACCCATGCCTTCTGGTGGGAAAGGGATATTGCCTGGAAATCATGGGGTTGCAAGACTTTGAAATCTGCTCAAACTAACTCACAAGAATGGGTCTGTGGTACAGTGAGCCACACAATCACTCAGATCTGTGATTTTTGATGTTCACAATCTTAATAAGAATGACACAAACCTGGTGACTGCATCTGACAGCTCTTTCCTCTTCTCCCTTTCCCTTCTCTGTTAGGAAGACCCAGGATCTCTCCCGTTTCTACTGCTCTTGATTTCTTCTCTGGAACAATCTTCAATTTAAAAAAATATTTGTCATTATTATTTGTATTGGGGTGTGTGTGTGTGTGTGTGTGTGTGTGTGTGTGTGTGTGTGTGTTTGTGTATATGTACATGCAGGAAGACATGCCATGACATGCATGTGGAGATCAAGAGGACAACTTAACAAAGTTTTCACCTTCCACTGTGGGTTCTGGAGATGAATTCAGGTTGTCAGGCTCTCACGGCAAGCATTTTTCCCTGACTTTGAGCCACCTCGGAGGCCCTCCTCTCTAACACTTTTGACTGCTTTAATAGGGCTCAAAAGGATCCCAAAATCCATAATTGTATAGGTTGGAAGTCACCACTGGTAGCAGCACTATGTGTAGGTCACAGTTGAGGAGCTTTTCCTTATCTTTAGTTGGATGGTGGTGGATGGCTTTAGACCAAGTGTTCAATCATTGTCCACCATAGGGTATCCAGAATTGGGCCACATATCATAAAATAAACTCTTGATCCTGTCATTCATTTCAAGAAGCTTATGAGTAGAATCTCTCATTATGCCCTGTCTTAGTTACTTTTCTTGCTGTCATGACAAAATGTCTGCCAAGAAATAATGTTTGTGGGATAGGGTATTGGGGTTCTTAGTTTAAGTGGACATTGTCCATTATGGTAGGGAAAGCATGGTGGGAGGAGTTGCTGACCGTTAGTCACAGTGTATCCCAGGAGTGTGAACAGAAGTGGGGCCAGAGTATAGAACCTCCAGGATCGCTTCCAGTGATCCACTTCCTCTGGCAAAACTGGACTTCCTAAATGTTTCCAAACCTTTGCCAACAATGGGAGTGGCTGAGGGCCAAGTTTTCAAATACAGGAGCCTGTATTTTTACACGCAATCCACAATGCTTCCCAAGCTTCATGAAGAGTTCAGTGTGTTATATGAACTGGAGATTTGCCAGTGAGTCATCTAAAAAGAATTTAATACCTCAGGCCTGTTTCACAGCTTACCTGTATTTCTCTTGGCCGGTTTACCATGTTATATAAAGAGACACACAGATTTAATTCTGGAATTAGCATGTAATCACTAGGTCACCAGTATGAGATAGGAAAGAATTAAGGATTAATTTTTATTGTCTGTTACATGGTTAAAAATCAACATCATAAGAGGCTGAGTGCAATCTTGAATTGTGAGCCTCAAAGAGCATATGGAAGAAGATGGGGCGGGAGGGCAAGAGAAAGCTAAGCAAATGATAAAAAGGGAAAGGAAATGAAATGTGAGTTTCAATTTAAGGAAGTTGATGAGCTTGTTTAGCCTGGAGAAGAAAAAACAGCATGATGATGTGGGGATTTCCTCCAACATGAAAAGAAGCAGGGTCCCACAGATCTCATGTCTGCTGTCAGGAAATTGTGCACAATGGAATCCAGGCTTTAATGACAGCAGAAACTTGTCCTTACAGGATGCAGCTGGAGTCATTCCTGGACTGAGCTGTGTATACAGGGGTTAACGGTACTGGGAGGAGCAGAATGTGGCATCACAGGCACAGGAGAAGAATCAGAGGCCCCTGTGGAGGAGGCCTCCAGCTCCTTGAGACTAAAGTCTGTCTTACACCACTCAACAGAAACAAGAAATAAAAATAAAATTTACATTGTGACCATTTTTATTTCTTAATGAATCATTCCAGATACGACCACATGAATTAATGGAATTCTCTATGGGACATTCATGTAAGAAGCAAAGTTCTTCAGTCATCGAGTTTTCTTTTGTAGAATAGAAAGTATGTACTGAGGGCAAGAGCTAAAATTTCCTGTACAGCTGAGGACAATTCTGAGTGACCATGTGTAAGACAAGAAGAAGAGATGGGGTACCAGAAACAGAAATGGGAACATTGGTGGAATTTCAAATTAGTAAACATAGCTGTTTTTTTTTAAATAAGGGTTTTATGGTATCTTATCTTATCAATCAGTCTACCCCACAATTTCTCCACAAAGTTGTCAGAAGGCACCTATCTCCTGTTATTGAATCACAGAATTGTATTTCTGCTAGATGCATAAAAATACCAAATACAGGAACTGAAGACATGACTTAGCAGCTAAAAGCACTTGCTGTTCTTGCAGAGGACCCGTGTTCTATTTTCAGGACCCACATAATGGTTCACAACCATTAGCAGGCATGCACGTTGTGCAATATATACATACAAGCAAGCAAAACACTTGTATACACATAAAAGAATAAAAGAAAAGGAAAATTGAAAAATTCCAAATCTAGCCTCGAGGTGAGAGTGGATGGGACAGGTTTGCCTTTGCAAGGTATGCTGTGTGTTCTGCCATGGTCATCTCTACTCATTTACCTAGCCATCTCCATATAGTAAGAAATTTGATTGGGTTGAAAATGCACAAGACTTAATTCCCAATAGATAAATTCATATAATGCATCTGAATTCTTGCTTAATGCTTTCTTGTTTCTGTCCATGGGAGAATATATATCTCACCTACCTTAGAATACAGTATGATAAGCTTACCTAAAAGACAATGTAATAAAGCTCCTCCTGCCCACTAGTGAGGCCTGCTGAGAACTGAACTGGCTTCGTCCCCACTTCTAGTAACTCCACACAGGTGGTCTGGGAAGCCCAGGGTCACCAAGATTCATTTAGAAGGGATATAAGGTCAAAAAGGATTTTCCTGGGAAAACTAAGACTTGGCTTTTTTCAGTCTCATTATCTCATGAGTGTCTGTGGAGTTTTCCGGAGTCTGTGTGATGTGTGAGATCTCAACAGATTGAATGGCGAAGCAGAGAGGACACTCCAGCTGCCTTCTTTAAGCCAGAGCTTAAAGACTTTTACAGAAATGTAAAGCAGTTCCACCCTTTCCACTATTCTTAGTTTGGAAATAGAATTTTTTTTCATTTACAATGCTGTTTATATTAACAAGTAATCATTTTTGTCATTATTTTATTTTTTACTTTAGGATTTTTTCTTTTACAATTTCATTGTGTGTGTGTGTGTGTGTGTGTGTGTGTGTGTGTGTGTTTATCAGTGTATGTCAGGAGACAAATGTTTTTTTTTTCCCTTATGGTTAACTTGGTGGTCTGGAACTCACTATGTAGACCAGGCTGGCCTCAAACTCATAAAGATCTGTCTGCTTCTGCCTCCCAAGTGTTGGGACTAAAAGCTTGTGCCATTATGCCTGGCCTCAGAAGACAACTTTTATGAGTCATTTTTCTCCTTCTACTGTGGGTTCTGGCTTTAAACTCAGGTCCTCGGGCTATTTGGCAAGGATCCATGAATGTTGGCCACCTCTCTGACCCTTATTCTTATTTGTAAAAAGTTGTAAGTATTTAAATGTGTTTTTTTGAACACAGTAAACTTGATAGGTTATACAAATAGGAGATTTGGGGGAATCTTCCATTATTTTAAAAGTCAGTGGGGGTTCTGAAAAGGAAACTGTTTGAGATTCAGTAGGCCACAACTTCATCTAGGCAACATGGCTTCACACAGGGTGAGGCAGGCATATTGCAACATTTTCCTATTCCTTTGGTCTTATAGTAGGCAGTTGGACAGGCATGAGAATGTGCCAGAGTAAACAGCTTTGGGATCCCTCCCAAACTGACACAAGATGGAACTGAACTATGTGCTTAGTTCCCTAGGCAACAAAGTCACATCCAAGCCTTGCAACATGTCCCATTCTTATGCTGTGGGGATTCTCTGAGGTAACTCATCTCTGGGTCACCAAAATAAGTGGGGTTTATGCTAAAGATAGGGTCCTTGGAAAGATAAAGACTTGGTGCCAAAATGTAGCTCTGTGTTAATAGAAGCCACCTTCTGTGAGTCTCTAGCTACAAACAAGTCTTGCACTACATACATTAAGACATTGCTGGAAAATCTTTGTCTATATAGGATCTCAACATACACTTGCAAGTTAGGTGTAATTGTTCCCTTAATCTTATATGTGAGGAAAATGAGCACATGGCCCAGGAAATTAGACAGAGGAATCTGTTATTGAAACTATTTGGAAGACATGTGAACCAACTTATTTTCACCCTAAATAGGATACTAGCAACAGAAAGAGAAATGATCCCGCCCAAGTACACTTAGGTGAACTTGTGAGCTTCATTGGATTTACCTAGAGGAAAAGTTGGTTTCCTGTGACTGGCGAACTGTCGAGATAGGACAACTACACTTGAGAACGTGTTGTTCTCATGTTGGATACTGTCATCTTGGTTTCTGGGTACATTACAGCAAGAAGACAAAAAAAAAAAAACCCTGAAATCCAAGAGTATAAACAGGTAGGAAGCCCTTCCCATCTCAAAGGTAGACCCTCATTAGAGTTATATTACTGCACAAGTCTAGAAGATATTATTTATATAATATTTATTATAAATTTGTACATTTTCCCTAAAAAAATAAAAAATAATACTGAAGAGTTTTAGAAAAATACAGCCTTCAGCTAATGTTCTGGAACACTCTCCTGTAGCATAAACAGCCTGAGATATTAGGCACCAGGAGTTTAAATTAGAGGTACCTCCTAAGGTTTTAAAAAGCAGAAGGGAACCATATAACAAAGGCTTTCTGTGAGTGCTGCCAAAAAGAAAGTGGTCTTCCATTTGACTAATTCCAACACACTATAAATCCCAGGGTGATACCTAGTATTGTTTCTCTGGAAATCTTATTATCTTGATAGTTAGTCTCCCAAGGAAAATGGGGAGGTTTCCCTTTCTTGGTCTTCCTTTCATTAATGTTTTTCTTCTTGGTCCCTCTCTGGGACCTTTCTGGTAATCACCTTGGGGTTAAATGTGTGAAAGCTGTCTTTCCAAGCTCTGTCCTGGTCCAGTAGAGGGAAAGATTTATATCCTTAAATGTCTTCAGAATTGAACAACCAAAAGAGAGACTCCCTACTTGCTAATATTCAACGTCTCTTTTAGCAATAGTCCCAGTACTGGTACTGGGTTAAACAAATAAATGCACTTTCCTTCTCCCAAGAACTAGATGCGATGAGGACAGAAAAATTCTGCTCTGTCTCTGAAAGCCCATCTCTTTTCCCATTCTCCTGACCTCTTACCTTTGCATACTGTCCAGTGTTTTTTTTTCTAGCTCTTTCAGCTCTATGTGTTCATCTCAGCCATTCTTTCTTTTTCTTTTTCTTTTATTTTTTTATTGAGAAAAAGAAAAAAAAAGTTTCCGCCTCCTCCCAGCCTCCCATTTCCCTCCCCCTCCTCCCACCCTTCTCCCCCTCCCCCCACTCCTCTCCCCCTTCCTCTCCAGTCCAAAGACCAGTCAGGGTTCCCTGCCCTGTGGAAAGTCCAAGGTCCTCCCCCCCCCCCCCTCCGTCCATGTCTAGGAAGGTGAACATCCAAACTGGCTAGGCTCCCACAAAGCCAGAACATGAAGTAGGATCAAAACCCCGTGCCATTCTCCTTGGCTTCTCATCAGCCCTCATTGTTCGCTATGTTCAGAGAGTCCGGTTTTATCCCCTGCTTTTTCAGTCACAGTCCAGCTAGCATCTCAGCCATTCTTACCATCCAAGGGCATCCTTACCACCAAGAGTAAATGAGAAAAAAATTTACATCACTTATTTCATCAGCCTCTTAATACTGCAGCTACCATTTTCCTAGATTCCTTCTGGATGATAGTAGACAGAGCCTGGGTAATAATGCCTTGCAAGTGGAACATGTCTGTAATTAGACTGTCCTGTAATTAGAGAGTTGACAACTTAGCCACAGCTTGCCACTAGCCAGCTACACAGCAGGGCCCAGGAAATACCGTAGAGAAGGACATCTGCCTGCCAATTGAGAGGGAACACCCTAAGGAGAGCCAGAATGAATAACATGATAACAGTAATATTACCAAAAAGTCATAGTGGACAGAAGACCACGGCTTCCCATCAGCACCAAAATGGGTGTCTTGAGAATAAAGGGATCACAGAAATCCCTCCATCCTCCTTCTCCAGGGAACAATGAGTGACAGATCCTACTGTCTCACAAAGCTAAAAGTTTTGAGGATTGATGTAGAAAAAGTAACAGATAGGTGCCATCTTCAAAGTACGTTAAAGGGGTGTCTCTAAAGAAAAATCTTTAAGATTTGAGGAATTTGTGGGTGCTGGAAGAATGTGCCTTATTTTGGAGAGAAGAGAAAAGGGCAATTTTATTAAAAAACTCATCCAGAAGCAACAGGCAGGGGCAGTAAGACAATGAGAACACTTCATTTTTATGGTGTTATTATGAATGCTTCCTGGACCAGGTTTGTCTATGGTGAAAATTTTCTGATAAATATCCCTTGCCTTTGTAATCTTAAATTATCGATCTCTCACCACACTCTCTGTCAGCAGTTTTCAACCTGTGGATTGCGACTCCTTTGGAGATCAAATGACCCTTTCACAGGGGTCACCTAAGACCATTGGAAAACACAGGTATTTACATTATAACTCATATCAGTATCAAAATTACAGGTATGAAGTATCAACAGAAATAATTTTATGGATAGTTACCCACAGCATGGGTAACTGTGTTAAAGGGTCACAGCATTAATAATGTTGAGAACCACTGCGCTAGGTTGTTCTGGAGGGAAAAGAGAGTTAGAATGAAATAAGAGTTTTTACAGGGATGCCAAGGATCCAGTAGACTCATCAGCTCTGTCTGTCTTGAGTGAATTCCTCCAAGTGGCACCTGGGTCCTCATTTCTAAAGTCTCGCCAACCCTCTAACTGTATCTGCCATTTTGGATGTTCCGCCCTCATTTGTGCCACAGCGTGAGCTCTAGAAAGCATGTCTCTCTTGATTTCTGCATCCTGGCATCCCTGCCCTCTTCCATCCTACCGGAGTATGGAAGGTTAAGCTAAATTTCCTATTGTGACTGTTTCCACCGTCTCAGTCCTAGAGTCACCAATGGGGCTTCACCACCTGCTAAAATGTTATCTTTGGAGTGGAAAAGTTTTTCTCTTGCATCTTTTGTACCTCTCTAACTCAGAAACTGCACTCTAATAGAAATGCTTGCTCCACTTGAGCTATGAAAGGGGAAGGGAGAAATGTGGGTTATAGGTGACTGAAAACATACAGTGGAGAAAAGAAATAGGGAGATGGATGGATGAGCATGGAAAAGATTCTATTTGAATTGACCATGTACACTTTACATTATTTCTTCAATACTGTTTACATAGCATTTGCATCGTGTTGGGTATAATACATTGTTTTTCAAAACATTGAAATTTCGAGAAAATAAAGACTTCTTCCACATATCCTATGATTTGCACCCTAAGGACATTATCTCTGGGGCATGATCTTTTCTCCAGGACATTTTCCTGAATTCCCACTACCATTTCTCCGAGGCCCAGTGCAGAATCCCATCCCATGTCCAGGAGTTGGCTTTCCAAGCTCCATCTGATTCCTTCAACTCCAGTTTGACCCTCCCCATTTCTTATTTCCACTCTTCCTGGCTTCCTCAGGTCCCTTGGCCGTTGTGCCCAGTTAGTAGCCATTATTCTGTGGGGGAAGTGGGGAAATAGAAATGAGAATGCTGCTGTAGGAATACTGTTGCCTCCGGTTTGCCTGCTCTGTGATCTCTGGCAAATCAGGCAGCACCCCAGGGCCTCATAGTGTTGTTGTAAATTGGAGGTAATGATCTTCATCCTACAGGGCTGTACAGGGGTCTTTCTAAACAGGGAAGCCTGCTCTCAATGTGGGATCTCATAGCCATTGTCCAGCTTGTACTCCAACTATTTATAGTGCCGCCTTAGTAAGTTTCTTATAGTTCTTTGCAAAACAACTTTGTATTCTACTCCCAACTAGTAGCTGTACCAATTAGTCAGATATTCATTGACTGGAGCTAAAAAAAGAGAGAAACAAAATAAAGAGAGAGTCCGTTCTCTTATAAAACACAAATCTGAAGGTCAACATTGCAGGCTGTTTCAGGAAAACAATATCCCGGGAGCCAAACTTCTCTAGCCGCCAGCCCACTGCTACGACCTTCACTTTATTTACTACGTTTCTGATTATTGCCTGATCTTAGGGAAACAGCTTACATAGCTAGGGAAATGGCTCAGTGGATAAATTCATAAACTGCACAGGCGTGCAGATCAGGACTTGAATTCCCAGAACCCACGTACAAGTTGGCCATAGTTGCACAAATATCTTTAAGTGCTAAAGGGAGATGGTAGGCAAGGAAAGAGATTCAGAACCACTTGCTGGAAGCTAGGCTGGGGCATACAATGGAACACCAACAAAGAGAGCCTTCTTCAAGAGACAGTGGGAGACTGCAACCTGACTCTACACATACCACTTGTCTCCACACATACCACTTGTGCCCAGCCACGCCATACAAGGATATTCACCCCCACATACACACTAAATAAATGAGTGAAAAAAAAAAGAAAATAACTTTTCAACAATTTTTAAGAGATCAATTTCGTTTTTAATCATGTGGATATGTGTGTGTGTGTCAGAGAGAAAGAGAGACAGAAAGAGAGAGAGACAGAGAGAGGGGGGAAAGAGAGAGAGAGAGAGAGAGAGCTGGTGCCACTTGTGTGTAGGGACCTTCAAAGGTGTAAGAGTTCCTGGAGATGGAGTTACAAGTATTTGTGAGTCACCTGATATGGATGACGGGAAAGAAGCTCCTATCTTCTGCAACTGTAATGCATGCTTTCACTGCTGAGCCATATCTCCAGTTCCATTGAAGATTTTTAATAAAAAACATAATATCTATAGTTCAAGATTCAAGGGCTGCCTTTAGAGACTGGAATCAGTGAGGGATGCAATTAGTACTGGGATCCCAGTATAGACTTAGTCCTATTAGAAGGTCTGAGAATGGGGATTCATTTCCCCCTGGGCAAAGAGGGAGAAAGAATGCAGTCTTTTTGAAGAGGCGGCATGTCTGCTCTAGCCCTCAAAACAAAGATAAATCAGACAGGGTTCCTTCTCTCTCTCTCTCTCTCTCTCTCTCTCTCTCTCTCTCTCTCTCTCTCTCTCTCTCTCTGTGTGTGTGTGTGTGTGTGTGTGTGTGTGTGTGTGTGTAGTAAATGGCTCAGTGAATATTAATTGAGTGAATTAATCAGTAAAGTATTAAATCAATACATGAAGGAGAGCTCAAAAACCTGGAACGATTTGTTCCAAGTGAGCTAGTTTTGTCCATGCATCTTACTTAAAGTTCACTGTCCTAATAGTAGTCAAGACTGAAGCAATTTATCCATCAAGCAGAAGTGCTGTTATTCAAAGTGGTTTGATTAGTTCTTGTCTAGGCCTGGGCCAAAGTGCAGGAACATTTTTTGGTGTGTCAGAAAGACAGCATCAAAGTGAAAGTGAGTCTGAGAGGTTTAAAATGAGTCCAAAATGCTAAAACGACGCTCAAGCAAATGGGGCGTTATGGTTTTTTTTTTCTTTTCCTTTTAAGCATTGCATAAGGATTCAAAATATTATTACATGGTTTATCACGGTACAGATTTATATTATGACAACCTGCATTTGTAGGATCTTTAAAATGACCCCTTCCTCTCATTTTGTCTGTAGCTTATCACACTAGAGGGGATTCAGGGGGAAGGCTCTAATTATAATCCTCCATTAGCTGATGTTTAGCATATACTAGAACACTGTGGGCAAAAGGGTAGGGGTAAAGATATAAAAGGAATTAGGTGATTTAATGAGCCTAGTGAAAGGTGCATATAGCAAATGTTGCTCTTAACCTTGAATAAAGTTCATCTGCCAGTGAGCTGAGCTTTTCATTTTTCTTCATTTTATAGATGCACGGCAGATTGGTTAAAGATTCAGATCTTGAATCTGTTCCTTCTGGATTTCAAAACTCCCAAAGCAGATGGGCTCTCAGAACATCTTGCCTCTCTCGGCCTTTAGGAAGAGCCACTCGTGTGTCTCTATTGCATGGGGAGTGGAAGGGAAGTGGGACATGGCAGCTGATTGTCCCTGTAAAGCATACAGATGAAGAAAGATGTGAACACTTAGAAAAATGCAGGCACTTATCATGTGGCTAACTTTTGTTTACTGGCTTGCTTATTTGTTTTATTTATGAGACAATAGTGTTCCTGCTTGCCCTAGGCTAGCTCCAGATCCACCTGCCCCAGACCCTTGAGTGCTGGCTTTGCAGGTGGGTCCCACCACAACCAGCTATAGAAGAACTTAGGGAATGAAAGCAAAATCCTAGTGCCTTGATTGTTGTTCTTTCTAAGGGTTGTGTGTGTGTGTGTGTGTGTGTGTGTGTGTGTGTGTGTGTGTGTTCTTTTATTCATCCCTACCAGTTTTCATTCATCACCAAATAATGCAGGCATGTAGAAGTCAGATCAAAACTTACAGGAGTAGGTTTTCTCATTCCATGTAGATTCTGTGGGTTGAATTTGGGTCATCAGACTTGTGCAACAAGCCCCTTTACCAAATACTGAGCCTTTTAAGTAATGGCCCACATTTAAATAATTTTAAGTCTCCCTTAAAGTAATTAAATATAATAGGAAAAATGGAATTGTATTTGTAGAACTTGGGACATTTTTCTTGCCTAAATCCATATTCGTAAGTTCCCTACATGGTGCTAGATATATCACACAGAAACAATGCTACTTTCTCATAGTATAATAAACCTCATATTTAATAAGAATTATTGTCACTACTTAGCTTTTCAGGCCTCACCCTTTTGTCATCCCTGAAATGGGATAATAATACCTTTCTTGTCTAACTTGCAGGGTGATTTCCAGGACTAATGAACAAAAGCATTTAGAAAAATCGAACCTTACAAATGTACAGTATGAGTCATATCCTTATTTAATACCAATAAAAATAATAATCTTTAAAAACGAGCTTGTCTTGACTTCCAATTTCTAGTCTTTCCTCCCACCTCTGCAGAATATTGGGATGAGCATGAAGATAAAAAGAAAGTGGAAAAAAGAGATGGAAAGCAGGAAAATGGGGGAAAGAAAAATACCTCCTTCCTTCCCTCGGTCCTTTCTTCCCTCTATCCCTTCCTTCCTTCCTTCCTTCCTTCCTTCCCTCGGTCCTTTCATCCCTCTATCCCTCCCTCCCTTCCTTCCTTCCTTCCCTCGGTCCTTTCATCCCTCTATCTTTTCCTTCCTTCCTTCCTTCCTTCCTTCCTTCCTTCCTTTCTTTCTTTATTTATTTCTTTCTTCCTATCATTCACTTAGCCTCTTAAGAATCCCTTTCTTTAGCTGTTTAGCCCCCAGCTGGAAACATTGCTCCCTTATTGACCATCAAAGTCCTCTGCAGAAGGTAAATTAATATTTGTACTAAATACATTCTATGTAGTGGCTTAAATGATGTGTCCCAAGAACCCTTCTGATTTGAACTCATAGCTTGAAAATTATCTGAATATCAACTGAATGTTTTATAGCCCATATAAATCTGTATGTGACAAAGTGAACACATTGTCTTTCTCCTCAAAACCCTGTCTCAGGGGCATCTGCACTGGCCTGGGCTTCAAGTTTGACATTTAGTAGATTCTTTTATCCTACCCTACCTGTTGTCAAACATCACCAAACACTCAGTTCTGGTCATTTTTACCTCATACTCAATTCTGAATCGTTTCTTCCCACCCCATACATGTGTATGTATGTACACATGCATGTTTGAATGTAGGGTCATATTGCCATGTGGTTATATGTGTAGCAATGTTGATTGCCCTCTACCCTATTTGTTTAGGGTATATCTTTCTACTGAACCCAGAGCTCAAAGGTATGGCTAATCTAGCTGGCCACCCTGCTCCATTCTGCCTTTGGGTGCTGGAATCACAAGTGTGCTGCCATGCCTACTTTGACATTTGAAAAATCACCCCAGCCTCAGTTCTTCAGCCCTCCTGTTTCTGCAATAGATGCTCTCTTCTTCAGACAGGGTTTCTTATTTCCAGTCCTCTTCCAGCAGTCACCAGAAGGATCTAACTAAACTGCTCCCCATTCAGGACCATTTTGACTTCAAACTCTGCCATGACACAACATTCTCAAACTAGGTTCAGAGAAAACTCATACGGATGTCTTAGTTGGAGGGTCAAAGGGATATCCTGTGGGTTAGGGTCTCTATTTCCATGAGGAACTACCATTCCATATTTTCTTTCTGCTTCAGAATTCACGCATGGAAGCTATGGCTTTGGGAACCTTTTTTTTTTCAGTTAGAATTAGAATTGCAATGAGCTAAAGAGTGCCTATGACCTATGCCTGCCTGTCAGGCATCATCAGTCTACCTTCTCTTCTCCATGCAGAAGAAAGTCTAAGACCACTTACCTTCCTTGTACACCCAGGCCTGCTTTCTTTCTTTGATGATCTTACTACATTACGGCCTGAATCATGAAATGAGACTGAACCCTCTCCTTGCCTCTAGGGTTCCTATACAAACTGCCTTTTCAGGTTCTAAGTCACACTCTCCAGGAAGCCTTTACATGTTCCTTGGGTTGGCTCCTCTCTGACAACCTGCTCTGCATTATGGGCTAGTTCAGCATGGAGACACATTATAAGACAAAGTGAAAAAGACTCTGGATTCTGATCCTTTCCCTGCTGCTAATCACCCATGACTCTAAGCAGTCAGATAGAGTTCATTCACTGGATCTTCGATTCCCCCACCCCTCACTTTATGGAGCATATATTCTAATAGAGGAAACAGTAAATCAAAAGAAACTAAAAAGATCCTATGGTATGACATGTAATGTAGAAAACAGAGGAAGACAGTTCAGTGGCAGAGCATGTGACTGGTATGCTTGTGGTCCTAGGTTTAAACCCCTGAAATGACCAAAAAAAAAGCATGAAAGTGAAATTTTTGTATTTGGATGCCAAGCAGAACTTTCCTGGAAGGCACAACACATCCTATTGATCCCTATAGGGATCAGTGGATGCAGAAGGGGTTCCAGTTAGTTAACCACTGCAGTTATCTAGGTCAGAGACAATGGTGTCTTGGGTATATGACCATGATTACATAAATGAAATACGTAAGATATGAAAATGTTTGGTTTTCATTTATTTTGTCCTGGTTTGTTTTATTTGATACAAGATCTCCAGAGGGTAGCGTAGCTGGCCTGAAACTTGCAATGTAACCAGGTTGGCCTTGAACTTGAGACAACCTCCCTGCCTCTGGCTTCCATATGCTCCTGAATGTTGGGCTCACAGGCACATGCCATCAATAGATCAAGTTTGGGTCAATTTCAAAAGTAGATTTGAAAGACTGGGTGACTGTTTTGAGGTGCGGTTTAAGGAGAAAACGTCAAAGGTGATGTCTAGATTTTGAAATGAAGCCAATAGAAGGATAGAGTAGGTTCACACACAGTGGGGGTTTCTCTATAGTAATTACTCTACAGGCACCTAAAGCTCGAGGCTCACATTAGATATCAAACATATCACATAGATATCAAACATTAAGAAGGCCATGAGAGTCCTAGGCCAGAACTGTCACCTATAAATGGTGTTAAACATCACCAAAGCCAATGAGATCACCTAAGAAATCAGCACAGTACTGAAGCAGAAGGAAATGCAGGAACTCTGGTATGAACAGGTCAACATGATGGGAAAGAGTGAGATAAGAGTAACAAGGAAGATACTGAAAAAAGATAAGCAACAAGAAATAAAGACAAGAACAATATGGTGGCCCCAAAGCTGCATGACAGAAGTGTTTTCAGAGGATATGGTCAGCTGAGTCAAGTAGCATTAGAATTGAGCCTTGGCAGGTGAATTTAAAACACAGATGTCCATGGTTACGTGTTCAGGAATGGTTTCAACCCAGTGTTGAATACAAGAAAACAGATGGGCCAGATTCAGAGCACAGTGGGAGGAAGCAAACCGAACTTCTAAGAGAGGTCTGGCAGTGAAGACCAGCAGAATAAAAGGGTTTAGCTGAAGGAGATGGGAGTTGTTGCTGGCCTAGTTTGTTTTCCTATTGCTGTGATAAATAATATGAGCAAAGATAATTTGGGGGAAGAAAGGGTTTGTTTTGGCTAACTCGTCAAGGTCATAGTCCATAGCTGAGGAAAGTCAGGGCAGAATCCCAAGGCAGGAAACTGAGGAGAGGAACTGACACAGAAGCCATAGCTCACTCAATATGGTATATATATGTTCAGCTAACTTTCTTATACAAATTAGTACCACCTGACCAGGATGGCAACGTCCAAAGTGAGTTGGGCCCTCCCACATCTCTAGGCAAGCCCTCCTTCTTCCCAGACTACTCTTAATTGTGTCAAGTGGGCAATAAAATCTAACCAAGATGCCTAGCATCCATAGAATGTCAGGGTTCAATTTCAAGCGTTGTATATACCAGTTGTGGTGACTCATATCTGTAATAGAAGCAAAGGGGAGGAGAAGTAGGTGCATAAGCAATCCAAGGTCAGCCTTGTTTATATACCAAGTTTATGGCCAACCTGGGATACATGAATCCTTGTCCAAAACAAACAAACAAGACTACATAAAGAACTAAATGTTTGAATGGAAATGGTCCAGCATTTTAGGGAACAGTACAGACAAGGGAGAAAGAAAGAGTGCCTGTTGAGGGCCTTGAGCAGGCCATAGAGTCAAGAATCACACCCTGGAGGGTTGATGTGTCAACGGTTGGCAAGGAGCAGAAGGATGTCGAAGCACTTGGGCACAGAAGTATAGAAGAACCCTCGCAGTTTCTATGCTGTGCATGATGAAATGACTTTGTTGTAAAATACCATGCTCACTGCCTTTTACATCCTATCTATCCTCAGATCCTGTTTAGCGCATTCGTCGACTATGGCTGCCATACACTACTTCCTTGTGCCATTCCTCTCTGTGCTCAATGCCACCTCTGTGTCCCACCTGAATGATTAAATCTGGCATTGAAGTTACTTTTGTGCCCCACCCGCAATCAGTTCACCAAAGAGTGTAGTACAGGTTAAATTAGAAATGCTTCCTTTCTGCTTTGTGTCAAAAAGTCCTCCTATAGCTCTTCATTCCACAGCCGGACCAGGCAGCTTTTCTGGCATATATACCCTGTTGGACCTTCCCTATGTCCCCTGTAAAGTCACCAAATCTCACGTTCATCAGCGTGCGCATGTCCTCTTTCATTATTGTTGTTATTGTTATTACTTTGAATGCTTAAAATTCCTTTATCATTTTTAGATTATTTTATTTTATGTGTGTGAGTGTTCTATCTGCATTCATGTTTATGCTTGCTGTTGGTACTCATTGCCTTAAGAAGTCAGAGGAGGGCTTCAGATCCCCTCAAACTGGAGTTTATGAATAGTTGTGAGCCACTATGTGGGTTCTAGGAATTAAACCAGGTCTTTTTTGCAATCAGCCAGTGCTCTTAATCCCTGAGACATTTCTCCATACTTAATAATTGGTTTTGGTATGTATGACATTTTCATATATGTGTGTGTGTGTGTGTGTGTGTGTGTGTGTATGTGTATATGTATGTCTTTATTCTAATTAATTGCTCCATTGCTCACCCATATTCTCTTGTTGATCCTTTTTTTTCCCAAATAGGTCTTCCTTCTGCTTTTATGTCCCATATATTACATTATCTTCTCTTTATCCCCTACCCTTAGACTTCTCCCTCATAGTCCCAATTTTATTTTCATTTTCCCCCATATACTTACCTGTACATAACCTAGGTTATGAATACAATAGAATACAATAGAAAACATGATGGTATTTTTAAAATCTGTCTTATATTATTTCCATCTCTGTCCATAATCCTGAAGATGTCAAAATTTTGTTCTTTTAAAAGGTAAATAAAAATCAGTTGTGTATATACATTCGGTATGTATATAAATGTACCATATTTTGTGTATCCAGTCATCTATTTGATTAATATAATACTCTTCTTAAAATTTTATTAATTCTGATTTTATGTGTGAGTGATTGCCTGCCTGTATATTTGTGTACTATGTGTATGTAGGGCCCCAAAACACCAGAAGAGGGCAGCAGATACCCCTGGAACTGGACTTAGAGATGCTTGTGAGCTGCCATGTGAGTGCTTGAAACTGAACCCAGATTTTCTGCATAGATTAGCAAATGCACTTAACTACAGAATCAGCTTTGTATTACTTCCCTCCACACACCTATTTTTTAGATTTAAAGATTTATTTTATTTTTTATTGTTTTAGATTTATTTAATATGTTTTGTCTGGATATATGTATTTCATAATGTTTAGTGCCTGGTGCCAGAGCAGGTCAGAAGAAGCGTTAGATCATGTCTTACTTGGAGTTTCTATTGCTCTAATGAAACACAACAACCAAAAACAACCAGGTAAGGACAGGTAAGGAAGTATATTGCTAAACTTCCAATTAACAGTCTATAACTGAGGAAAGTCAGGGCAGAATTTCAAGCAGGGCAGAAACCTGGAAACAGAAGCCATGGAGGAATACTGTTTACTGGCTTGCTCCTCGTGGGTTGCATATCCTGCTTTTTTTCTTCTTGCTTAGATCTTATTTATTTTATTTCATGTATATGGGTGTTTTGTCTCCATGTATGTCTGTGCACCATGTACATGCAGTGCCCTTGGAGGCCAGAAGAGGTCTTGAGATCCCCTGGAACTGGGGATATAGGCAGTTGTGAGCCATTGTGTGGGTGCTGGAAATAGAACCTGTGTCCTTTGGAGGATCATCCAGTTATGCTCTTCCAAACTATTGAACCATCTTTCAGCACCCTCAATCTATTTTCTTATAAAACTGAGGATCACATGCTCAGGACTAACAACATATGCAGTGGATTGGACCTTTCCACATTAATCAAGAAAATGCTTACCAACTTGCCTATAAGGCAATTTTATGGAGTCATTTTTTTAGCTGAGAGTCTCTCATCACAAATGACTCTAGCTTGTATGAGGTTGATAGAGAACTAACTAACACATATCCATTAGCACTGGTGTTGATAGCAGTGAGCACTATATGGGTACGTGCAACTGAACCTAGATCTTCTGCAAGGGCAAAAAGTGTTCTTAAGGCACTGAGCTATCACTCCAGCATCTTCTCTAAAACTTTATTTGTAATTGTTTCAAATAATATGTATAGGCGTGGTATAATATGTATAGGCGTGGTATGTGCTGTAGCACGAATAATAAAAACCCAGAAACGGATATTGGGGCTTAGTCTGAAGATGAGAAAAACAAAGCAGTCAGCCACTTTCTCTTACTTCTACCTCAGACCAAAAATGGGTGAGATCCTGACTCCCCAAATCCTGACGACTCCACACTCCACACTTCACTGAGTGACTTTTCTTCTCCCTTATACTCCTCTTTCTACCTCCCTACTGTTGGGATTAAAGGCATGGGATCCCAAGTGCTGGTATCACCTTTGTGTGAGCTCTGTTTCTCTTTTAGTCAGATTCAATCTTGTGCAGTCCAGGGTGGCCTTGAACTAACGGAGAGCCACCTTTCTCTGTCTCTAGAGTCTTGGAAGTAAAGGTGTGTACCACCATTCCCTGGCCTGTATGGCTGACTAGTATGGCTGCTTTGCCCTCTTATCTTCAGGCAAGCTTTATTTATTAAAAACAAATAATATAGCACTATAATGTGCATGTGAGTGCTGGTGCCACAGGAGGTTAGATGTGTCAGATCCCCACAGAACTATAGTTACAAGTACTGTCAGCTGCCTGATGTGGGGGTTGGGAATCAGTCCTCTGGAAAAGCAATGCATATTTGTAACCAATGAAACCTCTCTCCAGTCCTCTGTTTATCTATCTATCTATCTATCTATCTATCTATCTATCTATCTATCTATCTATCTATCTATCTTCTATCTATCTATCTATCTATCTATCTATCTATCTATCTATCTATCTGGAGAAATGATTGATTCTGGCCACAATTCAAGAGTATAATCCATCATAGTAGAGATGTCAAAGATGCAGTAGCTTGAAGCAGATGTTCACATCTCATCTATAATGAGGGAGTAGAGAACAATGAATGCCTAGGCTCCAATCACTTTCTCCATTTTTCCATTAATTGTTTTCTTTATTTATAGTATGTTCTTGTCTTACATAATATATTCAGATATTCCCCCTCCTTCTATACCTCCAAGTTCCTTCCCACTTCTCCTCCCATCCAGATTCACCCCCTTTCTGTCTCTCATTAG
Source organism: Microtus oregoni (assembly GCF_018167655.1). Classification (NCBI taxonomy): domain Eukaryota; kingdom Metazoa; phylum Chordata; class Mammalia; order Rodentia; family Cricetidae; genus Microtus; species Microtus oregoni. The sequence goes on from NW_024544756.1 coordinate 957,486, forward strand.
AAAAAGGTTTCTAAGAGATAACATTAAATTATGTTTGTTTGTTTCTTTGTTTCTCTTTCTATATTGCTCCAGATATTCTGGAACTTACTATGTAGTGCAGGCTTCCCTTGAACTCACAGAAATCCACCATTCTCTGTCTCCAGAGTGCCAGATTAAAGATGGTCTTTGCTACTACATGGTCTTTTTAAAATTTTAAATCACGGTACTCATTTTAGATTAAAAAATATGTTTATGGGTATTTTATCGGCATCCTTGTCTGTGTACCGTGTGTGTTCAGTGGCTATGAAGGTCAGAAAAGGGTGTTGGATTTCCTGGGTTTGCAGTTTACAGACAGTTGTGACTTGACATGTGGGTTCTGGCAATTGAGCCTGGGTTCTCTGGAAGAGCAGCCAGTGTTCTTAATTGCTGAGCCGTCTCTCCATTCCCTAAACACAGTAGTCTGAAGACAAACATACTGACAGCCTTCTGAGTTCTCAAGCATACCACAGATGTTCTTGCCTCAGGGCCTCTGTGCTTGTTCTGTCCTCGTTCCTTCATCATGAACCTTGAGTTAGAATGGATTCCTGTTCATCCTGTCTCTGGTTCAGTGTCACCTCCTACAAGAAGTCCTCTCTAGCTACTATGTCATAAACACCTGCCTGCTCCCTCTCTTCTAACAAAAGTCACTTTAATTCTTTGGACATCATCATTGTCTATTTGCTCACTTTAAATCATTTCTTTTTTCTTCTCCTCCTCTTCTTCCTCCTCTTCTTCTTATTGCCTATTTTCTTTGCATCTTAGTTACTTTTCTATTGCTGTGATGAGACATCATAACCAAGGCAACTTTGAAGATAAAACCTTCATTTGGGGGTGGTTTACAGTTTCAGAGGATGAGCCATCATAGTGGAGGAAAGTGGCAGCTGGCAGGCAGACGTGGCACTGGAGACTGAGCTGATATCTTTCATCCCAATCAGCAAGTTGGAGGCAGGGAGAATGAGACTGGGCTTTGTTTGAAATCTTGAAACCTTAATGTCAGTGACACACCTTCTCCAGCAAGACCACATCGAATTCTTCCCAAAACAGTACCACCAGCTAGAGACCAAGCATCCAAATCCAGCTATGGAAATCATTTTCATTCTCATTCAAATCGCCACAAGCCACACCCTATATGAGCTGACTATGCGAGTAGAATATTCTATCATTGCCTAGAACAATCTGTGAATAATGAGAGAATTTCCACAAATTGGTGGATAGTTTGCATTTATTTCCTCACTGCTCTCATAAGGAGAAAAAAAAACCCTCATCCTCTCCCTATGTAGAATACCTAGCCCCATAGTGGACTCCCAGAAATTAGATAGGGAAGAAATTTCGTTCTTCTGAACATAAAATATAAAGTGATCCAGGGCCTCGGTGACTGGCCTCACCACTGCGCATTGTAATTTTAGGCAATGACATCCATCTTTGGTCAATTGCTGCACAACTCCCTGTTCCACTTTACAGTTGTGCACTTAAAGGAAGAAACTTCTCTTAACGGTACTGTCCAGGGTCAATATACTTGTTGAAATCCTTCTGGAATTATCATCCATGTACCTCAATTCCCATGTAGCCTAATTTCAAGTCATTTTAGTGAGGTATGATTGTATTACTATTTAGATTTTAGACATGGGGAAACTGAGTCTCAGATGATTTAAAGAACTTACACTGAATCTGATCACTGAATTGCTTATGTATTCGGCAGAGTTTGACAGTACATCTGTTTGTCAGAATGTCTGTTGATTGTAAGTAAAGCAAATTAAGCAGTTATTTTCACAAGGCAGCGAAATAGTTTCTGACGTGTAACTCTGCAAGGTCTAGAAAGACCTTTGAGATTATTCAGGCTGGAGCTGAATCTTCAGAAAATCACAGAGGTTCTCAAGATTCAACTCTGGGGCTTTTTGTTTGCTTTAGGCAGATCTGTTTCATGCTAGACAAAGAAATCTCTCCCGGATTCTCTGCTGCACACATCTGGCAAAGAGAGAGGAATGGGACTGAGAAACCAGCCACTCAGATCTCATCCTGGCTGCCAGGCTGGCTCAGAGGTAGAAACTGGCTGTGTTAGCATGTTTCAAGGGAGTTAAGAAACAAAGGTGTGAGGAGGGAGCCCCCTTTGCTTTAGAAAATGCTATCAACCCATTAGAAAACATATCAGACAATTACTCTATTGGAGGAGAATAAAGGTCTGGAAGAGCCAGTCATTTCCCCTGGTACTGTTTTGCTGTGGAGAGGAGGCATCTGTACCATTCATGTTTGTAGTGCAGAAATTGGCACAGCAAGAAACCCCAATGCCAGCTGTTCCAGGTAGACCAGATGTCTTGAGGGGAGGCTTTCTCTAAAAGTACATGAAATGCCTATTTCCTGTCATATTCACTAATGAATAAACAGCTATGTGATATCTGGAATAGATTTTTAGTTCAAAACTGGGGGGTTGAACCCAGTGACTTGTACATGCTAGGTAGGTGCTCTACCCCTAAGCTATACCCCTAAACCATACACTATTTCTTCCTTAATTGGATTCTCTTTATAAAGAAAAAAGCTTTTCCATAGGTTCTGTTTTCACAAGCAACAACTGTTGTCTTTTGAAACAGGACCTCATGTATCCCAAGCTGAAACCAAACTCTCCATGTAGTTGAGGATGAATTTGAATCCCAAATTCTCTTGCCTCCACCTTCTAAGTGTATTCTGGAGTTCTAGTCATGCGCCGCTATGCCTGGTTTTTTTCTGTGCTGCCAATGGAAGACAGGGCCTTTTGCATGCTCGGCAAGTACTCTACCAACTGAGCTATGTTCTCAGCCCAGGGAATACCTTTCCAAGCATATTCTCCAAAGGGATTGCTTGATTTTCCCCTTCTCCCATCCCAGAGTTGGTCTGCTGCCAATACATTTTAAGCTGATCCTCTGCTACCAGATGTTAGAACACAGATGAGGGAAGATGCCGGCCTCCACTTTATTGGGGGGGAAGTGTTAGAAAGGATGAAAGAGGGAAAATGGAGAAGATGAGAGGGTCTTCATCACTATCATTAGTAATCCAAAAGAGGACAGAATGTGTAAGGGGAAGGACAGTGGCTTAGACACATATAAACATCAGCCATGATGTCACAGAGGCAACAGTTCTTATCTGAGATGTTTGACATTGGCTGTGAATTTAAAAAAGCATGCAGTTTATTCAGCATTATTTATTAAGGTCATTCTATATCTAGGTAACTGTTCTAGGCATTAGGATCTAGCAGGGAAAACCAAAACCCAAACGAAGCCAAAGAGAGATCTCTGCCCTTGTGCAGCATTCCTGACAGTGGAAGATTCAGAAAGCACCGATGAGAAAAAGCAATTATGTAATATACCAGCAGGTGAGAAGTGCAACAGCAACAGGAAAAACAAAGCATCAAATAATGACAAGCTAATGGGTACTGTCCAGAGTATGGGGGTCTTGCGTTTCTACAGGTTTCTGTGGAAGGAGTATTCATGTGCAGAGTTGACAGCGTGAGCAGCCAAACATACAGCTATCTGATGGAAGAATATCAGGGAACAACCACTGCAAAAGAGAGTAACTTATTGATGGAAGCCTAAGGTTGAGATGTAAGTTTGGGGAATAGCAAGGACACCAGTAATACTAGAACCAGGTGAGTGGGTGGGAGAGGGAAGGAGGGAGGGAGAGCTATGAAGAGAAGTTCTGAAATATTGTGGGTTCCCAGCATTTAGGGATTTGTTGATTTTTGTTGGACAGAGACTTTCTCTTAAAGAAGAATAGAGAGAACTCTTAAGCAGTTTCGTTCAGATATGGAACCTTTTCAGACCCATGGTGTTTTATGTGATTTTTTTGTTTTTTATTTGTGTGTATGTGTGTTTTTAATCTGTGTTTGCGAATAGACTGGCATAAAAAAGGATTTCTCTGTTTTTAGCATGTTGCCTTTTATGACAAGTTGCTATGAGACTCAAATGCACACACACCTTAAAAATTATAAAGCATACTCAAACTATAATTATTTTTGCAAACAATAGGGTGTTCAAATGCCAATGTCTTCCTTGCATCCTGATCTCCAGAAGTTACAAATAAACTAGGCTACCCATACGATGCTAAAGGAAAATTGCCCTGCCTTTTCGAAAGAAAATCAGTAATTTATGTCTGAGTTTTATTTCATCTAGATTGTGCAGATTGCTACTGATTTTATGTTTAATTTGGAGAGAAATGCCTTAAAAATAACGTGGAAGTACTGGGTCTGAATACTGAAGACTTTAAATATAACAGCAGAAGCAGAAGTCTGGGAAGTTTAAACCTATTTCCTCTTCCTTAATCCCTTGGAGAGAGAGAGGCGCACTGGCTAGCTGGAGCCTCCAAGCCAGTGCCTCCAATCTTTCGCAGGAGGCATTGGCTCTTTGCGGCGGCCCTGTCGCCAGGTGAAAGCTGTTTGCGGGTGGGAGTACGCACCCTAGTGAGGCCAGCTGACCTTCACAGACTCTGGGGAGCAACTGTGAAGGGTCTGGGAGACGACTCCTTCAGACTCCAAGAGAAAGAAGAAAAAAGGGGGAGCCCTGAAAGAAGCCTGAGCCTCCAAGAAAGATAGCAGTGAGTTACGGAACAGGCGTGATTATCCAAGGTAATTATGTAAAAGAGAAGCAAGCCTAGGAGTTCTAAATGGCTGCAACTTGGAGTTTACTCTGTCTAAGGTGAGTGTTCAGTGTTCGTGTTCCTGTCTCTCTGCCAAGGTTTCTCTCCCCCGTCGCCTTTTCTGGCTTTTGCCCACCCTCAATTTGAAAAGGCAGCTTGCTCCGCCCGCCAGACCCCACTGGCAACATTTCTCTTCCCTGTCATCCTCAGCCCCTCCTAATTAGCCCTGTACCCCGCCCCCACCCAGCTCCTGGGACCCTGAGTTCTCTTCTCCTCTAGTAAGGAGCAGCTGTGTTTATCCCTGCACCCCGCAAATGCATCCTGTGCTAATTTCACCGACGCTGCCGCGGTGCTGCTGTCCAAAGAACACACCTTTCCAGCCAGCCCAGCAGCCACGTCTCGCTCCAGTGGTTCAGGGAAAGCAGAGGAAACTCTTGAGCTCTCCAAATCGAACCCACTCCACTGGGCATCTTCCTTCCCTTCCCTTTGACAAACGATCCCATCTCAATAATGCTCGTTCCTTTCCGATTCCTAGTTCTGTTTACGGAAGCCTAGGGCCGCCTGGGGTTGCTTTGCTCTCACTATGGTTTTTGGAGACTGGAGGTGGTGTTTTACAGTCCTGCAGCACACTAAGGACTGTTGGAGCAGATCTGAAAGATCTGGAGGCTCCGGAGCGGGTGACAGGGGAGTGCCCCCTCCCCCTGGTCTAGTGGGGGTAGGGAAAAGAGAAAGGGACTAGGCTTGGGGAAGGAGGCAGGGAGGCAGCTGCAGTACTGCGAGGGGTGCGTGCGCCTGTGCCAAGCTTGCCCGCCGCCTCCTGGTTCAGTCTGCGATCTTCGGCGCGTGGGACACAGGGAAGCAGGAGCGGAGCCCCGCGCCCTGGCCTCTGGTCCTCTGGGCGCCTGGCGGTCCTCGGGGCCAGAGCTCTTGGGGCGGGGCGCAGGACCCTTGGCCGTGCTCTCCGCCCCCGCCGCTTGCGCCCAGCCTGGCTCCCTCTCCATTGAGTTTTCCCGAAGCGGGCGCCCATCAATGGTCCTGCTTGGGGATGCACACGCAGCTCACGGCCGGAGGGGGGTAGCAGCCACCGCCTCCAGGTACTGGCCCTCCTGGGTCTCCGCCACCACCCGCTGCTGCCGCTCAAGCCCCAGGCGCACTGAGTTCCTGACCATGGGGCTGCTGAGGCTGCCTTTGCTGGCGTGAGAAGGGGCAACAGAGCTCCCAGGCTCTGGGGTCCCCAGCTGTCTGCATGGATGTCTTCAGCTTTGTGAAGATTGCAAAGCCCTCCAGGTAGGGACCGCGCGGGTTTTCTTTGCACCTAGGGCTGCCGCGGAAACTTGGTGCTTTATTTTTCTGGGGTCTGGAAAGAGCAAAAGCTTCAAAGAGCAGCCGGGTTTAAGGTAGAACCAAAACCAGAGGACCGGAGGTTGCTGCTTTCAACTTATTTCTCCCTTTCTGATGGGGTTTTATAGCCACAAGCATAGAGAACACACACACACACACACACACACACACACACACACACACACACACACACACACACACACGATATTCAGGGCAGCTTGTTTTCCCTTAGGAAAAACCCCAGTGGTGCTTTAGGGGTCACAGTATATGTTAAGGGCCAAGAGAAGATTGTTGTAATTGATTTTGCTAAGGAAAGCCAAAAGTACTTGGGTACTTGCTTTCCAAGTAGCAAGCACCCAAAGTGTCCCCCCATTTTCCACCTCTAAATTAGACCTCTATGATCTGGAAAAGTCAGTTTGAAGGTTGACCTGGATGTCTCCAGCAGCGACCCAGATGGCAAAGTCATGGAGGTAGAAGAGAAGAATTCAGCCATTCTTTAAGTAACGGTGGAATCTAAAGCCTTGAAGATTTGGAAATGGGCTTATAAGTAGCTGTTAGTATTGAAGACAAATCATCGAATCGGGCTGATTTTTTCCAGCAGTGCTGGGGGGAGAGTAGTAAGTAACACTGCCACATTGGGGCCACCGAAATAGCATCTGGTCTGAATATTCTTCTACCTTCTGCCCTGCTATCTTCCAAAGCCTTCTTTGAAACCAACAAGTCGTGTGTCTTGTGCTTGGGGCAATAATTGGGAAAGCTGGGTAGGAGAGGTGTTGGAAAACCATACCTTCTCACTTCCTTGCAAGTCTGTGGCAGAGGTATCCCTCTGTCCTGGAGATCTGAGGGAGTAGACCCTAGCACACAGGGACTTTTAAATTTCAGTACAGAGAGTAGCATCCTATGTTTTCCTTTATTTTTTTTTTAGATAAGAGTAAAATGTATTGATTGTGTAAAGCAAGGATGAACAACCTCAAAATCCTGAGGCAGAAAAATGTATTGACTTGGATTTGTCCAGTTCTACTTGAGGCACTCATAGCCCTCTGGTTTAGATATTTCCAAAAAATCACAGTTCTTTGTTTTCCCTGCCCATCCCCATATGCCCTCAATCATACGAGTCAGTCTTCATGTTCGGCATTAATTTCTAAAGGGAAAGGATCCCCATGCAACTTACTCTGGGTAGATTGGAGATACTGGGATGCTAGAGAAATACGTGTCTTAGAGACACCCATCAGAGTTCCCTGTACATTAGAAGACAGATGTGTGAAGTTGCCAATGACTGTATTGTGACAAATTATTTGCTTTCATGCTGATGTTTCAGAGAATCATGGCTCCATACCACTGTCCTATTAATTTCCTGCATACTTCTGTCTATGTCTGGATAATAGACAGCTATCAAATAAGAATCATGTTCAGGAAAGTGCTAAGGGCCAACTCTGGGATGATGTGGTGCCTGGCCTCTGTATGACAGATGGAAATGAGACTCGAGGACAGAAAAGTTCAGTTGAGAACATGAGTGGACTAAACAACAGAATTTTGGGTGGACTCGTGTGAAAACCAGCAGGATTCACAAAGCACCCAGATACTCCATTGTAGTCCTTAAACTTTGGATCCCTGGGGAAATCGGTAATACATGTCAATGAAAAGATGAATTATATCTATTTTTGTTAGATTCTAGTATACCTTTGTGGGTTCCACAAGTCACACAAGTCAGAGGTTTTATAAAAATCCAGGCCAGGCTCTGTGTGTGTGTGTGTGTGTGTGTGTGTGTGTGTGTGTGTGTGTGTGTGTGTGTATGGGGGCAGAGATTAGAATCTATTTTTAAAGAAGAGTTTAAAATTTAGTAAATGAGTATGAATTTTACTTTCTGTCCTTATGTCATCCACTGGAATGTTTGTTCTAAAGGGAGAAAGTGCTTATGTTCCGAACCAATGTGCCCGCTGAGAAACCTTACAGCCTTCTAGAGTGCCTCTTTTGCTCAGTTTGAGCTCCAGGATGGCCCTCAAGCTGGAACAGCGATGGCTTTAGGAGGTCTTCAGCTGTTTGCTTCTGCCCTTGATTGAAGGTGTGTGTGTGTGTGTGTGTGTGTGTGTGCTTTAAACACTGTTAGAAAAATCAGGTATAAACGTGCTTACATGGCAGGATTTCCCTGATTTCAGGGTGAATAATCTTCCTAAAGGATTTAACTTTGATCAGCATGGTGACTTGAATGCTTCAATTCTCCCGGCTTTACAGACAAATACACGCAGTTGCCCTAGGTTTGGTTCTTAGCCTTGTCTTTGGTTCTTAGGAACTTCCGTTTTTAAAATGTTGATTCCGAAAACAGCTGTTGTAACTGCTATGTACCAAGTGTCCGATCTGTGAGTAAAGACGGTGATCATTAAAGCGCATTCCAAGAGAATATTAATCTGTGCTGAAATCAATAAGCCAAGTGCTTTGAATTTCTGAGGAGCCTACATTTAACTATTTATCTACTGACTTGGTGCCTTTTTAATCACATGAAAAGTCAGAGTTCTAATTGCCCCTCAAGAACTCAGTACCATCTTACCATTGCCACTTAAATACTGCCAAGCTAAGCTTGATTAGCTTGCAAGTGGTGGTGACCCTTTAAGCCATCTGTGTGAGTTAGGGCCCTTGATTGCGTTCGTTGTGTGTGGCACCCTGTGTCATGGTTCTGTCCGAAGATGTTTTTCGTATTCTAATTTTCTGGTTATTAAACATCTTGATAGTTTATATGCAGTTTTAACATTACTGTTTCCTTGGTAACAGTTATATATCATTTTTTTCATTCTTGTGGATGAGAGCATTACAGATGATTGCTTTATAACCCAGGAATTGTATAAAAATAGGCATACATTTTTATTGTTACTGCTCTCAGTGTTGACTGTTACATTTGTAAAGCAGATGCACTGTCGCAAGTGTTTATAGAAGAACACAGTTCAGTAGAAAAACATATGATTATGCTGCCTTTGCCTGAGGGAGGTGAGTTGAAACCCCGAAATCATAGGGGTTTTATTAAACTGAGCAATATGTTCAGGAATTGAGTGGCAAACTTTATTTCGATTTGTTGGTGAGGTCTCAAGTATCGATGTAAATATTCTCCATTATGGCAGTAAGAAAATTCACAAAAGGCTGTATTTTACATTTTTAAATTGTTTCACAGATTATTTTGCTTTACCATTATTATTTTTTTATATAGCAGGGACTAAAATGTGGGAAAGTGTTAATGTTGTTGCAAGTACCTTAACTTTTGAAGAAGAATGAAATATTTTCATTTATAATTTTCTTAGATGTTGATAGAAAAACCTACTTTAGATACAATGAAGCTTGTCTTGTTTTTCCTTTACATTATCCAGAATTAATCACTTCCCTGGAGAGAGGGAAGTTAAAGAAGGAGACAAAAGAGTATAGCCTTCTAGGCCTCTCTATCCCCCCCCTCCCCTAGGTGATTTTGGCAATGGCATTGACAATAGGGAGCTCTAGAGAATAGCAGTGAAAGACCCCAAAGACTCTGGATTTGAATTTTATTAAAGATGCTACTTGCTCATCTTCTGAGTCCTTTCTGGTTCTGCTGACTTCTATGGCTGTCAGGAGGCGAAATGATGAAGAGTTTCATAACAGAACTAGATTCCTGTTTTAGGAATATTTAACTTTAGTTTCCCAGGGGCTGCTAGTCAGTCAGCTTTAGGGAGAAAGCACCTAGCTCATGCTCCCTGCCATTTCAGCCCTCCCTCTCTCCTTCCCTCCTCCTCTCCCTCTCTCTATCTCCTTCCCTCCTTCCTCCCTCCCTCCCTCTGTCCCTCCCATCCTTCCTCCCTCCCTCCCTCTCTCTCTATCCTTCTTTCCCTCTCTCCCTCTCTCCTCTTTTATAGAGACTGTAGTGGTGGTGAAAGTTGTGATTTAAAGGCATGTCTTGAAAATACTTGTTTTTTGCTTATAGCTCTTGGAGCTAGTTAGTTGTTCTCTCCTCTTTACACAGACACACAGAGACATAGAGATAACACACACACACATACACACAAACACATATACACACGTGCGCACATACACATGCCTACACACACAGTTTGCCATAGTAGTTTAGCATTATTGGTGTATAAACAATGTATCTCTATGCTGTTTTTGCTTTTCCTTTCTTTTTCTTTTCCTACTGTGCTGGGGATGGAATGTAAGATTTTGCATGCTTCTACTGAGTAATCGTCCTAGCCTCTAGAAATGTATAATCTTTAAGGAACCATCTTGAAAACACTGATTTCTGCTCTTAACATACTAGAAAAAATTGAGGCTTTAAAAAAGATTGTTGAAGCATGCATATAGTTCTGAAGCTCACCACTTTCATGTATTATCAAGTGCTTTTATGTTACTTGTTTTTGTTTTTTGTGTAACAGTTTCTCACTGTGCAGCTCTGGTTGACCTGGAACTCTCTATGTAGACCAGGCTAGTCTAGAACTCAGAGAATCGCCTTTGCCTCCCCAGTGCTGGGATGAAAGGCATTCACCACATACTCTGCCACTTTCTTTCTGTTTTTATTGAGAGAGTGCATCTAGTTGAATCTGTCCTCCAACTCACTATGTAGCTGAGGATGACATTGGAATTTCTGATACTCTTGCCTCCTCTTCCCAATGCTGTGATTATAGGGATAAAAGACCATACCTAATTTATGTAATACTGGGAGCCTAACTAAGCATTCCATGCAAGTTTTTAAAGTAGACTACCAACTGAGCTCAATACCCAACCCCATGAAAAGATCTGGAACCTCATCATATCAAGAGAGAATTATGAGGAGGTTAAACCTCCTCATAAATCAGCAAACTGTGATTTAAATGCCAAATCCAGCTTGCTATTATGGGACAGTCTGTGCGCTAAGAATGAATTTGTTATTTTTAAATGGTTTAACACAACAAAAGAAAAAAATACAAAATTAAAATTCTGGTATTCATAAATAAAGTTTTATTGGAACACAGCCATGCCCATTCATTTTATAGTGTCTATGACTGAATTTTCTGTACAATAAAGTTGAAAACATGCCATAGAAAAGCTGTTTCCCAAAGTCTAAAACATTTACAGTCTCTTACAGAAACTTTATTTTTTCCTTCCTTCTGTTCCTAGCTTCCTTCCTTCCTCCTTCCTTCCTTCCTTCCTTCTTTTCTTTTTAAAAATTTGTCTTATTTGTTTTTTGAGAAATTCATACAATGAATTTTAACTATCTGTATCCTTTCACCCAACTCCTCCTAGTATTCCTCTCTGGATGTGTGGTCTCCTTCTGGAGCATCCTTGACAACACTCTTAACAAATGACAACACTTCTAAAGAAAACGGACTCTTCCATTGTCAGCAGCTAAGGATTGCTTATAGCTCCTAGGGTAGGGTATCCACCTATTATCTCCATGCTGACATTTGATTTGGCTTGAAATTGTATTGGGGTTGTGTATGCTGTCACAATTGATATGTGTCATATATATAGCTGCCCTGTTGTGGCTAGAGAACAGTGTTTCCTTGTAGTCATCTACCACTTCTGACTCTCACAGTTATCTCTTCCCTCTTCCACAATGATCCCTGAACTGTCAGGAATGGGGTTGTGGCATAGATGTTTGTAGAAGGAGTGGCGGGCTGCGTTCCTGCCGCCCTGCTCCAGGCCACCTGGCTAGCTTATGCCCCGAAATAATAACACAAAAACTGTATTTAAACACTGCCTGGCCCATTAGCTCTAGCCTCTTCTTGGCTAATGCTCATATCTTGATTAACACATTTCTAATAATGTGTGTACCGGGAAAGATTCAGCATGTCTGACCTGGTGGCTGGCTCCATTGTGTCTGACCCAGAGAGGAGAGAGGTATGGCAATTGCCTCACTTCCTCCCAGCATTCTGTTCTGTTTACTCCACCTACCTAATTTTCTGTCCTATCAAAGGGCCAAGGCAGTTTCTTTATTAACCAATGAAATCAACTCAAAAGAGAAGACCCTCCCACATCAGATGTTACATTTAGGACTGAGCAATCTGCAGGCTGAGTTTCTGTTCTTTGGTCACTTGTGGGCTTTGTATTTATCATCATCTGTGGCAAACAGAAAAGTCTCTGATGAGGTCTGAGTGATGCATCTATCTGTGGGTATAGTGATTCATCATTAACAGTCAGTTTAATACTATGTTCATTGAGCAGAAAAATACCAGTTGGTTCTATCCTAGGGTCTGTGACTTGCTGGCCACAAGGAGAGTCTTAAATAACTCAAGCTGTCCTTAGACTCCCAATTCTACCTCCAAAGTGCTGGAATTACAGGGTTTCACAATTATACCCAGCTGTAGTAGCATTTCCTGTTTTTCTTTCTTTGTCACTGTCCAGACATAGGTAAACACATGTGCTCCCATGCCAGATAAATATTAAGTACTCAAATTCACTGACATATATTTACAACTAAACCAAACTCTATTTTTATTGAAACTTAAGATATTCAATATTTCAACTGTTTGAACCTGGTCCTCATCATACTTCTCCCACAGGTTGTACCTGGGAACATTAATAACACAGATTCCTTGGTCACTCAATTGGCCTGTTTTCTTTGGCCTGCTGAATTCCTCTACAGAGTATTACTGGCTTTTCAGAGGCTTTTAGACATATAATTCAACTTGGGCGAAAAATTAGTGTCAATAATACTGGGACAACTTTCTCTAGCATGTGCCAGCGAGCTGGTGATGGAGGGAACAGGAGAATGCTAGGATTTCCTTACAGGACACTTGAGCCATCGGATGCTAATGGCAACTGACCTTCATTAATCTGTTTCCAAAGGAAATACTAGATAAGTAGATTTTTTTTTTTTTTTGTATGCAGAGGAATCCAGGTAACTTCGAAGAATCTGCAACTGAGCTGAACTTCACTTTTGAAGAATTTCACACACACACAGAGCCTTGGAATGGAAACCATTTTTCTACCACGTCGTGCAATGCAGCTCACTTCTTTAATAATTAGGGTCATTATGAACCTAGTCTCTGGGAAGTATCTGGAAGAAATCTAAGCCTTGGTTTTAGATAACAAAGTTCACATTCCTAATTTTTCCCTAGCATGGAGAAAAGAAGAATTTCCTGACTGAATGGTCACATTTTCATGTAGGGCTTACAAATTTGACATGTGACAAATACCCTCTACTAAATACAAAGTGAATGAAGCTGTATACAATCCATTCTAATTCAAGTTGCCAATCAGTGGCCATATATATTTAGCTGAACAATGACCACAATCGGCAAGTAAGCAAGTGCAAATATTGAAGTGTTAAAAATAAATGGCCGGAGGCAAGGAGAGATAGTTCAATAGTTAAGAATAGTGTCTGGGAGCAATTCCCATCACCCACATGGTGGCTCACATCCAGTGCCAGGGGATCTAACACCCTCTTCTGGCCTCTGGAGGTACCAGACATACACATGGTAGATGTACATTCAGTTAAAATACTTGTACATATAAAAGTAAAGAAGTAAATAAATCTTTAAAATAAAGTCAAACAAATGACTTAGGTCTCAGAGAGCAAACTGTAATTTCTATTTTGACACATGAAGCATATTTTTTCTCAGTATGATTGACAACTCCAATGTCATAAACTTGAGTCTGGAAGAAACCTGAGCTTTGCTGCTCTCAACTCCATGACAAAAGTTATAATTTAATTAAAACTATTCTGTTGTCAGAAACAAAAGGTTTGAAGAAGGAAATTAATTTCCCTATATTGGTCATTACTGCAGAGTTGTGTTTTTTATTTGGGTTTTTTTTTAATATGTCCTTACATTTTATGACATCTGCTTAATAGAAAATAAGACATGATTATCGAACAGATATGCTCAAAATTAGTGTGGAAATTTGTCCAGTGAATGTTAAGACTGCACACAGCAGTGCGAGCACAGTTGTTGACTTCATGTGAACTCACAGCCGGGTCGATTGAGAGCGTCTATGTCTGTTCTACCCTGGGTCACATGTCTAAGCATGCTGTTTTCACAAGGGCTCCTTGAGTTGAATGCTTTTCTGTTATGCAATGCATGGTCCACTCTACCACTCTTGACCCTGGTACAGGAGCCATTAGTAGGAAATGGCTTCTGGGGTTACTTTGTCCCAAGCCAGTCACAGGTAGAAATGAATTGTGCTTCAGGGCAATGCCACAGGGCCCAAGTTGACCAATAAGAGGCCACTTAATTTGTTTACCATGACTTTTCTTGTACTGACTGTGTTTTGACCATCTGTTTTTGGAAACAGAGTTTCACTGAATCACAGCATGACCCCCTCTGGCTGTTGATATCTATGGCCAGTGGACAGTTGGGGGGGGCGGTGTCCCACAGTCAGGTAGAGACCATTGAGTCTTTTAAGGCCCAAGATATTGATGAGATTTACCTGCCCTTTTCACAAGTATGATATTTGACTGTCCTTCCTTGATCTTTCTCTACCCAGTATGTCAGTTCTCCTGAGAGCTAGAGCCATATGCTTGGTGTCACCTGCTTGTCTTAGGAGAAGGAACGTCAGCACATTCCCTGGCTTAGCCTTGCCAGCCCCTCTCTACTGAGCATTGACTTTTAATGCTATGCAAGTGGTGCTTTCGGAGCATGCTCTACTCATACAACCATTGAGGGAACCTGGAAGACACAAGATTTCTGATCCTCGATATAGGATCCTATATAGACAACAGATTGGGGGTGTATAGAAGACAGGGTAAAATGGTTTGGAGAGTTGTGGTCCATATTAAAGTCCTTCATCTTTGTAGGCACTTTCAATTATCAGATCTCTAGCCGTATCAAATCATGTGAGAAGCTGTGGAACTTAATTTAGTTGGACATCCGGTCGTTCCTAGCAATCTGGTCCCTTCCTTTCTCATAATACTATTTTTTTTTTCTAAAGTGGTCTCATGTATCCAAGACCGACTTAAAACTCACTAAATAGCAGAAGATGACCTTGAATTTCTATTCTTCCTCTCTGGGCAGCCTGTGGGCTGAAATTACCAGCATGAGTCACTATACCTGGCTTATGCCAGTCTAGAGATATAACTCAGGGCTTCTTGCATTCTACCAACTGAATGAGCTACATCCCAGCCTCTTCATAACACTCACTCACTGTGTGGTAGATTGCTTTTTTTTTTTTATATTTTTTATCGTTGTGAGAGGATTGCAGTGTATTGCCTTTCCTGGCCCAGAACTTACTGTAGAGTGTGCTGGCTGAACACTCCCAGAGATCTACCCACCTCTGTCTCCTGAGTTCTGGGACTAAAGGTATGGGCCATCATGCTTGACTCCTTTGCATTTTTAAACCTCTCCTGAATTGAAGCCTTTCTATGTGGCATTGCAGTTCCTTCCACTAGAGTTCGGGAGTATTTCCTACTCCATTGCATTGGGTTTGGTCCAGTGACTTCTTTTGGTCAATGGAACTTGGCTAGGGGCCACAGAACGTCCATTTTAGTAGAAGAAAGCCTTTGCTGTATGTTTCTTTCAAACTGTTTAACTATTATTATTGTACGTGTGTGGTATATGTGTGTCACTGCATGCGTATGGAGGTCATAGGACAGCTTTGTGGCTTTTCTTCTTTCCTTTCAATTTTAGGTTAATTCTGGCCATCAAACTCAACTCACCACATGTTGTAGTTTGAATGAGAATGACTCATAGGCTCACATATTCAAATACTGCATCCCCAGTTGATAGAACTGTTTGGAAAAGAATAGGAGGTGTGACCTTGTTGGCAGAGAGGCATACTAGAGGTAGGCTTGGAGGTTTCAAAAGTGCAGGCCATTCCCGTTTTGCTATCTCTGCCTCCTACTTGCTGATAAATTTGGAAGCTCCCAGTTACTGATCCAGTGCTATGCCTGCCTTCATGCTGCCATGTTTTCCAGCACAAAGCTTATAGCCTCACTCTCTGAATTGTAAACCTCCAGATGAATGTTTTCTATTCTTATATAAGTTGGCCTGTTCTTGGTGTTTCTTCACAGGAATCAAAGAGTAACTAAAACATGGTGGCTGCAATGCAAGCAGTCTACCCACTGAGCTCTTGCCAGCCCTGTTGCCCATTTGTTTATTGCTTCTAATTTGAATAACTTCTTGGCTTTGTTTGACCTGTTGGTCCCAGAAGCTAGATTCATCTTGAGGAGTACCATCTGGCAAAGCTGGAAACACAAGAACAGATGGTTCCTTTCCTATGATGCCATAGTTGTGGCTTCATGATGGCAGTGGCTGTTCAAGGTTAATGGCATTAGGACTGAGTATGATTTTGGGCTGTGTTTCATCTATGAGCTCTTTGAGAGTAAACCCCCTTGATTTTTAACTTCTTTTGTTCGTAATATTTAGTAGATTATGAATGAATTAGGGTAAAGGCATACTGTGTCCCTACAGTTTCAAATATTAATGATCACAGATATTCCTACTTTGGGAGTTCATTCAACAGATTGGACTATAACACCACTGCATGTTTATGATACTCATTGAACACTTGGCAACGAGCCACTATCTATACCTACAGCTTAGGGCCTCTCTGTCATTCTCATTATTGTTTTCTTTTTCTTCCTTCTAGTCTTTTTTTTATTTAAATTTATTTATTTATTAAGGATTTCTGCCTCGTCCCCGCAACCGCTTCCCATTTCCCTCCCCCTCCCCCGATCAAGTCCCCCTCCCTCATCTGCTCGAAGAGCAATCAGGGTTCCCTGACCTGTGGGAAGCCCAAGGACTGCCCACCTCTATCCAGGTCTCCTATGGTGAGCATCCAAACTGCCTAGGCTCCCACAAAACCAGTACGTGCAGTAGGATCAAAAACCCGCTGCAATTGTTCTTGAATTCTCAGTATTCCTCATTGTCCGCTATGTTCAGCTAGTCCGGATTTATCCCATGCTTTTTCAGTCCTAGGCCAGCTGGCCTTGGTGAGATCCCAATAGAACATCCCCATTGTCTCAGTGTGTGGGTGCACCCCTCGTGGTCCTGAGTTCCTTGCTCGTGCTCCCTCTCCTTCTGCTCCTGATTTGGACCTTGAGATTTCTGTCCGGTGCTCCCATGTGGGTCTCTGTCTTTGTCTCCTTTCATCGCCTGATGAAGGTTAATATTCTTGAGGATGCCTATGTGTTTGTCTTTGGATTCACCTTCTTATTTAGCTTCTCTAGGAACATGAATTATAAGCTCAATGTCCTTTATTTATGGCTAGAAACCAAATATGAGTGAGTACATCCCATGTTCCTCTTTTTGGGTCTGGCTTACCTCACTCAGGATAGTGTTTTCTATTTCCATCCATTTGTATGCAAAATTCAAGAATTCCTTGTTTTTTTACTGCTGAGTAATACTCTAATATGTATATATTCCATACTTTCTTCATCCATTCTTCCGTTGAAGGGCATCTAGGTTGTTTCCAGGTTCTGGCTATTACAAACAATGCTGCCATGAACATAGTTGAGCATATACTTTTGTTGTATGATAAGGCCTCTCTTGGGTATATTCCCAAGAGTGGTATTGCTGGATCCAGGGGTAGGTTGATCCCGAATTTCCTGAGAAACCGAAACACTGCTTTCCAGAGTGGTTGCACAAGTTTGCATTCCCACCAGCAATGGGTGAGTGTACCCCTTTCTCCACAACCTCTCCAGCAAAGGCTATCATTGGTGTTTTTTATTTTAGCCATTCTGACAGGTGTAAGGTGGTATCTTAAAGTTGTCTTGATTTGCATTTCCCTGATCGCTAAGGAAGTTGAGCATGACCTTAAGTGTCTTTTGGCCATTTGAAGTTCTTCTGTTGAGAATTCTCTGTTCAGCTCAGTGCCCCATTTTATAATTGAGTTGATTAGCCTTTTGCGGTCTAGTTTCTTGAGTTCTTTATATATTTTGGAGATCAAACCTTTGTCAGTTGCGGGGTTGGTGAAGATCTTCTCCCAGTCAGTGGGTTGCCTTTTTGTCTTAGTGACAGTGTCCTTTGCTTTACAGAAGCTTCTCAGCCTCAGGAAGTCCCATTTATTCAATGATGCCCTTAGTGTCTGTGCTGCTGGGGTTATACGTAGGAAGTGGTCTCCTGTGCCCATGTGCTGTAGAGTACTTCCCACTTTCTCTTCTATCAGGTTCAGTGTGTTCGGACTGATATTGAGGTCTTTAATCCATTTGGACTTGAGTTTTGTGCATGGTGATAGATATGGATCTATTTTCATTCTTCTACAGATTGACATCCAGTTTTGCCAGCACAATTTGTTGAAGATGCTCTCTTTTTTCCATTGTATACTTTTAGCTCCTTTATCGAAAATCAGGTGTTCATAGGTTTGTGGGTTAATGTCAGGGTCTTCTATTCGATTCCATTGGTCGACTTCTCTGTTTTTATGCCAATACCAAGCTGTTTTCAATACTGTAGCCCTGTAATAGAGTTTGAAGTCAGGGATGGTAATGCCTCCAGACAATCCTTTATTGTATAAGATTGTTTTGGCTATCCTGGGTTTTTTGTTTTTCCATATAAAGTTGATTATTGTCTTCTCCAGATCTGTGAAGAATTTTGATGGGATTTTGATTGTAAACCATACTATCTTTACTGACAAAAGAAAGTTTGTATCATGCTTATATACAATACTTGAAGATCTGATAATAAGAGGTTTGTGCACTTAACTGCAATATTACAAAGCATATTGTTTGATATTTTGTATATACTATACTAGTAAAATGAAGTAAAGGACCAGAAAGTGAGCGCTCCTCACTAGTCCACATAAAAGGCATTATTTTGCTTATGATTGACTTAGTTTCTTTATTTCTCTTAAAGTGTTGCACCAAATGAACAAATTGGAACAAATGGAATTATGAAAACCTGCTTAAACACTAATAAGAAATATGGCATAGCTATGTAATCAAGAAGGCTGTTTGCTGTGATGTAGAAAGATCTCCAGGTACATTTATTGCTACATGAAAGCAATAAGGTACGAATCAATTTTAGAAGTCTGAATTCAAATGTTCGGAAGGATTTACATAATATTACTAACAATATTTAGCTTTGTAAACCTGTAGTACTCAGAGTATTGTGTAATGGTCTAGGGGACATGAGGCCATTGGCTCTACATTCCCAGATGCCATTATATAATTTTATTTGATTTTTGAATGCAAGAATTATGCTACATGTTTACCAATAAACTTGGATTTCAAAGACGTTAATGGAGTAGCCACATAAATCCAAGGCATTGAACACACTAACAAAATATTCTTAATGTTTTTTTTATGATTGTAAAATTAAGACCTTTAGAGGTGTTATTTGAAATTTTAAAAAACCAAAAGAGGGGCTGGAAAGATGGATCAGAAGTTAAGAACAATGGCTCTTTTTACAGAAGGCTCGTGTTTGATTTGCAATACCCACTTTGTAGCTCACAACTGTCTGTGACTCCAACTCCAAGGGATTGGAGGCCCTCTTCTGGCCTGCTCAGGCACCAGAGAGGCATGTGGTGCACCGACACACATGCCTGCAAAACACTTTTATAAAAAAGAATACCCAAAGGAAAAGATAGCTCTACTATAATCATTTAGCCTCCTGTTTTCCATTTATCTCACATAAATAATATAAATATGAAATTAATACACTTAAGTTTTCAAAAAATATAATGTTCCCATGTCATTAACCACTCTTTTAACAACCACATGAAACCGCATTTACTTAATGATTTTCTATTTCATTAACATTTAGATTGTTTCCAGTGTATTTCTTTGGATAACAATGTGATGAATTTCTTTATAGCAACTTCTTTGGATCCCATGGCCAGTTATTTTTTTTCAATGACACCAATAACAGTTTACTGAATACTTCAAAATGCATCAAAATCAGAAGGTAGTTTGACATACGATTAAAATGATATCTAAAGTTTTTTGCTAAGATTGTGGACATTCTAGTTGCTCAGAGATATTACACTTGACAAATAACATTTTTCATGCAAGTTATTCTTGGTGGTAAAGGACACCTGGGTAGTAGTACTTGATATTTCTGGTAGTTTTTTTTTAAGCAAATCAATCTTTTGCTTCCTTATACATATCATGGAAAATTATGTGCTATTCTCTTGGGATTTCATTTCATTAAAAAGAAATTCTATCCTTTTATCACAAGATAAACAATTTCACGAAATTTCTTATGGAACTAAAGAGATGGCTCAAAAGTAAAGAGCAGTTACTATTCTTTTAGACAACCTGGGCTTGTTCCCTAGCACCCACTTGTAGGCTCACAACTGTTTAAAAATACACATCCAGGTGCCATTAATTCATAATTTGTTTTTCTGATTGATATCACATTGGCAGGCTGAAAAATACAATACAATTTAACCAAATTTATTAAAACCATTGTAGACAATAAACTATCTGATCCTCCTCTCCTCACTAAGTCTTTATGTTGTCTCCCTTCAGTGTTAATAGAGTTGTGAAAACGTTGTAAGCTTACATTTATCTCCAATAGGATGATGTGTTGAACAGCCTAGCATTATAGGTTTGCATGGTAATATTTTAGGGTCAGTGCTGGAGATGGGATCCAGGGTTGGTATGTGATAGGCAGGTGCTTGGAATTTTTAGACAAGGTCGCTATGTAGCCTAGGCTGGCCTCAAACACTACATCCCATAGTCTCTGTCTTCTGAGAGTTGCAGGTGTGCACTACACAACCTGACCACGTCACCATTTTTAAATGATCACCAGAACAGTAACTTGACACAATGCCTAGTTTTAGAGCTCATCTAGAAGTCATTTCATGATTTTTGCTGTATCATAAATCAAGGGTTAGGGATTGGCAAAGCCTTGTCTGTGGACCCAGTCCAACCTCTTGCACATGTTTGTATTAAGCTAAGAATAGTTTTAGTATTTGAAAATGTTTCCAGAAAATTAAATCATAATATTTCATGGGACATGAAAATTTTATGAAATTCAAATTTCAGTGTCCATGAATGGCTTTTGTGGGGAGGATAAAATAATGTTTAATAATGTTTATATTATCTGTGTCCAAACAGAATTGAGTAGAAGTGGCAGAGACCATGGATGAATCTAGAGCCTATAGTTGAGAAATCTTGCTGGACACTCACCTTTCCCTCCCTCCCTCCTTCCCCCCCTCCCTCCCTCCCTCCCTCCCTCTCTCTTTCTGTGATAAAATACATAAATGGGAGTATGATAAAATACATAAATAGGATTTGGATAACATTGCTTTGTATTTGCAGGTGCTCCTCTATGCGTATATATTTTTTCCTTTGGTACTGAGGATAGAATATAGGGCCTTGCAGGTGCTAGGTGAACTCTTTTACACTGAGCTACACCCCTGTACCAGGTGTTTCTTCTATATAAATATTCCTACCATAAAAATTATTTCTCTGCACAAATAGATCTTGGAGAGCTCAAACAGAAATTGTATTTTCAATGTTTATATTCTCTTGACATGCATGCTCTCCTTTCCTAAAGATAATGTAATACACACACACACACACACACACACACACACTACATCCACACACCAGTAAAAATAAATAAATATATAAAATATAAAAGCAACGTGAAGATAAACTGTTCCTCCTGCCGATTGGTCACCTTTCTGTTTCAGTGGATGCTTTCAAGGCCAGCATGGAAAGCCAAGCTGGAAAAATAGGCTGGCTTAAGAGGGCAGATGAAAAAGAGCTCCACTTGGATCCCCAGCTGCACCCTACTAGGTTATTCAGTTGATGTGTACTTCATGGAGTTTTAACTCCAATAAAGTGGTAGTTTATTTCAAGACATCTCTCCTTATCGGTACATGTCTAACTTGAATAGCTTCTGTGTTTTAACAGTGAAGCCTGTCACCATTACTCTCTCCTTTCTGGGTATTTTAGCTGCAAAGAAGGAAATGTCACATGAATAGTGGCGTAAACCATATAGGCCTAGAACGAGGTGATTCCTAAATTGCAGTACATTGACCCAGAATGGTCAGCATGCATACTGGCTGCTTCTCTTTATGCTCCTTCAGCCTCTTCCTTCCTCCCATGATAGTCTCACAGGAGGAAAGTGGCTACAACAGCTCTTGGCATCATGCCATTATCTGATTTAGTTCCGAGACAGGGAGCAGGCAGTAACTGGCTCTTTCTTTGTTTGTATGGAATCACATTTCTTTCTCGAAGCTGAGAATTACCCCTTAAAAATGGGAGGTGTTCATTCCAGGCTTACCTCTCCAGAGATGCTACCAGTCAAAATCTGAGTTCTAGTCAAACAGAGGAGAAAGGGAAGATGAATTGAAGAAGTATTCAAGATACTGCTTTCCAGTAACCACCATTTTATTAAGGAATCAATCCACGTGATCTTTTCCCATAACTTCTCCCCGGTTCTGGAGAATGAACATATGGGTCTACCACTGAGCTACGTCCTAGGCACTAGAGCTGTATTTGGAAAGCAACAAAAAGAAACACTTGAATTTGGGTGGTAGCTAAAAATGTCCATCTAAATCCTACACTCAATTTCTGGTAGAGAAAGTTATCATATGTTAGCTTCTTTTTCTGTGGTCAGGTTGAAAGTCTATGCATTGGAATATAGTCAGAAGTAACAGAAAAACAAAGCCACGCGTGCCGAGTTGCATCTCAGCAGTAGAGTGTCGAAGACTCCAAAGTTTATTCTCAGAACTGTAAAGCAAGAAGAAAACATGCTGCAAAATAGCTGAGGGAGGTGGACAACGTATGGTGGCCCATAAGAAATACAGAGGAAGGGCCAAGTCCTGAAGACTTAACTGGCTTCTTTGTCTTTGCTTCTGCTGGCCAACTGAGGTGCCATGTTATCGCCTTAGTTCCCTTTTGTGGATGTAGAATGGTTTCCGTACTTAACAAATCTCATACCTTCACACATAAAGACCAGTGGTGAACAGGGCTTGTTCCTTGCCTGCCTCATAGCAGAGTCCCCCAGTAATTCATTGTTTAAAACTGTCATCCTAGCCCACATGTTTCCTGAATCTACCTGGCAAACAGAGCCTTCAGGGCTGGTTACGATTTGTAGACTGACATACTGAGCCAGTAGACCTTGGTCTTGTCCATTCCTTCACGTAGAGATAGCTGCTGAGTTTTGCATGAAAAAGGGTGACTTGAATAGTTGCAACATAGATCATAGGGTCCACAGAAGTTAATTAATGGCTTTCTGGTAGTTAATAGAAAAAGTGTGTCAATGCTTGTTTTAGGGTCCTATTGATTCTCACGCCGAGGTCAGCATTGACAAGTGTCAATGGGTATATTTTTTTAGGTTTTTATGTTGGATGGTGTTGAGGCTATGAGCAATGGTAGCAGGAGACTTGGGATTCTTGGCAGTTTGCCATGAGCAAAATATCCTACAATGAAGAGTTGTTCATTCAAAATAGCAATGAAGTCTCACATTGACAAGCACTGGCTTCTGTAAGAGTGGGCTTTTATTGTGAGACCAAATTTCAGGTTCCCTTATCGTCATCATACCACTAGCCCCATGGACGGCCACCTGAGGCTATCTCTGCCAAATTTGAGACACTAGGAGGAAAGAGGAAATGACTGTTGGTTAGGCAATCAAGAGCACTGGTTCAGAAGAGCAGAGAGGATTTGCTAAATTGATATCTAGAATGGATGGTTCCATGGGTACCTGATAATTATAGCCTGAGTCATTGCCTAATGACAGTGGTTGCTGTTGATAGGGAACAGCTCATAATGCTGGAGTTTCACAGAGTGGCAAATGTGATTGCCTACGTCCTGTGTACTGCCGCCTTTGAGTTTACAAGAACTGAAGAGGTCTTTTCTTTCCCGCTTTTTCTGTAATGAACAAATTGTCTCTAACAAGCATGCATTAATCATACAACTGAAAGGAAGTTTTTAAGGATCATCATAAACAATTAAGTAATTAAAATAATTTTCTTGGTGTTTATAATAAAACCAATTAAATTCTCAGGCAGCTTTGTTGTTTGGATGTCATATCGAAAAGGGATTCACACCCATGTGTTTTTGATTCCTAAGCACTTCTAATCAATATGATACGGTGAAACAGTTCACAAAAACAGCCCCAGTGACGCCATTTTCGCTGTCTGAAGTCACATCTGCATTTGGAGCCACAGCTGCATTGAATGAGAGAATGGTGATGAACTCGAGCTGTATGCACCTGCTATTCCCCTGAATGAGGAGGTATAACCCTGGATCTGATGTTTAATGATTGTAGTATTCTAATTTCCTTTTTTTTTTCTTGTCAAAATTCATGGTAACAAGCTTTTTTTTCCCTGAAGCTGGGGAGAAGGCGTAGCCTATAAAGTGATTCTTGTACAAGTCTGAGAACCTAAATTCACTCCCTGGCACCATGACATTAGTTTGCAATCCCAGGGCAAGGGAGGCACATATGAAGGAGCCCTGGAATGTGCTGGCAAGCCAATCTGGTGGTCTCGGGGAGGTCCAGTACAATGAGAGACATAGTCTCAAAAATGAAGGGGTCTGAGGCTCAAGTGATTGCTCAGTGAGTAAGAGGACTGGCTGCTCTTGTAGAGGACCTGGGTTCAGTTCTAAGCACTGAATGGCTATTCACAACTATTTGTAACTCCACTTCCTAAAGAACCAGTGCCATCCTCTGGCGTCTTCTGGCATCACACACACACACACACACACACACACACACACACACACAGAGTACACATACATGCAGTCAAAATGTATGGGCAAAATGCTCATACACTTAAAAATAAATCTTTAAACAAAAAAAAAAACACAAAAAGAAGGATAGCGTTTCTGAGAAAAATCACCTGAGATCGTCCTCTGGCTTCTACATGCATGTAGACTAGTGTTTCTCAATCTGTAGGCTGCGGCCCCTTGTGGAAACTTCTGTCTTCAAAAATATTTACATTATAATTCATAACATTAGCAAAATTACAGTTATGCAGTAGCAATGAAACTAATCTTATTGCTGGGGCTCACCACAGCTTGAGGAACTGTATTAAAGGATGTTAGCATAGGAATGGTCAAGAAGCAGTGATATAGACACATGCTTATGCCCCCACATATATGTCTGCTCCTCTGCTCAAAATACACACACCCACACAATTTTGTTTTCCACTGTTACACAGGAGGCACATACAGCCCATGTGGGTACATGAGTATATACATTTGCTTACATAATGTTAAAATAGAAGTTTCAGCAAGTGTAATGGCACAAGCCTTTAATTCCAATACTCAGGAGGCAAAAGAAGACCGATCTCTGTGGTTTGAGGCCAGCATGATGGACACAGTGAATTCTAGGCCATTCTGGGATATATAATATGACTCTGTCAAAAAAAAGCATTAAAAATTTCAAGCAATATTAGTAGAATCCAATACAATCTGATTTTCTCTTCTTTCATCCTTTTTCATATTATCAATCCTGCTAGTTTCTTCCCAATCAATTACCTTCGTAAATCTCAGCCCAAGATTTCTCTCTGTGAGTTTCCCCCTCATCTTTTAACATGGTCTTTCTTCCTTAGGAACCTCTCTTCTAAGCCCTTTATTTATAGAGATGCGGCTACTGTTATGAAAGCTTGGGACCTAACCTGACCTTAGGAGAATACTAGACCAGAAATTTTGAACTTTAGCTGACAAAGAACAGCTTATTTTTCCTATTATGACAAGTCTTATAAGAATGCCAGTCCAAGGTTTCCTGTCACATTAGGTGCCAGTTCCAGGAAACCTGTGCCAGTATCTAGTGAGGGGTGGGCAAATGGAGCCACCATAACATTTGAATTCTGTCTCCAAAATGCCAGAGGCCAACATGCCTTTTTGTAGGCTTGCTTACACAAACTGTTATTTGGATTTTTCTTGTTAAGATTTCTTTATTTTTATTTTATGTATGTGGATGTTTTGCCTACATATTTGTCTGTGTACCACGTGGGTGCTTTGTGCCCCCGAAGGCCAGAGAGTGTTGCATTCCCTGCAACTGGAACTACAGATGGTTGTGAGCTACCCTGTGGGTGCTGAGTCTTAAACCTGGGTCCTCTTGAAGAGCATCCGGTTATCTTTACCATTGAACCGTTTCTCTAACCTCTTTATTCCCCCAATCTCAGCCAAGATGCTTTCTCACCTGAATGGACTCTAAGTAACAAATATTAGCAAATACAGAAAGACAATTCTTGGTGAGAATCAGACCTGGAGTACTGATTCTATGACGACACTTCAATGGGAAAGTACCTATCTAAATCTGGAATAGGCACAGTTTATACTCTCAGTCCCCTGTCCTCTGAGAGCTATTCAAGTCTCCACCTTGAAGACTATTGAGCATCCTTGCTCTAGCCAATCACAGTATGACTCTGAGCTTTATGTTCTTTTAGTGGAATTTGTCAGTAGGCTCTATTTCTTTTTTTTATTTTAGGCTGGAGACGACTTAGAGGAAGTTCACTTTGGCTTAAAATACTGCATAAGCAATGCAGTGGATTGAGAAAACCCTAAATTTATAGGGCCAGTAGGTAAGGAACATAACATTTAATTTACCCAAGACTTTTTTTTATGATATATTTGAAGGAAGGACGAGAGACCAATAAATGCTATCACAATTCTACATACACAGAATGATTGAGAAATATGTAAATACCTACCATGCACATGTCCTGTTCCCTTCAAACCTGGAGTTTGCTTGGGGAGGAGGAGGCTGGAAAGAATTGCAGCTCCTAAGTTGCTGTGGAGGGGTGGAAAGAGGAAGCAGGAAGATTTGAAGTGGGAGAGGAAGCTGTGATACCAGATGAGAAGAGATAAGGCTCCTCCCATTCCCTCAACTGAGGTAGCAGTGATATGAAAGGGAGCCTGCTGGTTTGGTCATGTGTGCTTTTAGTGTGTGCCTATGAAGCTCCATCCAGCAAAGTACAGTATTCTGAGTCCACACTGCATCTCTCAGAAGAACCTATGAATAAGCAAACATGAAATATGCACTGTGCTCAAGTCCATTGTTCACGGATTAGTCCCACTGAAGGAAATTCAATGTGTCACACTCGAACGCACTGCACCAGAACAGTGTGCTTTATCACGAGTAGACACACTGTGGTACCCATCTGATGCAGTGAACACCTGCTTCCTGGGCTGGGGAGAGGGCTTGGTGCTTAAAAGTGCTGGCATGCAGGTCTGATGATGTGGGTTTCATCTCTGGATCTCCTAAAGTGGCAGGAGACAACCGACTCTGGGAACTTGTCTCCTCCAGATGCAAACTGCAGCATGTCTGAATCTATATGTACATGCATGTGCGTGCACGCACGCGCACGCACACACACACACACTTTAAGTTCCAATTTGTACATTTTCTGGTACCATGTTTATGGCCACCATTATTCAAAAAGTAGGTAATCTACCTCTTGGTAGAAATGAATGGGCAGTTTGAAAGCTGCTATTGCTGGTATAATATGCTGCTTTCCTTCTCTTCAGGGCAAGTTCCTCTATATTCTTTGCAGAGTAGCATTTTCTCCTCACTGGTAATCAACACAGACCATAAATAACCCTTACTTCAATGGGTCCTCTGTGATTTTCATCCCCTTTAATCTGCAGATTGCTCTCTTTTCCTTAAACTGCTCCAAGATACATTTACCTTCTTTGAGAGAAAGAGAGAAGGACATCACATTCATCACAGTACGGATGCATCCATAATTTCTAGTACATAACAGATCAGTTTTACATTGTGTTTTAATTGACTCGGCAAGGACGTTGAGGGCCTAACTTATTTGTATTATTGTGAATGCTAATAATTGCAATGGTTTTTGTATTGTTAATCATATGGCATTAGATGGTTGATATTGATAAGAATCAGATTAGAATTGCTACCAATTTTCATTTGAGTATTAATGTTCTGAACTTCATTGCTAAGATGACTTCCTTCTACTTTTAGAATCTATGGCTGATATTAACCCTAACTACTAGCATCGCATCCTGGTGTCATGGCTACTGCTGCTGCTGTCCCTACCTTCGTGACAAGTGTGTTTAGGTCTCCATGTGTCCCTGGAGTTCTTATGAGCATCTTATATACAGTAGTTCAGCTGTTTGACCTTCCAAAAATCCAATCAGGTAGCTTCTACCATTATTTCTGTTAGGACACTGAGGGTCAGACAGAATCAATCACTCTCCTTGGAACAAGTGGAGCCTCTGTATATGTGTAGGAATTAATGTACCTCAGGGATGCTATCAATCATTGCCTCTCAGGATCACATGACCTGTCTTTTACAAAAATAATGTTATGTCTCTTAGTGTAAAGTGTGGAGGATAGTATCTAGGGACTTGTGAGTTCTAGGCAAGTGCTGTACCACTGAGCCATACCCCCAGTCATCTGTCCCTTTTTATACTACTGAGCATGGATGCATGCTAAGCTTGTACTCTAACCCTGAGCTACATCACAAACTCTTCCCCTATTTCCTTCAAAATAGCATAACTTTTTATCACCCTAGCACAGGGAATGCAACAACTGGAATACAAAAAGCCCCCTTGGTACAAGAGCTAGTTCCAGGACAGGCTCCAAAACCACAGAGAAACCCTGTCTCGAAAAACCAAACAAACAAACAAACAAAAAAAAAGCCCCCTTGATAACTATCCATTACTTATTCTCATCTCTCTTTAGAACCCATATTGCCTCTGAACATTTTGTTTCAGAATTAAATGAATGATTTACTTGTAACAATGGTTGTCATCAGATGTCAGAAATAGAAGAGAAAGAAGAAGAAGAAGAAGAAGAAGAAGAAGAAGAAGAAGAAGAAGAAGAAGAAGAAGAAGAAGAAGAAGAAGAAGAAGAAGAAGAAGAAGAAGAAGAGGAGGAGGAGGAGTACATTGTATAGGCCAATCTTAAATTGCTTGTAAAGTAATTATTTTTCTCCTGGAGTAATTGCTATGGGGTTTAGTTACTAATTTTCAGGGGCATGACTAATTAAGGCTAGGGTGGGAACAGGCTTCTCGTATATAATCCTGTTTATTTAATTCATGACAATCTGCAGCTGAAAGTTCATTGAGGTGACGTT
This sequence comes from Microtus oregoni, assembly GCF_018167655.1. Classification (NCBI taxonomy): domain Eukaryota; kingdom Metazoa; phylum Chordata; class Mammalia; order Rodentia; family Cricetidae; genus Microtus; species Microtus oregoni. Next base: position 986,316 of record NW_024544756.1, read on the forward strand.
GGGTTCTCTAAAATGGCTGACAAGACATGAGCCTAAGGAAGCTTCTAGGGTTCCCCAGGGACAGGAACTGAGACTAAAAGACAATAGCAGTGCTTTCTCCATGGAAAAGAAGTACAGCGTGAAATGTGCTTGCAAGACCCAATCCCCACATTCCCCACTCAGAATGCAGTAGGAAATTAGATCCCTACTATTCTTTACGCAGATTTATTTCTTTTTAGGAAAAAATAAAGTTAGTCACTTCCTGTTTATCATTTTTCAATGACATTTAGAATTAGTGCCCTTAAAACTGAGGATCACAGTGCCAGGGAGCATTAGTCTGTGTGGCGATGAATCACAGGAGTGACAGCATATGCTTTTAGACTCACTGCCCACTACAAGAACCCTGCCAGAAGCATCTGGAACCACTCCCCTGTTCCTAGCCCAAGAAGGTGGGTGGCATGGCACCTTCTTGTGACAAACATGGCATTTGGGGTAAGGAAGTTCCTTCTTAACTTAATATTCAATCTGCGAATGTCAAAAACATGGTGTCATCTGATACATTGTGTTCTTTCTAATTTCAAATGTTAGGATGGGCTGTCGAGCTTACCCATTTATGCCTTCATTTTGAGAAATTTCTCCATAATTGAAAAATTAAGATAGAACATGTTCTGCAGGAATTTTCCTTCATCTTATGACTACTTTGTTAGTAAAATCTTTCATTTTCTTTTCCTTCCTTCCTTCTTATTTTCTTTCTCTACCCCCTCTATCTATCTATTCTATCTATCTATCTATCTATCTATCTATCTATCTTTCCTCTATCTATTTATTTATCTATCTCTGTGCATGAGTGAATGTGGGTGCGTGTGTGTGTGTGTGTGTGTGTGTGTGTACAGGTGCACATGTGTGGGAATGGATCAGAGATCAAATTTAAGTATCATTCCTTAGGAACTACCTTGCTTTTTGAAACAAAGTCTCTCACTTACTTCAGACTTGCAAAATAGATGATGCTGGTTAGCCATTAATTCCCAAGGAGCCTCCTGTCTCCATTCTCCCAGTACTGGTATTAGGAACATATACTACCATACTTGACTTTTTAATGCAGGTTCTGGGCTCTAACTCTTCCTCATGCCTGTATAGCAAGCACTTTAGGGAACCCCCATATTTTCTTCTTTAGTGTGTCCTAAAAAAACAGAGGGAGAAAAGAATAGGGCACAGTTTTTGTATGGAGGTGAAAATGAAATACAGAGATGTCTCATAATGGATTTTGATGACAAATGGAGCCATCAGGTTCCAATTAGAGCCTCTAGTCTCCCCAGATGGTAGAAGCCTTAAAAGGCATGTTCAAGACCTAATGAAAATTGTGGTGAAATTGTCCTAGCATGCAGAATATGAAAAATTATTCCAATCCTTTCTTTTTCCTTCTCTAGAGTTCAGGTTTTGACTACTCTGAGCCTGTTTCTTCCCTCATTTCCAAGCCTGTGGTCATTTGATTATTCTTTATAGCCATACATTTTCTCAATTGCTTTTCTTGGTACTGTCAATCCTTTCAAAAACAGAAACATGATGCTTTAGACCTGGAGTTACTAAGTTTGAATTAATCTCATCCTTCACTTTAGAACCTTTCACCTAGACAAATTGTACCTGCTAGTATTTACCATTCCTACCTTGAGCCTTTTGCCTTGAGGCCAGCTCTGACCAGAGAAAAGCTTATAGGTCATCATCATGGGAAAACTATAGGAAAAACATCACCAGTATTAATTAAATTATTCTGTCTTGACAAACCATGAAACTCTAACAGAAACATTTAAAAATGAGTACGTTGGTTTCAAGGGAGTAAAGATCTTTGAAATAATTACCAGGGGTCCCATGGTTTGGCAAAAAACAAAACACAAAAATCAAACAACAACAACAACAAAAACCCAGCCACCTTTACACTCTTACAGGAATTAAAATCTCTTATAGGAGTAGTTTCACACACACTTCATCGCCTTCCATTTGACAGAAGCTGGGAGCATGGAGAGATTTTAAAGAGAGGATGTGGCATTCAAGTGATAGGTACTAAAGGCTGGAGAAACTCCCAAGGGAACCCATCCTACTTGGACTCTTAAAGACTTCCACAATTCAAGCATGGAAGTTGCTCCTAAGTCTAATGGAACAAGTCTAAAATGCATGTAAAAATAATATGAGATTAGGCTGGGGGGAGGAGAAGGCAGGATTTGTGTAATTTTGTGCCAAGATACAACAGACTTTATAAGTAAAGTACTCAATGGTGCTAATGGAGATTTGGATGGTGTCAAGTGTACTACATGGGCAAAAACAATTTTATAAAAGCAAATATTTTTAGGTTTAAGATTGTTTATATGTATGATTTTGTACTATGTGTCTTCCTGGTGCCTGTAGAAGCCAGAAGAGGTCCTTGAATCTGCTGGAACTAGAATTACAGATGGCTGTGAACCACGTATGGGTGCTGGGAATCCAACCTGGGTCCTCTGTAAGAGCAAAAGTGCCCTTCACAGTTGAGCTATCTCTTTAGCAACAACACAAGCAATCCGTTAAAAGTAAACAAATTAGGTTTCTCAGAGCATGTAGAAATGCATTATCTTTTATGAATGTCTATAATGATTTTGAGTGAGTTATTACCTTTCAGTACAGGGAAAGGTGGGTTGTACCTCTGTGGTCAATCTTGACAGTATATGAGGATGTAATTTTGGGTCACTCCAAGTCAGGGATTACTAATTATCTAGTGTGTGAAAGACAAGTATGTGGTTGTATATATCTGACAGTGTTGAGGAACCACCACACAATACACATGTAAGCATGATCTGGCCCCTAAAATTAACAGTGCCAACAATGTGAAACCAGCACTTCAGGTTTAGAATAGGCCTGACTCACAAATGGAAGATATTTGAGACCTTGAATGAATTTATAGAGCAATATATCCCACTCCTCTGAATCTTTTGTTTTGTTTTGTTAACACAGGGTCTTGGCTGGTTTGGAAATTTCTTGTAGACCAGGCTGACCTCCAACTCATAAAGACCCACCTGTCTGTGCCTGTCCACCTACCATCTTTTATCTGGACTGGGATAATGAATCAAAAGTCAACTTCAACTGGAATCTCCTAAAATTTCCAAGTTGTTTTTGCTATGTATCTGTCTTTTTTAATTAAGCCAATTAAAAATGAATAAAACAAAATCAAAAAAACACATAATCTGTTGAGATAGGGAGCTGCGGGCTGCGTTCCTGGCACCCGGCCACCCGCATGGCTAGCTTATGCCCCAAAATAATTACATGGAAACTGTATTCTTTTAAACACTGCCTGGCCCATTAGCTCCAGCCTCTTATTGGCTAGCTCTTACATATTGACCTAACCCATTTCTAATAATCTGTGTAGTCCATGAGCTGGCTTACCAGGAAAGATCTTAACCTGCGTCTGTCTGGAGTGGGAGAATCATGGCTACTCTCTGATTCAGCTTCTTTCTCCCAGCATTCTGTTCTGTTTTCTCCGCCTACCTAAGAGTTGGCCTATCAAATGGGTCTAGGCAGTTTCTTTATTAATAAGAAATCACCCCCACATCATAGCTTAGTTTGGCAAAAAGCTTGCTTAGAATGCACACAGCCCTGGGTTCAATCCCTAGTACCCTATAAATCCTGAATGATGATGCATGCCTGTAATTCCAGTGCTTGAGAGGTAGAATCCAGAGGGTTAGGAGTTCAGCATCATCCTTAGTCATGTCTCAAACCTGAAGCCAGTGTGACCTATATGAGACCCCCTCTTTAAATAAAACAAAACCTATCAAGTACAGTATTATAGAATGCAATATGTAGACAACTTTATTGTATGGCCAGTTAATAAGAAAGGGGGTGCCTGAAACGGGGGAAGTAGGCTGTTAGAAAATAAGAGTAATTTTCTGAAAGTTATTTTGCACCCTTGTGAGATATTTTTGAAAGATAAAGGCACTGACGTTATTAGATTTTATTTCACTTCAAAGTGTTTCTTCCATCTTCTTTGATATAGCACAGCCCTAATATAGTGATTGCACTTATCATTTATGATGAGACTCACATGTTAACTCATACCTCAATATAGCTATCTACTCATTTTGTACATGTGATTTCCCCATTTAGGAGAGAAAGAAATGGTGAGAAATTGTAAGCAGACTTTTCTGTCCCACATGCCAACTCTCAAATAACCTCACGAAGATTTCTTATTAATTATTAAAGCTCAGCCCAAAGCTTAGGCTTTCTTTTAGCTAGCCTTTATGACTTAACTCATTTCTATTACTCTAGGTGCTGCCCTGAGGCTAGTTTACCTCATTTACATACTTCCCATCCTGTTTGCTCTGTCTACCATGGCATCTCTTCATGACTCCATCCTTCTTCTTCCCAGCATTATCTGTGCTCTGAACATCCTGCCTAGCTATTGTTCCTTCAGCTTTTTATTAAATCAATCAGAGTGACAAATCTTCACAATGTACAAAAAGATTATTCCACAACAGGAATTTGAAGTGTCTATCTATTTCCCCGGATTGGCCAATTGGCATGTATTTTGAACTATTTGGATTGAAGATGCCATTGAATGCTAGGTATCGCCATGTGCTCAGACTGTTTTGTCACTTAGATTATAACTTTGAAAACTGACTTGCAATTCAAATCTAGTTCATTTCCTGTTTTTATTTTAGAAAATAAAAGTTTGTACTGCGTGGAGTACATGAAGTTGGAAAAAGACATGTTGATGGGGAGGACTAGAGGAAAGGTGGAAGAGGAAAATGGAGGATATTTTTCATCAAAATACACTATAGACACGTATGACATACTCAAAGAATCTAGGGAAGTAAAAAATAGATTGGGCTTGCATGATGTCTTGGTAGGTAAAAGCACTTGCTGCCCAATAATGCAAACCTAGCAACCTGAGTTTGATCCCTGGAACCTACATAAAGGCTGGTAGAGAAAGAATGACTCCATATTCTGACTATCACACCTGTACTGTGGCATGCACACTCACACGTACACATCATGCACACACATGCAGAGTAATAATAAAATACTAAAGTAATTAGAGATGGACAAAGCCATGCATGTTTACATTTATATACCCACTTTCTTGATACATTGGCAGAATTATTATAATATTATTATGTGGTCTATAATTTACTAGGAAAATTTGACAAAGTTAGTTGTTTTACATATGGACTTAACTTTTAAAGGTCGCACACATTTTAATCATATAACATTTTTATATGCAAAAAGATTATAAATAAGCAAATAACCTCTTTGAGGTTTTTCCTTAAAACTATTTTTTGTGTGCCTACTTGCGTATATGGCTTCACATACTCATCTGTACATATTTAATATGTTTATTTGTGTGCAGAGTTTCACTTGCACTTGTGTGTGTGCATGTGGAAGACAGGACAATCTTGAAAGGAATTCATTAGAGCCCATCTCCATTTTCAATTGTGATGCGTGGTCTCTCAATGGACTAGAACTTGCCAAGGAGGCTGGTTAACCAGTGAGCCACAGGAATGCAAACTTGTGCAACCACTTTGGAAAGCAGTGTGGCGGTTTCTCAGGAAATTCGGGATCAACTTACCCCTGGACCCAGCAATACCACTCTTAGGAATATACCCAAGAGAGGCCTCATCATACAACAAAAGTATATGCTCTACGATGTTCATAGCAGCATTTTTTGTAATAGCCAGAACCTGGAAACACCCTAGATGCCCTTCAATGGAAGAATAGATGAAGAAAGTATGGAATATATACATATTAGAGTACTACTCAGCAGTAAAAAACAAGGGATTCTTGAATTTTGCATGCAAATGGATGGAAATAGAAAACACTATCCTGAGTGAGGTAAGCCAGACCCAAAAAGAGGAACATGGGATGTACTCACTCATATTTGGTTTCTAGCCATAAACAAAGAAAGCCTGAACATGTTTCCACCTCCCCAACACTAGAACTACCAGTATGGCTAGGGAATTAAAAAAATAGATTGGGCTTGCATAATACCTAGCTTTTGTCACATAGAATCTGGGACTCAAGTTCATGTCCACATGAAAGCACTCTACTGAGTTCTCTCCCCAGCCCCATAAACATAAACTTTTATACAAATGCGGGAGAAACTTGACCTAAATGGATTTCATTCAAGTGCAGATTCAAGACTGAAATCAAAACCATGATTTCCCAGAAAGTATTGTCAGTGGTTTCATGAAAAGTATCCATAATACTCCACTATTTGAATGAGTATTCCATTTGGGTCCACAACATTGTCTTACAAGCTGCTGAAACTCACTTGATGTAGGCACTTTATCTCTCTAGAAGTTTTTCGCACAAGTCTTTTCTCCAGGGGAGGACCAGGCCTCTTATTCTTTCTTCAAATATTCTTAAATGTAGTTGTCTGGTACTTAATGGTGTTTGAGTCAATAACAGATTGTGTACATGAGAGTGGTCTCTAGAGATTATCACCTAGACATAGTGTAGTCATCTTAGTTTGTATAAGTACATCTGTGATGTTTTCGTGATGATAGACTCACTCAACAACATAGTTAGCAAAATTTATCCTCAATATTAGGAGTCACATAACTGTGGCTGCCTGAAAAGAGGGTGGCGTTCCGGTTGTCAGTCAGTAAGTGAGAAATGGCAAATCATTCATGCCTGCTCGAGGAAAGCAGAAATTTACAAACTCTGCAGATTTTGTTCCTTACTTAAGTGCTGATAGTTGAACCCATAACCTCATTGTATGATTGTCAGGGGCCCTCCTATTGAGTTATACATCTATCCAGGAGCCTAGAGATATTTAAATTGTGAAGGATGTGGACAGTGTGGACTCTATGAACTATGCATGGTTGTCCGTGTGTTTCCCAGTGGATAGAGCACATTGCTTTCTTGTTAACCGAGGGATGGAAGATAGAAAGACTTCAGTAGCAATTTCATTCAAGTCTACTTTAGGCCCACCACTGCCTGTATGCTTGAGATCTCCTGTTTTCTCTTTATGGATAGAGTTATTACCACATAATAAAACACCATGGAAATGTTTATCATTAACCTCTGGGTTCCAAAGTGCCTTGCATCTCTGGAAGGCCCTGTGAGTCAGCCTGGTTGAGTGATAATTGGGGAGGATGGATGAACTTGATTCTCAAAAACCTAGCAATTTGACCTTGGAGTCAAAGCTAGGCTCCTGCTTCTTTAGCCACTGGGTCCCTGTGAACTCCGGCACGTCACTCATCTCGCTCTCTTTCCTCCATGCAACACCAGTGTTTTGCAAGTGTTGGGAGGATTCACAAGGAGAGCTCTTTCCTTGAATGACTTCTGTCACTGGCTTGCTCAGAATACCCAGACTTAGTCACCAGGGGTTTCCCCTTATTCTTCGACGTCTAGGCTGTAGCACTGTGCTTCTGAGAGGCTCCCATGGACAATGAATGGTTTATTACAAAACATGTGAAGGTTTATTAAGATACCTAGGTCTTACCCATCTTAGGGCACCTTAACCTTTTTAGGTTCAAGATACTTGGTTTTATTTCTCCAAATTTGGGATAAGACCTCACAACTCTCTTCCTCTCACTTGGGATGGGCCTTCTGCAAAGTAAAACAAGCAAAGAAAAGATCCACACAAGCCGGAACCAAGCAAGAGCCATCAGTTTTGAAATGATATCAGGTAAGAATTGTATGTCTTTGTAAGGTCTTTCTAATCATAGGACTTCCCAGTTTGGGGCATAAGTTCTATTTATATTTTTATTTGTTTACTTTTGCTTCATACAGACATAGTTATTATATAAGCAGCTTCCAAATAAGATGTGAAGTTTTCAATTTTCCTCATATTTTGCTTTTGTGAGATCCTAGAGACCTTCTAAAGAGCTCAGGCTATTGCATGCATAAAAAAGCACACAGAAAATAGGGAGAGAAATCGACTGCACTTTAGAGTACAACTTGATATGTGTGCTTCTCCCTTGCTTATTCAGGTTGAAGAGCTACCTTATAACTTGGCAAAAAAGAAAAAAGAAAAGAAAAGAAAATTCGGGATAAAAGCCAGGGTTGCAGGGTGGCATTGGTTACAGATTCAGTTTTTTTCAAAGTCAAAACCAAACAAAGCAAAAAGTACTGTAGACAGATTTGAATACCTAGTGGAGCTGTTTTCCACGGAAACTGATGAATACTGAGGTATTGCATTCCCTAGAGCCTCCACAACTTTAGGATAGCCAGGAGGTTGCTTAGGGTCATCAGTTTGTGGAAACAAGAAAGGTCATATCAATAGGCTTGAGCATGAAAGAAGAGACAGAATAATGAAACCAGAGCTGGCTCTCCTTAGCTAGGGCCACTCTCTGAGCGCCAGCTTGGTCCCATAGGATCCATCCCTGTCACTTGGTAATACAACAAGGCGGGATTCCTGATGCTCCTGATATCAGAAACACACACGTGTGTTAGTGCATACATATTATTTATGTGTATATTCATATACATACACACACACACACATATATATATATATATATATATATGTATGTATATGTACAGAGAGAGGGGGAACCTGTGCCCAAGCCACACAACTTTCTCCTCTCCTCTGCCTTTTCAGCTGGTATAGAGCTATGTCTTTCCATTTTTGCCCTGCCACACATAGGACAGCCATAGAATAGATTAGGTCAATGCTGAACCAGCAGGACTTAGTTTCTTTGTTTAGGTCTTTTCTGGGTTAAATGAAGTGCAGACATCATGGCATAATCTAAGTGCCTCTTCAAGTCTAGCGTCAACTGTCCTTAGAAACTACATTATGCCAAATTATCCGAACTTTTTTGTCTATGTGACTAGAAAAGTCCCTACGGGGGGGAGACTATGTGTAAACATGCAGACTTCTGGACTCTCTCTCTCTCCCTGTAGGTTCCTCACTGAGTAGGCATGGGGGCAGGATTTTATCTTTAAGAAATTTCCAGAAGGTGATAATTCTATATTTTTGATGACCACCCTTTAAGAACAAAGAAGAAAGGGAGACTTGGGAAGAGTTGAAGATTTTGAGATGAAAGAGTCAGAGCGGCTGCTTTGGCAAGGTCTGTTAGTCAAGATATATACATAACATCTAGACTGTGGAAGGAGAATGGTCATCTCTGTCATAGAAATAAACCTTTATATCTGCTACAGATTAAGACCTGCAGTTGCAACTACTGGGGATAGGGGCTGAAATGGCAATATTTTTTGAGCTCATGAGTTCAATACCAACCGAGATAACATTGAACGAACAAATGAAAACTTCAAAAGGTAAAAGAAAGCTTTCTTTAAGGTAATCATCTGCTGGAATGGGACTGTCTATAATTGCAAGTATTTTGTTTGCTTTTATAGACAGGGTTTCTCTGTGTAGCCTTGGCTGTTCTAGAACTCAATATGTGGACCAGGCTCCGACTCATAGGGATCTTCCTACCTCTGACTCCCAAGTGCTGGGATTAAAGGTATGCACCACCACTGCCTGGCTATAATGACATACATATTTTCAACCATCAATCTAATTATAGTCTTAGCTTCCATTACATTACTTAAAGAGCCATTTATACAACTTTTGCCAAAAAGTAATACTCTGTCCAAAACCTATATTAATCTTCTACCCAGAAGAACCCCAAGTTGGTACAGTCCTTGGTGCTAAGGATATAAAATCCAAGCTAAGCTTAGTGTCTCTATATTCTTTGGTCTAATCAGAAATCTCTGGAAGTGGATAGCTTTCCATGATGAAAAACCCTCAAGTACCTTCTTATGCTGGATGAGGCAGATGATTAAAATATATTACCACATCTTGTTTCTTACATTGGAATAGTAAATTAAATCCAACTTTTTATCCAGGACCTGTGGCTTGACCTGGCTGGTTTCTTTCAACCAACCACAGTGAAATTGTTGAGTAGTGCCAGGACTTAACATATAGGTGTAGTTAAGCATTTTGCTCTTAATATCACTAGCTTTGCTCTGTAGATACGAGTCACTGAAGCCAGAATGAAAAATAGCTTTCACATTCTAATTCTGGGAGATCCAAATGAAGAGAGTAGGAAGTGATCTGAAGGATGAACATGGGTGTCAAGAAATTTCCTAGTTCTCTTCTTAAATCAAATTCAGTCTGACCTAGACACTACTTCCAGCAGGTGGAATGCACAGGGGAGAGGGTCCCAATCTCTACCCACAGGAAAAGTTGGGAATTCCAGGGAGTAGGTACACCAGCAATACGAAAATAGAGTTTCCTTTGGTCTCCATTCATCATGGCTGCTTCTGCTGAGATACTCATGTTGTAAAAAAGCTTCAGAAGATATGTACCCCTTACAATTCTCAGTTGTCCTTGATGAGCTTGGTATCTTGATGTTCTGTGAAGCATCCAGAACACTTTTCTATCCTACCATTTGGGTAGACTCAAATATCATTTGCTGCCTCTTCCATGGCTAAAAACAGGCCCGCAGGGCTCCTCTGTCCTTACAATCCACTGAATCCAATCTAGGGACCCTCAGTCCACCTGGGGGCTTTATTCCTCCTGCTCTATCAAACTTTAGTGAGACCCATTCCAACTCTACAGGTTTATAGAGCAGAATTTTCTAGAAATGGCCAGATAATGCACATTTATTTTTGCTTTGAACGTCTTTTTTTTTCTTTTTTATGATTGCTTGAGTCCGTATGCTTAGAGTACAGCATATCTTTAGATTGAGTTTGTGCTTGAGGATGCTCTTAAACTACAGATCCTGCTGTTTCTCCTTCTCAAGTTTTGGGATTACAGAACGGTGGCATTGTGCCTGGCAAGGCATTTGGTTGATTATTGTGTGCCTTTGTAGCCAGAATAGAAGCTTATAGACTGGATTTTTGTTTCTTTTGAACTTTCGTTTCCAAAATATATTTTGTAATACCAGATATATATTACAGATGGTGGTTAGGAGTGAAAAAATAAATATACGTAAAGACTGACAGGCATGTGTTAGAATGGACAGGAAATGGGAGGCACTAATGGACATTTCGAGTGTTATTATCTTATTTTCCTGGCTTTATTCCGATTAGTGATATATCATATATTTGTTTCTCCTCCTTTCAGTTCCTACTTCTTTTTTTATTAACATGTTTTCTTTATTTTACATACTGACCACAATGTCCTCTCCTTGCTTCCTACTTCTAAATGGTTGGTATTTATTAAATGTTATGGGCTAGTGGTTCTCAAACTGTGGACACCCAAATAGTTTCATGAGCATGATTTTCTTTTTTTTTTTTTTTTTTTTTTTTTTTTAATTGTGTATCCAGTCTTTGCTGTATATTTATATAACAAAATTTCAAAAACAAAGGAGTCATTTATCCCGAATCTATTTCCATGTCTTTCGAGAGGGGAAAAAAAAATAGTTGGCAGGTTTGGAATGACAGTTCTCATGCCCCTGCCCCTCCCCTCATCCCCTAGTGTTTCCTCTTCTAAAATCTAGGAGCCAAGATTCAGTCCCAAGTTCAAGCCCACGGGAGTTGGCATCGTTCCATGCAAGAAGTTCTTTGAGGTTTATGCCGTATGAACTGGAACCAGGACTGTCGGAATGGGCGAGCGCTTGACTTTCTGTTCCGTTCTATCCAGCTCTCACTGCACTGTTCCTGTGAAGACCATAAATATCCAGGGGGATGGTAAGATGAAAATTTAAGAGTGAAACATAGTAAAATGCCAAGGGGAAAAAAACCAGAAATGTAGGAACCTCAGCGGAGATAAGAGTTGACTTCATCTAGTATGTAGCAGTTTCACATGTGACTTGAAGGACAATTTGGGGTTCATTATTGAGGCCCAGGCCAGAAGTCTCCACAGGAGACCAGGTTGGAACAGAATAGTTTGTAGGGCTCTGGGAGAGCTTTATGCTCTCCTAATTCCCTTCCCCCACCTCCTCACAGCATTGCTAAGGAACAGCTGCAGTCTCTCCTTGCCCAATGCAACTTCAGTCCTTACAGCAGGCCTCTGTTGAGTTTGAATGGTATGGATGTGTCTACTTTGGATTTGATATTAATATCACAGATGTGATTTGAATTATTATGTGACATGCTATATGTCACACGGCAGTCTAAATAACAGAGTTTTTTTTTTTCTATGATGAAAAGAAATGGGTATTTATTTATTTTTTTTTTTTTTTTTTTATTTTAATTTATTTATTTATTAAGAATTTCTGCCTCGTCCCCACAACCGCTTCCCGTTTCCCTCCCCCTCCCCCGATCAAGTCCCCCCCCCCCCTCATCTGCTCGAAGAGCAATCAGGGTTCCCTGACCTGTGGGAAGCCCAAGGACTGTCCACCTCTATCCAGGTCTCCTAAGGTGAGCATTCAAACTGCCTAGGCTCCCACAAAGCCAGTACGTGCAGTAGGATCAAAAACCCACTGCAATTGTTCTTGAGTTCTCAGTATTCCTCATTGTCCGCTATATTCAGCTAGTCTGGATTTATCCCATGCTTTTTCAGACCTAGGCCAGCTGGCCTTGGTGAGATCCCAATAGAACATCCCCATTGTCTTAGTGTGTGGGTGCACCCCTCGTGGTCCTGAGTTCCTTGCTCGTGCTCCGTCTCCTTCTGCTCCTGATTTGGACCTTGAGATTTCTGTCCGGTGCTCCCGTGTGGGTCTCTGTCTCTGTCTCCTTTCATCGCCTGATGAAGGTTAATATTCCTGAGGATGCCTATGTGTTTGTCTTTGGATTCACCTTATTTAGCTTCTCTAGGAACATGAATTATAGGCTCAATGTCCTTTATTTATGGCTAGAAACCAAATATGAGTGAGTACATCCCATGTTCCTCTTTTTGGGTCTGGCTTACCTCACTCAGGATAGTGTTTTCTATTTCCATCCATTTGTATGCAAAATTCAAGAAGTCCTTGTTTTTTACTGCTGAGTAATACTCTAATATGTATATATTCCATACTTTCTTCATCCATTCTTCCGTTGAAGGGCATCTAGGTTGTTTCCAGGTTCTGGCTATTACAAACAATGCTGCCATGAACATAGTTGAGCATATACTTTTGTTGTATGATAGGGCCTCTCTTGGGTATATTCCCAAGAGTGGTATTGCTGGATCCAGGGGTAGGTTGATCCCGAATTTCCTGAGAAACCGAAACACTGCTTTCCAGAGTGGTTGCACAAGTTTGCATTCCCACCAGCAATGGGTGAGTGTACCCCTTTCTCCACAACCTCTCCAGCAAAGGCTATCATTGGTGTTTTTGATTTTAGCCATTCTGACAGGTGTAAGGTGGTATCTTAAAGTTGTCTTGATTTGCATTTCCCTGATCGCTAAGGAAGTTGAGCATGACCTTAAGTGTCTTTTGGCCATTTGAAGTTCTTCTGTTGAGAATTCTCTGTTCAGATCAGTGCCCCATTTTATAATTGGGTTGATTAGCCTTTTACGGTCTAGTTTCTTGAGTTCTTTATATATTTTGGAGATCAAACCTTTGTCAGTTGCAGGGTTGGTGAAGATCTTCTCCCAGTCAGTGGGTTGTCTTTTTGTCTTAGTGACAGTGTCCTTTGCTTTACAGAAGCTTCTCAGCCTCAGGAAGTCCCATTTATTCAATGATGCCCTTAGTGTCTGTGCTGCTGGGGTTATACATAGGAAGTGGTCTCCTGTGCCCATGTGCTGTAGAGTACTTCCCACTTTCTCTTCTATCAGGTTCAGTGTGTTCGGACTGATATTGAGGTCTTTAATCCATTTGGATTTGAGTTTTGTGCATGGTGATAGATATGGATCTATTTTCATTCTTCTACAGATTGACATCCAGTTTTGCCAGCACCATTTGTTGAAGATGCTCTCTTTTTTCCATTGTATACTTTTAGCTCCTTTATCGAAGATCAGGTGTTCATAGGTTTGTGGGTTAATGTCAGGGTCTTCTATTCGATTCCATTGGTCGACTTCTCTGTTTTTATGCCAATACCAAGCTGTTTTCAATACTGTAGCTCTGTAATAGAGTTTGAAGTCAGGGATGGTAATGCCTCCAGACAATCCTTTATTGTATAAGATTGTTTTGGCTATCCTGGGTTTTTTGTTTTTCCATATAAAGTTGATTATTGTCTTCTCCAGATCTGTGAAGAATTTTGATGGGATTTTGATGGGGATTGCATTGAATCTATAGATTGCTTTTGGTAGAATTGCCATTTTTACTATGTTGGTCCTCCCAATCCAAGAGCAAGGGAGGTCTTTCCATTTTCTGGTGTCTTCTTCAATTTCTTTCTTCAAAGACTTATAGTTCTTGTCAAGTAGATCTTTCACTTCCTTGGTCAGGGTTACCCCAAGGTATTTTATGCTATTTGTGGCTATCGTGAAAGGTGATGCTTCTCTGATTTCCCTCTCTGCTTCCTTATCCTTGGTGTATAGGAAGGCAACTGATTTTTTGGAGTTGATCTTGTATCCTGCCACGTTACTAAAGCTGTTTATCAGCTGTAGGAGTTCTTTGGTAGAATTTTTGGGGTCGCTTATGTACACTATCATATCATCTGCAAATAACGAAAGCTTAACTTCTTCCTTTCCAATACGAATCCCCTTGATCTCCTTATGTTGTCTTATTGCTATTGCTAGAATTTCAAGCACTATATTGAAGAGGTATGGCGAGAGTGGACATCCTTGTCGTGTTCCTGATTTTAGTGGGATGGCTTTGAGTTTTTCTCCGTTCAATTTAATGTTAGCTGTTGGCTTGCTGTAAATAGCTTTTATTATATTTAGGTAGGACCCTTGTATCCCTATTCTCTCCAAGACCTTTATCATAAAGGGGTGTTGAATTTTGTCGAATGCTTTTTCCGCATCTAGTGAAATGATCATATGGTTTTTTTCTTTCAGTTTATTTATATGGTGGATTACATTGATAGATTTGCGTATGTTGAACCAGCCCTGCATCTCTGGGATGAAGCCTACTTGATCATAATGGATAATTTTTCTTATGTGTTCTTGGATTCGGTTTGCCATTATTTTATTGAAGATTTTTGCGTCGATGTTCATGAGTGAGATCGGTCTGTAATTCTCTTTCTTGGTTGGGTCTTTTTGTGGTTTTGGTATCAGGGTAACTGTAGCTTCATAAAAGGAATTTGGCAATGACTCTTCTGATTCTATATTGTGAAATACCTTAAGGAGTATAGGTATTAATTCTTCTTGGAAGTTCTGGTAGAATTCTGCATTGAAACCATCTGGTCCTGGGCTTTTTTTCGAAGGGAGATTTTTGATAACCATTTCTAATTCTTCGCGAGAAACCGGTCTATTTAGATCATTCACCTGGTCTTGGTTTAGCTTTGGTATATGATACTTATTTAAAAAAATGTCCATTTCTTTTGTATTTTCCAGTTTTGTGGCATACAGGCTTTTGTAGTAAGATCTAATGATTCTCTGAATTTCCTCTGTGTCTGTGGTTATGTCCCCCTTTTCATTTCTGATCTTATTTATTTGCGTGTTCTCTCTCTGTCGTTTAATTAGTTTGGATAGGGGTTTGTCGATCTTGTTGATTTTCTCCAAGAACCAGCTTTTTGTTTCATTGATTCTTTGGACTGTTTTCTGTGTTTCTATTTTGTTGATTTCAGCCCTCAGTTTTATTATTTCCAGTCTTCTACTTCTCCTGGGCGCGTCTGCTTCTTTTTTTTCTAGAGCTTTCAGGTGTGTTTTTAAGTCCCCAATGTATGCATTCTCCGTTTTCTTTAAGTGGGCACTTAGTGCTATGAACTTTCCTCTTAGCACTGCTTTCATTGTGTCCCATAGGTTTGAGTATGTTGTCCCTTTATTTTCATTAAATTCAAGGAAGACTTTAATTTCTTTCTTGATTTCTTCCTTGACCCAGGCGTGGTTCAGTAGTTGACTGTTCAGTTTCCATGAGTTTGTCGGTTTTTTGGGGGCAGCGTGGTTGTTGCCTTCTAACTTTAATCCGTGATGATCTGATAAGACACAGGTGGACACTGAGATTTTTTTGTATCTGTGGAGGTTTCCTTTGTTTCCGAGTATGTGGTCAATTTTTGAGAAGGTTCCATGAGCTGCAGAGAAGAAGGTATATTCTTTCCTATTTGGGTGGAATGTTCTATAGATGTCTGTTAAGTCCATTTGCTTCATTACCTCCAATAATTCTCTTAATTCTCTATTAGGTTTCTGTCTGATTGACCTGTCCCTTGGAGAGAGAGGTGTGTTGAAGTCTCCTACTACTAGTGTGTGTGGTTTGATGTCTGCCTTGAGTTCTAGTAATATTTCTTTTACATAAGTAGGTGCTTT
Organism: Microtus oregoni; assembly: GCF_018167655.1. Lineage (NCBI taxonomy): Eukaryota > Metazoa > Chordata > Mammalia > Rodentia > Cricetidae > Microtus > Microtus oregoni. The sequence goes on from NW_024544756.1 coordinate 1,002,472, forward strand.
TATATTGGGGGCGTATATATTCAGGATTGAGACGTCCTCCTGATGAATTGTTCCTGTTATGAGTATAAAGTGACCGTCTCGGTCTCTTCTGATTGATTTTAGTTTGAAGTCAGTTTTGTTAGAAATTAGTATGGCCACACCTGCTTTTTTCTTAGGACCATTTGCTTGAAACACCTTTTCCCAACCCTTTACTCTGAGTAGGTGCCTGTCTTTGTGGTTGAGATGTGTTTCTTGCAAACAGCAGAATGTTGGATCCTGTTTTCGTATCCAATCTTTTAGCCTGTGCCTTTTTATAGGTGAATTGAGCCCATTAATATTAAGTGATATTAATGACCAGTGGTTGTTTACTCCGGTTATTCTTATTGCTTTTGGTAGTAGAGATTGTGTGTCTCCTTTCTTTGAGATGTGCTCGTGAAGGGCCATTAGATGCCTGGGTTATTGTAGGCGGTGTTGGCAGTGGTGGATTCCTTGGGTTGCGATTTTCCTTCTATTACTTTCTGTAGGGCTGGATTTGTGGCTACGTATTGTTTAAATTTGTTCTTATCCTGGAATGTCTTGTTTTCTCCGTTGATAGTGAACGATAGCTTGGCTGGGTATAGTAGTTTGGGTTTGCATCCATGGTCTCTTAGCTTCTGCAGAACCTCTATCCAGGACCTTCTGGCTTTCATAGTTTCCATCGAGAAGTCAGGTGTAAGTCTGATCGGTTTACCTTTATAAGTTACTTGCCCTTTTTCTTTTGCAGCTCTTAATATTCTTTCTTTAACCTGTATATTTTGTGTTTTGATTATTATATGGCGAGGAGATGTTTTTCTTTGATCCAGTCTGTTTGGTGTTCTGTATGCTTCTTGAATATTTAAATGAATATCTTTCTTTAAGTTGGGAAAGTTTTCTTCCATAATTTTGTTGAAAATATTTTCTGAGCCTTTGAGCTGTGACTCTTCTCCTTCTTCTATTCCTATTATTCTTAGGTTTGGTTTTTTTATTGTGTCCCATAGTTCCTGAATGTTTTGTGTTGAGAATTTGTTGGCTTTGCTGTTTTCTTTGATCTGTTCGTTTATTTTCTCTATGGTGTCCTCAGCATCTGAGAGTCTTTCTTCTAGCTCTTGGATTCTATTGATTATGCTTGTTTCTGTAGACTCTGCTCGTTGGCCTAGATTTTCCATATCCAGCTGGTCCTCAGTTTGTATTTTCTTCTTTGCCTTCATTTCAGTTTTCAATTCTTGAACTGTTTCCATTACCTGCTTGATGGTTTTTTCTTGGTTTCCCAGGGTATCATGTACGTATTTACTCATTTCTTCAAACTTTTTGTTATACTTCTCATCCATTTCTATAAGGGCATTTTTTACATGTTGTTTAAGGGACTCTATTATCTTCATAAAGTCGATTTTTTCCACTTCTTCTGTGTTAGGTTGTTCAAATACTTCTGTTGTAAGATCATTGGGTTCAGATGTTTTCATGTTGTTTTTCGGATTATTGGGTGAGATCTTGCCTTGGCGCCTGCCCATCTCCTCCTATTGATCCTATCCAATGGATCCTTTAGAAACCGGATCAGGTTTCCCTGCTGGCCAAGGGCTCCGCTTACAAAATGCCCTCACTCTCTTTTGTGTTTCCTGCTGCAGGCCAAGAACCCTCTCACCCCTCCGAAGGATCTTCAGGACAGGACCAGGCTCCCCTTGTGCCAGTGACCTGGCCAACCAAAGGCCTACCTCTTTGATTCAATTGTAGTAGGGCGATCTGCTCTCCTTATTGCAGCCTGTCCCAGCTGCTTGGGTCTGGCCACCGCTCAGCCGCGTCTGGCGCTGCCGCCGTGCTGCCGCCGCCGCTGCGCCGCGTCTGGCGCCGCCGCCGCTGCGCCTCCGTGCGTCTGGCGCCGCCGCCGCTGCGCCTCCGTGCGTCTGGCGCCGCCGCCGCTGCGCCTCCGTGCGTCTGGCGCCGCCGCTGCTGCGCCTCCGTGCGTCTGTCGCCGCCGCCGCTGCGCCTCCGTGCGTCTGATGAGCATGATTTTCAAATGCAACTTCTCCAGACTACTGAACCAGAAATTTGGTTAGTGTTATGTGTAGAATCTCCAGGTAGTTCTGATGACTGCTGAAGTTTAAAGATTTATTCATTTTATTTATGTGTATGAGTGTTTTTTCTGCATCTGTGTATGGGCAACATATGAATGCCTGATACTTGCAAAGTTAAGAATGTGTCAGATTTCCTGAAAGTAGAGTTACAGACAGCTGTGAACTTCTGGTGCTGGGAATTGAACCCAGGTCCTTTGAAAGAGCAGCAAATGCTCTTAATTGCTAAGCCATCTATCTAGTCTTAGACCTAGTACTCTCTAACACAAAAACTGAAGTTTACAAGCCAATTTAAGACTAACAAACTCATCAAATGTAATTTCACACTGAAATCATATGGGGAATTTCAAAAAAAAAAAAATGAAAGTGCCTGGTCCCACCAGACAATGTTCTGGGAATCATTACTAGCTGGTTTCCTGGGAAATAAAGAGTCCTGACTGATGGTACTTTCCCATTTTAGTCTTGTAAACACTCCTACTTTTGCCAGCTTGAAGCTATAAACATTGATGTTCCTGAACAGAGCTTGGAAGACATGCAAACTGCCAGCTCTTGGGAGATTTAGGTGTCAATCTAGCGTCAGACACATTGATCTAGGTTGTGACTTGAGTCAGAGGATTTGTTACCACCTCTCCCCATACCAGGTAACCCCAATGTGGAATCGAAATTAAGTGAATTTTTTATGAGCATAATCCATCTCACCCAACCATGAACAAAAGTAACTCCTGCTCCTTTGTTTTAATTACCTCTGTACTATTGCAGTGAAGAAGCCTGTTCTGTGGGGAAGTCAATGTTTTATCAAACCAGAAGAGTTGAGTAGGAATATTATGATAATTGCACTTACCCCAAATTTTCTCTCAAACATGCTTGTGTAAACTCAAGGTTAAAAGTAATGATAAATACATATAATTAAAATGAGATATAAGATTTATTTAGTCACTTAAGTAAACTTTTTTGATCATAATATAAATTGGAGATAATTTTCCATACTATACAAGTTTATGGAAGTTATTAATGTTTTATGTGTGTTATAAAAATTGGTCTCAAATATTCTAGAATGTTTTCATTAACATGGTACCTATCTTAGGGTTTTTATTGTTGTGAAGAAACACCATGACAATAGCAACTCTTAGGAAACATTTAATTGGGGTGGCTTGCTTACAGCTTCAGAGGTATTTTTCCTGCCATATTTCCATCATGGCAGGGAGTATGGAGCCATGCAGGCAAACAGGGTGCTGGAGAAGTAGCAGATCCTGCTGCCTCTCCTTCTCAAGTTCTGGGATTACAGAACTGTGGCATTGTGCCCGGCAAGACATTTGGTTGATTATTGTGTGCCTTTGTAACCAGAATATAAGCTTATAGATTGGATTTTTGTTTCTTTTGGACTTTCATTTTCAGACATCTTGCAAGTAGCAGGAAATGGTCTGTCACACTGAGTGAAGTTTAAGCAAAAGAGACATCAAGGCCCACCTCCATAGTGACACACTTCCTTCAACAAGGCTATACTTATTCGAACAAAGCCATACCTCCCAATAATACCACTCTTTTGGGGGGGCATTTTTCAAATTGCCACATTCCATTTTCTGATCCCCATTGCTTGTGACTACGTCATAATGCAAAAATGCATTCATTCCAACTACATATGTCCCCATAGTCTATAATGTTCTCAAACTTGTTTCAAAGGCCAAAGTCTCTTCTGAGACTCATGGCTATATATTAACTGTAATTCCCTGTAAAATTAAATCAGAGAGAAGATCACATATTTCCAACATATAATGGCACAGGATATTCATTACTATTCTAAAATATAGGGAAGGGAGCATAGTGAGGAAATACCAAACCATAACAAGATTGAAAACCAGCTGGACAAACTCCAAACACTACATTTCCATGTCTGATGTCAAAATACTCTCCAGATCTCTGATTCTGATCAGCTTTGTTGACTGCAACACACTTCTTTATTTTTGACTGTTTTCACTCCCTGTTAGCAGTTCTCCTTGACAGGTGTCTTATCACTCTGGCATCTCTAAAATTTTGGGTTCTTCAAGGCAATCAGGCTTCAACTTCACAGCTTCATGCAATGGGATCTCTACTCCTTGATTCAGGGACACACCTGACACATGCCTGGTCTCAGCAGCTTTCTTTAATCTCAGTGGCAAATTCCATAACCCCTTTCTCTTTTTCTTAACTCTAAAACCAGAACTGTATGACCAAAGTTGCCAAGTTCTGCTGCTTGCCAGGGTTGGAACATGAGCCCCTCATTCAATTATATCTTTCTCAATTTTCTGTTTTTGATGGTTCCATTCACTGTCTAAGATTGGTTGTTCTGGAACTTGTTCTGTAGACCAGGCTGGCTTCCAACTCAGAGATCTGCCTTTCCAGTGCCATAAAGGTGTACACCACAACACTGGGCTATAAGTTGCTCTAAGTTTTTCTTTAGTTCTTTTTCTAAGTTGAAAACTTAGCTGGGTGGGATCTTGCTCTGAAGTCACCACTCCCTTTATTCAGTTTCTTAATCTGTTTATCTTCTTGAACACAGGATTTCACTCCATTCCACTTCCTGGTGTTTTTTCTCCTCAAAATTTACATTTTATAATTTATCCTGCTCAGCATGCTCCTTTTCAGTACAGATCTTCATTAGAGTTGCCACTAATAACCACATGACAGAGTCTATACTAGGCTGTTTTGAGATCTTTCTCTTTCAACAGAATCAATCCAAACGTCTTCACTTTAACCTCAGGCAGACTCTTTGAGTAAGGGCAAAAGGCAGCCACATTCTTCCCCAAAATATCTTAAGAATGATCTCTAGACCCCATTCTAACACTCTTCTCTGAAGCCTCTTGAATCACCCCTCACAATTTAAATCATTCTCAGCATCATTGTCTTCCATGCTCCTACTAGTATGGCTCATTAAGCAGTGCTGAAAGCATTCAACTGCTTTTCTAATCCACAGTCCCAAACTCTATATTCCTTCAAACAAACACATGGTCAGGCCTATCACAGCAATACCCCAGTCCCTGGTACCAACTTCTGTCTTAGAGTTTTTATTGCTGTGAAGAAACACTATGACCACAACAACTCCTACAAAGAAAACATTTAATTGAGGTGCCTCACTTAAAGTTTCAGAGATTCCGTTCACTATAATGGCAGGGAGCATGGTGGTATGCAGGCAGATGTGGGCCTGAATAAGTAGCTGAGAGTCCCACATCTGGCAGAAAACAGAAAATAGTCTGTCATACTGAGTGAAGCTTCATCCAAGGAGACCTCAAAGCCCTCCTCCAGAGTGGTACATGTTCTCCAACAAGGCCATACCTATTACAACAAGGCCACACCTCTCAATAGTGCTATTCCCATTGGAGTCCATTTTCTTTTAAACCACCACAGTACCTAAACTGAAAATAATAGTGTTTTGTATTCTGAACAGAAGACTGAACAACAATTGGGAAGTCTTATTTTGCTAAAAAACAAAGAAAATGTGGCATTTAAACAAAATTCATCTCAGCATAAAAGGTAGACAATTAGGTGGTTTTTTTTTCAGTTCTGTTTTGCCATTGTCATGCCTGGAAAATGCAATTTCTCACATCCTTGGAAAGAAAAATGACTTAATAAGTGCAACAAATATGGAATTGATTAAAGCTAAAATGAATCATTTATTCTAGTGTGACATTTGAGGTTTTTGTGGATGAGTAAAAATAAAAGGCTATTAGGAGTAGGTTATTTTTCATGTACTTATATAAAATCATCACTTAACACAAAGATGCTGTTAATTAGTGTCCATTAAACACAAATAAATCTGGGAACCTCACCTAGTAGATTGCAGGTGATAGTTATTCAGTTGCTCTTAAGCCAGCAATTCATTGTGAAATATTAATGTTATATGAGAGGAAGGATAATATATGCGGACATATGAAAGTGAATTAACTTATTCTTTCCACTCTTGGGTATCTTTTAAATTTTCCAAAAATCCCTCTAAATATTCATTATAGGTATATTCTTTATACCTATTATGCCTAGCAAAAGTGTAAACACAGAAGACAGTTATAGCTTGCCAGATGCAAGAAAAAAATATTCTTTCTAACTCACTTATCTACTAGTCCATATTCACAGTTTTCCAGATTAATGATGGTAACTTCATTCATGCCCATATTCAAAAAAGGATTTTAAAATGATTTATGTTATTTTCATGCATGCTTTTCATTCATATATGTCTGTATCGTGTGCGTTCATGGTGCTCACAGCAGTCAGAAGAGGTCACCAGATCTGAAACTGGGGATGTGGAAGGTTGTAACTACTATGTGGAAGCTAGGAACTGAACTTCCATCTTCTGCAAGAGCAGCAAGTGCTTTTAACTTCCCAGTCATCTCTCCAACCCCATAAAAACAATTTTATTGAGGTAAATTTCAAAATCTTACCTGCTACCCTTAATTGGTATAGTGTGTATATTTTTCCTTTTTTGTTATTTCATATTTACTATCAACGTAATATATATCAGAACTGTGCTGTCTATGGTGATTACAGTGAAGTCTTTTCTTTCAATAATAAAACTTGACTGAGTCTACTGAATGCTGAGATGGGCTGAATACTGGTGCCACGGTAGTAGACAAAGGCAATAAGTTCTCAGACCTGGTTGTATTGCACATTTACTTAACTATGGGATGATAAGGTGGCTTAGATGAACACTTTACAAAGATCACAGATCAGAGTTTCAAAAGCTTCAGTGTTCTCTATTTTTGTATTTATCAGCAAATGAAATTGACTCTTTTCATCTGTTTCTGAAGATTTTTGCTTTTCTTATGGCTTGGTTTGTCTACTGCTATAGTTTGATTCTTTGTACCCCAACAATTTCATGTTAAGTCCTAACTTTAAAAAATGTGTGAGAGAGATTAGCTAAAGAAGGTTAGTACTGGGGCTAGGGGGGTATCTCAGTGGTTAAGAGCACCTACTGCTCTTGCAAATGAGAAGTTTCAATTCCTACTACCTATATGGAAGCTCACAACCATGTGTAATTTCAGTTTCTAGGGACCCGACTTCTTCTCTTTGTCTCTATGAGCATTTCATGCATGTGGTGCAATGCATAAATGCATGAAAACACTCATACATGTAAATTAAAAATAATCTTCTCTTTAAAGAAGTATGTTTATACTTAGGTGTTAATGGCAGAGTATTGTGATGGGAGTATGCAAAGTAGGGCTTGTTCAGAGGTGTGAAGACAGAAAATTTTCAAAAGCAAAAGTGAGAGCAATTATAGTAAATATGTTAAAACTGTTGTCCTTGGCCAGAGTAATCCATAACAGAAGAGGTATGGGTCTGAGGTTGAATAGATAGTAGTTCTTGTAGAACTAATTTTTATGTAGATTGTGGAAGCCTCTGTTTTTATGGTTCTTGGTAAATCTTATATTATCCACTATGATGAAATTAGGAATGAGGACCCTGTCTTCACAATCTTCCAACAATTAGTTTCTTATCTTGTTATGGTTAACACCGTGTTTGGAATTTGTCTCTGATCACTTCCCTATTTCATTCACAAAACATAACTCCCCAAGGTAGATTAAGATGTGGTCTCTTAGGAAGAAAAATTGATCAAGAGGGTAGGAACTGCAGTAAAGGGATAGTTGCCCTTATAAAGGAGGCCTGAGGGAAATGTTTGCTTCTCTGCCACCTGAGGATTTAGCAGAAAAACATCATCTTTGAAATGGATTACAATGCCTTAAAAGATAAAGATGTTGCTAATGCCTTGTTAGACCTTGGAAATACGAGAAAGAAAATTCCATTGTTTTAAAATTGTCCATTGCAAGGTATTTTATTATAAATGGATCGTAACAGTTACCTTGAATATTGTAATGCAATATTTTGCTAATTCTTTGAGAATGTTATGCAATATATTTTGATTATATTCACCTTCTACTCTCCTCCGTAACTTCTCCCAGATTTACCCTCACCTTCTTACATCCCCCCAACTTTGCATCCATTTTATATATAATAAAAATGAACTTTAGGGGTTGTTACCTGGAATTCAGGTCATAGTCAGTCTGGTCTGCATTACAGACCAATAGGTTTGTTATAAATTTGTTTCAAGTAGGACACATTACTGTTTGAGGGAGTTTTTGAGATGCTGGTTGAGTGACACTTGTATTTTGTTGTTTGTAGTTAGCCAAGATGTCTAGATTAATGAGTCCTTTACTTGACAGCTTATAAATAGTGTCTGCTATATGCTAAGAACTATTCTAGAAGTCATGAATGCATGGTATAAAGCAAAAATATTGTATATGGTCTAAAAGTTAGAAGGCATGTGTGGTGGTTTTATTGATTGACAATTTGACAGGATCTAGATCTCTGGACATGTGTGTGAAACTGTTTCTAAATTGAGCTAAAGAGATAAGAAGACCCAGTCAAGGGGCTAGGACAAAATTGAAAGCAAACAAGTAAATAAAACAACAAGCTGAGTGCCAGCGTTCATCCTTCTTTGAGTCCTGAGTGTGGCCACAATGTAACCAACAGCTTCATGTTCCTGCCATACTCCCTCCAATATGATAGACTGTATCCTTAAGTTATAAATATGAATAAACTCTTCCATTGTTAGGTTGCTTTTGTAAGGTATGTTGTGACTGCAATGAGACAAGTAATTAATGCAGTCTGAGTATGTAATAGTGTCATACTGTATGCTGTAGTTGCAGAATCCTTGTGCAAGAGAACCTCATACAGGTTGAGGGAAAGAAGTGGGAATCTACAGGGGGAAAGGTACATTTAATTGTGCAATAAAGGTTGATGTGCTTCTGAGCCATTCAAGTACAGACATATGGATACAGTTGGATTTTCTGTTATCTATTGCTGCATGCCAAACCACCCTGAAGCTTAATAACTTAGAAAAACAACAGTGTATTATTTCATGCATTTCAGTGGCTTTTTTGGACAGGTCCAATTCTAGTTTTGCCTTCTCTCTCATCTGATTGTATTCATCTGAGACATGGTTCATCAGAAAGTTCTGGAAAATCTCAGGAGCTTATTTGCTAGTGATTTCCAGACACGAACACTTCTTCAAATGGTCTCTTCTTTGAATGCAATAGATAGGCTTCATTTCTTGTAGGATGTTCTCCAGGCAGATGACAAGGTGACGTGTGTAAGGCCGTGTCTCCTTAATCCCCAGATTTTAAAAATGCAGTACAGCATTTTTAGGACAAGACCAGCCCAGATCTGAGGGACCAAGAAGTAGAGTCATTCTTTTAATGACAGGATCAAAAAAATAACCTTCCATGAGGTCTTCTCATACAAACTAGGAAGAATTCATAGCCACAGCTTGTAATGTGTCACTGATTCATAGCTTCCTCTAAATCCAATAGAGTAACTTGAATACTGGAAAGCTGGAAGAGTTCAAGGAGTAAGCTAGAGGCTAAATCCTGATGACACACCACAATATGAAAACCAGGGAGTAGTTTTTTATTTACTCCAGTTGAAATAAAATGGCATTTGGGCTGGAGAGATGGCTCAGTGGTTAAGAGCATTGCCTGCTCTTCCAAAGGTTCTGAGTTCAATTCTCAGCAACCACATGGTGGCTCACAACCATCTTTAATGAGGTCTGGTGCCCTCTTCTGGCCTACAGACATACACACAGACAGAATATTGTATACATAATATAGAAATAAATAAATATTTTTTAAAAAAGAAATAAAATGGCATTTGATTACCTAAGATACAGTTATCCTCCAACCTTGGGTGGGAAAATTTAGCCCCATGGTGAAACAAAGCTGACTGTATACCATGGACTGAAGAATTCAACCTCACATTCTAAAGTGAGTTCATACCAACATCAGCCAGACTTGGAAGGAACAAGCATCGGACCAAACTAGTCCCTCTGAATGTGGGTGACAGTTGCATGGCTAGGGCAGACTGAAAGGCCATTGGCAGTGGCACCAGGATTTATCCCTACTGTATGAACTGGCTTTTGGGGATCCTATTCTCTTTGGATGAATACCTTGCTTAGCCTAGATATAGTAGGGAGGGCTTTGGACCTTCCCCAAAGCAATGTGCCTTACACTCTCCGAGGATTGGATGGGGTTGGGGTGGGAGGGTATGTGAAGGCAATAGAAAAGGGGACGGAGTGGGAACTTAGATTGGTATGTATAATGAAAAAAGATAGTTTGTTTCCTTTTTTAAAAAAAATTTAAAAAAAGAAAGAAAGATAAAGAAGCTAGACACCAAATTAGCATTCAATCCTGTATCTTCCCCAACACATTCAGTGCCCCACACAGGGATTTATTATACTCAGTGAAAAGTTTGTGATACAGTTAAAACTCAGTACATTTCTAAATGGCATCTACTGTGCTGTGCTGTATATGATCTTCTCTCACCTAAGGTTAATTTGATTTTTAAGTAGTATTCAGTCTCCCTTAAGTAGACATGCTGCAACAAAAGTCCACTGAGTTCACAGTCAGTGTGTGAATTCAATATAGTTGACCATGATGATGAAGGTGATGATGGTTTTCCAGATAGGAATTATGACCTAGTATAGGCTAGACAAGCGTTCTATCACTGAGCTTTATTTTCAGCCCCCAGTCTGGATGTTGTTGAGTTGGGTAGTATTGGGGTACTAAAATCCTGGAAACTGAATACAGTGAGACCAGAAGGAAGCAGGGCCTAACCACACTGCTGAATTTTGAGCAGATATGAATATTGATGTCTTTAAGTGTCTGCAGGTGTGTCATGTGGCAGACAGTTGGATTTAAGTGAATAATTCTAGAAATTAGAACTATAATTAATCGGTGTGAAAGAAGAGCTTAGAAAAATATTTCATCTGCTTCAAAATGGACCGTACCATAAAGTAGTGAGTTTTCTACAAACCCAGGGTTTGGAGCAAATGATAGCTAGTTCTTCAAGAGCTGGTTGAAGAGTTTCTTCAAGGATTGGGCAACAGGTTGGAATGATAATAACTAAATTTTTGTTACCTTACTTGAGATTATATGTAAGTTACATGGGAAGAAATCTTAACCCAATCCAGCCCAAACAAACTGGAAGAGAAAAGTGGATGCTAGTTTTCATAGTGGAAAGTTGCCAGGATAGACATAAACTGGATCAAAAGGTCATTCAAAGTCAGTAAGTAAATAGGACTGGCTACATAATTTTCCCTCCTAGTATAAAATGAAAGTGTGGGGTACCTTGAAAAAAAAATCATCACTAGCATTTAACACTGTTTTTCTCAGGGATGACTTTCATTTATGACTACCTAGTTTTTTTTTCCTCAGCCTATTAAATCTTACTTATAACTACAAAAGAGTGTTCTTTCATTTGGTGATGATGAACAATGATACATCATCTCTGAAAAATTTTTTCTCAACTGTGTCCATTTTTATCACCCAAGTTCATGGTGATAGCCTCTTTGTCTAGCCCTAAGTGACATATTCATCCCTGGAAATCAGGATAGAGTCACCTTCATTATATTCATAAGGGTAAAGAGGTGGAGCAGTTCTGAAACAAAAAAATAGGGTGGGGTTATCTTAAAGAAGAATGGGGACAGCTAGAGAGATGATGGTACAGCAGTTAAGAGCACTGTTTGCTCTTCCAGAGAACCCAGGTTCAATTCAAGCACCCATGTGAAGGTTTAGAGCTGTCTGCAACTCCAGGCCCAGGAGATCTGATGCCTTCTTCTGGCCTCTGTTGGAACTATATATACATAGAGTACATACATACATACACATAGGCAAAACACCTTTACACATAAAAGAAAATGGGAATAAAAGAAGAAGGATGAATTGGTCTAGCAAATCTGTTTAGCAAATCTGTCTCAAATGGAGAAATCATCTTTAATTTTTTTGAGATTACATCATTTATCCCATTCCTTTCCTCTCTCCAACCCCACCATATACCTAACCTTTCTTTTTAAAGTCCATTGCCTCTTTTTTCATTAATTTTTATTACATACATATATGCATATATATATTCTTATATATCACTTGCTCACTCCATATACTGTTACTTGTTTGTAAGTTATCCAAAGAAAAATGGTCAGAAAAAAGACTGACCATTTTTCTTTGGATAACCAACTTTTATGTTCTTCCCTGGGAACAATTATTTTTCTTGCTCTTAGCATTTTTTTTAGTTGTCTGTAGTTCTTAGTGTAGGGTGAGGCATTGAGGACTTTATTCCACCCACTTTGGCATATCCATTCAGGCTGTCCTAATTCAGGTCATGTTTAGGCGGTCATGTTGGTGAGACTTTATAGGTGTAGTTTCTGACGTTACTAGTAGACACAATCTCACAGAAAACTCTCTGGTCCTCCGACGTATTAAATATTTCTACCCTCCTCTTCCACAATGATCACTGAGGCTTGGGTATGGGAGTGTTCTGAAGTTGTATCCAGTGGGACTGAGCTCTCCAATTCTGCATTTTGATTGGCTGTGGTTTTCTGTAAGGCTCTCTGTTGTAAGGAGACATTTATTAATGGTGTGCAAGGTCTACAGTTATCTGTGGGTATAAGGAAAAATAATTAGATCGTTGTTAAGGACCATTGTGATTTCATAAAGTAGTGGTTATAGATTCTCCTCCAATATTCTTGACTTCATTCTCACTGAGTAGTTAGCTAGATTTCCAGTGCAGGAATGGATTCTCTCTTTTTTAGTGGGTCTTAATTCCAATTAAAGCACTGGTAGTTACTGCCAAGGTATGGGTACCACTACTGCACTCTTAAGGATATGTTGCAATGTTGGTCACTGATTTGGTTTATAGATGTCTTAGTAGGATATGTCTTTTGGTTGCCTCTCTCCTTTGGAAGCTTGCATGGTACCTTCTGGTAACATAAAAGCTGTTCCTCAGGGAGGAAATTTTCAGTTCAGAGGTATCAAAATCATGTTTCTGAAGTGCATGGTGTCTTCATCAATAGAGACTTACATTTCACCTCTGTTGAACAACCAAGGGCAACAGGAATAGGCTGTATATTTTGGGAGCCTCTTGCACAGTCCAGCCCACCAATTCAAAAGAGGGCTCCCCAGGACAGCCAGGGCTGTTACACAGAGAAACCCTGTGTCAAAATAACAACAACAACAGAAACAAGCAAACAAAAAAGAGGTCTCCTCATGTCTTTGAAGTAGTCTTTGACTCTTGGATGGAACATTGTTAGCCCAGATGAGTAAAGTTCATTAAAACTATACTTGTATATTTATACAAAATTACATGCATTATAGCTTTGGGTTTTTTATTTTGTAAAGTTGTAAGTGTGGTTCCTTATGACTTCTTCAAAATCCTTATTGTGATTTTACCTTCCTCTCTCCTTCTATATTTACCCTCTTCCCCATCCCCAAGGAGCCCCCTACTTTCTGAATTTCAGTGATCAGATCACTTACACCTTGAGGTTCCTCTCTTTATTTCTTTCCATCATCATCTGACAATGGTCCTGTTTTCCTTCCCTAGTTTCTAAACTTACCCTAGGCTATGTACTCACATCTCAGGATTAGGAACTGGGATCCTCAAGTGAGAAAGAATACGGGACATTTGTCTTTCTGGATCTGCATTATCTCCATCAACATGATCTTTTCTAGTTGTGTTATTCTACCTACAAAGTTGATGATTTCATTTGTAAGAAAATACATTAATATTGACATCTGGGCAATGTAAAATGAATTTTTATGTTAAATATTAATTCGATCTTTTAGGTTTGTATTACAGCACTCTCATGGCATGTGTATTTAATGTAATGTTTTCGTGTTCTGCAAAATCTTGTTTAAAAACTGTGTATCATGACTCTTTGATCTATCATTTCTTTGTTTTGAGATTATTTTAAGTCAATGAGCAATATTCCCTTGAGCCGACTTATATTTTTCATGTCTGCCTTCCATTTTCTTTGGAAAAATTATGTATACATACATGCGTATTTGTGTGTGCATGTGTGTGTTGAGATTTCTGGCTTGGCCAGTCATTTCTGCTGGGCCAGCCCATTGTTTAATTACCTGTAATAAAAAGTTTACTTTTTTGATGAAACTGTACATCAAATTCCTGGAAAAGTTTATCATACCAGCTAGAACCAGGACCACATAGAGGTAGAATTATAATTGATTCACCAGAGCACGAATTAGTTAAGCCAGTATATTCAATACCATTTTCTTTCAAGTCTGAAACTTAGGGGGAAATTGAATGAACAGACAATAGTATATCAGCCAGCTTATCAAGAAGGAACAATGACAGTCTAATCTTGTCAGCTCTTTCAGTGACTCTATATAGTTCCTGGAGAACTGGGACACACACAAATCTTATTAGAGACAGGGTCTATCCTTGGCTTGTGATTTGAGCACCAAAGACCAACCCGTCTCTAGGTCTTCCTAGTTCTAGAATTACAAGTATATCTGCCCCCATCCTATATTTACAACAGATACACATACATTACACACACACACACACACACACACACACACACACACACACACATATATATATATATATATATATATATTATATCATTTGTGTCTGTGTGTTTTGCCAGCATGTATATCTTTGCAACATTTGGAGATTGGAGAGGACACTAGATCCCCTGAAATCCTGGTACCAGAGTTACAGTGTGTGTGCCCGTACATGGATGCTGGAAACTGTACTCAGGATCCAGGATATATATATATATATATATATATATATATATATATATATATATATATATATATATATGAGTTCTTCGGGTCCAAATGCAGGTCCTCATGCTTTCACAGCAAATACTTTATCAATTGAATTGTTTTCCCAGATGTGAGCTTCTATAATTTCATTTGCTAAATGTCATTATGGCTTACAATCCTGTATAAGGGCTGTACCTGAATACAATAGCAAATTCCCCCCTGCCCAGGCTGTATTTGCCAAGATCTACAGGGCATATTTTTCTGCATCATTCAAGTAAGAAAGCAGAGGAGAAAGTGAGGTGAAGCTGTCTTGCCACCCTCTTCACATAAACTAGCCATCAATTAGTTAAATGCTTGACTAAGCAGACACAGGAATACATTTATATCAGCTAAGTTCCACATGCAATGTGTTCTTAACTAGCATGGGTCATCGTTCATAAACCCACAGTGCATACATTTACATTAATTAAAACTCAAGCTGATAGTCTTTTGCTGCCTCCCCCAACCCCTGCATCTTTTTTAAAGAAGTGTCCTCTATGAAACCAAGAAGGACTGATGCTTAGGAGGAAAATGCAAAGTAAAGAAAAATTCTTATTTTCAGCCTTTTCATCCAGAGATTGAAATATGTCCTGATAATTCCACCAAGGTCCCCTTTCCTTCAGTATGTGTTTTGTGATTTTTGTGAATTTGTGCTTAGCTTTGGTTCATCTAGAAGATTCGATATTTGTTGCTGGGGATCAATCACAAGTTTTTAAACATTAGCTAAGTGCTCTATTGTCAAGCCACACCTCTGGCCTCAGTTTGAAAGGATTTTCATATAAATTTTAGAGTGCAAGGTTTTAATCTCCTTGATATCTTCCTTAGAGACAGCTTATCCTGTCTTAGTTTCAACTGATAGGCACTCAGACACTGTGGCTTTTAAAGACATACACACCAGTCTAGTGTTCTTCAGAATATAAATAGAAGCATTGAGAAGACTCTTGTAGCTTTCTAAATTGACTTCTCTGAACCAAGGGAGAAATTAAGTCGGGCTGAGGTGCCTATCTTTGGCTAATTAGATCTTGCAGGGTTTTTTCCTGAAATGGTGGGTCTCCTAGGATAAGTCAAAGAAAGATTCTCTTTAAATTCCCTGAAAACCAGAAAGGCACAGTTTTCTGATGATTTTTAATTATTATTCTCTAGTAGGACTGCATATTGAAAGGGGATTGTATCATCTTGGTGGATAAAAGAAATAGAGGGAAAGAGAAAAGAGTGTGTGAATGCTTGTATCCACTAGCAACAGAATTTGAATGATAGTTGGGATTTTTAAAAGGCCCAAGCTCTCTTGTCATTTTTGCCTACAGAAATGCTGCAATTTAAATTAGACTGTGAGGCAAGATGGCACATACCTATGTTCCCAGCACTCAGGAAAGAGAGGCAAGGGGCTTGCTGCAAGTTTGAGGCCTGTCTGATCTATATAGTGAGTTAGGTCAGCCAGGAATATATAAAAGAAGAAATAATCATTAAAGCTATCTTCTATAGTTTTATGGAATAGGAATACATAAAAACCCTGAACATCAAATAAATATATTAGAGAGAAAGACTTTTGAGAGACATTCACTTTCTTTGACTTTGAGTTGTGGTGAATTTCCAGACAGACAGTCATCACATGATAGATAATCACTGAGTCTAATTGCGTACTTCAAATGATTTGAGTCTGATGTGCATCTCTGTCTCTCTCTTTCTCTCATGCACACACACACTCACATCCATGCACACATGTTCTGAAAGGAATAAAGACTCATATTACACGCTCAGCCTTAAAACATATTGCAATATAAAGCATCAGAGCTATATGAAATCACATTTCAAATTCTGCCAATATGTTTCTCCTCTGTGAGCCAGAAAGTATGTCCTTATCACACATGAACTTTAGCAAACATTTATTCGGCATGATGGCTCAGTGGGTGATGGCTCAGTGAACTCCAAAATCTGAGTTCACTGCCTTTGGGCCAAGATGTTGGAACTGAAAAACAATTCCTGCAAGTTGTCCTCTGACCTCCACACATGGGCTGTGTGTGGCACAACTGCACGCCTCCTCTGCAGATGTATAAATGAATAAATAACTTAAGTGACTCTGCAGATGTATAAATGGATGAATAACTTAATTATAAAAAAAAACATTTTCTTTAATGACGGTCTGATGATATAGGGGCATTTCGTGGTCAAACAGGTAAAGCAACATTTAACTTCTCAGATCTTAAATTCATACCTCTAGCATACATATAGCACTTCGAAGACCAAGGCAGAAAGATTGGAAGTTTGAGGACAGCCTGGAATGCATAGTGATTGTTGAACCAGTCAGAGCTATGCTGCAGAGTCTCAGCACAAAAAGCAAGAGCCCAGCAGGCTGGTGCACACACTCCTTTAGTCCCAACACTTGGGAGAGAAAGAGAAGAAGGTGGATCTCTGTGAGTTTGAGATCAACCCATACTATATAATAAGCTCTAGGCCAACTGGGGCTACACAGTGATACTTTGTCTTAAACAATCAAAAACCACCAAAAAAACCCCACAAAATTACCAGCCAAACAAAAAAAAATCCCAACACTACAGCAAAAACCTAACAAACGAAATTTTAAGATGTGATGTATTAATGGAAGTCATTTTGAATACAGGTAGACAATTACTGTAAAGACTGTGCCCCATGGCCACTAGATTAGCCATTTGACGACGTTCTAGCATGAGTACAAAGGTAACACCCCATACATGAATCTAACATGGAGTTCTTGAAGCAGCACGAGGCCAACAAGCTTCTGCAGCATCAGACCTCACGCCAAGGCACGTCTCTCTACACCCACAAGCGGCCATCCTGTCATTGGTTTCTTTACTCCCACAATGCCCGGAATAGAAAACACCTCAGAGGGACAAACTGTTCACTGAGTCATTTTGAAAATGTCATTGCAAATGTAAGCAGCTTTGGCCTTCGATAAGAAACAAAGGAACAAAATGGAGTGTTAATATTGACGATAATTTAAGGAGCTCAGTTTATCCCCAGGGGCTCCATTCATCAAATACCACTACAACTTTATTGCATATTCACAAGAAATCATTATAGTTTTTGCAGTTTTTTGAATTCTATTACTCAGGGTCATAAAATTCCTTCTAATAAGAAATCATGACTGTAAGTCCAGTTTGATTCAAGGGAATGACAGATGATTGGAGGCCTTAGAGATGATGTTTTTTGCTTCCCATTACTTCACATATTAAAGATGATTACATGATTATTAAAGGAGATCCATACATCTACATCCATGAGCCTGTATCATAAAGTTAGTGGTAGGTGATTTGCATTTTTGTCTTCTACTGTTTGCATGCAATTTCATGAATGGCCTCCATCCCAAAGGCGCTACAACTCTTTACTTCACACCCTTTACGAAAAAAGGAAAAACTCACCAGTCACTCCCAAATTCATAACCACCAAGTTCATGAGTCAGATTCCTCACTGTTAATAATTTGGAACTTATTATGTTCATCACACTAAGAAGCAGGAATAGTCACTACTTCTTCCATGTGGGAATGCCTGTGACTATTTGTTTACAAAATGAATCTATGTATTTATTAAAGTGGTTATTTATTTCACTGTTATTATTATTGTGTGTACGCACATGTAGTGTGTATGTATGTGCGTGTGCAGGTGGACGTGTATATGGAGGCTTCCTCAGTAATTTTTCCACCTTATCTTTTTAAGACATGGTCTCTCACTAAACCTGGGGGTCATAGTTTCAGCTTAGATTGGCCTGCATATGAGATCTAAGCATCCTTTGAAAAGTCTACTCTGTCAAGGCTTAGATTAGACATACTGATCATAGCACCTGGATTTTTAATTTAGATTCTCTTGTTTTCAAGGCAAGCACTTTAGCAACTTAACTACTTTCCCAACCCTTATGGATAGTTATTCTATATTTTCTTATTTGTTTTTGTTTTAATTTGAGACCATACTCTGTAACCCTGGCTGGCCTGGAACTCCCTATGGAGAGCAGCCTGGCCTCAGACTCGTACCTCTGCCTCCTGTGTGCTGGGATCAAAGGGTGTACAACCACATCCAGCACCTTAAAAAATAGGATCTCCCAAATTCTTGTTAGTGTTGTTTTTATTTTATTTATTATATATTATGTATTAAAACAATAATATTCCAGAGAGAGAGAAGTGAAGTAATTTTTTTTATGATAACAGAACACACACACATTTGGCTTTTTAGTGATATTTATTGGCCAGAAAAGATGATCCCATAATACTTCTGCTGAAACCAGCACCTGTCCTCCTCTTTGTCGATTCTGTGTTTGGTCCCAGTGAAGCCCATTGTTCACTTCTTGTCTGTGATACTGAAGCCTGGCCTACTCAGCACCACACAGAAGTCCAGGAAGGTCATAGATCCCCAAACTTGGGTTACAGTTGGTGTGTTCTTATATCTCAAAACCAAAGTTTCCAGTATCTACGAAGTGTTTTTTCTGGAACTCATATTCCAACACTTTCAAATCTTTCTCCAGATTTCATCTATCTTGGCTCTGTGAACTACGCAGTGAACTGTAATATTTTCATTTCTCCAATGCCAAAGGACCTAGTGCTGTATCTAGCTTTGGAAAATACTTAGTTCTGACCTGTGAGCTATTGCAAAACCTTGGCTGCCTGGCTCTGCCTTTGCTCCCCCTACATAGATATTGAGGCAGAGCTGGTAGATACAAGTTCCCACATGGGGTTCTCCTTTTCACCTTAAATTTGACCCAGAATGGAGCCCAGAAAGAGAGACAGTATCAATATATTTTTGATGCCTTGTCTAGTCCAGATTGACCAGAATGATTTCCTCACCAGAAAGCATAAAATATGACAAGACTAAAATGTTTGTGTTTGCCATATGACATGGTGAATACAATGATAGGAATCGAGGCCATGCTATGAAAACACTGTAGTGTGTGCAGAGGCATTACCCTGCCTTGTGACTCAGTGTACACCCCACCCTCTCTGTTCACACCATTCCTTCCCCTTGGACTTTAGGAAGAGTGGGCTATTTGGCACCTCTTGGTGTTCTCTCTATATCTCAGCAACAGCAGGAGTGAGAGCTATGCCTACAAACATTCTAAAACATCTGAAAAAGTTGCATCTGTCTTGTATGAAAGAAAGCATTTTTTCCTCCCAATTGTTAAGAAAAACTACCAAGAGTTAAAGTGCAGCAGTTTTGTAATTAGTTGGTTTTTTTTTCTTTTTTGGTGGGGGGAGAAATACTTCAGAAGTTCTGACCATCCACTCTGTTGGTTTCAAGATTATATTTTATTTATTTTTCTGTGGGTTAGATTCAAAGAATGATGCTCTTTTAGATAATAGGGATTCAAGCATATTTCGTGAGCACATGGTAAAATAGAAGCACAAAGTATATCTAATGTATTCAGTGAGGTCACTATTAGACCAGTACCAAAATCACACAATGACATTACAAGAAAACTAGTGCTCAGTATTTCATCAACATACATACAGAAATCCTATAGACAGCCTCAACAGGTTGAAATAATGGGTCTGAAAAAGCATGGGATAAAACCGGACTCGCTGAACATAGCGGACAATGAGGACTACTGAGAACTCAAGAACAATGGCAATGGGTTTTTGATCCTGCTGCACATACTGGCTTTGTGGGAGCCTAGGCAGTTTGGATGCTCACCTTACTAGACCTGGATGGAGGTGGGTGGTCCTTGGACTTCCCACAGGACAGGGAACCCTGATTGCTTTTTGGGCTGACGAGGGAGGGGGAATTGATTGGGGGAGGAGGAGGAAAATGGGAGGCAGTGGTAAGGAGGAGGCAGAAATCTTTAATAAAGAAAGAAAGAAAGAAAGAAAGAAAGAAAGAAAGAAAGAAAGAAAGAAAGAAAGAAAGAAAGAAAGAAAGAAAGAAAGAAATAATATGTAAATGTAGTTATCTACCATAACAAAATGGGATTTATCCAAGTTATGCAGAGCAGGCTCAATATTTGGAAATTAATTAATGTAATCTGTCACAATAAACAGACTAATGAAAAATATTGCATGATCCCATCAATAGATAAAATGTGTATTTGATGAAACCCAAAACCCATCCATGATAAGAATATCAGTTAACTTGAAATAGAATACTCTTTCAACTCAATAAGAAATGTTTATTTTTAAAAACCTTTTCTTTGTTACTATGACCAGGAACAGTCCAGTGTTCCTTTCCACTACTACTTTTAAACACGACGCTAGAAAATCCTAGATAAACCAATAAGGCAAGAAATGGGGGAAGAATGAAATCTGTGTTTACAGGTAATGCACCTGTCTGCTTAGAAAATCCAAAGAATCAGAGAAAAGACTGCTGTAATCAGGATAGTGCAAAAAAGTTAATATTTCCCGTGTGCATCAGCAATGAATAAGTAGTGTTTGAAATTAAAAGCAAAACAATACTATTGATATCAACAACATAAAAACAACACTTAAATAGAACAATGAATGCACTATATATATTATACGTTATCTCATATATATATAGATATATATGAGATAACTTCAAACTGTGGATGAAACAAAAATCAGATAAATGGAGATATGTTTGATGTGGATACCCAGAAAGTCTTAATGTTGTTATGATATCAGTTCTTCTCCACTTGATCCGTAGATTCAGTTCAGACCCATTCTGATTCCCAGCAGCTTATTTCTTGCATGCCAATGTCCTAAAGTTTATATAGTGAGGAAAAAGACCCAACACAAAGGACAGAGAACTGACAATATCCATCCTTAAGACTATCACAATAATACAATTATCAAAATGTATGACACTGACAAATGAATACACAAATCAGAAATTAAACAGATCAGAAAAGTGAGTTAAGAAATAGACCCACATCAAGATGGTCAACTGATTTTTGACAAAGAAGCTAAGCAATGCCCTACTTCAAAGCTAATCATTCCATTTATTTATATAGATGATGCATGCATATCCACAAATAAAATAAAATTTCTAAGCCTGGATTTTATATTCTTTACCAAAGCAGCAAAAATATGTGCTGATTTAAACATTAAATGAAAAATTGGCTGTGCATTGTAGCATATGCCTTTGTTTCCAACACTTGAGAGGCAAGGAGAGGTAGATCTCTTTGAGTGAGAGGCCATATGGTCTACACGATGATTTCCAGACCAGCCAGGACTACAGTGAGATTCTTTTTCAATAGAAGCAAGCAAAACAACAACAAAAAGTGCAAAATTATAAGTCTGCTAGAAGACCTAGGTAATTTGTAGTATGCTGAAGAAGAAACAACACAATACATGAAAGAAAAATTGATATTATACTTCATTTAAATTAATGACTTCATTTCTGTAAAAAACACTATCAAGAGCATTAGAAGATAGTCCAGAGCCAGGAAAAAATATTTACAAAAGACATATGCGATAAAGGGCAGTTACCTAAAATGTACAAAGAACTCTTAGAATTCAGCAGTAAGAAAATTACCCAATTTTAAAAATAGGCCAAGGACTTCAACAAAAATAACTTAATGAAGAAGACAGAATACCAGCAAGATGGCTTAGGAGGAGGAGTGCTTTCTGCCAAACTTGATGATCTGAGTAGGAGCCAAGAAACCCACACAGAAAGAGAGAACTAAGTCCTCTAAGGTATCCTCTGACCTCCACACACACCTCCAATAAATAAATAAATAAACATTTAAAAAGAAGACAGATAGCAAATGAGCATTGGAGACTCCAGTTAATATGTTACCAGAGGAAAGAAAAGAAAAGAAAAATACTTCACCACCGCACACTATTAGAATAGCCAAACTTCAGAGCACAGAAAGCACCAATGTTGGCAAAGACACCGAGCAACAGGAACTGTCATTGTTGGTGGGAACAGCAATTGTTTAACAACCACATAGAATAGTTTGAGTTTCTTACAATACGGAATATACACTTATCAGAGAATCTCATAACATTCTTTAGTATTGTCTTAATAAGGTTAAAAACCTATGTCTTTCCCCAAATATGAACATAGATGTCTATAATGTCTTCATTTGTAGTGATTAAAATCTGGGTGCAACAAAATTAGAGTGTGAATTGGGAAAGTTCTAGATAGAGACCACGAAATATTATTCACACTTAAACAGAAATGAGCTAAAAAACAGTGAGTTTGCTTGAACAAATCATAAATATGAATTATTGAACAAAAATACTCATCTGAAAAGGTTATAATACTGGATCATAAGACTTGAAAATGCAAAAGTGTTGAGATGATAAAAAATTTACTGATTGTTCTAAAGAAGAAAAGAGAGAAAATTCCACAGAACTCAGGATATTTTAGAGGAATGTAAGTATTCTGTATGATGCTGCAGTGATGGACAGATATTATGCATTTGTCCACATCTATAGGTTATATACTAAGAGTAAGTAAGCCTTAATGTAAGCTTTGGGCATTGGATGATAATGTTGTGCCAGCTCATTTGTTGTAATAAATATACGATGCTGGTATTATGGGGCTTTATGATTGGCAAACTCACAGTGTATGTGAGGATGGTGAGTAGGTAGATGTCTCTCTACCTTCCATTCAGTTTTGCAATGTACCTAAAACTGCTTGAAAATATGAAGCCCATGCAGTAAAGATTAGATGGTTATGAATTAACTGCTGTTACTAAAGAGCTTTCTCATAAACCTTAGCTTGGTTGGTTTTCATTTAAGTAATCTGTCTCTTCTCTGTTGGCTGAAGTAACTGCATCACACTGAAAACAGAACCAAATTTTTGGCATCTTGATCAAAGCCTTGCTCTGAGTCCCACACAGGTATTGCTGTGAAAGGCCTCTATACCACTGGGGATCATATGTACATCCATGATGATTTAACGACTGCAACTTTATCATTCCTGTTGATGGGAAATGTGGTATTGTCCAGTTATTAATAAGTGCTTTGTAGGTGTGCTCAGAACTATCAACAAAATAGCATCTGATAATCAGAGAACATGTACAAAGACGACAACCTGATTATCCTTGGAGTTGGGTCTGATGTAGTGTGGAAGGTTGTGTGGTGCTTTGAAGATCATTTCTCGAGCTTATGAATTGTGTATAAAAGAATAATCGACTTCTTTCCCATATGTTTGTCATCCTAAAGAATATAGTATGTCTGGACTCAGTGTTTTGTTTTTGAAGGATATGTCCCAAGTGTTGATTTTTTCCAAATTTTAGTGTCCCTCAAAAGTACTTGGAGGGTTTATTGTAAACAGATTCATGGGGACTAGAGTCTCTAACTCAGCAGGTGTGGGAGAGACACTCAGGATTTGTACTGTTTTTTAATCGTGTTTATGCCATGGTCTATATGTGGAGGTCAGAGGGCAACCTCAAGTATTGAACTTGGCTTTCTACTTAGTCTGAAACAAGGTTTCACGTTCACCACTACAGCCTAGCTGTCTTGTAACCTTCTGGCAATTTCTCCCAACTCTGACCCCCTCACCTTGCTGTAAGAATCCTGGGAATACAGATGCCCACTCTGAGTCTGACTTTACTTGGAATCTGAGAATCTGAACTAAGGTACTCACCTTTGCTCAGCAAGTGTCTTTACCTGCTGAGCCATCCTCCCAGCTCTTGATTTCTCTTTAAAACACCGGCAACTGTGGCTTAAATTAAAAGCAAAGATCAAGCCTGAGGTAGAAAGCACCACGAGGGGTGCACCCACCCACTGAGACAGTGGGGCTGATCTATTGGGAGCTCACCAAGGCCAGCTGGACTGTGACTGAAAAAGCATGGGATTAGCTGGACTCTCTGAACATGGCGAACAATGAGGAATGATGAGAAGCCAAGGAAAATGGCACGGGGTTTTGATCCTACGTAATGTGCTGGCTTTGTGGGAGCCTAGCCAGTTTGGATGTTCACCTTCCTAGATATAGACGGAGTGGGGAGGACCTAGGACTTACCACAGGGCAGGGAATCCTGACTGGTCTTTGGACTGGAGAGGGAGAGGGAGAAGAGTGGGGGGAGGGGGAGAAGGGTGGGAGGAGGGGGAGGGAAATGGGAGGCTGGGAGGAGGTGGAAACTTGTTTTTTTTTTTTCTCCTTTTCTCAATAAAAAAAAACTAAAAAAAATGGAACTTTTGCTTCCTTTTTACAGTCAGGTTATATATTTTTTATTCCTATTTGTGCCTCTCAGTTTGCTTTCTATTGCTATGATAAATATCATAGCCAAAAGCAAGTTGGGGTGAGGAGGGCTTATTTCTTAAACTTCCATGTCTTAGTTCATCAGTGAGGGGAGTCAGGGCAGAAACTGAAAGAGATTGTGGCGGAATGCTGCCTACTGCTGTCCTCCTCATGACTTTGCTCAACCTTGCTTAGACAACCCAGGACTAGCTGCCCAGACATGGCACCACCCACAATGGGCTGGGCCCTCCCCTATCAATCAGGAATCAGGAAAATTCCCCCACGGACTGCAGCCTAATCAGATGGAGACAATTCATCAGTTGAGATTCCCTCTTCCAAGATGACGCTAGCTTGTGTCAAGTTGATAAAAACACAAACCAGAGCATTGTTCATCTTGGGATCGCATGGGCTTGTTTTCCAGACTGTGCTGTCAGCCCTTTACGGAGCACATCTGAAGCTTCAAAATTAATCTCGCAACTGTGAAATGTGTCATTTTCTATACAAAACTGGATGCCCACCTTGCATGGTTCATAATGAAATTTTTCTTCTTTCCTACAAAGCATTATCCAAAAGTCACAGACTTTCAAAGCCATTTAGGTTCTAAGCGTTCTGTTATTTAATCAGACATAGAGACCTTCGGCTAGAATGCTGCTCTGGAGAGTGCACAAAGGCAAAGCAAAAAGACATATGCTCTTTGGACAATGTGGAAACAGAAACAATGTAGAAGAGATACGTCATTTTTCCCCAGTAACCTGGATAGACGATGCCTTTTTCCAATGTGATAATGAAAACGTGTGTCACAGTAAAGTTTGAATAGATAATTAATGGGTGTGCTGGCTGATCTTGGTTTTTACTTGCCTACATCTGGAATTAACTAAAACACAAGCAACTGGACATACTAGGAAAAGTATTTTTTGATTGGATCATTGAAGGTGGGAAGACCCACCCTATTTATCTGGACTATACCTTCTGGTGGCAGCCTATATAAAAGGACAAAGAGGAAGCAAGCTTTTACTTTTTCTGTTTGCCCTCAATTAATGCCAAATTTATCTATCATTCTCCTAAGGCAAATGCCTTCACTGGTATTAGAACTTCTGTCGGGATTCCTATATATACCAAAGACCAACTGAGATACCCAGCCTTGTGAACTGAGTAACTATTGAATTCTTGGGTTTTCCATCAAAAGACTGCCATTTTTGGTCTAGCTGAACCATAGCATATAAGCCATTCTAATAAACTTCCTTTGAATACATTCATTCTATCAGTTCTGTTCCTTTAGATAACCCTGACTTATACAATGAGTTAGCTAGCCTAAAAGGAAGAGAAAAACAAGAAAATAATTAAGAGAAAAAGGACAGATGTAGTATATTTAGTTGATCAGAACCTGGCCAAAGAGTTCTCTTTAGAGAAGATATGTGCTATTGGATGTTTCATGAATCCCCAGTTAAGTTAGAATGAGGATTTTGTAAAAATGAAGGGGAATACTGTAATTTAGATACCCTTAGGTATTTAGCTGTTGGTTTCTCCCAATTCTAGTACATTTTTCAGGCTACAGATTTTGTAGTTTTGTGAGGGAAGGAATCTATATTTCTGGAACACCACTAACATCCTTAATGAAAATAATTTCTTACCCTTTTATGCTAATAAGCAAACCTCCTATATATTTGACATTTAAAATTTTTATTTCTCTGATGTGTGCATTGCGCATAAACACACTTCTGCATGAACGTGCCATGACATATATAGGGGGAGTCAAAAGGCAAAGTGTAGCAGTCAGTTCCTTCCTTCCACCATGTGGGTCCGCAGGGATGAACTTAGGTTGCTGGACTTGACAGCAAACACCTTTAGCCACTCACTGACTCATCTTGTCAGTGCATCAGGACATACTGAGTGATAATGGATTTGATGTGTTTTCCTTGTTTATCTCTAAAGTGTGGCTATGTCTTTAGGAGGCTTTCAGTATGACCATATTGTCTCTAGGATATGTGTAAATATGGGCTCATATGTGAACATATCCAATTGTAGATCACAGTTTTATTGTATTTATAAAGGCAGGTAGAAGGGGGGTGAGAAGTCCTTCATGTTAATCATGGAGGGACTTCAATGATTTGAGCATGATGCCTCATTATCAAGTTTTGTTACAGGTGTTGAACATAAAGGAGGAGATTGAAGATTGCTATTTCTTATTCACATGGCATTGGTCATTATCATTTACTGACTTGTTTTATTGTAAATTTGGATGTTTGTTTTAATGCAGGTTTTTAGGAAATATTACAATAATGATTGTAGCATTTTCTAATTCCATGCAGAATGCCAAAGGTTTTATAATCTCTAATGTAAAACCTATCAAAACAAAACAAAAAACCTAACAAGAGCAAAGGTTTGCTGAAAGAGTCACATGGGTCCTTTGCAGAAGGAATATTGTTTCTTTTCACATTTTTCTATTCCAAGCACAAGCCTTGGATAATGCTTATATCAAGTCCTGAATTTAATTATTGAAAACAATGTCAACATAAAATGGAAGTTCCCAATACCAGCTTTCTCCTTTCATCAAAGATCATTTAATTTGCTAAAGAATGTGAGTGAAGGATTGAAGCTGAAAGGTTAATAGATGTTATGTTGCCCTTGGCTTAATTCTGTCTTTTCTTTTTTATGTCATTTGATGTTCAGTTCCACCTTCAAAACTCTAATACATGACACATGTTTTAAGTATGTTGCATGTTAAATGCTGTCTAGATTTGTTTTTTTAATTTGTTCATTTGTTCCTTTGTATTGTTTTGTTTTTATTGAGAAGTCAGAATTAACATGGAATAGACCATTTATGCCAATGACTTTGAAATTTTATTTTACCCCTCTAAATTCTTAAACTGTGAACCAGGTGTCTTGAAAGGGAACTAATGTGTAAATTCTAGTTTAAACAGGAAATTATTGAGATAGTGACAGTGTTGGGTGTTCATGAGGATAACCCAACTTTTAGTAATATTTTTTCCTCGAGGGAACCATGGAACTCAGCATATGGTACTTCTACTCTGATTTATTATCACTACACAACAAAGGTATATGGTGGGCTTCCTAAGAAAAAGAACATAGCTAAATCTAGAGGAATCCATGGCCAAGACTGCCCCATTGTCTCTGAATGAGGCCACAGCAAGTGCCCCTACCTACCACTGCAGGAAAAGAAAGAAAACAAATCTGAAGTTCAGAACCCAGTCCTGGGTCTGATCACCAAAACTTGCTTCAATTACTGAAATTCCAGACTCTGAGGCAGGGAAGTCGATGTTTAGTGTTCCACATGGGCACAAGAACTCACCATCAAAGACGAGCATCTTAGGAGGTGAGTTTCCCGAAGCCAGCAAGTCTCAGTGCTATACCTCACCTTTGTACAGACACCATCTCGGCCCTGCAGGGTTGGCAGTGCCCTGCTGAGATGCTTACATGCATAGTACTGCTGTAGGATAGACTAGTATAACTTTTGGTAAAAGAATTTTGGTGGGAATAAGTTTGGTGGAGAGCATTTTTGGAAGCTGAAGCCCTGGATTGTTCATTCATGTTTCCTTGAACACAGAAAGGACCTATAGACCAAATTGAGCAATGCGAAGGGTATCTTAGTCCAGTCTATAAATTGAAAGTTGGATATTTATTAGGTTTCTTATAGATGACAAACTTTTTACTCCCTGAAAAAAATTATAGCCTAGCCTCAATGATGTCTGCATTACCCCATTTCTAATATCTCTGGAATAATGGACGAATATGCTCTTTCCTTTGTAATTTCCAATTCCAGGTCAGTGTTGCAGAGCAGTGATCATGAGAATTTTCCAGGATGAGATGGGGTGTGTGGGGAGGCATGCTAGGGAGCCCATTCATATCCTCACTGGCAACTGGAAGATCTGCCCATTTCCCTGAGTCTGCTGTGCACTTTGCTTTGGGTTTAGTTAAGACAGAGCAAGTGTGTATCAGGCAAGAGGTTTCATTTAGCACAGAATATTACAGAAATTGTGACAGGACTGAAAAAGGAAATAAGAGAATAAGGTAGTGGCCTACTAACATTTGGGTCAGTTGAAGCTCTTGATTGCAGAAGCCTGAATCTAGCATGGTATAGGCGTTCCATCTCATTAACCTTGCATGCATCTTAAGCATGCTATTGAACTCAAAGTTCACAGCCTGTTCTCCAAGCCAGGTTAGGCCAGCTGACCTTACTATGCCAATTACAAGAGCCAAATGAGTAGTGGGAAGCAGAAAGTGAGATTTATTCAATGTGACAACATTGGGGAGAGGGATAAAGAGATCCAGTAGCTCTCACCCCGAATCAGTTTTCTGGTCTTGAAATGACATTGAAGTTTAAGTAGAGGGCCAAGGATGGGCACATCTAAGCAGTTCCTGTAAAGCTGTAGGCCTACCCTCCATGGACCCATCATTCTCTAGGCTTCAGTTTTCTTCCATGAGGTGAAGTTCCACAAGTTGTTAAATGGTGTGAAGTCTCTTTCCAAGCAAGAGACTAGTTCCCCTCCAGCAGGTGCCTTTTTCTTCTACCAGCATTAGATTCTTAGGAAATTTCTCTTTTTTGATTCTTTTGTTTCAACAGTCACATTGAGAGGCACAAATGTCTCTTTAGAATGTCTTCATTGCTGCCAGGCCCCTTACAAAAGAGCCAATTTCAGAGTGATTGATGCTGAAGCAGGAAACACTTATTGTTGCAGTAATAAGTAGAGTTTAAAGTAACATCATACATTCCTTTAAATGTTTGTTTGCATTATGCACATTTGCATATCAATAACTGTAGGGGCATAGGAGATGTACACAAACCAATTGTTTATGAAATATAACTTCTAAACGGAGCATTTGAACACATTTGAATATATGTATCTCTTTTTCTTTTTCAATGTAATTACCTAAAATGTGCTGACAACTGAATTGAATCATTAAGAATGTGAGGACTGGAGCTGGAGAAATGCCTCAGTGGTTAAGAGCACTGGGTACTCCTCTAGAGGACCTCTGTTCAATTCCCAGGGTACACACAACAGCTCACAACTGTCTGTAACTCCAGGTCCAGGAGATCCACAACATCAGGCATATGTGTATATAGATATAGATATAGATATAGATATAGATATAGATATAGATATAGATATAGATATAGATATAGATATAGATATAGATATAGATATAGATATAGATATAGATATAGATATAGATATAGATATAGATATAGATATAGATATACCCATAAAATAAAATAAAACTTTTTTTTTAAAAAAAAGGTGAAGATCTTATTTAACCTGTGAACTGTTATTTTACTAATGTGTAGGAAATTCTGCATGCACACCTTCCAAAAGTATTTTAATCAAATGATCTGGTTTCACAGAACTTAGCACATATGCCTCATGTGTGTAGCATGTCTTTTTGAATGCATGTATTCAATTATATACATATTTTATTACTTTGTTGTTTTGTTGAAAGAGAGTCTCACTATAAAGCTATACCTGGCCTGGAGCTGCTGGGTAGACTCTGATGACCTTAAAATAATGGTGATCCTGTAGCCTCTGCCTCTCTAGTGCTAAAGTTACAGGCATGTACCACCATGACCAGCCTCAATTTTGTATGGTTTATTTTTTATTTGATTTTATTGTTTTATGAGTATGGATTTTTGCCTCTATATTTATTTGTATACCACATGTCTGCATAGTGTTGGTTAAGGTCAGAAGAGGGGTATTAGATCCAGAAGTGGGGCTACAGAGGATTCACCATTTAGAAGAGAGGAACTGAACTTAGGGCTTCTATAAGACCAGGGAGTGCTCTTAACCCCTGAGCCATATCTTCAGCCCAATTATATTTATTAATGAAAAATTACCACTAAGTTTTCCTAGTTGGTTCCCAAAGAAGCTCCAAAGACTCTGTAACACAGTGGTTGTTGGTTTGCTAACTGTAAAATATTAGCTCAACGCCAGAGATTACAACCCTCTTCAGCCCAATGGCCCTCACTTCTCCGGGAGCTCCCATCCCCCAGAAGATGTTGGCTCCTGGTAATTTGGTCTCTTCAGCACTGATTGATTTCTGAATGGAAAAGGACAGGTTTGCAGAAGGCAGAAAAAAGAAGTGAGTACTGAAATAAAAAAGGAGAAAAGATAACCTTAGACAATGGCACTGTTGTGTTCTCTCAGCCACCTTGCTGTAACACCTGCCTGGCAAAAGCTCATTCTCTGGGCTCTATGTTGCAGGTGGCTTGCAGGTGACACACAGCGAAGGGTATTTAAAGGCAGCTTTTGGACAGACTTGATAGAGAGCATGCTCAAGTTATATACTCAAGATCCTCTTCCTTACATTTAGAAACCTTATAAACCAAGCAAAACTTGCCTTCACTTTGTGTGGGCTGTCTCTAATGTTATTAAATGCCTTTAAACATTTAAGTGACCTTTATATATTTCTGTTCAAGTCTGTTGTCTGCCACACCCTCCTAAGTATTTCAATTACTTTTAGAAAGCTAGTGTTTCTGACTTAGGGATGTATTTTGTTCTCTAAAATGTTTCAGTCCTATTTACAAATCTTTCCAGTTAGGAAGCCAGTCCCCAAATCTAAAGCAGCTATCCAAGCATCCATTTTAAATTAGAATTCCAAGGCTATGCTATTCTTACGCCAAATCCCCTTAAGTAATATAAAATATTTATAATATCGAATATGTACAGATTAATTATAAGCTTCATGCAAACATCATAATGTTGGCTGCATCTTTCTTTATTCACCTAGTGACACTGAAGGAAACACAATTGCTATTAATAGCATGATGGTTTCTTGGCCAGGGCTTCTTAGTCTTTTACATACGCAAACCACCTGGGGGACTTTTGAAAACAGGTTTGGACTCTGTAAGGGCCTTGGGTCGCATGCTTCATGCATCCATGTGCGAATGTGTGACCTAACTTTCTCTCAACTCCAGGGGGTTCTAGTGCTTCTAGTATAGTGACCGCACTTGACTAGGGAGGTCTCAAATTCAAGTGCCATTTAACATCCTTCCTCAGCAGCCTCACAGATGACTTCCTCCCCACTGAGATGTTTAACTTCCTTCACAGTTTGATTAGTTTTGCATTTCTTTGACTCTCTTAGCACATTCAAATGTCATTTCCATTAGACTCTGCACACTTCTCCAGGCTTTGTGTCACGGTAGTCATAAAATTAAAAAGAACCCTTGAAGACTTAAATTACTCTGACTCATTTAAAGGGAAATAGATTGTTTTGAAATAAATGCATAGAAATGTTTCACCTGGAGAAAAAAAATGAGAAAGGATGGAGTATGTAGTTGCCAGAGTGGCAATTTAGCTGTAATCGGTAAATGTGAATTTTCATGAATATGAAATACAGTATTTAAAAAGTTAGTCCCTGTATTCAAACATTTTTTAAAAAAATATTTATTTTATTTTTCTCCTTGTGTTTTGTCTATCTAGTGTGTGCCTGATGTTCTCAGAGGACAGAGGAGGATGTCAGATCCCTTTTGACAGGAGATACAGACATTTATGAGCCATCACGTGGGTGCTGGGCATAAAACCTTGGTCCTTTGGAAAAGCAGCCAGTGTTTTTAACCTCAGAGTCATCTCTCCAGCCCCTCAAACAATTTTTTAGTATTGACTGCTAGCATGGTTGTTTCTTCTTTCTTTTCAAACTTTCTTTCTGAAACATAATGCCTGTCCCCATGAGTCATTACCGTTCAGAAATACAGCCTGCTGGATTTTCCCCATCAAACGCCTGACAAGCAGGAGGTCTTATTCAATATGTAGGCTTGAGCTTAATCTAGAAAATTCCCAGCCTGCTTTTCACTCAAGCTGTATTACTCAGTTAAACATGATTGCAATGTTAAAGGGAAGCATGTCTACGTTCATTTATGCACCAGCACACACGTGTGCTTCTGTGTTTTCTTTTCTGAATATTTGTGATGCTGAGATCCTAGAGCAGTGAGTCTCATCAGGTCTGTGGCCATCCATCAGTTTACAAGGCCTGAGTACCAGCCTGGCCCTGAGGGTGGTTACATTTAAGACTGTAGGCAGGGTTTTAGAGCAAAGGTTCCAGATCCTGGGATCTCAAAGAACTATGCTCTGACTTCGTCCCAATATGCCAATTATAGACAAGCAATAATGAAAAGCAGACTGAAAGACCCTCGAAGAGGACCTTTTTTTGGGAAAAGACCTCCCCAACGCCAAGGAACAGGCCGAGACCGCAAGGATGCAAATCGCAAGAGGTTTATTGAGTAGACACAGGTACCTGTGGGCAGCAAGATCTCTCGGAAGATTTGTGCCCCTGCCAACTGGAGGGTGGGCTTTTTATAGGGAAGAGCAAAAAGCAAGTTTACAGAAGCAAAAGCGTGGTTATCGGAATGCGGCGGGGGGGCATGAATGGTTTCCTCTCTCAGCATGGATGCCTGGCAACAATCATCCTGTTCCTATCTTATAGCTAACCTGCTTTGTTGACATCCTATCTTATTGACATCTTGCCTTGCAGTCTTCCTATCTCTATCTCCTGCTCTCTCAGGCATATGGGATGTTCTTATGGGAGCAGGCTGGCTGCTGATCCGGAGAATTTTTTTTTTTTAAAGGCAAACAGGACGTTCCCCCGGGAGCATGCTAGCTATGGGTTTTGAGGAGGGGGTCTGTAGGGTCTTTCACAGACAATATGTTTAGAAGAGGAACTGATGAAGGTTTCTGGTAACCCTCAGTTCACCTTTGGGATACTGCCAGGAGCTTTCTCTTTAAGTAGAGAAAGAATGGGGATAAGGGACAGCAGGAAGGAATACGCATGATTAATTGGTCCTGATCTGGTTGAGCATCATCCCAGTTCTGGTTCTGCAAGTCCTTTTTGTTGTCTTTGCTTGAGGGCATTTCTCAACCTGGTTTGTAGTAGAAAGCTGCTTGTCTGTTCCCAGCTGCCCAGACCAGGAAATAATCACTCAGAAACTATATTATTTGCAATACTGTTTGGCCAATAGCTTAAGCGTATTGCTGGGTAGCTCTTATATCTAGAATCAACTCATTTCCATTATTTTATAGTTTACCATGAGGCTCATGGCCTACAGGCAAGGTTCCAGCTGGTAGTTTGCGCCTTTCCCCTCTGGCAGCTACATGACATCTCACTGACTCCACCTACTGTCTCTCTATATCTCTTTCAGCCTGGCTTTATTTCATTAAGCCATTGGCCGAAAGCAGCTACTTTATTAACCAGTTAAAGCAGCACATAGGCAGAAGGACCTCCCACACCACTGATTTCTACTGCATGCTGACTTTCACTCCAGGATGTGGTCTCAGCATTTTATATAATTGCCCTCATCTCAAGGGTAATAACGAGTTGATCCTATCTTATTCATGGATCTGCATGGAGGTCCAAAGCCGTTGTTATGATTGTTAAGACTCAGACTTATCTTGTTCTCAGGAGATGATTATTTTTTCTGCCCAGTGAGGGTTCCATTGTAACTGATTGTCTTCATCTGAAGGTGATCTGTCCCATAGACTCTTCTATTGTTCCAGTCCAAGATCACTCAGATTAAAAACAATGACTTGGAGACCATCATCTGTTTTTAGGAGGTCTACAATAGGACATTTAAACATTAAGATGTCTTCATCCTTGAAGGGGAATGAGATAGGTTAGGTATCACACGTTTCTAGAGAGACTTGCCATGGGTGAAAAACAGAACTTTGTTCAGAGTTAAGTAGGTGACTCAAAGAAACAGAGTCAAATGCAAAATGAAAATACTGATGCCTTACCTTGCTAAGCCTGGATGGAGGGGGTAGGGCCTTGGACTTCCCACAGGGCAGAGTACCCTGCCCTCCCTTAGGACTAGAAGGGGAGTGGGAAGTGGGGGAGCAGGAGGGAAGTGAACAGTATTATTTATAAAGTAATAAAAAAATTATTAGAATAAAAGAAAATACCGATGCCAGTCTATCATCCTACCTTTAGTCACCTTGAAGGCTCAAATGAGGAGTCACTGATCTTCAACAAAAGCAGTTTATAAAACTATATGTTATACCACTGTATTACAATTGAGTCTTCTCACGGTGTTCGTGGAAGTGCACCTGTGTACACCCGGCAGTGGTAGTTTTCCATATTTAAAATTGCAAGCACTTCGGCCAGGCAATTTTCATTTTGAGAAATCTGTTGAAATAATTAATTCCACTGGTGTGCAGGTTTGTTCAAGGACATTCATAGTGGCATCATTCAAAATATCATGAGTCAATCAGGCATTTGGAAGACTATGTGGTCGTTCCAAATCTGGATTAATCATCATGAAGAAAAAGCTACATGGTATGTTGTTAAAAGGATACAGCAGGGTACAAAAAGTTGTTGCAGTAGAACCTATTACGGCAGATGAATAAATAATGTGTGTTTATGGTTTTCAAAGCAAGGTAAAATCATGGCTCTTCCACAGATATACAATGAATGCATTAAAGATTTTTACTTAACTCAGTGGGAGAGCCGGTGAGATAAGACAACAGAATCAAAAGCAAAGAAACATTTACATATCAGCAATGGTGAAGTGAATTCACAAGTAGTTGCAAATGTAGCTTTTTGAACAGTAGGAAGGAGTCCCTTTGTAATTCCAATCTTATAGAATTTGTTTGATGGTCTCTAGATGTTACTTTTACATTGCTCAATGGTTACTGAAATGTTAGAGTTACAGGTCAGCAAGATGACCGAGAGGGTAGAGGGTAGAGACACTGGCCAAGCAAACCTCAAGACCTGAGTTCGATTCCTGTGTCCCATGGTGAAAGGGAAGAACTGATTCCCAAGAGATGTCTTCTTGCTTCCAAACAAGTACCACGTAGATGTACACACACACATATGAGTGCATGCACATGCAAACACACACACACACACACACACACACACACACACACACACACACACCACTACCACTACCAGCACACCACCACATAATAATAACAGCTAACAGATTATAATGATAATAATAACAGATGTTAATTAAGGCAATTTTCTCCTGAAGCACAAATTTTCTGATATATATTTCTGATATACATATAAAAACTATATATATGTAGTTAATATATATTAACTATGGCAGATAGATTTTGTGTTAGTTTTGTCTTTGCTTTTATTTGTATTTAATAACATTTTTTAAAAAAAAAAGAGAGTGTAAGTATAATCTTATTTTGTAGTTAAAAAAAAAACCCAACCTTTCTCTATTGAAAAATAATTACAAATCACCTCATGGTTTTAACAATTTACAAGACCAGAGAGTATGTTATGCACCTTCTGCCTATAGGAACTGAGAATAATTGCTTGTTAATGGGGACCAGAGTCTGGGTGGTCAATATTTTCCTTGTTGACCTATTTCTGGTGAGTCTGCCATAGGTTGCTTTGTGCTCAGGCTTTAAATATTTCACTTTCAAGATAAGGTGATCAAAAGTGAATTTCCATGCTAGGTGCTTTAAGCTTTAACCCTCAGTAAATGATGTGTCAGGAACTTCCTAGTGTTTTATATTCCTTTTTAGGGCAAGTCAGGAAACAAACTCTGTTTACTAATGAGCACTTTCCTGGAGGGACAGGGGAGTATGGCAGTGGTGGGTATGGGCTGAGGAAGGGAGAGTGTGTCTATAATGGTATAAATAGTGATGAGTAAATTGAAGCTTCTGCGGTTCCTATACCACCACCACTGGTGCCCTCATATGATTCTTAGAGGATGGATTTGAAAAATTAAACAAGTCTTTTTCTCGTTTTGCAATTGCAAAAAAATAAAAGCATGCTCATGGCTTATATGATTCTTGGAGTATTTGCCAAGGTATGAGTGATTACCTGGAGACTTTTCGCCTTGCTCTGCTCCTGATGAATTTCATTTATGTTCATTTTGTGTCATGGCATGTCTGGCATAATCCTCAATTCTTCAAACCCTGCCAAATTGTTGTTCCTTCTGGGTGTTATATTTCCCTTCTTATTCTTCAGCAGGCTGATGCGAGATTGTCACAGAACCTGCCCCCACCACAGTGCAGGCATGCATCTTTTAAAAATATTTATTTGCTTTTATCCATATGTTGAGTGTCTTGCCTGCATATAAGTCTGTGTATCACATGCTTGCAGTGCCCATGGAAGGCAGAAGAGGCTCTCAGAGTTCCTGGAATTAGAGATACAGGTGATTGTGAGCTGCCATGTTAGTACTGGGAATTGAACCCAGCCCCTTTGCCAGACTAGCCAGTGCACTTAACTACTGAGCCATCTCTCCAGCTCCCAAGTTATGTATCTTATTGACAGGGCACATGCCAGAGTTGGGAAAACCCTCAAAGTTAAGAAAAGAGAATAGCCGAGTGGTACTAGCGCACGCCTTTAATCCCAGCACTCACTCCAAGAGGCAGAGGCAGGAGGATCTTACTGAGTTCCAGGCCAACCTGGTCTACAGAGCTAGTTCTAAGACAGCCAAGGCTATATACAAAGAAGCCCTGTCTCAATAGCAAAACAAAACAAAACAAAACAACAACAACAACAAAAAGAAAATAGAACACAAGAAGTTGGGAGGGAAGACTGATAAAGTCTCAAGAAGAGGAGAGGAATTGGACCAAAATGCATTATAAAACTACCGAAGAATAAAAGAAAATTATATAAAAATATATATAACCTTAAATTTGTTTTGATCTTCTCTTTGATATAATTTATTTTATTTTAAAATGCTTTATGATTCTAAGTTTTTTATCTTCTAATCATTTTATTTGTTGACATCCAGCTTTATGGATTTTTGTCAGAGAATATATCACTTGTTAGTTCTCTAAGTGAATTTTCGTAGGCTTTCCTTGTGAAGAAAATTTTGAATATGTATTTCATGCATTAATGTAATTTTATATATTTGTTAAGATATTAATTTAAGCTTCATATTTACATTATTTGCTTTTCTTTTTTTTCTGAAAAGGAGCAAGTTTATTTTGGCTAAGTGAGGCATATTCTTGTCAATTCCATATTACTATAGTTTCAGTGAAGCTATTTTGACTTTCCTCTGGTTTCCTCAGGGGGCATTTTGTAATATCTACAGATAATCTTGAGGGGGTGTTACAAGGGTTATGGTCAGGGCTGCTGCTTAACACTGCACAATGCACAGGGCAGTCCCTTCCCAACAAGAACTGCCAAGCCCTACCCACTTCTACCCAATCCTGCTCCCTCTGAAATATAGAAGAATGCTATTTCTGTAGGTGCTTAGGGTTAAAAAGTGAATGGGTATTTTTATTTTTTTAATTTATTTATTATGTATATAGTGTTCTGGGCGCCAGTCTCGTTATAGATGGGTGTGAGCCATCATGTGGTTGCTGGGAATTGAACTCAGGAACTCCAGAACAGCAGTCAGTTCTCTTAACATCTGAGCCATCTCTCCAGCTCCTATTTTTACTTTTGTGTCAATTTCTGTGCTGGGCCTTTCTGTCTTGGTCCTTGCCTGCTGGCTGGACTACCTGCTTTTATGGTCTTAGTGATGCCTCTGACATTATCCCCCATGACCTCCACCACACGCCACTGAAAACTGAGGTCAAAGCTCCCTTTGACTTCCTGACGTGGAATGAAGGGGTTGGCGGTGTCTCCTTGTCCCTTCCCACTCCCCAGCAATTTGATTTTCTTCCATTTGGAGATTCCCTGCCCTTCAAGGTCACCTTCTTCCTCCTCGGTCTGACAGCAGCGCATCTGCCAGCTTGGCCCTGGCCTCTGAAGTTCCTTTTCCAGAACCTCATCACATTCCAGAATGCCTACTCTCTCTTCCCTTCACCCTCACAGACCTCTGCCTATGTCTTCCTGATCCTGGAGCTGCTTCCACCATCTTCTCTCCCCAAGGCCCATCTTGCTCATTGCATACACCCCCATCTCTATTTTATTTATTTCAAAGGTGTACCAGTTGTAAAGCATTCCATTCATAAATTGAGCGAGCAGTTGCATTTCCTTGTTTTATTGCTGAATGCTGTATGAATGTCATCTCTCACTGCCCTAGACTGTCCCCACAGTATTCTGTGGCTAAGCTCATGACAGTATCATAGCTAATTAGATGCTAAAGAAGGCTTTTGAATGATAGAGGTGATAATAACTCAAGCTGGAAAGGACGTTGGAAGGCCACAAAGACTGTTTCCACCATACCAAGACAGACTAAATTATCCAGTGTAGATGGGGATCTAACTAATTTTTGAAGATTTCCAGAGAGAGCAATCTGACTACCGGTTCCAGCTATTAACTGTCCTATCAGAAAATGCTTTCTTCCATATCGTCTCCCTTCACCACTGCTTAAGAAATCAACAATGTGTAAGAATATAGAGTAATGCATTTTGAAATATGAGTTAAATTTTTCTTTATATACATGAAATTTATATAGCACAGTTTCCCCTTCACATTAAGAGGAGATTTTATTTTTACCTGAAGGAAATGCTAAGCCAGAACTTTCAGCAAGGGGGTTGGTGTTCAGGCTAAATGAGTGTCTTGAAAACATGATAGATTGTATGAGGTAAGAAAAATAGTTTAATTCATTCTGTGTACTCTTGGGGTGTTACTGCACCAGTGACTTAGAATTCCAAAAGCCACTATAAGATGCCTTATATATTAGGATATTTATTTCTTGAAAAGAATCAACTCTATGCATTAAAATGGCAAACTGTATTGTTTCCTTCTTCATAACCTAGCAGGCAGCTGTTTAATTATGCAACTTCACCAAGCAGTTCTGTTTAGCTCAGCATCATCCCTTTCACTGCAGAAATAAATTTTCAAGATTCTCACAATTCATTCAGCAAACAAGAATTGGACCTCCCTTTTGTGCTTGGGTACCATGGAGGCTAAATATAGATTCAGAGAAGAAGATGCTGTCTTGCCCTGCCAGGGACTTTAGAGGAGAGCTGAGAATTTAGTCATGTAAATAAGAAAGTTCTAAAAAGGGCTCTGGGCTCTGTGATAGGCATGTGTAAGGTAGAGGTGGAAGTATTTGGCACACAACTTTCTAATAAATAAGCTTTAGGGCAGCCTTCTTCAATAATAACACGAGACCTTGACTCTAGGTAAGCCTGGTGACATATATGGTCTTTATCGCCATGTGATCTTTCAGAACCTCAGAATCAGCTCTTGGAAAAGCAAAGAAATTGGCCTGAAAGATTGTGGTGATTAAATTACATGAAATAATCCCATGTAACAGTGTTAAGCCAATGGCCTGTATCAGAATCGGCACTTAACAAATGCTTTTGTCTTTTCTCTTTGGTAGTTCAGGATATCATAAGAGACTACGGTTATTTGTGTGTTCTGAGGAAGAGGCACTCATACAAATGTCTGACTATAGCACAGACCCACCTTTGCATCCTTCTGTGTATTTGTCCATGGGCCAATTGTCCAGTAAGATACACCAACTCTAGACCTAGAATTCTATGGCTTGGCATTATAGAACTACAGCTCTTGAACGTTCTTTTCAACCTAACCTTATCTCCTTGTCAGAATCTGCTCCTGGGATGAGTTATAAGTGGTAGGTAGCAGCCCTTGTGCCTGTATTTGGTCACAGTCACTCTGGTTCAATTCCACATCTTGGTTTGTAGGGTGCAGGTTTCAGTGTTTGACCTCAGTGGTGGCAAAACTAGCAAACTTAAGTTAGTCTTCTATGATTTGACTTTATATGCTGGCCCTGTGGACTTCAGATGCACATATAATTGCTGACGTTGCTGACTAGCTATTGTGAATGTGAAGAAGCAAACACTACTTTTGAGGTTCTTTTATTTTTATGTATATGACTGCCCAAATATGTGTCTGTATACCATGTGCATGCAGTTCCTGTGGAGACAAGAAGGTGTCAGATCCCTGTGACTAGAGTTCCAAACAGTACTTTGGTACCAAGTAGTTGCTGAGAATTGAACCCAAGTCCTCTGAAAGAGCAGTCAGTGCTCTCAAATGTTGAGCTATCTCTCAATCCTCTCAAACACATTTAATTAATCCTTTTTGGATTCTCTGCGTTTTTCACAACTAGAACTTTTGACTGATAAAAAGGCTGTACAAATAAACATTGTAATGATCCTGTTTCTTTATACAGTGATGTACTTTATGCCATCAAATAAAGGTAACAGTTTCATTCTAGGTAAAATAGATCTTTCTAATCATTTCCTTTCTATTGGATTACATTTTCCATCTTTGGACCTTCTTCATCTTCCTTCACTTTCAAGTTTCACTTTTTATCCAAACAATGATGATGATGATGCCGATAACAATGATAATAATAACAGTGTACCAGAGTTTTCATTTTCTTGTTGCTAGATCTACATGACAGGGAGATGGATGTACGTTGTAGAATTTCCAAGACTTATAATGCCATATGCATAAAGAAAACAATTTAAAAATTTTCTGGTTTTGGCATGAAAAACTGTCTCACTTTTCATCGTTAACATTCTATTTAAAATCTGACTATTAAATTCCAAAGCTCTTTGCAATAGACAGCAATTTTTCAATGTTTTAACCAGGACTGTGAAATAGATTAAAAAGGGAGCAAGTCTTTTTTTCTTTTCTTTTTTCTTTTTTTGTTAATTGAGAACACATCACTGAGGTTCTCATTCCAGTGTTGGTATTATAGTATAACAACCATCATTGCGTTAGGAATCATACTAATGATAACTATAACCTCAAATTTATCAATGATGAAAGCAATGGTTTAAAAGTTGCTTGTGTGCTTTAGTTATTTTTCTATTGGTATGAAAAAACATCATGACTAGGGCAACTTATAAAAAATAGTCTCAATTTGGGCTTACAATTTCAGAGGGTTAAGAGCCCATTGTGGTAGAGTAGTATGGCAGGACTCAACAGTCATGTTGGCAAAACCAATAATTGGGATTGCACATCTCAAACCACAAACAGGAAGCAAAAAGGGACACTGGGGATTACTTGAGTCTTTTGAAATCTCAAAGTCCACTCCTAGTGACACAACTTCTCCAAGATCACATTTCCTAGTTTGTCCCGAACATGTTAATTCCAGTACTTAGTGACCAAATATTCAAAAGTATGAACCTATGGGAGCGTTCTCATCCAAACCACCACACTGGGGACTGATAAAAGTAAAGTCAAATCTTCAGGGGTTATGATCCTTGAAAGAAGAGCACATTATATATGGATAATATATATAGTTTTTCCATTTGGATTATTCGCAGTTTGTGTGGAACACAAGGATGACATTAAAACTTAAAATGATATTCTTGTCCAGTAGAAGGGACACAAGCCAATATCCAGTATTGTCAAAATACTTAGAGTCTAGAGGATAATTGTGTAAATGGGACACTTTCAAATTTACCCATGATTCTGTGATTACCTCTTAAACTCCATTTTTAGGTGTGAGTTTAGGTAACACAGAAAAAGCATATTTGGAAAGTTAAGAGTAAAGCAGAAATCTGGGGCTAGGAACACAGCTCAGTTGGTAAAAGGGTCCTATTGCCAACCGGAAGACCTGAGTTTGGTCCCTGGGATCCATGTACTGAAAGGAGAGAGCTGGTCCCTGGAAGTTGTTTTTCTAATCATTCACACAAGTAAGTGCACGTGCATGAGCACACAAACAATAAATATGCAATAAAACTTTAATATGTAAACAAAGGCACAC
The DNA here is from genome assembly GCF_018167655.1 of Microtus oregoni. NCBI lineage: Eukaryota > Metazoa > Chordata > Mammalia > Rodentia > Cricetidae > Microtus > Microtus oregoni. The sequence continues at coordinate 1,044,819 of NW_024544756.1, forward strand.
ATGATCGCATGAAAATATAATCTCCATATTTGGGAGGATCAAGATCTTCCTCAGCTACAACGGGACATGAGAACCTGACTCTGTGGAGCATGGGTAGGGTTGGAGAGAAGTATTTCACCATGTGCTAAGAAGATACATATGGACATTCATATCCTGCCAAGTAATAAGAGTTGGTTGAACAATTTAGGAATTAGAGTCTCTAAGTAGCCATGCCTTACCAGTAAGGGCCATGTCCCAGGAATAAGTACTTTTCAATGAAATAAGGGTAAAGTTTAAGTAGATCCATCTTAAGAATCAAAGTCATCCTTCAATGTTATAAATGTATATCAAGACAAAACTCAATCTTCTTCTGGGGAACATAACACCATCCAGATTGTAATTCCAAGTCTATAATCACAAACTGATAGACAGATAAGAGGCATGGAAGAACAACTCCAGAATCAAGAAATGAAAAACAACCTTGATATCTGATGATTACATGATATTCACATATTAGTACTAGCTGACAAAGGATTTAAAAGAACGACTATAATGGGAACCCAAATTTGTTTAAAACTATGTAAAAGGATGAGGAATAACATGAGACAGAAAAAAAGCAGAATGAAAAAAAACAGATATGCCTGAGAATATGCCTCAATTGTAGATTGCTTGCCTATGTGGGTTTTCATTCACAGAATTGCAAAAATATACAAAGGATGTTAGAAAACTTACAATAGAAAAATCATTTGAAAAATGGACCCTTTGGTATCTTACTCTTGTAAGATTTTTTACAATGCCTTAATGCCAAACAGAATTATTTCTTTGTAGCTACTGATTAATTATTGATAAAGATCTCTTTATCCATAAATTCATATTTTCTCTTGACAATCATATAAAATAGGCAGATAGCATGCTATTACTGATAGTTTCAAACTTACAATGGTTCAAAATGAGATTTTCAATATTTTCAATAGCTTGAAAATAATAGTGCATTTGGTAGAAGCTGTACTGTAAATTTTGTTTTTTTCAGAACTAATAGGATGTGTGTGGTATGATATACGTACATAATTGAGCTACTTGTTTGATGTAGCTGAGCACAATTGGCAGAGCTTAGGCTAAGCTATGATATGGGTTAGGTTAAATGTATTAAATACGTGCTTATTTTTAGTTTACAGTAGGTTTATTGAGAAGATACTTCATGGTAAGCAGAGGAGCATCTGTATAAATTAGCATACTGTACAGTAATAATAAATCCTTAGTAATATTCGCAATTAGGCCTGAGGTCTTAAAGAGATGGTTCAGTGGGTAAGAGCACTTGTTCTTTCACAAGACTCAGGTTTGATTCCCAGTGAGCAGATGACACCTTACAGCCATTCACAACTCCAGGTCCAGGAGAGCCAACCCCCTTTCTTGACTTCCAAGGTAATCATTTAAACAACCTTTAAAAAATGCAGTTAAGGCTGACATCTATTAATTTTTGTTTTTATTTTTGTGGGGTACTAGAGGTAAAACACAGGACCTTACAATGCTGGCCAAGTAGTCTACACTGAACTATATTTCTGGCCCTGATTCATTGTAAGTTTTTAGTACATTTGAAAAATAATTTTAATTAAGAGTTCCTATTCTTCCATTAAATACAAATATTTATTTACCATTCATCTTTGAAGAGTAAAGAGTAGAAGCAGAGAAGAATTATATTTAGTCATTTTATTTTGCAAAATTTTGAATCCACTGGAGAAAACAATCACAATTAGAATTGGCTATCTGAAGTAAGCTGGCTTTTGGATTATTATTTTTTTTTAGTTTTTCAAGGCCAGGTTTCTCTGTGAGGGTCTATGTGTCCTGGAACTTACTCTCTGGGCCTGTGCTGGCCTCAAATTCACATAGATCCACCCTGCCTCTGGCTTCCGAGTGCTGGGATTAAAGGCGTGTGTCACAACCACTGAGCAGTAAGCCAACTTTTAATAAGGTGTTTGATTTGCTGATTTTAACTATTGATGGTAAGAAATATTCATGAGATTAATGATCACAACTAACCTTTAATGGATTTTTTTTTACTTTTAAAATTAGTGTAGTTACCAAAGTATCATATGTCTCAGTCTTTTTGTGAGTTAGTACATTTGATTTTAAATCACCATATAAATTAAATATAGCCATTCATAACAAATGTTCTTTAAATATGTGTAATGTAACAGAAAGAATTTTTTAACCTGGAGTCCATATATCTAAAAGTAAATATCCCATATTACTGAATAAATTTAAAAGTAAACACTTGAGATTAAAACTAGATTGCCAATTTTCATGCTATCTATTCAGAAGTGCAATCCTCCAAATTAATATCATATACTGTCAAAGTAATTAATTTAGCCACTATATACAGAAAACCTAGAATCATGTAATAAGAAAAACTTATAGATACTTTATAATCATGTATTTGTCTTCATGTGTCGTATACAGTTGATTTTGTCTTTGCAAAATATTGGACACACCATCTACACAACATCATCTGAAAATCTTACAGTTGCATGAGTAGATTGCAGTTTAGCAGATGGGCTTGCTAAATTGGGGGTGGCGGATCTGTGGACCCCTGTAAGGTAGTGTCAAAACTTCCTCACCAATCCACATTGGGTGGGGACTCCTCTGAGGAGAGGGTTTCTAACTTCCAGATAAACTGTGACCTTGATTCCCCAAAGCCTAATTGTCTTTTCCTGAAGGTGGTGAATCACTTCCATTTCCTCATTGCTTTCCACACCCAATAACTGGTGAAAAGTCAGGTTAAACTCAGGTTAAAGACCCCTGGGGGGTGATATTCAATGGCAAGGAAGAACACGTGACTCATGAAAGAAGATAGAAAGCTATTGGATTTTCTGGTTCCAACTAACTCATATTTTCCCCCTGTGGTGAATACTTGAATTCAACTCTTTGTTCTGATGCAGCAAAAAGCATTTTCTTTGCAATCCAAAAGAATCCAGCATGCATCCTTCCTTTGAGGCAGTATTTATGAAAGTTTGTCTCTATTTTTCAAATTGACGCCCTTAGGGAAAAAAATGACTTTAAAAACTGTTTTTGAATGGGGGGGGGCATGTTATTTCCTGAAATTTTCTTTTTCTTTTTTTTTTCCTATTTGAAACTATGTTAAATCATGTTAGGTGTGGTTGCATACACATTTTTTAACAATCTTTGTTTAAATTTTACACGCCAATCGCAGTTCCCTCTCACTCCCCTCCTCCCCTGCCACCTTCCTCCCACTCCTCCTCCCAACCACTTCTCTGAGAGGATGAAACCTCCCATAGGGAGTCAAGAAAATCTGTCATGTCGCATTGAGGTAGGAGAGAGACACTCCCCACTGTATCTAGGCTGAGCAAGGTATCCCTCCATAGGAAATGGACTCCATAAAGCCAATTTATGCACTAGGGATAAATAGTGGTCCCACTACCAGTGGCCCCACAAACTGCCAAGCCACACAACTGTCACCCTCATTCAAAGGGCCTAGTCCAGTCCTTTGCAGGCTCCCCAGAGGTCAGTCGAGAGTCAGTGAGTTCCCACTAGCTAGGGTCAGCTGTCTCTGTGGGTTTCTGCATCATGTTCTTGACCCCATTGCTCATGTTGTCACTCCTCTCTTGTTTGACTGGACTCCAGGAGCTTGACCCAGTGCTTAGTTGTGGATCTCTGCATCCCGCTGCTTACACCTTTAACCCCAGCATTTGGGAGGCATGAGCAGCTGGATCTCTGAGTTTAAGGATAGCCTGGTCTAAAAAGCAAGGCTAAAGAGTGAGGTTCTGTCATTTAAACAAATAAACAAACAAAAATGTGGAAATGGTATAGAGAGATGCTCAGTGGTCCAGAGGATCAAGGGTTGATTTCCAGCACCTAAATGGTGGTAACTGTAGTTCTAGGGAATCTGATGCCCACTACTGGTCTGCATAAGCTCTGCACACGCACACAGTTCATAGATATGCAGACAGGCAAAAACCACACACAATCACACACCAAAAAAAAATGCCTAAATTTTGAAAAAGCAAAACCCCAAAACCTCATGAATTTTTCTATCTTAACATTATTTAGCATGTAAACTATATTGATATACATAAGGCAGAATATGGTTTTCACTCTCAAAATAGTCAATAAATGAAGAAAACAATGTAAAATCTACTCTTAACTAGAAGGCTGTATAAAAAAACTAAATTGAAGAAGAAAAAGAAGAATATGCAGATGTCTTAATATTATTGTACTTCTAAAATCAGTAGGTGGGATATGCAGCATGCTGCTAGGGTGGAATGGGAAAGCTGTCACTGTTTCCCCAGGTTCTGCTGTAGTAACAGCTGGCTTTCTTTGTATGGTTACGAATGTTGTGAGGGAGTAGTTACCCTGCTACTTGGGGCCTCTTGATGTTTTTTTTTCTACCCTACCTAATTTAAAAAAAAAAGGATTTCAAATTCCTCTAACTACATCTATGAAACAAGATAATATGTGAAGTGAAACAGGGCAGTGTGAAGTCAAGTATTAGTACATATTAGTCAAACCACTTCACTTTTGACTGACACATCATTTTAAATTCTATTGCAGTCTTCTTGGGAGGCCAGACAAAGGGGAGGGGGAATTTATTGAGTTACAGTGGGAATGCTGTCAGGGCAGACAATAACATTAACTAACAGAAAGTAGCCTGAACGACAAAGGGCTTCTTAGACGAAGATAGCCTAAGTTCTATAGCCTTTCTCTGCAGGTGTGTGTGTGGTGTGTTTGTGTGGGAGTGTGTGGTAGTTTGGATGTAACTGGTTTCCATAAGCTCATAAGGAGATAAGCAGTTTACACTATTTAGAGGCGTGGCCTTGTTGAAGTGTGGTCTTGATGGTGGAATTGTGTCGCTGTGAAAGTGTGGTTTGAGGTCTCATATATGCTCAAGCCTCACAAAGTGAGACAGTCCATTTCCTGTTGCCTTCTGACTGAGATGTAGCCAGCACCATGTCTGCATGCACACCACCATGCTCCCTGTCATGATGATAACCGAACCTCTGATGTGTAATCAAGCCATCACAATTAAATGCTTTCCTTGAAAGACACATGTCTTCATGTTGTTTCTTTACAGCAATAGAGATCCTAAGACAGGGTGGGTTTTGAATTCCTTTCAGAAATCATAGAGAGCTGCTGAGTTGGATAACCATAGTGAGCCACTACCACCTTATTCTTAACTCTCAGGAAGCTATGGCAAAAGAGACAGACAGGGAAAAGTAAAGGGGCAGGAGGAAGGAAGAACCCGTTTGCTGAGCACTGCTCCACAGAGCTCCCTGATGGAACTTGGACACGAATGACAGAAATACAAGAGCTGTGCAGACTGCCTTATAAAGACAAAGGGCCCCTTTCTGAGACTCATTTCAAACATGGGTCTGAAAACAGCTAAGGAACCATGATTTAGGCCAAAGCATACGAGACATCTGAGTTTCACCCATCAGTGCTCTTCTCTTGCCTGGAAACCTGTGTAGAACACCTCATAAATGAATGTGCAGGTTCTTTTGCAAAAGGAAATTCTTTAAGAGAAACAAAACTATTTCTGTTTCATTTACTTATTTCTAAAGTTTATTATTTTATGATTTTATATATACATGTATTATATCTTCTTTGATTATATACCTTCCATATATCCCCTCACCTCTCTTCAAATCCCTTTTTATACCCTGCTAGTGCCTCTCCTACTTTCATGTCTGTCTCTTTTGGTATTCACTGCCATTCATTAAGGTTGCTTTCATGAACAGGTTTCACTGGCTATCTATCAAAGCATAGGCAATATTCCAGTGGCCAAACCACAGAGAAATGACTCCACCTTCCAAGCAATCTCTAGGATGAGTGGGACCACATGAGTGCCTCCATCATCCATGATGGCATGTTCGTAAGCCCTGTCTTGTACAGATCTTGTACAGGTAACCGCTGCTAGGCCTTCATGAGTATGCCAGCCACATCATATCCACAGAACAGTGCTTCAAATCATTCCTCCCCAATCTCTGTCTCTTACATTCTTTCTGTTCCCTTTTCCTTGGTGTACCTTTAACTTTGGAGTAGGTAAATATACCTGCAGTGCTAAGGGGTCGAGCCCTCAAAAAACCACATATTCTCGGCACTTTGATCCACTATGCCTCTCTGCAGTAGCAGCCACTACAAAGTGTAGCTTCTGTGAAAAAAAACTAATTGGACTGATCATTGGCTCTCTTCTGGGATCTTTCCTGCCGCTGGGTGGTCCTTTTATTTACTTTTTTAAAAAATATTTATTTATTTATTTATTATGCATACAATATTCTATCTGTGTGTATGCCTGCAGGCCAAAAGAGGGCACCCGACCTCATTACAGATGGTTGTGAGCCACCATGTGATTGCTGGGAATTGAACTCAGGACCTTTGGAAGAGCAGGCAATGCTCTTAATCTCTGAGCCATCTCTTCAGCCCTTTATTTACTTTTTAATTAAATTTAATTTTTAATCTTTGCCCACATACATTACATAATGTAACTTCAAAGGCCACATCTGTAGTACACACATGTGCAGGCACACAACTATTGTCAAGGTATTTATGTATGACTATCTTGAGAAACTATCATGTACTCATTGGCTATATATTGTCCTTTCTCTTTTTCTGACATATTTATTTATATTGTATGAAAGCATTTGTCTGTGTGTGTTTCTCTGTGTGTCCACACGTGTACATTGATACATCTGTGTTCGTGTTTGGAGTGTAACTTGTAGGAGTTATTTTATGCTTGACTATGTGCATTCTTGGGATCGAACCCAGACTCTCAGACTTGGCAGCAGGTCCCATAGAGCTACCTTGATACCTTGATAGCCTTGTGCTTTCTAATAAACTTTTTGCTTCCTAGGGACTCATCCCAAAATTCTTATCTGAAACATAAACCAAGAACTAGCTTGGACCTGAGTGGACATTCCTGAAGAGCTCTCCAGGCTTCAGAGTGAGATTTATTGTACTTGGAACCCTTCAATTTCCATTTATCCACTACTTCATTTTGCCCTCTACTCGGTTGCCTTTCCTCCTTATCGTGGTTAGCTTTAATCTTCAACTTGAGAAAATCTAGCATCATCTAGGTAGAAAGTCTTAATGAGGGCTATTCTATATCGGGTTGTTCAGTGCACATATCTGTGTGGGATGGACTAGTCCTAATCTTGTAAATTTGGGAAAGATATGGAGATAATAATGTGGGAAGACTCATTCTAAAAATGAGCAGCATTGTTTTCTGGGCTTATGTCCTGGTCTGTAAACTATATGCATATGTATATACACATACACATATAGATATACATACACACATATATAATGTATGTATGAGCTGAGAATAAGCATGCATGCCTGCATTCTCTCTCTGCTATTGGATGCAGATGTAAATATCTGCTTTGACTTTCCACAATGGTGGATTGTAACCTTGAAATGTAAATTCAATAAACTTTTTTCCATCAAGGTGCTTTTGTCGGGATATTTTAGCACAGCCACAGAAAAGGGGACTAGAGCTCCATCTACCTGTCCTCACCCTAACCTCTATAAACATTACTGAACCTACTTTGTGGCAGATTCTTTGTTGAGCACAGAGTGGGGTATGCAGCTTTAGGACAATTTTGCCCCTGACCAAGTTCACCATTTTCCTGAGAGGTCAGCAACAGAACGGTAGATGCAAAGGCAGTTTATTCTGATATCCTGCTATTAGATACATTTCCTCTGAGATGTGGATTGGCAAAGAAGGCTGACAAGGCAGAAAGGATGAGCAAAGGGTGTCTCATCTTGCCAAAAGACAAGGAGGAGTGTCTTGCCATACATTTGAAACCAGCCCAACAGTGTTCCCAGTGGGTAGGCAAGACTGTTCTGCAGTTCTCTTGAGTTACTACAGGAAACCCACAGATCACCCCAGTGCCCTAAGAAAGACAGAAAAGAAAACCAGACAACTTGGGCTTTGAATTTAGATGTATGAGACGAAAAGTGACAGCCTTAACATTCACTAGATTTAAAGAGGTAATGTTGAATGGTAAGTTATATTTTAAAATATCAAACAGCATAATGTTAAACTTTCCCAAAATATGAAGGTTTTAAAATGTCAAAACTAGGCATTAAAAAAAACTACTGATATAATTTCAAAGTGACAAATGAAATAGAATGTCTCTCTGAAGGATGCTTTTGTTAAGATGAAATGGTATATGAATTCAGTGGATGATTGTTCATTACCCTGGCATTTGCTTTCCATTCTTTGTAAGGACTTGAGAGCGACAGCTCCATGGCATCTGCCAGTTGGACTGAGTGGTGTTTCTGTAGCTCCTCTTAACAGTACAGGGCCCACTATAGTATGAATTCTCTGAAATTTCTTTGATAAGCAGTACCACCAGGACCCAGGAAGTAAATGATCGGATATAAGATTGGGCAAAACATCTCGAATCTCTTCTTCAGACTTGGATGTGTTTCCTGCTTGCTCTGTCTAGGTTCCTGTAACCTTTGCTTGCTTTGCCTCCTTTTGGATTTACACATGGGTCCATTTTCCAGTCAGTGCTCAGTTTAATGTCTGGAGAGAAACCTCTGCATATGGCAAAGACTGTTTCCACTAGTGTGGCTTTTCACTTACTTGCTTAGAGTTAGAGTTGCAAAATCCTGATGTAGCATGTTTTTGAAATTCTATATATAACCCTTTCATGTACCTACACATGCATATTGTTTTTGAGACAGGGCCTTATGTAGTCCAGATTGAGCCTGGGTTCATTGAGTAGCTGAGGATGATCTTGAACCCCTGATACTTCTCCCTCTACTTCTAAAGTACTGAGGTTACCACACCGTGTCACCACACCTAATCTTAATTCTACTTTTAAATGTAGTAAAATTAAGTACAATGCCTTTTGTGTTTGTTTTTAACTAGGATTTAATTCATTCAAGTCAAACAAATTCTACTTTCTTTTAAATAATCAGGTATACTTTCCAAGGTAGTTAGTGCTCTGAAATATTTTATACTGCAGTTATATATTTAATATATTTCCTTTGATATAGTTCCTGTGATCTGAGAGGACACCTCAATATGCAAACAATCAGGGCATGTATATCTAACATCATTCTTAGTGTTGGAGTATATTGTCAAAGGCAAGAGGCTTCCTACATATTCCAAGATAGCATGGGCTACATGAAAAAACTCATATAATACATTAAAGTTACAGAATAGACAAGCTCCGTGAAACATCCTAAATTCTTTTTAAGCTCATCAGTTTCCATATTCTCTTCAGCTTAGTACCAAGACTAATATGTCAAAGTATGTTAAATCCATTACATAAAGAAGATTATTCATTAACCTGACTCAAAATGACTAGTTCTGCAAGTTTAGGTTCTTTTAATTGTTTATGTAATGCTAAATATCCCCAAATGTTAAGCCATTTATCAGTATAGTAGAAATTTCTGTTTCCTTTCCTATGCTCTCCTATATCCTCTCTCTCATTCTACCAAAATAGGCCTTGCCAATCTTTCTCTATATAAGGCAGGATATTAAATACTTTGCAGACCACATAGTCTCTCTATCAGGCTGAGTGTTATTTTTTTTTAGATTTGTAGCCCTGGCTGGCCAGGAGCTTGCTATGTAGAACAGTCTGGCTTTGAACTCATAGAGATCCAGCTGTCTCTCCCCTTGAGTGCTGGGATTAAAAGTATGTGGCACCACACCAGGATATGCTTGTGACTTTAATGTTCCTTTTGTCATTATGTGTGTTTTTAATTTTTTTTATGTGCATGTGTGTCTTGCCTGTTCTTATGTAAATACCCCAGGTGGGTACAATGCCCTCAGAAAACAGAAGAGGTTGTCAGATCCCCTGGAACTGTAGTTACAGATGGTGGAGAGGTGACATATAGACACTGGGTACTAAGTCCAGTTTCTCAGTAAGAGAAGCTGATTTTCTTAACCACCAGCCATCTAGCCAGCCTCGGTTTATCATTTTTTTTTAGGAACACTAATTGGATTGCTTTTTATTGTTAGAACAACTTTGAAGTTAGAGTTATGCTAATATTCATAGTATAATTGGGGAAAGGAAGGAATAGCCAAGAATACCCAAGGTTACCAGTGAAACAGGTTGTTCCATACTGATTCCTGAAGCCCATATCCCAGCCTGTGTTCTGTCCTCTTATTTAGGATGCCAGAAAACTGTAAAAGTATCTTATGATCTATTGTTAGATAATCTGGTCCATGATTGGTTTTGATTTTACTTCAATCGTTAGAATAGAATTCTGTATTGTATGTACATTTTAGTGTTATTAACCCTGAAAATTCTTTGGACCAACCAGTATTCATACACATGAATGTGATATTTCATTAGTCTGTACAACCAAGTATTGGTTACTAACTACTTCTTTCCATCATTATCATCAAAGAATTGGACTAAATGCATTTTTCATTATGATATTTTTACAAGCTTATGGGAATCAGGAGTAGGATGTGTTAGTTTGAGTATAGTTGGCCCCTACAATCTTATAAGGAGTGGCACTATTAGGAGATGTGGCTTTGTTGGACTGGTATGCCCTTATTGGAAGGAAGTATGTCACTGTGGGGGTAGGCTTTGCCGTTTCCTATGCTCAGGATACCTCCCAGTGTCTCAGATGACTTCCTGTTGACTGCAAGATGTAGGACTCTTAGCGATAGCTACAATACCACATCTGCCTGTATACTGGATGCTCGCTGCCGTGGTAATAATGTGCTGAACCCCTGAAACAATAAGCAAGCCACCCCAATTAAATGTCTTCCTTTTAAGAGTTGCTATGGTCATGGTATCTCTTCACAGCAACAAAAACCCTAAGACAGGCATAGAACACAGTGTTTGACAAGCTATCATGATATAAGGAACAGATAACATTGTTGCTTTTGTTACCACATGTTAGAGACATCTTTGATGATAATGATGGTTTATCATTTTTTAAAAACTCAGATAAAAATATAAGCAAGCTCTGCTAACTTCCTGTCTGGCAATATAAAACCTGTCAGTAAGCTATGTCTGGCCTGTGAATATGAGACCCTGATCTCTGTTTGGAAGTCCTAACACCTTTCCCTTTCTTGGGTGTTGTGTATTTTCCAGATTGTCTTAGAGCTAGGCTGCCATGTGATTAATTTATGTGTTCTTTATCTGCCTCTGATGGAATGCAGACCTAGAGCAACCGAGTGTTAGACTAGAGTCTGGTCCAAAATACCATGGGGAGGGCAGAATGACAATGTAGAAGGAGCCCGGGCTAGACAACCCTGGAAGATACCATAGTACTTTGACAACTTCCTGGAAAAGTATTGACATATAAACCTCTTTTCTTCAAGACAGGGATAAGCGCCTAGCTCATGTAAGTTGCTATAATCTGTTAGATCTGTTTCTTCATGAACCACCTTTTTAAGTGGACATGATTCATATCTCAAGTCCCTAGGATCTGTTCCAAATACTGTACAGGAAAGAAAGAAGAAAAGGAAGAAGGAAAGTAGAAACAAAAAAGGAAGGAAGAAAGCAAGGAAGAAGGAAGGGAGGGAGGGAAAAAAGGAAGAAAGCAAGGGAGAGAGAGAGAAGGAAGGGAAATAAGAAAGAGAAAGAGGAGGAAGGGTGGAAGGGAGGAAGGAAAGAAGAAGGAAAGGATGAAGGAACTTCTCTTATACTTTGAAATTTCTCCACATAGGTTTCTAAGGAAGCTGATGACTTTTGTTTACAAACATTGTTTTGTGCTGGTTGTTTGGCTGGCCTTTCTTAATGAGGCATACCTGTTAGTTTGTGAGGACCTTCAAGTCTCAGAGTATGCACTGTGACTTGAAACAGAAGGGAGAGACAGCAGGACTTCATTTCCATGGCCTCCAGAAAATATTTCCCTTTTGCTTTCCTTCTTTCCCAGACCCATTGCTCCTAGGGTCTTTGTCATAGTTAGTTTTCTTCCTCAACCTTCTATTTCTTAGCCTCAAATTTGACACCTTGCTCTGACAAATCAGATTTTAGAGTTCTGGTCAGTTTACCAGTCCTTTCTAGAACAGAATCTTTCCAAATCCTTTTTTTTTTTCTGTGATAAGGCCTTTATTAAGAAAAATAACCTGGCATATAGTATAAACGTAAAACATATTCTTTTGTTCTTGATGCATTTTACAATAGAATAAAGTTATAACTTTTGGTGGCACTTCACATTGCTAGCCTTAAAAGTACAATTACATTATACAAATGCGTTTTGCCAGATTAGGTTGATTTTTTCATGCATGAAAGTTGAGGAATGAGTAAAAAAAATCTCTAAAAGTTATGGAAATTAATTGCTTATGGAAAAGTGAGAGCATGTGTTACCTCAAAGAGGAGCTCTGACTCAGCTTTGCTTGAATGACCACAGTTTGTGTTGCCAGTATCAAATGGTATCATTTCATCATTTTTATCAACAAGATAGCATTGCATTGTTAATCTAAATTATATTACTTTGTCATTCGTATCTGGGGGATGTTTGGTTTGTTGGAATACTTGTGTGTTGACTTATTGAATTCCTTAAAAATGTTTTGCATCTCAATGTTAAAAGTTTGGCTTTTATATATTTTGAGACACTTTGATGTGTTACTTACTACATGGGATTTCTGCAAGACTTGCTTTAATTTGTATACAATGAGAATTTCTAAAAATGAATGTCTACCCACATTATGCGAAAGCGACTTTGTATGTGTATGTTATTATATATGCATAGATGTGTGTGAGTGCGGGCATGTCTGTGCCACGGCACACACATACCATGGTGTATGTGGTGATCACGGAACAACATTAGGGTTCTTACACCTTGTTGAAGACACTATGGTGTCTCTTGATTTGGCTTCCCTGTGTGCTCCTGCCTAGGTGGATCACGAGCTTCCAGGTGATTCTCCTGTCTCTGCCTCCCATATAGCCATAGAAGTGAAAGCATCACAGATGTGGATTTGCAAAATCTATCTAAAATATATATGTTTAACCTTGAAAACATACCTAATATGAATACAAGTTTGATTGTTATAGATGACTATTAACCTGCATTTCTTAATTATATATTACATTTTTAAATGAGCTGCATAAGCACGATCGCCCAAACAAGTGTAAAAGCATACATATAGTATATCAAAAATAATTTTAAATTTGTATAAATATACCAAAATCTATACCAATGTAAAATATTTAAGGTTAATAACTGTCCTTTTATTCTATATTTTTATATCCCCCTAAACAATAACAAATATCCATAATCCACCCAGTAATAAAAACCATTCATGCCACCCCTTGGGAATGCAGGCATCGTGTTCTCTAGACTGTTTTCTCTTGTCCATGGGTGACAGAAGCTTTAGGGAACCTGAGAATACTGAGATAATAATCATGTCCTGGAAAAACTAGCCATAGCGTTCGTGGTCCCATCTCTGTGCAATGGGAAAGCCCAAGACTTACCTGCAGGCTTGACTAGAATCGTCTGTGAGGCCATTTTATATGGATGAAAGCATTGAGGTACAGGCAGTTTAACCGTGTTGCCCAAGGAGTGATCCACAGGCTATATGCTCACCTGCCAACCCATGCAACATGGGCATGCTTCATTTAGCAAGGAGAGTGCTTGCTAGCATTTTTAGAATAAGCACAAATTTTAATCCCTGAATGAAATAGTAGGTACTCTTTCCTTTGTCTAGAAGAAACTGACAAAATTACATCTTATAGGACAGAGCTGTCCTCTGTCCCTGCTTTTGCACATAGTCTGATTGGTAAATGGAACAGGATTCCCCCATATGTTGTGTTGTGACCATATTTTTGGCACCACAACAGAGTGAAATAATTGTGGTCAGAACTGAAAATCCTCCAATATTTACTGCCCCTTTTCTACCCCTTTTCCCCTTCCCCTCTTTTACTGAAAACTAGGTTTCACATCCAGAAAATTCTATGTATAAGGTATACATAAAGACTACTCCACTATAGAGTTTACATGTGTGTCTTACCATCTGAAGACTAAGTTTGCCAAGCCCTTGGCTAGAGCACACTTTCTGACACTAGTAACTATAACTGCATGCCACATGCTATCTAAAACTTCCAAATGTCTCAATTCATGCCCTAGGAGAGATCCAAACAAATGGGGGTAGATCTTTCCATGAAGGCCCAGAAGGTATGCAGAGTTACTTCCACACAAGGTTTATTCCAGGTGTAACCTAGACACCACTATAAGTGGGTCTCATTCTAGGAAGAGTGTGTGTGGTGGAACGTAGAGCAATGAGGCTCTCTGACTTGAAAACTCTACCACCCCACTATCCTCCTATCTATAATACCAAACCTTTTCCCCTCTGCCCAGACCCTAATCAGGAAACTCACAAGATAAAAAATACTCTTTCCTGTCTACCCCATTGTGTTCTAATGTTGAATAACCGTGAGGAATACTCCCAGCCTCAAACTTGGTTCCATCTGCATGGGGTTACTAGAAATGTGTATGTCGGCTCACTTGTTTTCTTGAGTCTGAGTCCAACTTTGTGATCTGAAAGTAACTGCCTTTTCACCCTGCATCAAAGTAGGGCCTTCACTCCATCCTAGAATTAAAAATATTCATTGCCATTTTTTAGAGTGCACAGAAATTTCATTTCAAAGCATGCAAGTGCCACGCTAGGGCCATGTGACACGTGTATATAATAGTGTAACAGCTGGGGCCAGGACCACAGGACTTGTCTTGAAGCTCAATTCGTAAGAGTATTGCACATAGAGAGCAGTGGGGTCAAACTCCTCTGCAATGGGTTTCTGCATTTATGTTTTCAATTGGTTCTGATCCTACTCAGAAGCATAAAAGATTGGGAGCTGAAGAGATAGCTTAAAGTTATAAACATGGGCTGCTCTTCTGGAAAATGCAGATTTGATTCCCAGAGCCCACATGGCAGCTTACAACCATCTGTAACTCTGCCTTCAGGTTTTCTGACAACTTCTGGCTATCCTAGATGCCAGCACACACGTGGTACACAGACATACATGATGGCAAAACACTCGTACACCTAAAATATTAGTAAACATTATTTTTTAAAAGTTGTTAGTTTATTAGGCAGTTAGTTTGGCTATGCTGTAAGAAAACAACACAAATTTTGGCATTCTCCAGTAAGCCACTCCTTTCACAGAATTTAGTACTTA
This sequence comes from Microtus oregoni, assembly GCF_018167655.1. NCBI lineage: Eukaryota > Metazoa > Chordata > Mammalia > Rodentia > Cricetidae > Microtus > Microtus oregoni. Next base: position 1,059,905 of record NW_024544756.1, read on the forward strand.
AAAATCTGATCATGAAAGGGGAAGAATGTAATAAAATCATGCTTGATTCCCTAGTGAATGAAATGATAGGCATACAGACACATGGTCAACCATGAGTGTGCAGTTCATGAAGTTTTACAATTGAAGATGTTCTTGTAAATAGCATCCAGGGTTAAAAACAAAAACAAAAGCAGCTCATTTAAAGACACCTGTTAGTCACCTTCTCGATATTTTCCAGTGTTCAATAAGTATGTCCAGAGGGATTTTTCTCCCTTTAATCCAAGTTCAAATGTGATTTGTATTTCTTTCTACTATATTCCTTTGGGGATAAGGCAGGTGTGTGGATCCCAGCCATATGCAGAAATATAATTTTTAATTTTATATTTTGAGATTATAATAGAATTTCTGTATTTCTTTCCTCCTTCCAAAGCTTCCCATATACCTCTTCTTGCTCTCTTTTAGATTCATGGCCTCTTTTTTGTTGGTTATTGTTAATGCATACATATATTCCTTTCAGGAATACAACCTGCTCAGTCTGTCTAATGTGACTTGTGTGTTTTCAGGGTTGACAATTTAGTGTTGGAAAACCAACTGGTGTGCTCTTCCTGGGAATGATGTTTTCCTCCACTCTCAGCATTCCTTAGTTGTCTAGCGTTGAGGCATCCTGTCACCCACATTAGCATGTCTATTCTTGCTGTCCTTGTTGAGGTCATTTTTATACAGTCATGTGGGTAAGACTTTCTGGGTTTAACTTCTGATATTCATAGGAGACAGAATCTCACAGAAAACTCCCTGTTCCTCTGACTCATAATATTTTCATCCCTTCTTCCACAATGATCCCTGAGCCTTAGATATGGGAGCTGTATTGTAGATGTATCAGACTGGGTTCCACAACTCTGCATTTGATTGGTCGCGGTTTTTTATAATGAGTTTTCCTTGATGAGAGGTATAAGGACAAATATCTGTAATATAGTTAGGGATTATAATGGTTTAGTAATGTGGAGGTTGTAGGTTCTCCTCCAAGATTCATAATTTTTCTAGCCCTGGGTAGCTGGCTAGGTTTCCAATATCAGGCATGATTTCTCTCTGGTTGAGAAGCTCTTAAGTCCAATTAGAGAGTTGTTGGTTACCATCAAGGTATGCATTCTGCTACTGCACTCTTAGGGTTATCATGCCGTGGTGGTCATTGTTGTGAATCATAAGCATTATAGCTGTGTCGAACTGTTGGTTGATCCTCACATTTGGAAGCTTATATGGTACTTCTGGTACCATGAAAGCTAGTTTTCAAGGAGGAGGCTTTCAAGTGGGTTTCAGCTCAGTGGCCTCTGATGTCTGAAGTGCATGGTATGTTCAGCAATAGGCGTTTAACCTTCCACTACTGGTAGTGTGGGGTGATGGGTAACCAAGGGCAGTGGCAACAGCCTGTATTACAGGGGAGTGCCTTGGACAGACTTGGCTAGCAACTCAAAAGAGGGCATCTCATGCTTGGTATTGGGCTCTTGTTTAATGATCTTTGGGTCTTAGAGAAAGTACTATCAGTCCAAATGTGAAATTTTCATTATATATATATATATATATATATATATATATATATATATATATATATATATACACATACTCAACAAGGACAGCAATAATAGACATGCTAATGTGGATGACAGGATGCCTCAATCGTAGAAATTCATTAGATATGATTAGACAGGTAGATAATAGTGAGTCCTTATGATTTTTCTAGATACCCTTACTGCTATTTTACCATCTTCCTCATTTCTGATATATTGAGCTCCTTCCATCCTAACTAGGACCTCCTCAGTTTCCCCCATTTTCAGATCATTTGTGTCCTGCCATTACCTTCTCTATTGCTTCCCCATCCCCATCCCTGGCAAAGGTTCCTTTTCACTTTCCTGTTTTCTGCAGTTAGTTCAGGATATATACTCACATCTGAAGATTTGGAGCTAGGAGCCTCAGATGAAAGAGAACATTTGATGTTAGTCTTTTTGGGTCTGGGTTACCTCACTCAATATGATCTTTTCTAGTTCCATCCATTTTCCTGAAAAGTTCATGGTTTCAATTTTCTCATAGCTGAATAGTGTTCATTTCATCCTTTCATCAACTGAAGGACATTTAGGTTGTTTCCATGTCCTAGATACTGTGACTGGAGCAGCAATGAACACGGCTGAGCAAGTATCTGTGGAGTAGGATGTCAAATTCTTTGAGTACATGCCATGAACTGGTAGAGCTGGATCATATGGTAGATTTATGTTTATATGTTTATCAAAATTAGCTTTTTGATAATTCTCCACACTGATTTCCACAATGGCTGGACCAGTTTGCAAACCCAACATCAGTGAGTGAGGGTTTCCTATCGCCCACAGCTGTTCCAGCATATATTGTAGGTTATTTTATAGATCTTTGACATTATGACTGGGGTAAGATAAAATCTCAAAGTTGTTTTGATTTTCATTTCCCTAATTGTTAGGGATGATGAACATTTTTTGAGGTAATGTTTTTAGCCAAATTTCCCCTTCTTTTGAGAACCCTCTGTTCAGTTTCCAGGCTGATACTTTTAATGGGTTGGAGGTGTGTGTGTGTGTGTGTGTGTGTTGCATGTGTGTGTATTCTTTGTGATTTAGATATTAATCCTCTATAAGTCAGATATGTGGCTGGAAAAATGTCTTCTCCTTTCTGCAAATTTTCTCTATATCTGACTGATTGTCCACTTAGCTGTTCAAGGAGTTTTTAGTCATTAGAAGTCCCACTTCATTAAAATTTTTCTGACATTTTAGTTTCTTAATTTGTGTGTGTGTGTGTGTGTGTGTGTGTGTGAAAGAAAGAGAGAGAGACACACACACACAGAGACAAAGAGACAGAGAGGAAGTGACATGGTGTGAGCATAGAAGTGAGTAGACCAGTTGCAGGAGTTACTTCTCTCTTATGAGTAGGCCCAGGAATTTGAACTCAGGTCTCTAGGCATAGCAGCATGTTCTTCTGCCCAATGAGCTCTCTCACAGTCTTTTTCATATCCCCACCCCACCCAGGAAGGAAGACATTGTGGTGAACAGATGTACAGGATTCTGTAGTGTATTGTTCTCATGATAAGGCACAGCTTGATCTCACGGCCCAAATAATGATATTTTTCTCTGCTTTTTTTTTATTGCTCTGACAAATGAAATAAAATTTGATATTCTTTCTTGTGGATCTTAAGTGGTAGTTCATTGTGGTTTAATTTGCATAATTATTTTTATATAGAAATGAAATTTATTCCCCAATAGCTATATATTTATATTAATGATTCTTTGAAGACTTTCCCCCTCTTCGTTGCATATTTGAATACTGTTCTACAGATTTCTAGATAGTAGCTAATTTAGAGCAACACAGAAATATGACCTTTTAGGGTTATTTTATTTTTCAGATATGTACTGAATACAATAACTATTTAGTCAATAGGTAGCTAATATTTGTGGTCTCTAGATATAAATATGCCCAACATGAATCTCTGTTCACATGATGAGATCAAGTTTCCTTGACATGCGAAATTGGTAACTGTCTTTCTAATTTTCATAAAACATATAAAATTACTCATCAATCACTAATCTTTTAGAAACAAGACCATAAATTTATAAATTCCTCTGATTCTAATGACATGTATCTCTTTTTAAAGTTTGTAAAAATTCATTTATTTATTTCAAAAAACTCTTTTCTCATTTTATATCCCAATCCCAGTTCCCACTCCTTCTCCTCCTCCTATTTCCTCCACCTCCTCCCAAACCCATCCCCCATATCCTCCTCAGAGAAGGTAAGGCTTTCCATCTGAAGTCAACAAGTCTAGCACATTGCTTTGAGTCAGGATCAAGGCCCTCCCCACTATATCTAGGCTGAGTAAGGTATCCCTCCAAAGAGAATGGGTTCAAAAAATTCAGTACAAGCAGTAGGGATAAATCCTGGTCTCACTGCCAGTGGTCCCACAGTCTGCCCCAGCCATATAACTGTCATCCACATTCAGAGGGTCTAGTTTGGTCCTCTGCTGGTTCCCCCGCTGTCAGGCCACAGTCGGTGAGCTAAAATTAGCTCCCCTAAGCTGTTTCAGTGGGTATTCCCATCATGGTCTTGACCCTTTGCTTATATTAGCACTTCTCCCTCTTTTTGACTGGACTTTGGGAGCTCAGACCCATGTTCCACTGTGGATCTCAGCATCTGCTTCCATCAGTTGCTGGTGAAGTTTCTATGCGATCAATTATGGTAGTCATCAATCTGACAGCAGAATGAGGCCAGTTCAGATAGCGTCTCTAAAACTGCTTATCATTGAGTACTGCCATATCCAGATCCAACCATTCATTGATTTGCTTTCTGTCTCCATAATTGTATTCTGTCTAGAAATTTCTAATAGGTATAATATAATTTGGGGGTATCTTTTCCTTAATACAGTAGTTGTGTTTTTTTCTTTTGTTTGTTTGACACATAGTCTCACTTAGGCTGGAATTCACTATGTAGTGGCCTAAGAGGTTATAGCAATCCTTCTGCCTCAGTTCTCAAGTGCTAGAATTAAAAGCATGAACCACTACACCCGACATATATTTGTTTTTAATAGTCACTTTATCATTTAAACTGCCAGAAATATGTTCTTTTTTTATTAGTTACCTCCCTCTTTCTGGAATAAAATATCATGACCAAAAGCAACTTAAGGAAGGAATTTGATTTTAATGTACAGGCCCATAATGATAAGGGCAGCACTAGTTGGAAGCAGAGAGAGCAAGCAAGAAACAGGGGAAGGCTATAATCCCTCAAAGCCCTCTCCCAGTAATGTACTTCCTCCTACAAGGCTCCAAAGCCTTAAAAGTTTAGCCTCCTCAAACAAAGACACCAACTGGGAACCATGAGTTTAAATACTTCAATCTGTGTGAAGATATTTTTTCATTCAAACTATAACGTTCTTTTAATTAGATGGTTAGACAGAAGTACCACATTTCAGGTTTTCCCCCTCTTGTTTTGCTTATCTGTATATTGGACGTGTGGATTATTTCTAGGGATTAGCAATTCCAAATAATTAGTATTGCCTGTGTAGAGGTACATTGTTACATCTGTTAGGCAAATGACTGAAGTGGAAATGTTTAGTCATTTTTTTATGGTTTAATGCTTTAAAGACCCGCAAAACTCTTTTCCACAGTGCCTCCATCGATTTTATTTCTATCACCTGTGTACGAGAGTGACCGTTCCTTATATGTAAGCAGCAGCTGTGTTTATCTGTCTTTTTGGTGCTTGTGTTCTGCTGCGACTTCAGTCATGCTGTACTGTGATTTAATTTGTGTTTCTCTGCTAACTGTGGGTCATAGGAATCTTTTCAGAATATGCTGCTTACTTTTATTTCTTGTTTAAAATATTTTTGAGTATTGCATAATCATATACTCTATAACAGGGTCTGTCCACCTCCTCATTATTGACATTTTAGATTGTTTCAGTTTGTTGGGGGATATCCTGTGTATTGTAGGATAGTTAGCTTTATTTTTGGCCTTTTCCTAGTAGATGCCTGAAGCATACATCCTGTCACAGAGTTTTACCAAGAATTCCCAAGCAGATGGAATCGCCCTAAGTCGAGAATTGTATATTGTAGTAAATTGATATAAACTCCAAAGAAGTACAGATTATAAAGGTAAGTAGTTAAAGTGGACCCTAGGTGTTCTGAGTGAATAGAATTTCAACAGGAAGGAAGGAGTGCAAGAATAATTGGGAAATGCATTTCCTTTCTCGTGATTAGTTTTGCTGCTGAGAGAGAGTTTTGCTGTGCTTGAGATTGCGGCTGAGGGCCGTAACCTGTTTTCTTTGCAGTCTTCTTGACTGTGTCATCTTTATCTCGAAGTATCTCTTGCTAAGCAGAAAATCTCTCACATTTCTCTTTTTTTTTGTAGTAATTGATATCATTTTTATTTTACTTTAAATTTGTACTTACAACATTTTTACAGTCTGGTTTACTTAACTTTGGTACAGAACTGTAAAACAGGCTGTTTATATACAACAAATAATTTTCAAAGGTATTTGTCTTCCCTCTTGCATTTTTTCACTTTTGTGTAATAGTACTAGTACATTGTATTGGATTTCTACAGACATGATAGTCTTTACTGCTAAGTTTATAAGGAATCATGTAAGTAAGAAAGTATGGAATTATTTTAATTATTATAATTATATTTAATATTTAATTATTATATTTTCTTCTTGCTTTACTGGGTTTGCATAAATTCAACACTAAGTCCATCATTCAAAGTTACTTATACAAAATAATTTTGGTACTCTGTATTAGTTATTGCTCAAATGAAAAGACAGACAAGAAAATTAAAAAGATCCTAGAAAAACATATAGGCATCGATGAAAAGGAGACAGAGTCACATTTCTCTTGTGAGCTACTTAGTTTGTCTCTGACTTTTGTGTCCTGGTGTACAGTCTTGCAGTCTTGTTGCACTGTTCATAAAGTTTCTGTATTTTTCCCACTTTGAAATATTTCCTTTTAACATATATATGTAGTATATTACTGAGATGAAAGGTTAACCTATCTTTTCATGGACTTCATTTGTGTATTTATTATCTTTGTTTTCCAAACTTGCCAAAGTTGGAGAAAGTTCAATTCCAATTTCCATAGGCATTGTTATACTCAAGACAGTGTTTGAATCAACCATTTTCCTCTCTACATCTTGGGAAGCTGCCCAGCCAGTTTCTAAGCTTCTAACAGTAATAATCAAATACTTTTCCTTTCTTAAACATCTTGTCTATAAAGAAGGCAATATGCTAAGTCAGAACTGCTATGCAAAATAAAATCCCCATGACAGACTAAAATTTGAAATATGAAATGATAAAAAATGGGTTTTAAAAAAGATAAATCTACTGTGCGCCAAGTAAGGATGTTATTTTATGCAATAAAGCCTCCTTAAGTAAACATTTGATGGGAGGAATAAAATCTTCCATGCACATAAATCTTTTTTATTAGCTGCAAGTTTGTGTGTATAAGTGAGCCCTAATGTACCCAAGGGAAGAGGAAGTAGAAGGAGAGATTATGGCAAATGAGATGAGGGCAGGTCAGCTTCACCATTGATAATAAATTGGCCCAATGTTGTTTAACCAAAACCAGAGAAAGATGGATGGCTGTTCTCATGGTGTTTTACATAACAGAGTGCAGCTAGTACTTAATCAATAGCACTCTCTCTAAGGGTTCTGAGTGCTCTAAGAACGTAGTGTCATTCAAGGATAATGCAAAGTACTTCCTGCCCTCCTCCTTTGTGATTTCCCTTGTGATTGACTCAAATGGAACAACAAGAAAATGCATATACAGAGACAGAATATTGTATACATAATAAATAAATAAATATTTAAAAAAAAAAAAGAAAATACAACCATCAAATGGAACTGGTTAGGAGTTGGGTTTTTCTTGTTTGTTTGTAGATGCAGCTCCAATTCTTTTACATATTAATAGAACATGACCAAGGGCAGAATTTTTTGGAGTAGCTTGACCTGAAGGATTTCAGACAAAGTCTCATTCTCATTTGGAATGTTTTTTGTTTTTTTTAAATTTTTTATTAGCAGTTCATAACATTTCACAAATGTGTTCCAATGAGCAGATGTCAATAAGGAATGGTATAAGGGTGGGGAGGGAATAAGAATAAAGCATCTTTGAACACCACTTAAGAGTACCATATGGGATTGGGGAATCCAGTGTGCTATAGCACTCAGCCTTCCAAAGCTGCAGCAAGAGGTAAATTGAGTATTAATTGAAATTTTCTGTGCCTGGTAAAGAACTAAGATCCCCAGTTATAACACACACACACACACACACACACACACACACACACACACACACACTTTTATCACAAGAATCTTGGTAAGGAAACTTTTTGGACAGAGGATGTTGCCTTGACCAGTCTGTAGCTTACTATAGAGCAAAGAGTGGCCTTGGGGGTGTCTGCTGAGTTGAGTGCTGGGATTTAAGGTGTGGTTAGAAAGTGAGGAGGATGGTACAGGACTCATTTGCAAGCTTGCTGGCAAAGGTGTTTAGCACAGCCTCAAGGAGTATGGTAGAAGGCATGCCACCCACGTCAGAGACAAAATAAAGCCCATTATTCACAGAAAATCACTTGGATTAACATCTGTGGGTTTTTGCTTTGTTCTTGTTTGTTTGTTTGTTTTGTTTTTTTAACCTCGGTTTCTCCAGGAAATTGTGAAGTGGTTCAAATAGATGCTGATGTATAGTGGTTGTCTTTGCAGGAAAGGAGCTCTGAGATTGTAATGGATAGTAATCACATCCAGCCTAGGCTCCCGAGAGAGGCATTATCTCCATCTTCTTGGGCTGTAAGCAGATCTGCCCTCTTCTCCTGGAGGAAGCACTCCATTTTAGATGTCTATTTATAATCAAACGTCATTGACAAAATTAGTCCAGAACATACAGGGCTTCTGCTCAAAGGATATATAGAAATTCAAGCTGGCCCTGGCGAATTGCCTCTGTGATCATAATACTCAAAAACTGTATTTACATTTAGAAGCTAGAGGCATCCGTGAAGAAGCACTGCTTTTGATATATTATGTGACAAAATGCAGCCTCAGAAGGAAAGACAGGATCTGGAGAGATGTCTCAGGAAAGTGCTTGCCGCACAAGCCTGTCACCCACATAAAAAGCAGTGTTCAGCAGAATGTACTTGCAATCTCAGTGCTCGGAAGGTAGAGATAAGGTCACTGGGGCTTGCTGACCTGCCAGTCTGTAGCGGCGTAAACGAATGCAGAGTGTAAAAATATATATATATAGCTTTAATGTAGAAATAGACTTACAGAACCACCGTTCCCGCGGAGACCAGGAAAGCAGAAGCGAGAGCTCGGAGCTTGCTCGCCAAATTTATAGGCAGACATTAGCCCGAGGCGAACACGCCCCTTAAGGGGCGGGACTTATCCCTACATCTCCCCTTTTTGTCTAAATAAGACAGAACTAAACCAAATACAACTACATACAATAACAACAAATAATAAATACAACAAACAATATTGAGAACAAAAGCTTTGCTAAACATTCTATCTCAAGAAGTCCAAATAATGTAAAGAGTAACTACAATTATATAATCTTCAACTCAGTCAAAGATCTGAGAAGGGAATAAACACTACTCAACAAACGAGATATATCCAAAATGTGCAACAATTGACAGAGACAACTGACTACCTGGGCAATCACCCAAAGTCTCGTTTGCAACGTTGAGTCAACCAATTTTGGCTAAGGCCTAACATAACTGACATACCATTATTAAAGGCAAGGAACTTTTCAAAACTATCTTACCCTGTCTTGGCAGGATATGACAGTCCTGTTTTATCCATTGATGCACGCTCTGTATCTGTGTCAGTGGTTGAGGTATGGGCATTTCTTTGCCCAAAGGCCAGTTCTGCCAAATAGAAAGGCTCCAGGTGGAGTGTTTTTGGTGCTCAACAATCTCTCGGGAATAGAGCGGTGTTGCCAGGAGCAATTGTGTCTCACTATCACGAAACTCTGAGTTAAATTAAAGGCCATTTTCTACAGCTCTTTGAAGAGGTTGAAGATTATCTATCTATACTGAGTATAATCTCTATATATCTAAAGAACCTGATTAGTCTAATTATAAATGACAAACTTAGATGACAATTAGTCTATATAATTCTCAATATCTATCTAACTTAAAGACTAAGACAATAAACGACTGTGAAACAAATGAGGACAATGACCTCCAAATATAAACAATGTACAAATATACATTGCAGTAGGTAAATATATATCAATACACAAATATTATATAAGTATCTTAAGCAGAGGTAGAAATGTACACTGCAATATGGTAAATATATACAATATATATATATATCAGTACAATATATGTCAATACATAAAAATGTTTTAAACAGAGGTAGAAACATGCATGCGTACAATAGTCAATCTATACCAATATATTTGTCTATTATCCCATCATCCCTCTTTTTTTTTTCAAAATGATCCCTGAGCTTATAAAATTCCTCTCCCAACCCTCAATCATATACTAATTATAATCAACCCCTAAATGATGTCCCTAAACCCAAGGGCAAACTTTACTGGGAGAGGGGACGTCGTTCTCTAGAATTACTTCCAGCTGTCATAGGGGCGACGTTCTTTCTGGGGGATCCTGTGAAAGTAAAATGATGGTTAAATTTCAAGATAATGTCTTTTAAAATTGCAAATAGTCTCTGAGTATTTTCGTGCAGGTCTGGCCAAAATGTTGTATAAGATGTGCACCATTTCAGCTAACCAAGTTGGAACTGTCTTGTGCAGCTGGTACCCAAAGCAGGTCTTGTAGTAGCGCTATCAGTATCATGACGTCATATCAACCAGGTGGAGTTGTTGTTATGGGGCCCCATCTTCTTCCTGGAAACTTCAAATGTCACTTCAGGAAAAACTCATTGTTCATTATGAAAAACTTAAACATTAATCATATAGACATATATAGACATATATATATATTCAATGAAAGACATGATAGATATATTCAATGAAAAGTATGATAGATATGAAGAAAAGCAAAGATGTTTTCTAAACTCATATTTCTTTCTGTCCCATATCATGGCTCTTGACATGAGACAGAAACTCCAGAAACTCTGGGTTTTTCTCTTACTAACAGGCTTGGAATTGGAGAGGGACTGAGCCAGAGTCCAACTTCAAAACCAGCTTTATAAATTTAGAAATATGGTTTAATATTACTTACACAACCCATTCAGTTGTCTTGATATTTCCTATTGGGCAGGTATTTTTCCATCTGTCAGTATCCAAACATCCAGGGTCCCTTGAATTTCTCAAAGATGAGTGTTTTCCTGTGGAGATAAGAACAGAACCCTGCCCCCATTCTATATGTTTTTCTTACCACCTGTATGAATATCATCGTTGTGGATGAGTTGTCATTTCTCCTTTCCAAGAGGTTTCTCCTCTTCAAATCGAAACTTTATTAATTTTGATGGTATCCACAATTTTTCTTCTCCTATGGAAACAAGAGCAAAACCCCTTCCCCAACGTAGCACATCTCCTGGCTTCCACTGAGAGGTCAGCACATCTTTGAAATAAATCGGTTGATTTAGTTCAGCAGACTTTTCCATTATCCAATGTCTTTCTGCTGCTGTCGTTCCTTTCTCATTAGCGTTAAGAAAATTCAAGGTTAATAAAGCATTATGTAATCTATTTCTGGGGGTATTTTCAGTCCCTTTCTGTTTGTTCAGCATATCCTTTATAGTACGATTTGATCTTTCTATAACTGCCTGACCTGTAGGATTATTTGGTATACCTGTAATGTGTTTTATATTATAATAATCAAAAAAGCGTTTCATTTTCTTAGATACATATGCTGGACCATTATCTGTCTTTATTTGCGCAGGTATACCCATGATGGCCATAACTTCCAATAAATGTGTGATTACTGAATCAGCCTTTTCTGAGCTCAGGGCAGTAGCCCATTGAAAACCTGAATATGTGTCTATGGTGTGGTGTACATATTTTAATTTGCCAAATTCTGCAAAGTGGAACACATCCATCTGCCAGATTTCATTCCTTTGGGTGCCCTTTGGATTAGCCCCTGCAGGCAGTGGCGTTTGGTTATAGAAAGAGCAAGTAGGGCATTTCTTTACAATCTCCTTAGCTTGTTGCCATGTAATTGAAAACTCTTTCTTCAAACCTTTGCTATTAACATGATGTTTTTTATGAAATTCAGAGGCTTGTAGCACACTACCAATCAATAATTGATCAATTTCTGCATTACCTTGTGCTAGAGGACCTGGCAGACCCGTATGGGATCGGATGTGTGTTATGTACATAGGGCAAAGCCTGTTCCTGATCAAATCTTGAACCTGGAGGAACAATGAGGTTAGTTCAGTATCATCAGGTATAAATTCAGCAGTTTCAATATGTAAAATAACTCTTTCTGCGTATTGTGAATCTGTAACTATATTAATAGGTTCTTTAAAATCCCTTAGCACCATAAGAATGGCATATAATTCCGCCTTCTGGACAGAAGTATACGGACTTTGTTCCACCTTATCCAAGTCTTCTGATTTGTAACCTGCCTTCCCTGATTTATTGGCATCAGTATAGAATGTACGGGCTCCAGTTATTGGAGCATCACGGACGATTCGAGGAAGAATCCAAGAAGTTCTCTTTATGAAGTTAAGCCGCTTGCTTTTTGGATAGTTGTTATTAATGTCTCCCAAAAAATTAGCACAAGCTCTTTGCCATGGTTCATTATCTTCCCATAATTTCTTTAGTTCATCAGCAGTGAAAGGCACTATAATTTCTGCTGGGTCTATGCCTGCTAGTTGACGAAGTCTCAGCTTGCCTTTTATAATTAACTCAGAGACTTTTTCCACATAAGTTTTCAGTTTCTTACTTGGTTTATGTGGTAAAAAGATCCATTCCAAAATAATATCATCTCTCTGCATTAAAATTCCTGTAGGAGAAATTTTTGATGGTAGTATGACAAGAATACAATCGAGCTCTGGATTCACCCTGTCCACATGTGCCTGTTGTAATTTTTCCTCAATCATTGTCAGTTCCTTTTCTGCTTCAGCTGTTAATTCTCTGGGACTGTTTAAATCTTTATCACCATCCAAGGTTTTGTTCAAATGAATTATTAGATCAGGTGTTATTCCAATAGCTGGTCGTAGACTGGAAATATCTCCTAACAGTCTTTGAAAGTCATTAAGAGTCCGTAGGCGATCTCTCCTAATTTGTGCTTTTGTGTCTTAATTTTTTGCAAACCTATTTTATAACCTAAATAATTAACAGAATCTCCCTTCTGAATCTTTTCAGGAGCGATTTGCAATCCCCATTTAGGTAAAAGTATCTTTATTTCTTCAAACAGTCTGTTCAAGGTATCCATGTTTGAATCGGATAACAAGATGTCGTCCATGTAATGGTATACTATAGATTTGGGAAATTTCTTGCGTATTATTTGCAATGGTTGGTTCACAAAATATTGGCACAGGGAGGGGCTATTTAACATACCCTGGGGGAGGACGGTCCAGTGGTACCTCCTCGAAGGTTGAGAATTGTTATAAGTAGGCACTGTGAAGGCAAATTTTTCTCTATCTTCTTTTTGCAAAGGTATAGTGAAAAAACAATCCTTTAAATCAATAACTATGAGAGGCCATCCTTTTGGTAATAAAGAGGGCAAAGGAATTCCAGATTGCAGAGGGCCCATAGGTTGAATAACCTTGTTGATGGCCCTGAGATCTGTCACCATTCTCCATTTACCTGATTTTTTCTTAACCACAAATACAGGAGAATTCCAAGGGCTGGTAGATTCTTCTATATGTCCAGCATCTAATTGTTCTTGTACCAGCTGTTCTAAAGCCTGTAACTTTTCCTCAGCTAAAGGCCATTGCTTTGTCCATATTGGTTTCTCAGTCAACCATTTTAGAGGCAAGGCTGTTGGTATCTCTGAAGGGACATCAATTGCTTGTTCTTGTACAGCCCGAATGGCCGGTTTTCTCCGTTTGTAATATCTTTTAATATTATTCTCAGAAATATAGGCTCTAGATTTAGCAGGAATGTTAATTTCAGTATTCCATTGTTGTAATAGGTCACGACCCCATAAATTCATTGCGATATTGGCTACATATGGCTTTAATTTTCCTATTTGTCCCTCTGGCCCTATACATTCAACCCATCTCGTGCTCTGCCTTACTCGAGATAGGGTTCCAATTCCCAGGAGCTGAACATTTACATTCTGAAGAGGCCAACACGGATGCCAAGATTCTGGGGTAATGATACTTACATCAGCACCTGTGTCCAGCAGGCCAGTAATAAAAATGCCATTTACACACACTCTCAGTTTAGGTCTTTGATCATTTATAGAAGTTTGCCAAAACACACGTAACTTATCTTTCTGATCATTATTGCTTGTAACAGTAGGCATGGGGCTTCCTAATTGTCCTGATGAGGCACGTTCTCTGCAGAAACTGGATATGACTGAACCATGTTTGCCATGGGGGCCTGTGAGGCCCCCCCTCTCACGTTTCCCGGCTGTATCAGGTTGCCTTGTCTATCTCTTGTAGACCTGCATTCATTCGTCCAATGTCTGCCCTTTCCACATCTTCTACATAAACCTGAAGGCTGAGTCCTCCTATTTCTGTTATTTCTAGAAGATGCATTATTATTATTATTTCTGAAAGATGCATTATTATTATTATTATTATTTCTGAAAATCCGTTGTCTACAATTCCTTTTCATATGACCCATTTTTCCACAATTAAAACATTTGGTATTCTGGTGTCTCCTTTTACCATTGGAAATTGCTTCTTCTACCCATGCTTCAGTGCCATAATCAAATGTATCAACATTGAGTGTATGCAAGACCCATTCTTCCAACGGCGCTGATCTGAGCTTTAAAGGACCCAAAATCCTTTTGCATTCCACATTTGCATTTTCATAAGCCAAAGACTCAATCATTATACGTCTTGCTTCTGGGTCAGATATTCCTATTTGTACAGCCTTAGTTAATCTTTGTAAAAAGTCACTAAAGGGTTCTCTCTGACCCTGTTTAACTCTGACAAATGATTCCATTCTCTGTCCTGGGTCTTGTACCCTGTCCCAAGCCCTTAAGGCTGCTGTAGTACACATGGAGAGTGTGTTTTCATCCAAATTAGCTTGTTCCTGAGGATCGGAAAAGAGCCCTTCACCTAGAATTTGATCTAGGGAAATGTCAATTCCCTTCGCTTTTTCCTGCTGTTCTAAGAGTCTAGCCTCTTGCCTGAATAAGCATTTCCATTTCAATTGCGGTCCACTCTCGAGTACCGCAGAGCTCAGCTGGAGCCAGTCTGAGGGGGTTGCTCTGCTTGTCGTGGCCCAAGATCTTAGCATCTCTTTAACAAAAGAGGCTTGCATCCCAAAAGTCATGACAGCCTGTTTTATTTCCTTGAGATCATTCATACGCACAGGCTCTCATGTATCCTCCTTGATGACCCTAGGGTTTTTGGAACCAATCACCTTCTCTGTTGTTATTACTGGAAAGGCAGGTAGAGCTGTAGGTATAGCTTTGTGGAAATTGTCCCGGAGAGACTTACCCACAGATGTAGTTAAAATTTGCCTTTCTACCCTTTGCTCTTCCTCATCAGAATTTAGAAATTCCTCAATCTTTTCAATTCTATTCACCATTGCCTTCTGCAATGTCTGAATCTCCTGTCCAGAATTATGTTCCAAAGCCTTCATTGAGGATTCTAAAGTATGAAGTTTGTCCGTTAGAGATAACATCTCATCTTTGGACATAATTTTTACGGCATAAACCGTGCCTTCTTGTATTGACAATCTTTCCATCAATCTATCATAAGCTTTAGACAAAATCCGATTGTCACATTCAGCAGTTTTGATTCTCTCAGTTAATGTTTCATTTCCTACAGAAATAGACTGAATCTTATGGTCCAGATCAGCTGTTCCCTCTTCCATAGTAATGAATTTCTCCTTAACATCAGCCTGAAGAACTTCAACCTGATTCTTGAGAAGATTGTTATCAGCCTGGAGAACTTCAAACTGATTCTCGAAAAGATTGTTATCAGTCTGGAGAACTTCAACCTGATTCTTGAGAAGATTGTTATCAGCCTGGAGAACTTCAAACTGATTCTTGAGAAGATTGTTATCAGCCTGGAGAACTTCAAACTGATTCTTGAGAAGATTGTTGTCATTCTCAATTGTTTTTAAGCGTTCAATCTCTACCTTAAGAATCCTGGATTCGTCTCGTAAAGACTTTATCATATTTCTATTATCAAACCATTTGGTGCCAATGAAAACTACGAATCCCAGAAGGATCCATATATGTGGGGTGATAGACACCTCTTGTAAAATCTCCCACATGGTACAATTAAAAAAATCATTAAATTCTTGAACAGTAATGTGTTCAGACATTTTATTTATAAAAGAAAATTTTTTTACCTGCAATGATCGGTTCCTGCCAGTGGTGGTCTCTGTGTTTTTGGAGCCTGTCCTAGAACTAGCTCTTGTAGACCAGGCTGGCCTTGAACTCACAGAGATCCGCCTGTCTCTGCCTCCCAAGTGCTGGGATTGAAGGCGTGCACTACCACGGCCTGGCAGGCCTCAAACTCACAGAGATCTGCCTGCCTCTGCTTCCCAAGTGCTGGGATTAAAGGCGTGCTCTACCACTGCCTGGCCGGCCTCAAACTTGTGATCCTCCTGCCTCTGCCTCCTTCAGCAAATCCTACCGGCGTGGGCCACCACAACCGGCCAAGTAACTTTGTAACAGACCAAATCTGACGCTGTGGCAGCTTTTGTTGCAAAACCGCAAGTACTTGAGCTTCTGCTAATTCAGGCAGTGGGGTTCCGCTGCAAAACTTAGCCAAGGCAGGCAGAATGGGCCTGTGTCGCCGAGTGTGTCTCGGACTCGGCACTGGGGCCGGAGTCACGAACTGAAAAACAGCACCTGGGAGGGTGCTGTGTTAGGTAGCGGGCTACCCGCTTGAGTCGGGGGCAAAATAGCCCGACGTTGGACGCCAAAATGTAGCGGCGTAAACGAATGCAGAGTGTAAAAATATATATATAGCTTTAATGTAGAAATAGACTTACAGAACCACCGTTCCCGCGGAGACCAGGAAAGCAGAAGCGAGAGCTCGGAGCTTGCTCGCCAAATTTATAGGCAGACATTAGCCCGAGGCGAACACGCCCCTTAAGGGGCGGGACTTATCCCTACACCAGTCTAGTCTAATTGCTATGCTCTCCATTCAGTGAGAGACTCTGTCACACAGCCAAAACGAAACCAAAACCTAAGGTAGAGAGTAACTAAAAAATACAGCAGACAGCAACCTTTGATATCTACAAATATACCTACCTGCACATACATGGTCATGCACATATACACCAACATATAAAGACAGTAGCCATGACACATTCACAATTCTTGAGAATGTGTGACATTTAAAAGGCAGGTTCAGTGGTGGTTCCAAGGGTTATGGTACCTGGCAGTGTGGTATCAACAGAATGAGTAGAAGAAGCTCCAATATTGTGCCACTAGAGTTCTCCACACAGATGTTCAGGCAAGGGAGGGATAGGTGTGGATCTTGCAGAACACTGACAGGAGCTGTTCTGGAACATCTAGAGATATTGGTTGATGCTCTTAGAAGTAACTGGATGTAACTATAAGGAACTGTAAGTTGTCTGATAATTGAGGGGATATCAAGATTCACAGGAGCATGACTTGCATTGAGAATTATTTCTGCTTCTCACCTTTTATGAATATTTCTATACTGTGTATGTGGTTGGGTGTAAACTTGGTGACAGAAAGGAGATAATAATAGCGAATGATGATGACCAAAATGATGTGCCCCTTCCACTAGCTCTTTGATCCAGGTTTTTCATTGTTCTTAACAACTGATCATTGCATTACACCACAAATGTGTTTTGCAGAAACCCGGTATATACTTTTAGATATGTGCTACAAAGAGTCTTTGGCCAGGTGCATTATGAAGATGCAGAATGTAAGCCTAGTCCTTTGGGTCCTTACATCTCCAGTATCTCTAAAAGACTTGTTTATTCTGCCCCTTGAGAGTGCTGTTTTTGTTTAAATTCATCTCACTTTAATTTACCTGTTTAGAGAATGTTAGTTTTGCACATAGGGTGTTCATTTCATGAGAAGCTCACAGCCCTGATGGCTTGGTGAACATGCTATAAAAATATTTTACAATAATATAATACTACTATTAATAATAATCTTACACTCACTATTGAAGTGCAAAGAAAGATTGGGGCTTTTATCTAGGCTCTTGGGGGTACCCATGGAGTATCGCTTTGCTCTTATTTCCAAGATCAATAGGAAGTCAATGTATTTCAGTCTTTCTACTACCCTTTGTCCTCATTGACAGTAAGAAGGTCCACTCTATCAGACATGTTCTACAATTTACATATTGATATTAGTAGTTAATCCTTGCTTATAATAGAAACCATAATCACAGAATAGGAATGTAAATCTACTCAACGTCAAACAGTGCTTGGTATACCATGAAGTTGGAGCAGTCTTTCCTGAATGTAAATTCTCACTATTTAACAGCTTATAGAATGTTAAAACTTGCTTACAATCTGCCATTTTTGAAATTCTTGAGCAAGCAGAAGATAAAGTTGGAGATTCGTGGGAAAGAATGTCTTTTCTTAGGTTCTTCTGGTTGCTTTTTGTTTTACTCAGCTGTCACATATATAAAGCTGTTCAGAATTTGAAAGAGCCTTGGTTTTCAGACTTAGGAAGCTATCTGAATTGCAGGATTTATTGGGGGCTTTTCATTATGTTAAATATAGAAGTTGGTTTTTTATCTCTTGCTGGCACAAATCCTATCACATTTTATACAGAAAAGCTGTTTCTTTTATAGTTATCTCACATGTACCAATAAATAAATAAATAAATAAATAAATAAGACAAAATTAAAAAAAAAAGAAAAGAAGTGAGATACGACCAAATTGGTGGAATTGAAAGGAGATATTTTGAAAGGGATGCTCTTAATTATTCATAGTAGATTTTGTGATCCATTTCACTGTAGTTAAACTGTAATGCAGGAGAAGCTTTTTCTCTGTGACTGCTCCGCTTTCCCTTGCATACATGTTCAAGTGAGGGGAATGAGGAACATTTGCTTTTCAACTCAGGATTCATCTCAGAACACCTTTATTTGCTTGTACCACAATTTTCTCTTCTTTCAAAAAGAAATATACTTATACCATAAATTGGTATGTACATGAAATGGATATTGTCTTTGAAAAACCCAGCACATTCATTTGCTTTCAACATACTCTCCTGACATGTTCCTTTCTTACTTTCCCAAACTTCTTTATTGTCCTTTAAAATCTCTCCTCTTGCTACCTCTTAACTAAGCTCCATGAAGATTCCTCACAGTTTCATCTTCTGTATGTTTCTTTTTTTATTATTTTTATTGAACTCTACATTTTTCTCTGTTCCCCTCCCTGCCTCTCCCCTCCCCCCTTAAACCCTCCAACAAGATCCCCATGCTCCCAATTTACTAAGGAGATCTTGTCTTTTTCTACTTCCCATGTAGATTAGATCTGTGTATGTCTCTCTTAGTGTCCTCATTGTTGTCTAGGTTCTCTGGTATTGTGTTTTTATACTGGTTTTCTTTATGTTTAAAAAACCACTTATGAGTGAGTAATTGTCTTTCTGTGTCTGGGTTACCTCACTCAAAATGATGTTTTCTAGCTCCATCCATTTGCCTGCAAAATTCAAGTTGTCGTTATTTTTTTCTGTTGTGTAGTAATCGATTGTATAAATGTACCACAATTTCCTTATCCATTCTTCAGTCAAGAGGCATGTAGGTTGTTTCCAGTTTCTGGCTCTGACAAACAATGCTGCTTGATCATAGTTGAGCACATGTCCTTGTGACACGATTGAGCATCCTTTGGATATATACCCAAAAGTGGTATTACTGGGTCTTAAGGAAGGTTGTTTTCTAATTTTCTGAGAAGTCACCACACTGACATCCAAAGGGGTTATACACCTTGCATTCCCACTAGCAATCCAGAAGTGTTCCCTTTACCCCACAACCTCTCCATCATAAGCTGTCATCAGTGTTTTTGATCTTGTCCATTCTTACAGGTATAAGATGGAATCTCAGAGTTGTTTTGATTTGCATTTCTCTGATGACTAAGGATGTTGAACATTTCCTTAGTGTTTCTCAGCCATTTTAGATTCCTCTGTTGAAAGTTCTCTGTTTAGGTCTGTACTCCATTTTTTTTTTTGGATTATTTGTTCTTTTGATGACCAATTTCTTGAGTTCTTTGTATATTTTGGAGATCAGACCTCTGTCTGATGTGGGGTTAGTGAAGACTCCATATCTCTTTCCATATCTATTCAATATAGTTCTTGAGGTCTTAGCTAGCAATAAGACACCAAACAGAGATCAAGGGGATACAAATCAGAAAAGAAGAAGTCAAACCCTTCACAATAGCCACAAATAGCATAAAATATCTCAGAGTAACTCTAACCAAACATGTGGAAGACTTGTATGACAAAAATTGTAAATCTTTGAAGAAAGAATATGTATAGTTCTTTATCCCTACATCTGGCAGTGCTCTTGCCTCTTTGCCATCAGATGGTTCCTTTGCCTCACTTCTACTCTTGGTCTTGCCATTGACTTTCCTCCCACGCTTCTGTCCTAAATGGGTTTCACTCATCTTGACAATGCTTTGGTTCTACTTTCTCTTTCCTTTGAATTTTCCTCTTCACTCCTATGCCAAAGTCTTTGAACATGTCCCCCATGCTAGCCACTTCATTAATACTCACTCCATCCTTCATTCCCTATGTTTACTGTGTGTTTCTATCCTCCTGAGGCAGCTGTCCTGTCAAACATCTAGAAACAATTTTTGCAGACTTCATTGACCTCCCTGTATCCCTGAGCTGAAACACAAATGCCTTTCATCCCCCTGACTTAAGTGGGAAAAGGAGATATCACAGAGGAAAGCAACCTTGGCACATCACAGTTTTGCCACTCTGCGATTGATAACAAATCTGGTTTTCTAGACTTTTCTGCTGCATTTGATTATTAGAACCCCTCCTTGAATAAGTCATTTGTCTCTCATTGACTCTATGTCTTCTAAGTCCTTCTGCTCACCCCCTTTCTGTATCTTTAGCCCAGACTAGCCTTGAACTCACTATAATCCTGAAGATGACTTTGGATTTCTGAACTGATCTCTGTACTTCCATCTCTTTAGTGCTGAGATAGGTGTGTACCACTCTATCTGGCTTATGTGATGCTGAGGACGGAACCCAGAACTCCACGCATACGAGGCCTTGTGTTTCATTTCTGGGTTTTTTAAACGAAAACTTCTTCCCTGTGCTTGTTTTGCACAGAGATTCTCTATAACCCATTGGCTCCGTCCCACACTGTGCAATTCAGCAGGATTAAATTATGTTAGCAGATGACTCTGACCAGCTGTTTTCCTCTCTTTCCACACAACATTATCGCTTGAGGAGTGCCTTGCTGGGGGCCTATCTTTTTCAGCCAAATTGGCTGTGGTAAAGTTTGGGCACTGCTATTATCCTCCTGATATTCATCTTTTCAAACCTGACATGGCTAGTTTTAAAGCATGTAAGAAATATCCTTGTAAGGTCCTTGTTGGAACACAGGAAAATTGACACCCAATTTACTCAGACTATGTTTGTCGGTATATAGGGTAGACAATACTGTCACAGGCTATATTCATCTTTGTTTTGACCCAAATCACCAAAGCATATTCTTGTAGGGAGATCTGGTCTAGCAATCCTACATACATAAAAGTGAACTTTTCTGAATTCAGGTGTGGAGGGTTCTAAATAGTGGGATCTTATCTTAGTAGTTATGGCGATAGAAGAAGCTGATGATTCTGATGGGCTTTGAGAGAGGCTTGCCTGATGAATTTATGAAATCAGGGTATGAAGAAGAGCTTTTTTCTGGCCTGTTTCTCATCTGTTACCAAAATGAAGTGTCTAGTCCTTTCTCATCTATATAAAGCTAGTGAGTAAAATAATTTTCTCAACCCTTCATACTGCTCCCCCCCCCAACCCAGTGCCAGGCTCCTCTGCAAGGCATTACTAAAGTATTTGAAATAAGTACTCTGTATATATTGGACCCAGGGGGGATATTCAGCCTCTGACTGCAGATCTGCTCCAGATAAGAACACCTTAGCTGGAGATGCATCTTGGAACAGGTTGATCAATTTAGTGTCAGCCTCCTCTCTGGGAAATGATTAAAGGATACAGTGCTTGAAAAGTGGTTAGCACGCAGCCTGGATGTTTCCCTTGGTAGTGTGTTTCCCATCAGTGTGCATAGTCCCTTATCTCTGTGGTCTGACAAAGCATTTGTGAAATGCCTGCCAGACCTGGATGAGGCTCCCATGTGACTCATCTTCTAAACATCCAAGTCTTATAAGCAGCCCTTATATAAGTAGATGGGATCAGCAGGTGCTTTATGCTCCTTTGCATTGAAGTCTGTCTTACTTTAAAATGCCAAGAATCCTAGCTATTGCCACATTTTCTAAGTTAGAAGCTTCTACAGGGAGTGAGCATGGGAAGAGTACTACTGTAGTGTGGAAACTATGACTCTCTTCCTAGGGACTATTCTCTATGCTTTTGAAATCTTCTAACACTGGTTAGTTGTTTTTGGATGCAACAACTCTACACTTTCCACCATTTTGCTCTGTTGTCCCAGCTTCTAATTCTCAAGGACGATAGAGGAAGTGACATGTGTGTGACGTGTGTGTGTACATAGGTGAGTGTGTTCAGGTGCGCAGTGATGGTGGTTGTGGTTGTTAGGCTGGGCATTTAGAGTACAGGCATTTGTGCACCCTTTTAAGGATGTCCTTGCTAGATGCCTATTTACAATGAGTTCATGAGTGTTCTATGAGTCCTAATTACTCAATGGAGGTCCATACTTAAAATGACAAGAATACTATCATAACCGCCCAGAGATCATACAAATAAACCAGTACTGTCTCACATAACTTTTGATGGCCCATTTTTCCTATCTGAATGAAGTTAGTACTTCTACATTCTATATAACTTTATCTAAGATGAAAGATAAAAGTGCTCTAAGGTAGAAAATTCCACTTTGTTCACCCTATTCCTTTCTAGCCATTAAATACTGTTTAAAATAATCAAAACAGAATTTGGAGTGATTGCTCAGTAGTTAAGGACACCAGCGCTCTTCTAGCATCATATGGTGGCTCACAACCGTACATAATGCCGGTTCCAAGGGATTTGATAGTCTTCTGATCTCCACAGGCATCAGGAATGCAAGTAATGCAGAGAAAAAAGTAATGCAAGGAAAAAGTCCATGCACATTAAAATAATGCAATTTTCAAGATCAAGATGAAGATTTAGGCGTCTAAGGGAGTATCTTTGATTTATTTTATTTTTATTTTTTATATTTTGAAATTATAATGTAGTTATATCTTTCCCCATCCCCCCCCCATTTAAAATCTTCTGTATACCCATCCTTGCTCTCTTTCAAATTTATGGCTTTTTTCATTAATTGTTGCTACATATATATGTGTGTACATGCATGCTTGTGCATATTTCTCAATATACAGGTACAACTTGCATTGTCCTATACTGTTACTTGTATGTATATGGTTTCAATACTCCCTGGAGAAGACTTTCTCTAACATTTAGCATTCCTTCCTTGCCTGTAGTAGGGTTGATGCTTCATGAGCTTTTTCTGTTCCTGTTTGCATGTCTGTCTGTTGGTGTTGTACTTGTTCAGCACAGGTTTAGATTGTCATGTTGGAGAGACTTTATAGAAATAGCTTCTGATATTAGGAGACACAATGAAACTTTGTGATATTCTGCCTCTTCCTATCATCCGACTGCTTCCTTCCTTGAGACTTAGGTGCAGGAGTTGTAGTATTTATTTATCAATTGGGACTTGGCTCCACAATTCTGCATTTTGATTGGTTGGAGTTTTCTGTAATGACCTCCAACTCTTGCAAACAAGTTTCCTTGATGAATGGCGAAGGCTATACTTAACTGTGGATATAAAGACAAATAGTTATAGATTATAGCTACAGATTATGCTTGTCTAGCAAAGTGATGGTTGTAGGCTTTTCTCCAAGATCCAGGGCTTCATTAGCCCTGGTAAGTTGGCTAACATTGCAGAATTAGTCATAATTTCCCTCTTGTTCAATGAGTCTTAAGTCTAATTAGCAAACTGTTGGTTACTGCCAAGGTATGTCTTAGGAGTATTTTGAATTCAAATATTAGGTGTCTGTAACCAAATGGTGTAGAGGATTTCTAGATTTAACAAACAAGAATTCAAGATGCCAAGTTAATTTGAGATTTCAGTTCAACAATTATTATTTTTTCATTTTCGTACCTCTCATGTAATATTTGAGGTATACTAAACATTGTTCATTGTTTATCTAAAATTCAAATGGAGATATTATGACAGTCCCACATATTCAGGGAGTTATTTTTGAATGGAGCACCTTCTGGAATTCTTCTATATAGTAAAAGTAAAACTGCTGGCGGTTACCATGTCTCCCTCCACTGACACTATTTTGTTTCTTCTAACATTGCTAAGTGGGAAGGCTGAGGCACCAAAGTATGCTCCTGGAAGCTGAATAGCTTCTCTGGGAGCAGTGGGGCTCGGCTGAGTCTTTTGTGGAAAGCAGACAACAGTGGCTGCAGAGTCTGATGGAGAGGGCAGAAATCAGAGGGAAATGTGGAAATGGAGGCATCTACCCATGAGCCCTGTAATCAAGGCTGATAAGGTTCCCAGAGGCAGGATTTGTATGGTACTCATTTTGTCTCCCCCAAAATCTTAAAATACATTTTTTTAAAGTATAGGTAGAATTTAAGTAGTTGGTGAATTAAATCACCTGTGCCGATGGACTCTTTGTTCTCCCTCTGTATAATCTACCGGGAATTAACATCCTCACCTGGTCTAGTTCTTAGCTTCTGTACATAGAGTATCAAGGACCAAAAAAGAGCATCTTCCTCACAGGAGGCACTAACATCTATGAATGCTGTTTTAAGGAATGAAAAATAGGATTTAGTTTTGAATAAGTTTTGATCAAGAGTGAGTCCAAATTTGACTTCTCTCTGTGTCTTCCATCTGTGCCTGTGGCTATTGGCCTTTCAAGTGCATCTGATATCCCTGATATGTATGTTGTGCTTGTCCCCAACAAAGCACTTTGCTCTGTTTTCATTGAATAGCACAGGATACATTGTATGAGGAAGAAGTGAGGAATGGTTTACACTGTAAAGAAGTCTTTAACAAAGTTTGTCAGGGGAAGAGGTTACTTTTATTTACTCCAACTGACCCAGAATAACATCCAAAAATGCAAATAGTTGTTATCAACCTATATCTGCATGTTGCTTTTGACATTTTGTGGCCATTTATTATTTATGGTTGCTTTCAACTTGCTGGCTTTTTCACCAAATGTTAAACACAGTTTGTGCATGTGTATGTGCCTCACTGTGCATGGACATACACACATGGACAAACATGTACAGAAACATGGACGTATTACTCTGGCTCAGGTGTGTGGAAAAGTACATAATTTAAAAATAAATCTATGTACTATGGGGAATGCAAGGCATAGTAAACTTGGATACATTGTTCTCTTAAAGGTGTGTTACACTTTCACAGGTTGAGCACACAGTGGGACAGCAGATTGACTACATGCTTTTAAATCGTCTCAAGGCATATTATTATCTTGGTTGCAAGTCTGGCAAGAGTTCAGTCTTTCTGAAGACAGGATACATTTTCAAAAGAAGTTACTCCCCCATTAGCTGGGTACTGTCTGTAAGCCACACAGTTCCTGTCACCAGGTTTGCAAATTGTTCACATGGCTTTTGGCAGCAGTGCAGGAAGAGATCATGTACTAGCCTAGCAATCTGAGGACATTCTGTGTAGATTAGTGCAGGTGTGTGTGTGTGTGTGTGTGTGTCCTGATGTATAAATATGGCTGTGTGAGTTTGTACAGACCATTAAACTATGCTGAGAGATTTTCTTATTACTTTTGTGTCTTTACTGTGAAATTTTCACACACACACACACACACACATACACACACACACACACACACACACACACATACACACAATCTTTGCCTCCTCCATGCCACTCCCACTGTCCCTCTTTTCAAGTGTTACTGGCCCCTTTCTCTCTCCAAACTTTATTTTATGCTTTCATATCTTAAAGCCATATAAATAAATCTGTATTAAAGGACTTTCTTTTTGCTTTTTTTGAGACAAGATATCACTCTATAGTTCAATTTGCCTTTAAACTCTTATGTTGCTCAGGCTGGTCTTGAAATTGTGGTGATCCTCCTGTCTCAGTCTCCAAGTTGTTGGTATTAGGGATGTGAGTCACCATATGCATCTTTTCATCCTGTGTTGAAATGTGATGTGGATACTTTAGTGTTCTGGCAAAATGTAAAAATGTGAGCGAATTTGTGTTGTGGGCGTAACAGAGAAAGTGTGAGAGCTGTGTTAAGGATACATTGTTATGTGGCATCTTATAATAGACAGGTCTCATTGGAATCTCCAAAGCACAGATAAATTGCAAAATCAATGTTTGCTATGCATTAGCATTTGGCAAGTCAGTCTTTTTTCTTTTATCTATTCTGATCTTTCTCTCTCTCTTTCTTTTTCTTTTCTTTTTTTTATGTGGCAGAAGCAGGGGATACCCAGACACCATGGTAAGAGAATTGTGCCCAACAACACTTTTTCCCATCTCCTGTTCACTTTGTAGCAACTCTGCTTTATAGCCTCCTGGAACACCACCAGCCACCTCCAAGGGTGTCAAGAAATATCCAAAAACAAAATTAAATTCACTTTCATTTAAAATGCAATTATGGTCTATATAACACTTTTAGCAGCAGCGTGACTGGGTGTTGGGGAACCAGGCAAAGCTAAGGGGCAGCTATGTTCCAAGTTGCAAGGTTGGGAAAAAGGAAAACACACTAAAAACTTGTGATGAGATCTGTCACTGCTGAGAGGAGACAGGATCTGGTAGCAAAATCAGCCTCTACATTTAGCTTTAATTAAATGCATTAGGAGCAAGCTCTCTTCTCCAATTGTCAGCTAAAGAGTGACCTTTCCTTGTGGTTACTAATCATGGTCATTTGTTTTTCCTCCTTCTCTCCTTCCCTCCCTTTTTGCATTCCTTCTTTTCCCACTTCCTCCTCCCATTTCCCCTGTTCCTTAACCTTCCCTTTTCTTTTTTTCTATCCTTTTTCTTTTTTTGATTCTTTCTTTTCTTTTTTCTTCTTCATCTCCCTGTCTTTATTTTAGTTCTTCATCTTCCTCTCTCAATTTCATGTTTTTTCATACTAACTCCATCCTAAGCACCATTATTATTAACATACAAATTGGGTTTGTCATGGGTTATTGCAACCCTCCCACAGTGCCATCCAGATCTCAGCTACCATTTTGCTTGGCACTGGCTTTGGAAGTGTTGTTGTTGCCAGCAGTTGCTGGCTACTGAGCCAGTGCAATAACACCCATTCAGAGCCCAGGTGTGCAGGGCACCACACATCTCTTCTGAGAGAATAATTTTGAGCAGCAAATGAACTATTCTAACTTCAAAGCAAATAAAGAGAAGAAGAGAAATGGTGAAATCTCTTTTTTGTTTAAAAAATTAAATTTTGTTTTAATTAAGAGGAATTTATACTTACGGGAAGACAGGTCTTCCATTCTGTATCTACAGTATTATCAATAAATGGGTCAGAGTTAGTAAAAAAAAATGTGATAATTTTCTTCTTTCCCATGGAAAAAAATTGATTTTGAGTTGAACTTCAGATAAAACCCATTTTTGAAACATGCAAATGAATTCTCTTCCAACATTGAATTATTATGCATGCTATCATTAGTGCTATTAAGCTTTCTTATAAGATTAACTCTGGATGGTTAGAAAGTAGCTATAGTGACTGGAGAAATGGCTCAGCAGTTAAGAACACTGGCTGCAATTTTAGAGGACATGGGTTTGACTGCTAGCACCCTCCCAGCAGCTTATACTGTCTGTAACTTCATTCTTAGGAGTTTCAATGTTCTCTTCTGGCCTCTGTGGGCACCAGATACACACATGGTGTATAGACATGTATGCCAGCAAAGCCCTTATACACATAACATGAAGTTAATATGTTTTAAGTAAATGTAAATTAAAGGTAAGTGCTTAGACTTAAGCATTCTATTTCATCTATGATTTTCAGTATTCTGATTTTCTCCCAAATCTCACAAATGTATCTAGAGCCATTTCTCAATATCTATAATTCGATGTTCAAGGAGGCTCAAAGATAAAATATAGATTTGTACCAATATAAACAGGAAGTGCAGAGCAAACAGCTTCCAAAACTACAGAAATAACAGAAAAGGCTTCTTGGAGAGTCACCCAAGTTTCCTCTGTAATATTTGGACATCCCTCTTTGGCCCACAGGCCTAGAGTATCTGACAGATTTTCTGTGAAGTAACTGAAGGACTGACCTATCTTATTTTGGCAAACTTTGGCAGTCACTTTTTTGGGAGGTCCTGTGTGTCCAATTTGGACGGCATACTGTCAGCAGTTGAGGCAAGGGCAGTTTCTTACCCAATGGCTAAATTTGCCACAAAGAATGTAAACTCCATATGGAGGTTCTTTGATGACCATCATCTTCTCTGAAGTAGATCGATACTGCCAGGAACAGATGTGTCTCATTGTCATGAAAAATCTTATGTTATTAAAATATCTTAAATACCATATTCTGTAGATCTTGAAGTGTTTGATGACCACCTGTCTATCTAAAATTTATCTGTTTGACCTAGAAAAATTACCTAATATGACTACAGGTTTGATGGTTAAAGGTGACTGACTACTAACCTATATTTCTTTATTATCCTAAATAGTTTGTAATAATAATTTTCAAGGACTAGAAATTTACAATACATTATTAAATGAGCTGCATAGGTCCTTGCATTAAATATTACCTTAAATAAGAGTAAAAGCATATATATAGTATGTCCTAACAAAAATAACCTTAAATTTGTATCAATATATAAAAAATACCTTAAGTAAGAGTAGAAATATATATACAATATAAAAAATAACCCCAAATTTGTATCAATATGCAAAAATCCATACCAATGTAAAATATTTAAGACTGGCACTTGATTTTCTGGTTTAAAAGTAGTTCAATCATCTATCCTTTTATTCTATCATTTCTATGTCCCCCTTTTTCTTTTCAGATGAGATCCCTGAATCTTATCTCTTTTTTCATCTTTTTCCTGATCACTATCATTTATAACTTGTTATCAACCTCTTTAAATAATGGCAAATATCCACAACCCATTGAATGGCCAAAAACCACTGACCCCATCTCTTGGGAATGTGAGCATTGTGTTCTCTAGACTTCTTGTTGTTGTCTGGGAGTGGTAACATCTTTGGGGAACCCTGAGAAAGTTAGGATAATGGTCAGGGCCTGGGATAGCTAGCTGTGGTCTAGTATGTGTAATGAAAAAACTGTAGGGCTTATCTGAAGTACTGGACTGGAGATGTCTCTGAGGCTGGACCACTTGGAATACTCATTTTCATTGGTGCCTTCTCCCCTTGCTCTAAAAACTCACAAAAATTTCAAAGGTAACATACATATCCATATTAACACAAGTAGGGACTATGCATTGTACATAAGCCAGTCAAAGATGATTTTTTTTGTTTTATGTTTGTTTGAGCAGGTAAAATATATGTCACTGGTCTTGTATTTATTTTGGGTTTATTTCTTTGTTTTGTAACCAGTATTTTCAAGGGGAGTGGGTCTTTTCCAATCAAATCTGATCTGTATTAAACTTGAGTGAATCCACAGCCTTTCATTTCCTGTGGAAACCAAAGCATAACCTCTTTCCCAATGTAACATATTTTTTGACTTTCATTTTGAAGTTAAGACATTTTAATAATATAGGTTGGCTTAATTTAGTAGTTTTTATAATCTAATGCCTCTCAGCAGCTATTGGTTGCTCATTAGAAATAAAAAAATTAATGTCAATACAACACTATACAGGATTCTGACTTCATGTGTATTTCTCATCTTTACATGGTTTACTCTTTTTTATTATTTATATACTATATACTTTTTTAAATGTCCGTTTATACCCTTCTTTCCTTTTTTAAGTCTACACACATTTTTAAAACATACTGTAACCTGTTTAGAGGGTTTTTTTTTCCATCTTGCTTTGTCTTTACTGAGCATCTGCAGTGTTCTCTGTCAGCCATTATCCAACTCAGTTTAGGACATGTATGCTGGTGACTGGCTCTACCCACTGACAATGGCTGGTAACCATATCTCTATTTTCTGAACTTTTCTTTTTCTAAAGCGTTCTCAAACCTATGTGGCTATACAGAGCCACATGTTGGGTACCATTTGTAATGAGTCTTTCTCTGTCCTACCATCAAGCTCTGACATTATGACATGGAGGCTTGGTATTAATTATGAAAGCTTAGTCAATAGCTTAGGCTTGTTTCTAACTAGCTCGTAAAATTTAAATTAACCTACTTCTATTAATCTATGTGCTGCCCTGAGGCTCTTTTACCTCATGTATATACTCTCCATACTGTTCTCCTGCTTCCTCCATCTCTGGTTGATGATTCTGCCTTCTTCCTAGCATTCTCTCCATTCTGGAAATATTGCCTAGCTATTGGCCATTTAGCTATTTTTAAACGAAACACAATGACATATCTTCACATAGTATAAAGGAATATTCCACAACATTCAAGACTAGCCTGAACTACATTAGACCATATGTCAAAACAATAAGAATTGAAATACAAACAATTGTGATAACTTATCCAGTAGTTGTATCAACCCACCTCAGCTTGTGCTATTTACTATTCTCAGCTTTGAAAACACACCATAGAATAGACATTCTAGTGGGGGAGATATCAGTATCAAACCAAAAGTTCTTTATGTGCATAGATTCAGTCCTATTAATCTTTGCTTCCTTACTGCTTTTACAATAAATTAGCATATAGGAGTTCATAATTTATGTAGAGGGAAAACAAGAGAATTTGTATACTTGCAGAATCATGTGGGTAAATATTGAGGAATGTACAAGCAATGATCTTTTTCAGAGTGAATATGTCCTAAGAATCTGATGAGAAAGAGTGTTTAAGGGCAAGCTTAATTGTAAATTAGACATCTGACAGCCAATGCCATGTCATATTTATGACCTAAACAGTAATATGTTCTGGGGGCCTTTTCTACTTAGTGTGCAGTGGCACTGATGGATATCATTACTTCATCATGGAAATTAGAATGCGGATTGATGTATGTCTCATTTATGCAAGGATTGTTTTTACCCAGGGGGAATTTGGCCATATATAGAGATGCTTTTTTATTATCACAGCTTGTGATAGCTTTACTCTTGTCATCTTGAAGACTCATATAAACGTCCTTTGGTGTACGGCAGACGATCTAGTCTTAAATGTCAGTGGTGCCAAAAGTGAGAAAACCAATTAGATGGGCAATTATTCATTACAATTAATATATACTCTATATAGCCTTGTCTTTGTGTATATATGTACATGTTTAGCATGTGTATATATGCGTGTCCATGTGTCTATGTGGGTCCTTGTGCAATTTTGTGCCTATGAAGGCAAGAGATTGGTATTGGGTGACTTCTTCAGTTGTTTTCACTTTAATTTTATAAGACAGGGTCTCTCACTGATTTGGCTAGGCAAACTGACCCATGAACCCTGGGTTCATGTCTTGTCTCCCCAGTGCTGGGATCACAAATGCATAATGCTATGCCTAGTTTTATTTTCATACTTTCTGGGGATTCCAACTCTGGTCCTCATGCTCATGAAACAAGCACCTTACCAACATAGCTGGGTACCCAGCCCAAGGTCATTTCTTACATACAGTTTGTTTTTACAGTAATGAGTGAACACATGGTAAAGACAATTTGAAGATATGCCTTTATGTTGAAGAAGGACATTTTGTGTCCTTCTTACAATGTACATGTGTGTTTGGTAAACTGTCTTTTGTTGCTTCAGGCTTTCTTTTGCAGCTGTTTGAGAAAAGAGCTGATTTAGTATATTGGGTCATGTTCCACTTATCCCTATCAGGGGTGAGATGTCTGCCGGAGAAGTATCATCTCATATCACACTTCAGACTGATAATCAGGCTTGGTCTGTTTAAGCAGGGCTCTCAGCATTTTGAACAAATATCTTCCATAGTCATGGGGAGGAAGGTTCATTTGAATATTTCCAATTAAATTTCCATTTCAAGTCTTAGTGCCAATGTATTCTACTTCACTTTTGTTTTATATAACTTTTGTACCTGACCATACATCCAGAAACTGAAGTAGATGATACTAAACTTTCTGGAAAATTCTTCCCATAAGTATTTTTTTTATTGTTCATCTCTCTTTGAAATTGTCTCCAAATATTTCTGTCTGGATCAGATTAAGGTCCAAAAATTAAAATATTTTTTCTATCATTATTTGAATTTTATATGTTATCCAAAAGTTTATGTGTGAAAAGCTTAGGGGTGGGGCCTTGTGAAAGAAGAAGTAAGTTTGGGGAGTGTATGCCCTCAAAGAGTGTATGTATGCTACCCAGCTCCTTCTTCATTATGCGCTTCCTGGTTGTCAGGTGATCAACTTTCCTGTCACATGTTTCTGCCAGTGTATAATACCTTGTCATAGGCCTATTAGCCAGCAGGAACAGCTATGGAATTAATTAACTGGAAGAAATGGCTATGGACTAAAATATTCCTGTTGTGCACCAAAATAACTCCCTCATCTTTATGCTTGCATTTCTTGGTGTTTAGTTACATTGGCTTGAAGCTGACACATTGCTTGAAACAGACCTTTTAGAAAGAGATAGGAAAACTGAAAATAATAAGTATGTGTTTCCTAAGATTTGCAGGTCCTGAGATCTATATCTCTCAATGTGTACACCAATGGTTGGGGAGAGCAGGAAACCACTTAGGCTCCTTGTGGGAAGTAGTACAATGGGAACTGGCAAACTACATTGAGAACAGTGTTCCATTGTACAGAAAGTTCTGTTGTCTCATAAGTTCAGGTACTTATTATGTATCATTTGATCACAATGTAGCACCACATTTTTATATTTCAAATATAAATTGAACATTTTATGTATTTCCTGAATAAAATCACTGAATTTTAAAAAATTAATTATTGAGAAACAGTTTTCTGCAAGACTGTCATGGGATAAGCATGAAGATATCAACAAAACTTTGTCATAATTAATTCTTTCTACACCACTTTACTGCTCTTAAATACTCTCTTATGAAATAGCAAAGTAGTTATAAAATATGGAAAATCGGGAACAGTGGAGGCCTTTATTACAGTGTCTGGTGCCTTCTGTAAATATCAGGATAATAAGGCTTGAGGAAAAGAATTTCTTCCATTACTTGAAATGTTCTTTTTGTGGTTGCACGTATAGGTGAGAAAATGACAAGCCTAAATTTGTCACTGCATGTGGATTATTTCCATGTAAAAATTCATCACATTAAGTTAGAATCAATAGCATTCTTTGAATTAAATAGTGCTTGCTTTTGTGCATGCATGTGCATGGGACAGTTTTAGGCACTTCCTTAGTTAGTATATATGGTTTTTTAGTTTGTTTGTTTTTGTGACATGATCTCTCATTGGCTTGGAGTTCACCAAGTAGGTTAGGCTGGTCAACAAGCAATTAAAGATTCTTCTCTCTGCCTTGTCAGTGTCGGCATTATAGCCATATACCTACAGACACTTCAGTCTTTTTATGTGGGCTTCAGGGACCTAACTTGTGTCCTCAAGCTTGCATGGCAAACTCTGTACCAGTTGAGCCCTCTCTCCAGTACATCCTTTCTCCCCTGCCTTAACAAAACAAAGTTATGCATTTTCTATTTATTTATAGGATCTATCCAAAGTGCTATACTCACTCCAAAATTTTCAGCATGAGAGTGATACTCTTAAAAACCTGAATAGAGTTAAATAACGCAATTACAAATATTTCTAAAATTTTGAGTTTAGTAAAAGGAAAGAAAAGGGACCTTTAATTATGCTTGGGAAAAGATTTTCAGGGACATGTTTAATTTTTATTTTGCTTACATTTAACATATAATCCTTTTTACTTGATTTTATGTTTTTTAAAACTCTGTACCACTTCTGCTCTCAGGGACCTATCACTGTTCATTAGACATTTTTGTCAGCTTGACACATGCTAGAGTTGCTGGGATGTCTAAGAATTTTTTGCCTTGATGTATATATAGGTACCACTTGTGTACCTGATGCCTTCAGACTAAGGTCAGAAGAAGGCATCAGACCTCCTAGCACTGGAGTTATAGAGGGCTGTGGGCTGGCATGTGGGTGCTGGAAATTAAACCCAGGTCCTCTAGAAAAATGCTAGTGCTCTTACCCTCTGAGCTATCCCTCCATCCCTCATTTCCTTGATCAATTATTGATGTGGAGTGGCCCATCCCAATGTGAGTAGTGTCACCCTTGGGCAGGTGTTCCTTGGTCCCTTAAAAGCAAGCTGAGAAGGCCACAGAAAACAAGCCAATAAATACCATTCCTTCCTCGTATTTTATTTAGTTCTTAGATTCAGGTTCCTAGTTTGAGTTTCTGTTCTAATTTCCTTCACTGATGAACTGTGATCTGGAAGTAGTAAGATGAATAAACTGTTTTCTCTTGCAGGTTGCTTTTGGTCATGACATTTATCACATAAATAGAGTGCAAACCAGAACATCATTGTTGGCAGAAGTTTCTGTCCCACCTGGTCCTGCAGTCATTCAATCCCAAAGAAATACACAAAGGTCTACATTAATCATAAACTTGTTGGCCTATTAGCTCAGGCTTCTTATTAACTCTTACATTAACCCATAATTCTTGTCTGTGTCAGCCCATGTGTCTTGGTACCTTTTATCAGTGAGGCATTCTTAACTTGCTTCCTCTGCATCTGGGTTACGACTGCAGACTGAATCTTTCCTCTTTCCAGAATACTCCTGTTCTTGTTGCCCTGCTTCTACGTCCTGTCTGGTTGCCCCATCTATGCTTTCTGCCTGGCTACTGGCCAATCAGAATTTTATTAAAGCTATCAACTGGTAAATCTTTACAGGGTACAAGATCATTGTCCCACAGTACACCATGATTTAGAACCTTGTCATTGTGTGGATTTGTTCCCAAATCACTTACAAAGTTGTCTCATGAAGTGATTCTTGAGAAGATTTAAAGTGAGGAAAAGGGGAACAAAGTAGGACAAGCTAAAATGTTGAAAATGAGCCCTCAACTTCTGGGAACTCAGGAGAATGACAAGGCTTGTCAGGAGGTCCCATATGGAAGCAGCAACAATTCTCTAAGGAACATTTTCACTTCTGAAAAATTGTGTGGTATATGCATGCTTCATGATGCTCAAGATATGCACTGTCATTTAGATTAGCTTTTTCTATGAAATTTTGAGAAGTACCACATGGTAAAACTAGTTTTTCCTTATGTCACTGTTTGATAGGGGTGAAGGGAAGAATTCCTTTTCCCTGGTTATACAGTATTCAGACTTTACACTATGGCTTATG
Organism: Microtus oregoni; assembly: GCF_018167655.1. NCBI lineage: Eukaryota > Metazoa > Chordata > Mammalia > Rodentia > Cricetidae > Microtus > Microtus oregoni. The sequence goes on from NW_024544756.1 coordinate 1,094,913, forward strand.
GACTATGTATGGTGTTTTAGAGTATTTAACATTTACCTCTACCAGAACATTCTAGACTAGTTTACAAACAAGAGAAGTTTTTAGTCTATAATTTAAAAGTCCTGGCTGTCCAAGATCAAGGTGTGTCAGACTTGCTTTGTGAGAAGTGCTGTTCCCTGGTTCACTAATTTCATCTCACTCTGTCCTCATGTGATCAGAAGGGATAGGGCTTAAGGAACGTCTCTGGGGCCTGTTTGTTTATTCATATATTTTTGTTTGTGTTAGGATCTGATTGCATAGTTAACACTGGCCTGGACCTTACTTTGTAGCCAAGGCTGGCCCAGAACTTAGCCTTTCAGTGCTGGTATTTTAGGAGTCCACTACCATACCTAGCCTAGGAGAGAATAGAGACTGTTTGGTGATGATAGGAGGAACTGAAGGCCTTAGTCATGTGAGGCAAGTGCCCTATAATTATTTGGGCTTCTTTTTATAAGGACACTAATCCTAGTAGTTGAAGGTTTCAGCCTTATGATATAGTTAACATTAAACTGGGAGTTAAGATTTTAATATATGAACTGGGGATGGTGAGTACTGCCAAGTGGTCAGTGACACGTGCAATTTTACAACAGTTACCCATGGTTTGCAAAAAATAATGCTAATGTGCAACAAATGAAAATTACCTACAATTCAAATTTTCTTTCCACTTTTCCAAGTTTTGTTGGCACACAGCTATACTTAATTATTTACTGACTTGCTGCCTATGGCTAGAGTGGTCAAGTTGAGTAATTATGGCAGAGACCACACATTTAGCTTGGAAAGTCTGCATATCGTCTAGCAACAGAAAGATTGATAACCTCTGTTCTAAAAACTTAACCTAGAAGCCTCTGTCAAGAGGGTTTAAGAGCAAAGCAAATGTGTGGCTCCACCAGCACAGTTCTCCCAGATGCAAATCTATATCTCCCGAAAGTGTTAGGAAGGTTGGCTGATGCAGACAAACAAGGTTTTATACACAAGACCACAGAGGTCTTAGTGGACAGCTACTTGTTGGTGTCAGCTACTACACACGAGTTATATTTGTGCACTCAGTCTTGAGCCTTGCTGTCAACTGGGATGGAATGAGATCTTAACTTTGTAAAGACATCTAAGCACTTTTCTTCCCTCTCCCTGCACCCTCATTAGTTTAGCTCATCACACTTTATTTCCTTGTTGTTGTTGTTGTTTTGAGTTTTTCTGTCCCCCTTTTTAAGATCAAGGTAAGCAATGTGATGGAATCAGCAGGGGTGTCTAATAATTGAGTTGAGTTTGACAGGCTCATTTGTGTATTTATGGAGCTAGTCATGCAAGAGCTTTTTGAAAAATCCATCAGAGCACTGTTTTCTTTCTGTGACTCCTGTTGTCCTTTTTGGGTCTGATTGCACCTGGTGATGTTTGTGAGTTATTGGCAAATGGGCCCCTTTCTTATTATGTTTTTTCTTCACTGGAGTATGAACTTTGTGTGGAAGTGGATGTTCCTATAAATGCAAAGACTGTGATCCAACCAGATTTTCCCTTTAAGAGAGAAGCAAGAGCCAAAGAATATTTTTGTATTACTCAAGGGAACTCCTTCATTAGAAAACCTGATAGGTCCTTGAATTCGGAGAGAAGTGCATAGACATTTTCTGACAGCATGAATAACTGTTCAAAAGTTTGGACCATGAGAAATAAGACAGACTTTTTTTCAGTCACCATAAATAAATAAATAAAGCCACAAAAACAAAACCACAAACAACAACAACAAGAAAACTAATATTCAGAGTTGGTGTTCGACTCACTACATTCCAGAACTTTCCCTGTTTGGGCCTCACACTGTGATAAGAGGGGCTGGCCTTGTTCAAGTGGGTCACTCATACTGATAATACTGGTTTCATGAGATCTCTCAGAAGGCCCTGGAGAAGTCACAATAGCATGCAAAATGGAAGGAGGAGATTGACAAATATCCCTCCTCTGTACTTTCAGCTTTGTCAGTGAGAAGCATGAAAATGATACTGCCTACCACAATAGTTAAGATTTATACATTGAAAGCATACATCTAGCTTTCTTGATGAGTTCCCTCTAGTGCTACCATAAGAAATTTGACCCCTGACCTCTGAGCCCTGCTCTGGTGAGTATTGGACATCTGGTATAAAACAAAAAAAAAAAAAAAAGAAGAGGTTGCTAGGGCATATTGACATTTGATGATTTTCCATTTCCTTGAATATTTTTAGAGGTTCTCCATGCATTTACAGCTTATTATCTGACTTTGAGATCCTGCCTAAGCCTGAATATTAATATATCTATATTTTAAAGGCGTTTTGTTCCTTGTGATTAAGGAGATCCATTGTACTCTTCCACAGGACTGATAATTCAAACAACAGTCTGTTGATAGTTGAATAACCAACTTTTCATTCTATTTCTCATAAAATCTACTGTCTTCTGTGCCTACCAATTCTGTATTATTTATTCTTAGAACTCCTTCCTAATGGACCCCTTCTAAAGATTGTAGTTGATAGTAAGTTTATATGCAACAAGTTAATGCTACAATATTAAAGAGGAAAATAATGCATCTCTGACCTACCCAAAACTTGAATTGATTTCCCCTAAATATCAATGATCTGCCTTGTTAAAGTCCACAATAGATTCTGTCTAACACAAAACATAAACAAAATTGCCAAATAATTTAACCTTTGCCAGATACATCAATGGTTTTGTGTGCAGTATGTGTAATGCTACACATTATTGAATGCAGATGAGATCTCTTCTTTAGCTGACATTCCTACTGATGACATGGTATTGATATATAGGCAGAATGTATGAGGGAATGGGGATGCCTATTAGTTCTACTTTCAGTTTGTCTGCCTATTTTCTATGTGTTTTCAATTCCACATCATGCACCAACACGTGAGATTTTTATAAGTCTCCTGGTTTCCCTATTTTCATCATGGAATTTTCCCCTTTCTTAAAAAGCACTTTCAAGTCATAATGTAGAGTTGACTATGAAGATTACATACAAGATATTTAAACAGCACAGCTTGTGTTCTTCTGCAATGACCACAATACAATCTTCATCAGTCTTCGAGACTGGTGAGTGCTGAGCATTCTCACTGCCTCATGTGTACAGGTTCATATGGCAAACCTTCAGTTTTGTTAGCAAGTGGCAAACATAAGGACCTTGTGATTTGTCACAGGATGCATGTGGAAGGTAAGGGGGGTATATCTGGGGCTCTGTTATTCTAATTTACAGCAAGGGGTATGTTCTTATCTTTATGTAGTATTACAGAATATCATCAGATAGGGACACACCTAAGTTGTTTTTTTTTTGGTGAAAGTTTTTCTTTATGACTCATAACAGCAGCTATGTGGTTTCCCTGCACCCTCATTCCTTATGCTACAGTGCACAGCAGGTATGAGCAGGTGACATGGAGAGATAGCCTCCCTGGGATCCAAAGATAAGGTAAGCCTAGAAGTTGCCCATCATTGGTGGAGCTGACTCTCATTTGAAGTTCTGTCTAAATCAGAAGATGCTGATTTAAGTTCAGTTAAGTTTCTCAGCTTCCTGGCAGATCACCTCCCTTCAGGGCCAGAAGAGATAGGCATGTGCTCCTTCAAACTAGTGTACTCTGGCCATATAGTAAGCGTAAGGAGGGTTTTTTCCCATTTGATTATTCTCTCTCTCTCTCTCTCTCTCTCTCTCTCTCTCTCTCTCTCTCTCTCTCTCTCTCTCTCTTTCTCTCTCAATAAAGAAGGAAGGTTGAGAGCAATGGCTGTTCTAGAGGTCCTGAATTCAATTCCTAGCACCCATGTGGTGTCCCATAGCAGTCTATGGGATTCAATGCCCTTGTCCAGTGTGCAGATGTACATGAAAGCAAAACATCAATATAGATAAAAAAGAAAACAAAAGAAAATCTGGCAAAAACGTGAATACAAGGGAACATGTTGGTGGAATTATAAATGAGGCTGGCAACTATAGAGTTCAGTATGGAAGCTTTGGAAACAAACAAACAAAATGTAAAAGAAAACAACAACAAAAACCAAAAGCAAAAACATCTCTTAAAAAACAGAATTTTTATATGACCTCACTATATTCACTCCTAGACATTTAATTAAGGACTCCAAGCCAACATATTAGTGAGCTATTTTTGCATCACTGGTGACTGCAGCACTATTCATAGTATCCAGTTTATGAACTCAACCCAAGTGTCCATCAAAAGAGGATGAGATTGAAGAGGATGTGGTATAGGTATTCAATGAAATTTTATAGTTGTAACAAAGAACATAACTTTGTCATTTGCGAGAACATGGATGCTATTGGAAATCATCATAAGTAGTGAATTAAGCCAGTCTCTGAAAGACAAACATCATGTGTTTTCTCTCCTGTACGGTCCCTAGATTTTATAGAGATGAATAAAATCGTGTATATACATACAAAATAAAACTAGAAGTGAAGCTGATCAGGTGAGAAAAGGTTGACAAATATGCCGACCTGAGTTTGAAACCTGGGATGGAGAGGACTGACTCCCACAACTGTCTCTGACACATTGATACACATTGATATTTGTATACTCCCACCACTGGAAATAAATAAGTATATGTAATATAAATTTTAAAAGGAAAAGTAAAAACTAAGCTGTCCAAGGAAACAATGGGGTCTACACAAAGGTGGTGTGGGACAAATGTCTATATTCTATCAATTATATTTTAACCAGACAGAAAGTAGAGGCAGGTCAATGAGAACAGGAGAATTCTGGGAAGAAGGAAGCCCATTCTTCCCCAGTCCTAGCCCAGCCACAAAAGAAGCAAGATGTGACTGCCTTGCTAAAAAAGGTACCAAGCCACGTGGCTAACATAGACAAGAATCATTATTGTCAATATATGTTATAAGAGTTGATAAGAAGCCTGAGCTAATGGGCCAATCAGGTATAACTAATGTAGACCTCTGTGTGATTTCTTTAGGACTTAACAACTATGGAAACTGCACAGAACAGAAGCCCTGACAACACGAAAGGAGGAAGGGAGGAAGGAAATTATAGAGTGTAGTGATACTTTATTTGTATTTTAATAATTAAGGGAATGAAGAGAATATATTCATGAATGAAGAGATATATACTTGTTTGAAAGCTTGTAAAGTACATTAAATTATAACATGGCTTCTTCATAATAGTTTACCAACCCCTGGTACATACCATTTACTGGGTACCTGGGACCCTGACATTGCTTGCTCCAATGACCCTGAGAATGATTTCAGGGATCCTACGAATGGGCCATAGTGAGAAATGGTCACAAGGAGCTCGTAGGTAGAGGACAGAGCATTCAGGTTTCTCCATAGATCTCTAGTGAAGGCAGGAAAAGCAGGCTATGAATGGGACTCTGGGATGGTGTGATGTCACTGTGGGTAGCACTCAGTGGGATGTAAAACATTTTAATTTCAAGCTTCCCTTCTGTGTTGTTATAGAAGTATATTTGTCTGTGAGTAGGTTAAGCATAAACTGGATTTTCTGGATTATCAACTGGATTCAAAACCCTTACATGTCTACACACAGAGAAGATGGTCTTACAATTGTGTTCATACCTAGACGTGGATCCATTGAGTGCAGGCCTACCCAGAAAAGGGTGGTCATAACTACATGGAGGTGCTCTGTATGCAGAGAGATTGGGCTGACAGAGCAACCTCTTTAACCTCTCCTGCCTTCCTCTTAATATGTCCTTGTCTCAGGACAGAAAAGAAAAGGAAAAGGCAAGGTTGTGGACTCTGTCCTCACAAAGGCGCTGTGTCTGTGGTCATCCCTGAGGCTTCCTCATCTAGCAAACTTCAGTTTACTGATAGAGTACTAGCTCTCATAGGCTGGCTTCATCTTCTTGGTCTCCTTTCTCCTGTACTTGTCTTTCTTTTCCTAGAGTTTCTGGCTCACACTCATAGAGGGTGTCCAAATAAAATCACCATGGATGCATTGTTTCAGAGTGGCCTGCACGGGAATTGCTGTTGTAGAACCTTCTGATTCAGCAGTGGGATGGCAGGAGTGTTCTCCCCTCCACTCCCCGACCCCCTGGGCTTTGCCAACAGATGTTTTGACAGCTAACCACTGCTTCTTCGGATTCATTTCCTTGAAACTACTGAACCCTGGACCTCATGGGGTTTAAGCAGAGACTGTTTCACAGTTGGATCATTGCTCTGTTAAAACTCAAGGAATTTTGGTTCATACTGCAATCCAAGGAGATTCATCTGCTGCTTCTAGTAACTGACTCTTCCTACCCTTAACTGAAATGGAAAGCTGCTGCTCTCGTCCATCTTTTGATATATAAAGGTTGACACTGTGCATTCTTAGCAGACAAAGATGCTGAAGTGATACAGAGAGACTTGCAGGATTTTTCAGTCTGTGGCATCATTGACTCATCACTACCCTAAGACACAATGAGCAACCTGCTATGGAGCCATAGTGGCTCCCAAGATGAGCTTAATTTTCCCAACTTTTTGGAGTCTATTCCTTCAAAGGTGAAGAAAGACTAACCACAAGGGCATTTTTAAGGATATAGTTTTCATGTTCTCTGAAAATGCTGTTAAACCACTTAAGAGTCATGGGTGGAAAATACATACATTTTCTTTGCATAATTCTTATGGTAATTTCCCTTCCATTCTTCTTTCTTTCTTTTTTTATACTGATGAAAAATGATGCACAGAAAAGTAGATACATATTGAATGAGATTCCTGAAGCAATTTAACATTTTTAAGTGTTCATTTTAGAGTAATTGTTCCTGGCTACCTTAAAATGAAGTCCTAGATTTCCATGGGTGTGATGACCACTGAGTATCATGGCATCTGCCAACCCATAAAATTCCCATAATTAAAAAAAGAAGGCAATAGAATTTTTTTAAAAAAATGTAAATCTAGCAACCTTAAGTCTATAATTTAAAACTAGAAATGTTGGTAAAGCTGGTTTCTGAAAAGAAAAACAAAATAATAGAAACCCCAAATTAAAAAAAAAAACAACTACTACAATCTATAATTTCAAATCTCCCTGTCTGATTTCTGAATGTATGTGCATGTATGTCTGTGTGTAGGACCAGTGTGCTAGCTGAACTCCTAAGGGGATTCACAGAGTAGGTGAAGTTTGCCATGGACTTCTCATTCTTCATTCTGTCTGCCTCCTGATATCTAGAGCAGACATTCTCAGTCTCAGCCCCATTGACATTATAGGCAGGTCTGTTCTTAGCCGTGGTTGCCATCCTGCAAATCAAAAGATGCTTAGCAGCCTCCATGTCTCGTGAGTTGAAATTCCAAGAATCTAATATGTGTTTTTTTTTTAGATTTCCTGCAGTTTAGGGAACTTTTATGGGGTGTCAGGATTCTGGCTACTGCTGTACATTAAACACCTTTTCTAGTCTCAGTCATTGCAAACAAAGTGAGCACACGCTACTGCTTCTTACAGCTCTCTTCTCTTCCCAGGACTTAATGGCAAAGTCATCATTGGGCAGTTTCCCATAGCAACCATTTTCACAAGGAGCATTCATGCTATTCTTCATTTTTCTTTTATTCTTTATGGAGGGTGTTCCAAGGATACCCCAGTCCATGGTGCCAACTTTTGTTTTAGTTAGGGTTTATATTGCTATAAAGAGACACCATGACCATGGCAACTCTTATAAAGGGAAATATTTAATTGGGGTGGCTTGCTTACAGTTCAGAGGTTTAGTCCATTATCATCATGGTGGGACATGGTGGCATGCAGGCAGAAATATTGCTGGAGAAGAAGTTGTGAGTCCCACATCTTTCAGACAACAGAAAATGGTCTGTGACACTGGGTGGTGTCTTGAGCATATGACACCTCAAAGCCTGCCTCCAACACACTTCCTCCAACAAGGCCTCACCCACTCCAACAAGGCCACACCTCATAATAGTGCCAGTCCCTTTGGGGGTTATCTTTCTTCCAACCACCACATTACACTCCCTGATCTCCAAAAGCTTGCAGCCATACCCTAATGAAAAAAAATGCAATAAGTCCAACTTCAAAGTCCCCATAATCTCATATAAGAGTCCCAAACTTAAAGTCTAAAGTTCAAAGTCTCTTCTGAGATTCATGTAATATCTTAACTATAATTCCCTATAAAATTAAAATCAAAATGCAGATCACATACTTCCAATATATAATGGCACTAGAGCACTAGATATGTATCACAATTCCAAAATATAAAGAAGGGTGTATAGAGAGCAAACACTGGACCAAACTAAAAGCAAAATCCAGCAAGGTAAACTCCAGACTCTGCATCTCCATGTCTCATGTCAAAGCTCTATTCAAATCTCCAACTCTTTCAGCTTTGTTGACTACAACATACTTCTTTCTTTGGCACTGCTGGTTCCATTCCCTGTTAGCAACTGTCATCAGCAGATATCCCATGACTCTAGCATCTCCAACATCTTGGGGTCTCAAGGCAATCCAGGTTTCAACTTCATAGCTTCATACAATAGACTCTCTAGTTCTTCATTAAAGGACACTCCTGACACATGCCTGGTCTTAGCAGCTTTCTTTAGTTATTTCTTTACTCTAAAGCCAGAACACATGGTTGAAGCTGCCAAGTCCTGCTTCTTGCTGCAGCTGAAACATGGTCCCCTTATTCAATTACATCTTTAGCAGCTTTCTGTTTCTGCCTAAGATTTTCTGTCCTGAAACTGGATCTACAGACTAGGATGGCCTCAAGCTCAGAGATCAGCCAGATGCTGTCTACTGAGTGCTGGGATTAAAGGTATATACAACTACACCTGACTCTAAGCTTTTCTTTAGTTTTTTTTTTTGTCATAAATTGAAAGCTTAGCTGGGTAAGATAGTTCCCTGAGGTCACCAGTCCCTTTATTCCATTTCTTAATCTGTTTATCTCCTTGAATAAGGGACTCTGCTCCATTCTATTTCCTGGTGCTTCTTTTCTCCTCAAATTTACATTTTGTAATTTATCCTGCTTAGCTTTCTCCTTTTCATTATAAATCTTTATTGGCATTACGACTAATAATCACACAGCAGTCTACACTAGGCTGTTTGAGGCTTCTTCTGCCAATGGAATTTATCTAGAACTCTTCACATTAGCCTCATGCAGACTCTTCAGACAAGGGCAAAAAGAAGCCATTTTATTCACCAAAATATCACAAGAGTGATCTTTAGGCAACATACAAAAACTCTTCTCATCTGAAACCTCTTGAGCCAGTCTCTGACAATTTGAATCATTATCATCAGCACCATTGTCTTCCATGCTCCTACTAGTATGGCCCATTGAAAAGAGCTTAAAGCATTCCACTGGTTTTCTAATTCAAACTCCCCAAGTCTATACTATTCTCAACAAACAAACAAACAAACAAAAAATCTGGGCCAGTCTATGACAACAATACCTCAGTCCCTGGTACCAACTTTGTCTTAGGGTTTCTACTGCTTTGAAGAAATACCATGACCCTGGAAGATCTTATAACAGAAAATGCTTAATTTTGGTGGCTCACTTACAGTTCAGAGGTTCAGTCCATTATCATCATTGTGGGACATGGTGGCATGCATGTAGACATGCTTTTTGGAGAAGTAGCTGAGACTCTTCCAACTTGCAGGAAGCAGGAAATAGTCTGTGATACTTGGGTGGTATCTTAAGCAAAAAAAAAAAAAAAAAAAAAAAAAAAAAAAAGACCTCTAAGCCTGCCTCCATAATCACACATTTCCTCCAACAAGGCCATGCCTACTACCAGGGCCACTCCCTTTGGGGGCCATTTTCTTTTAGATCATCACAAAAGGTCTCACTATGTAGCCCATGTTAGCCCTGAACTAGTCATCCTCTTGCTTCTGCCTCCTAAATGTGAGGATGATAGCTACATGCCACTACATTGTACTGCACAGCAGACATTATGCTAATCCTTGTGGAATATAAGCAACTACTATGGTAGATTGTTGATTGTTGGGCGAGGTTGTTTATTCATTTCCTAGCTGCCCAGACTCCGGAAATAATCACAGAAATCTGTATTAATTGCAATACTTTTTGGCCAATAGCTTAAGAATATTTCTGGTTAACTTTTATATCTTAAATTAACCCATTTCTATTAATCTGTGTAGTGCCACGTGGCTGTGGCTTACCTGCAAGGTTCCTGTACATCTGCCTCCTGCAGTCAGCCACATGGCAGCTCACTGACTCTGACTACTCTCTCTCTCTCTCTCTCTCTCTATATATATATATATATATATATATATATATATATATATATATATATATATATATCTTTCAGCTTGGCCTTATTCTGTTAAGCCATTGGACAAAGTAGCTTTTTGTATTAAACAAAAAAAAAACAACACAGATACAGAAGGACTTTCTTCACCAGCTGATTCCCTATGTCCTATAGTGATATTAAGTAGTTTTGTGTCATGTTAGCGAATTTGCCAAAATTATAAGGTGGTAAGAGTTACTGTAGTTTACATTTGGCAACATTGGAATTATTCTTTTACTTGCTTTTTTCAGTATTGATACTGTAACACTTGGGAAAACAATGTAAAACCCCACAAAGTAAAATGGATCATTGGAAATGCTACTGCAGAGGCAGGACTATTGGTGACATGGTATCATCCTTTTGATTTTTTTATTAATATGTATATATTAAGAAAAATGACATTGGATTCTTAGCAGTTAGGACTTTCAAGCATATAGAATCACAAGCGCTTTCTAATATCATTATACATTTAACTTTGAAAAGCTTCCTGATTACTTTCATTTTATATGCTGCAAAAAATGATTGTTTGATGAGAATGCTGGGAAGCCACCACTCTCCAGTTGCCTGGCTAGCTTGAGATGCTCTGCAATCAAGTTGTCTCCAGTTGGTTCCGGCCCATCTTACAGCAAACAGCATCATGTAAATCCAACATATCACTTATAACCTATATCAAATAGCTTACTAGCACTTTTCTCTGCCATAACTTAGGGAAGAAGATTTTGTTTTGGCTTTTGAGACAAAGTCTCACTGTGTAGCCCAAATATTCTCCATTTATGTCACATCGTATGAAATTTTGTGTATTTGAATTATATTCTTTTGGAGATCCTTGTGGGATTCAATTTTTTGCTGTTGTGTGAATGTTCTACTATGTTTTGCTTCAGACTAGTTCTCTTTAACCCAGACTGGCCTGAAACTCCCTATGCAGCTAAGATGACCTTGAACTCCAGATCCTCCTATTTCTATCTCTCAAATGCTGGTGTTACAGGTAATGTCACCCAACCCCTACTCCAGCCTGTGGCATCTAATTTTGAAAGTTAAAGGATAGATGGAAGTCTAGACTTTAGGTTTGGAGAATTCACAGTTCTGAGCAAGTTCCACAGGGCAAAGGTATGGCTAACTTAGTGTTAGGAAACCAGCTAGTTTGAGATTGAAGGGAGTGGACAGCACTGGCTAGCAATGAAGGAATATGACACAGCCTAATCTAAGAAAATAAACTTCCATTCCCTATGGCTATTGTTGCCTCTGGCCAACCAGAGATGACGGGGAAAGAGAAGTCATTTTTTATTCCTATGTAGTCATGCTTTCATGATAAAAAACGCATCAGCATCATCCCCAGCATGCATTGATTAACTGGCATCTATGCAATGCAGTTTAGAAGCATCTCTGCAATGGGGATTAGATGCATCTATATAATGGGGTTTAGGCATGAATGTGGTGCATTTAATAGTATCTGCATAATAACTAGAAATATAGTGAGAGATACAGATCATTTGAGAAGTGTTTTGTGGAGACTCAAACTATAAATATCATCCTTCCCTAAACTTTTCTGACTTGAGAAGCTAAGGCACGAGGATCACTGAGTGTGAGGCTACTCTGGGTAACACACTGAGTTTGAAGCCAGCCAAGACAAAACAAAACCTACTTTCTTAAGTTGTCAGAAGGCAAGAGAAGATGTTAAGGAGTTGTTTGGCATAGGTTGTAAGTTACTGTTTTGCATGAGGTTGTTTAAAGATAGGACAGGGTCAACAGGAGACATCTTGTTTGTGCAGCAGATCAGGGCTGGCCATATAATGGTATCCATTACCATATTCAATGCATCTGGAGAGTGGTGGCTTCTCAACATAATCAGTGAACAATAATTAGTTTCATAGCATAAAACACTAAACCACAAAGCTTATCTAAATTTAAGTGACTTAAAACATATTTTGGAACCTTTTCTGGTTTCTTTCTTGTGACAGTGCTGAGAATTGAACCCCAGTTCTCCGACATGCGAGGCGAGCTGTCTGTCAGTCATTGAGTTATCCCCACTACCTACATCTTACGATTTCTTGAGTTCATTTCATTTAAAGTATCATGTGCAAGTATTCTATGACAAATACAGTGTTCCCATGTTTGACCAAATATTTCTATAGTAAAATTTACTTCTGAGCAACATAATAAAGTGACTAGACCTTTAGGGGAAATGATGCATGTTATGTAATTTATCTTACAGAATATGGAATAGTATAGGTATCTCTTCAGTGAACAGCTTGTTTAGCCTAGTTAAATTGACTGTCTTAAGGACAGAGAGTAAGAGGTACAGAAACAAGTTTTCCTTGAACTACTATTAGAAAGATTAGGCCAAGGTGTGGTAGCTCACACCTTTGTCCTAGTACTCAGAAGGTAGAAGCAGCCAACTATCTGTAAGTTCAAGGAAAATCTTGTCTATGTAGTGAATTCCAGGCCAAAAAAGACTACATAGTTTCAGGATCAAAAAAAAAAAAAGAGAAAAAAATTAAAAGGAAGAAAGTAGCAATTAAGACACAAACTTTTCTTATCCTTAATCAGACAGCTACAATCCTCAGTGTTCGCCAAGCAAGTTGCCATTAAAACAGAAAGCAAAACATAGAGGAAGAATTGCGTGTAAGCAGTACCTCTGAGGCAGAGAGATCTGGATGTGATTTTATTTTATTTTTCCACTTCTGTGACAGAACACCACAAAAGAAGCAACTTAAAGAAGGATTTACTTTGGCTCATGGTTTGAGGGTATACACCTCATCATGGTCAGGAAGGCACAGTGCTAAGAGTAGCTCATGGCCTGACAGCATGAAGTTTAGATATTCCTAGATCTGAAAGCAGAAAATAAACTGGAAGAAGGTTCTGGTCTAACCACCAAGGCCTGCTCCTTAGAGACTTGCTTACTCCAGAAAAACCCTGCCTCTCCAAGATTCCACAGCCTCAGGAAACAGAACCATCAACTAAGGGTCAAGTGTCCAAATACATGAATCTGTAGAAGACATTTCATATTTAATACAACACAGATCAAGAACATAGAAAGCAGGCATGTCTCAGGCATCCCTGCTGAAGTCCCCTCAACACAGAGCCCCTTGTCTTCAGTCCTCATAGTCTTGTGTTCCATTTGGCTTTCCTTGAGGAGAGGCCATATGTGATCATCTGTTCAGTCATGCTCAGTTCTTGCCTTCCTATGTCATCTCTCCAGGGATGTGAAGCACAGACCCCAGTTTTGTTGTTTTTCTTCGAACGTTAATCATTCTGCAGGGGCCGATCCATCAGGAAAGTCTTGGAAAATCCCAAATACAGCATATGAAATTGAAGATTTGGTGAATTTTTACTGAAGTTTTAGAATGTCTCAGTGAATTTCCTTCAACCCCATATTCTGGAGGCATAGGCCAAAGGAACTTTATGAGTTCAACACCAGCCTTTTGTACACAGTGCGTTCCAAGCCAGCCAGAGTAACATAGTGAGATCCTATCTCCAACCAACCAACCAACCAACCAACCAACCAACCAACCAACCAACCACCACAAAAAGCAAACCCTGAGGAGATTCAGTTCTTGCAGGATCAATGTGATTTGTGTGGCATGGAGGTGGGGAATCAAGCAAATGGTCTTTCTTCTCCAGTACAGTAGACATTGTGAGGGCATTTCTAGGATACCATGGCATCATATTTATTGTTTTTCTGTCTTCTAGCCCGTAATAGATTTGCGTTTATTCCTTTGTCCCTGTGATCCCCTTTGGCCATCTGAACCTACTGAACTGGATGTCTAGAGTCTTTATCCACTCATACTCACAAACAGACGAGGTTTGATCAACCAATGGCTGGATGGTTTTAGGGTACCAAGGTCAGAATCATTTCCTCATGATCAAGGCAACTCTTGAGACATAGCACACTTCAGGATCCCCTGTGAGATCAGACCAAAGCTTCCCATAAAGAATATCCTGGGACTACAGAGATATTTCAGTGGATAAGAATACTGCCTTCTCTTGTAGAGGACCCAGGTTCTGATCCCAGCACTCACATAGTGACTCACAACCATCTGTATCTCCAGTTCCAAAGTATCTACTTCCTTCTTTTGACCTCATCAAGCACCAGGCATGCGTTTGGTGCTTATAATATGTCTAAGAAAGACAATAAGACACATCAAATTATAAATGTCTTGCTTAAAACAAACAAGAGGTGTTTATGGCATATAAAAAACCTTAATAAACGTTATTTTTGTATAAATCTCAGTTTTACATTTTAAAGGCATGCATTTATGTAGATTGTGCTCTATGGCAACCCAAAAATGCTTATGAGAGAATGTTGTAGTGGCCCCATTTTTAGGGGAGAAAATAAAAACAGAAACATTAAAGTTACCATATAGTGAGCAATATGGTTTATAGGGCATGACTAGAACCTGATGCTTCAGACTGTCAGGCACATCTGCATGGAATCTAGCTGTCTGGAATCTGGGACATGTATTTTTTTAACCAGTTCACAGATTGATCTCTAGTAATACAACAGTAATAAATTGTGCCTGAGAAGCTAGGCAACCTAGTTGGTAGAATGGTTGCTACGCAAAAATTAGTACCTGATACTGGATCTCCTGTACCCCCACAAAAAGGCAGTCATGGCTACGTGTCTATAATTTAGATCTAGGGAATGGAGGAAGAGGGACTGAAGGACCTTGTTTTCTAACCAGTTGAAGATTTCTGAATTTAGTGAGATACCTTGTTTCATTTCAGAAAATAAGGTGGAGAATGATGGAGGAAAACTCTCAGCACAGACATACGGCACATACACACACACACACACACACACACACACACACACACACACTAGTGCTTTGAATGAAAAATGTCTTTCAAAGGCTCATGCACTTGAATACATAGTCCCTGGTTGTTGACACTGGGGAAATTGTGGAACCTTTGAGAAAGGGAGGTTTTGCTAGAAGAACAACAACACTGGTGTGGGCTTAGAGAGCTCAAGGTCTCATCCCACTTTCAGTTCTACCGTTTCTATCTTTCTACTTTGCATTTAAAGTTGAAGATGTGATATCTTGGTTTTATGCTCAAGCTGGCGGCTGCCATGCCTCCCCCACTGTTAGGGACCCTTCCTCTGGAACAATACCCCTCAATCAAATCTTCCATAATTTGTTTTGAGTCATGGTGATTTTTTTTCGCAGCAAGAGAAAAGTAACTGACACACAAAAGCACAAACACACAGCTTGATATTTGAATAGCCAGAAACAATATCTTATAAAGATAGGTAGGCAACAGCAAAAGGAAGTCTGTCTGTAACACTTCTTTGAATGCCTCAGACAATAAATAATCCTCTTTCACCAAGTACAATTCTTCCTTCCTTTCAAATGAGTCTTATCTTTGGTACTGATTCCTAATCCGGAGGAAATGAGAGATCTGAGATGATGCTTTACTCAGAAGCTTTTGCGACCGGGAATTTGAAAATATCACATGAGAAATGTGAAGGTCATGTGCATAAATCTACATTTGATTACATCCATGTATGTGTTAATTAGTCCCAAAGAAGCTAAGATCAGACATATGGAAAACCATATGTACTAGGAGAAAAAAAAACTCAGGTGTGTTAGATCTCTCAATGTGTAGAGGAAATCTAGCCTTCTCAGGCTTACATTAGAAGGTACATACGAGTCATCAGCAGTTTATAATAGAATTAATGTGACTGTATTTTACTAACTGAGATGACAAGATCAAGGGTGGAAAATGAATTTGAATAATATATAAAGGAATTAAAATTATGTTTGAATTTCCTGGAGAATTCTGGGCCAGCAGGTTGAGGATAGTCTATGTATTTATGAGAAATCCAGAGGTAGAAAGAGGCAGTAGAAAGACAAGAGAGCATGTTTGCTTTCTTTCAGCTCTTCTGGGAGCAATGGGTGAGATGCCCTTACTAGCTGAACCTCCTACTTATCAAAGATGTTATTCAAAGGTCTAGAAAAAAACCTGCCTTCCTCCCACTTATATGAATATTTTATTTTAGCTTCCATAACCATTTGTGGGTGCTATAATTTAAAGATAATCAGTGCTCTTAATAAGATTATTTAAAATGTCATGAGTTTTCTCTTGTGAATGTATATGCATCTACTGATGGAGTCGTCTCAGTCTTGAAGTCAAATACACTACAGGTAATGCCACTGCCTTCTGCTGCAAGTACCAAGTATTGGTGGTTGACATGACTTCTCATGTCACAATGAACACAACTATTCTAAACGTTTTTAGTTAAAATAACTGGATGATGTGTAATAGTATCATCAAAGAGCTGGAAAAAAGAAAACAGGAAGGGCTAGATGGTGGGAAATACCGGATGATTAGATGAGGCAAGGCTCTCCACAGCAGTGTTTTTTTTTTTCCTACAGAAAACATTGCAACGGGTGGAAGAGGGCCTTGCAATGAAAGTCTTCTCCCAGTGTTCTTAAAGCAAGAGTGGTGATGCAGCCCTTCATCCTACCACTAGGGAGGTAGAAGCAGGTTGATCTCTATGAGTTCAACGCCAGCCTGGTCTACATGATGAGTTCCAGGACAGCCAGGACTACTTAGATAGACCTATCTCAAAAAATAAATAAATAAAAATTAGCAAGAGATTATACTCCTACATTTGACCACAGAAGACGTGGAGGAATGTCCCCTAAGAAACTGTACACTATTGGGAGAACACAACATGTAAAATAATGTTTATTTTTGTAATTACATTTATTTATTTGTCCCCCCCCCTCTCTCTCTCTCTCTCTCTCTCTCTCTCTCTCTCTCTCTCTCTCTGTGTGTGTGTGTGTGTGTGTGTGTGTGTGTGTGTGTGTGTGTGTGTGTGGTGCTGGTGCTAGTGCTGGTAGAGAGTGTGCCATGGCACACATGTGGAGGTCCGAGGAAAACTTCTAGCAATGATTTTTCTCCTTTTACCATATGTGTTCCTTAGCCCACTGAGCCATCTTGCTGGCCCTAAAGTAGTGTTTCTTTTCCTTTACTTTCCCAGAAAGAGACACTCATCAAGAAGCCAATTGGGGTTTTGTACTAGTGGCATGGGCCCAAAAGTCTGAATGTGAATTTATTAGGAGAAACATGATTTTCCAGTATTAGAGAAGGAAGACGGGGAGAGGGAGATTGGTTAGAGGAGGCCAGGAATAGCTATGGATAATGTTTTATAGCCCACTGCAATGATTTTGCCATGACAGAAGAAAATTTGAGCAAGTATAGAAGCACATGATAGATTGAATGGACTTGATGTCAGAACAGATGTGAGAAAGGAGAGGGGGAAGCCTTCAGGACAACAACACCTCACAGGTAGATGTCCATGAGTTTTGGCAATGTGATCTATAGACAGCACTGGAGATTCAGCACATCTCATAGAGTATTTTCCCATCATGTTTTGATGGGTTTGAACCCCAGGGCCACTTCAACTAGATGTGATGAGGCCATGCCTGTAATCTCAGCACTTAGAAAGTAGAAGAAGAAAGATCAGAGATTCAAGGTCATTTGTTGATACACAAAGTTTGAGGCCAGTCTGGGCTACATGTGACCTTGTATTAAAAAAGAAAAAGAAAGAAAGAGATAAGAGGCAGATTTGGGAACAAAGCCATTGATTAGTTTCTAAGGCTGGTGATTATAATATCCATGTGACTCTTGCAGATAAAGAAAGGTGTCCTGGGATGTATTTTAGTATATTAATGTAAAGAGCCTGGCGGCTTGATCCACTTGCTGTGATGGTGAAAAAAATGATGCCAAATCTTAATTACCACACAGGGGAAGAGCCACAGCCATCCCTGTCTCTACGGATTAATGATGACAGGGCTGGCAGACAGAGACAGGTTGTATAAATTTTGTATTTACAAATTGATTATATGTGTGTTTGAGTGTTTATGTGTATGCATGCTTGTGTGTGTGCACATGCGTATCCTTGGCAACCAGAGGTCAACACAGAGTATTTTCCTCTATCAGTCTTTGTGTACTCTTTTTTTAAGATAGGGTCTGCTCTTACTTAATTCACTGATTGACTGGGCATGGCGGGTCAGTGAGCTCCTGGGATCTGTCTTTCTCTTCTGCCCCTACACTGGAGTTCAAAGTACATGGCATCATGCCCAGCTTTTACTCTGGTGTTGGGGATATGAAGTCAGGTCTTCAGGTTTTCACAGCAGACGCTACAATCAGTGAGCTCCAGTTTTGTAAATTCTATGCTGATCTTCTCTTTCTCAATTCCTGTTTCCATCGAATTTGCTGGGCACCTGCTTTGCTGTCCTGTGACTTCTGCATTGCATCAGATCTGGGAATGAGTCTTGCTTTATCGACAGTCTGATTTTCAACCAAAATTATTCACACCAACATTTACTTAGCTGACTTGAAGTTCTGTGGACTGAGCACAGTCAACATTATAGTAATTGTGTGCCAGCATTCTTACTTTCAGCCTTACCAGTATATCACAGAGCTATTGAACTCCTCCTTCAAGGTCTTTTTCTTTACTGGTTTTTGGGTCCTTCCTGTAGCCTCTTTGGGGGAAGTTCTGCTCTTCCTCACTCCATATAACTTCAGCTCTGTACTTCCTCTGCCCTTCCCATCTGTTTCTTTTCATGTTCCTGTGACAAGATGCCTGGCATAGAAAACCCGAAAGAGAAAGACTTATCATGGACCATCGTTTCCAGGACTATGGCAGATCAGTTCCATTCACACCAGGCAGACAGGAAGAAGCAGAGGGAAGGGATTGCCAATGTCAGCAGACAGAGAGGGGGCCACAACTCCATGCTGTCGTTCTCAGCAGCCTAAGGAGTTTTCTTCATCTCTTAGACGCCTTAGTATACATAAGCCCAGGATTTATGGCTTTGATGCAGAAAAGCCTTTCGGGACTAACAGAAATGAGCCGAGTAGGGATTTTTTTTTTATTACAGATAGAAGGGCAATTAAGAAAAGAATAAAAGTATACCCACAAGCATGGGTATGGGTATCTCACAGAAGACTTGCTGATTATCAACAGAAATCTTTAAACATGAGGTTAAGAGAGACTTATTCTGTGTGCTTATTCTGTGTGATTTTCCCAAGGGGAAAATCACAATTGTCTTAGAAATATATATATATATATATATATGTATATATATATATATATATGTATGTATATATAGCCATGTTGGTGGCTCGAATGTACCATTTTGGTTACATTTCAAAGAATTGTTAAGAAGCACCCCCAACTCTTTGTGACAAAATTGAAAACTAGCCCCAGAAGTGACTCGTGTGAGATTATAATCTGGAAGGCAAAACCAGGAGCCCCTAGGATTGCACACGGGGTTTCTCATAGGAGTCTTGTAAAATCACAGGCTTTCATCTATGGAGGGAGACAGCTTTTAAGCAGTTGTTAATTATGCTGGAATTCTTGTGGCTCAGCCAGCAAGAGACTTCTATGAAACTCTTTCATGACATACTCCTTCTCTGAGAACCCCCCTTCTCATGTCCCCATAATTTCCCTGTCTTTCTAAACTGTTTCACTTATGTGTAACTTGTTTATTTTTTTCCTTTCTATATGAACTCCAGCACCCTGGAATGGTGCTGCCTGTAGTCAGAATATATCTGCCCTGCTCAGTTAATTTTGTCCGGAAACGCCCTTGCAAACACACCTGCAGATATGGCCACACCAATCTCCGAGGTGATTTCTGATCCAGTCAAGTTGAAAATGGTGATTAACTATCATGCTGCTTCTTTCTCTGAGACCCAGGTTGGTCTCTGAATCCCACGCCTTGCACAGGCATTGAGATGTCAGCCTTCCCTTTCCTTCAGTGAGTCAGAAAAGGATTTAATTCCGCTTTGTCAAAGCGCACGCCTTTAATCCCAGCACTCGGGAGGCAGAGGCAGGCAGATCTCTGTGAGTTCGAGACCAGCCTGGTCTACAAGAGCTAGTTCCAGGACAGGCTCCAAAGCTACAGAGAAACCCTGTCTCGAAAAAACCAAAAAAAAAAAAAAAATTACCAAAGAGGGAGCAACAGTTTTGACTGTAAGAAACCTTTGTGTCTAGTGTCGGTAGTGCATGCCTTTAATCCCAGGCCTCAGGAGAGAGGCAGAGGAAGGCTGATCTCCAGGCTCAAGGCTAACCTGGTACAGCCAGGGCTACACAAAGAAACCCTGACTCAAACAAACAAACAAACAAATTAAAGAAAGAAAGGAAAAAAAAACTTTTGTTCTAGCCAACATTGGATCTAGAGTCCATAATGTTATAGGGTCAGCAGGATAAGAATAAGAAAGCAATTCATAATCAGTGTTGTGGTTTGGATGAGAAATGTCCTTTAATGCCCACATCCCCCGTTGGAGGCACTGTTTGGAGAGGTTATGGAGCCTTTGGGAAGTCCAGCCTTGTTGGAGGAAATATGTCACTGGGAATTGGCTTTGAGGGTTTGGAGTACCCATTCCTCTTGTTTTGTCTGCTTCCTGTGTGTGGATGAAATGGGATCTCTGCGCTTGACTTGGTGTCAGGCTGACCTCAAACTTCTGCTGCCTTAATTTCTTGCCATTACAGACTCCAGCCCTCTGGAACCATAAACCAATCAAACAAACAAACAAAAACAAAAGCAAAACAAAACCCTTTTCTTCTCTGAGCTATATTTGGCTGTCGTATTTTATCACCGCAACTGAAAATTAACTGTTACAGAAAAATATTTATAAAGCATCTTTTCTCCTATGAATTCCATTTAATTCTGTTTCTATTCTACTCTGGATTTAAAAACATTCAAATGTGTGATTATTGAATATTTATCACATCCAAATATTTATTGGGACTTAAGTAGCTGGTAGATTTCAAATAAAAAATTGTGGGATTTGTGATTGAACTCACTTTCTAGCATATTCAAGAAGCAGTGGACTCTTGAGGACTGTAATCCATGAGGGAATATTAGTAGCCTTGATATTTAAGTGTCTTTACAGAGTGATCATAGCTGTTCTAATTGAGGATGTCAGTGGTCATATCCAGAGAGAGGAAACAGAACACATCGGCTTCTTGATTTATAACCCAAATCCTTGGTATATCCGTAAGAAACCCCATGGTGACAAAGTAAAAAAAATAAATCTCAGACATCTTTGTATTTTATCCTAAGATACTTGAATCCTAGCCAGTTCACTTATCCTGAAACAGGAGAGAATGGTGGACCAGAGATGTCATTTTCATACCATGTACCACCAGGCAGATCTTTCTGGAGGTGCTTTCCAAGATAGGGCTTACTGTGAACCAGGTAGGCCTGTTTGCTAGTAACCAAGAAATGGGATCACTAAACCCTTTGGAGGCTAAGCAGAAGTTTGTATCTGGTCAAATATTAGTGGCGCTAGGCCCTCAGAGAAAGGCCTTCTTTGTTGATCGTAAAGTTTGGATGACCTCAAACAGAATGATTAGGAATCAGAAATAGGTAAGCACAGAAAATCACCTATTTATGAAATTCCTGTTTGTTGACAGTTACAGCCTCTCTCTCTCTCTCTCTCTCTCTCTCTCTCTCTCTCTCTCTCTCTCTCTCTCTCTCTGTGTGTGTGTGTGTGTGTGTGTGTGTGTGTGTGTGTGTCTGTGTGTGTGCATCTACTACCTGACCTCTACAGCTCATGAGGTATCAAGGTCCTTTATGCCAGAGGAGAAAGACCTAGAAAATCTACTTGTCCTAGGTCATTCCCACTGGTTAAATGCCTTAGTTGGTAACTGACTGAGGTGAAAGCTAACCACAAGTTTGAGGACAGCCTGGACTGTGCTGTGAGCTCTAGGCTAACCTAGGCTACAGAGACTGATCCTGTGCCATCAAATCAATAAAGGAAAATATCTAGTTTGACATCTCTGGTTAAATACTACAAACCACTTATTACCCATGCATAGCTCATCAGTGTACTTTGTCATTGCAAATTGTTCCTTGATTTCTCTAAATGTCCCACCATTATTGTCAATAAATATTCATAGGATTTCAGTATTCTCACTAATTTAACAACCAAGAAGGTGTGGTAACTCCCTAAAAATATTTTCTAAAAGTGATATTGATTGTCAAACATTTGAAATAACTTCTGGATTTATTTTATTTAAATATTAATTATCAGATTAGGTGAACTGACTCTTCAGAGCTAATGTCTCTTATTTGGTTTCACAGGCCTAGTGTCTCTTTCATTTTCTTTATTCTATAATTATTTAGTACTTGTAAATCATTTTATTTTGCCAATATTTAGCTTTGTGGAATTTTCTTTGCAAACCCAATTTGCCCATGAGCCTCGATAAGATATTTTGACCACAATTTTCATCTTAGGCTTACGTTTCATTGTACTTGTGATTCCTATGTGCACACCCCTAGTTTTCCACATTACAAATTAAAGGTAGGAGATATATTTGTCTCTTTGCCTTGCCTAATACATATAGACACATAGACATACATATATGTGCACATGGGCATACACACATTTTTTTCATTCTCAGTTTTTTCCCTTGTGTTGATCTTGAGTTCAAATATATTTTATGTTATCTTGTTATCTGGTCATTTCCATCTTAATGACAGATGGTGACATTATACCTGCAGTCAAGACATAAAGAACAGTAAACCCTGGTGCTTAGCTCCATTTCTCCTTTATATCCACTTGAGGACTGTAGTTAACTTTATCTAGAGCATTATTTCTCAATGTGTGGGTATTGACTCCTTTGGTGGTCAGATGACCCTTTCACAAGGGTCACCTAAGATCATTGGAAAACAGATATTTACAATACATTTCATAACAGTAGCAAAATTACAATTATGAAGCCGCAATGGAAATAGTTTTATGGTTGGGGATCACCACAGCATAAGGAACTCTACTTAAGAGAAGCAGCATTAAGAAGGTTGAGAACCATTGCTCTAGACAATCCCTCATAGGCGTATCCATAAGCTTGTCTCCTAGTTGAATAAGATCCTGCTAAGTTGACAGTCTTCAAAAAAGTCTTATTATATTTACTTACTATTTATTTATTTTGTATACTTGTGTGGAGGCCAGAGGATAAGTTTCAGAAGCTGGTTCTTTCGTCCATAATGTGGTTCTCAATGATAGAACCCAGGTAGTTAAGCTTGGCAGCAAATGTCTTTTCTTTCCTTTTTATTCTTTAATTTATTTTTATTATTTCTCTATTTTGAGACAGAGTCTTACCATGTAACTCTGGATGACTGGAAATCTTTACATAAACTAGGTTGGCCTTAAACTCACAAAGATTTGCCTGTGTCTGAGAGCTGGGTTGAAAGGTGTGCACCACTACACATGACTATCAATCATTGACCAAGGAGCTTTGTATTCCTGCTCTGAACTCATTGTGATAAAAGTTTCTAGCATAGGTAAATGCTATGGGAAAACAGTTCATCACATCATCCAGCTACATTTCGGGATCATCTGTGCACCATGACATTCTTATTTCTCTTTCCCTATGCCAGGTAAAATTGAGTCATTCACCTTACATGTTTAAAGGCACAAAGGATTTCCATTGTAAAATAGTAGTAACTGTGAAATATTGGATTTTATTAGCTTTATATTATAGCAATATGGTTTCTTTGTGTGCCTGAAAGTGTGTGTGTCTGTGTGTGTTTATGTATGCTTTCCTTAGTAAGACACAAGAAAAAAAAAGAAAAGCTAAATAGTCATTTATCTAATAAAACCCAAAACACTTTTTTATCTGGCCTTTTCCAGATAAAGTTTGCAATGCCCGATTCTGAACATGAGTTTCCTCTTATCATCCCAGTGGCCTTTGATGAGTCACTTAGTTACCCTAAAATTGCACTTATCTTGGGGAAATAAGGGTGAAAGTCAAGTCCAACTTGAAAAGTGACTTTGAGGCATAAATTTTCCTCTGTGGAAAGCACTGAGACTGGAGTTTGGCTCTCTCTATGCTCACCTAGTGAAAGTCTTCTTATCATCATTTTTATTGTCACCAACATCATGGGTGATGGCAGAGGCAGTATTAGAGTCAGCACAACCAATGGGCTTTGGGTTACTGCTATTTCACCTTGAATCTTACAGCAGTAATTCATTCTTCTGATGTATTTCAGTGTCAAAAGAAGATAATGGCCCCCTCTGTGTGAGATCATTGTAAGGAAGGAAGATGAAAAAGTCTTAGGACATGAGAAAGGTTGGCGAAATGTGGGCTGTTGCTATTAGTGTGTTCTCTCAGAGCCGCTCATTTGGCAATCTGACTCAGGGATCTTTGTCTAGATGTGGCTATCTAGTATTTAGGAGGCCTTAAAGTGGGGTCATTTGCTACATCCTAGAGTCTAGTTCTCAGTTTTGAAGGTCAAGGCTTCTTTATAAAAATACATTTTTGTACCAGAGCAATCTTCTCCTCCTCTAACAAATTTTAAATGATGAGCCTGGTATGTAAACCTTTACTATTACAACTAAAGCCCTTGGCCCTGAGATATAGCATTGTTGACAGATTAGGAATTCTAACATTTATCTTCATGATGTGAACATTTGCCTCTTTCAAGAGGCAGTTACTTAGGGAGGAATCCCTAGAATGTTCTGGCAATAATATAAATTGGTTTATGAAACCAGTTGTGGGGGAAATGAGGTGGTGTGTGGTTTCTACCTGATATACTGCCAATCTTTAATAATCATAAAATATATTGAACCTTTCCCTTTGCCCTCAGGTGAGTTATTTGTATCATTGGAACGTAGATGGTGGGCTTATTATATTAACTGATTGGTATAACACTTACGCTAAACCCCAGTGCACTTTTCAGAGTATGAATGGATTATAATGCATATTAGCACATGCACACATAGCAAAATGCATGTTATGCCAATCACAATAACTGCCCATTTCCAGGTTTTTCTTGTTTCTAGGCTTTGACTTTTCAAGTTCTCTATCTTCTATAATCATGAACGTTTATATGTACTATAGATTTCTCCTATCATCTTATTGATTTTAAGATCAAAAGAAATAGTATTTGATTAATTAGAACTACCTGGAACCAATCTAGTCGTCTTGAGTTATAAACATTTCCAGGTGCATTTTGAGTAGTATACAGAATTCTTTCAGCCAGCCCATATTTAGTTACCTGTGTGACAGACATTGGTCTAATTTAGGGGATGACAGCAGCAAACAAACTGGCTCTGGTAGGCTTACCTACTCATCGAGGTGTCAGAAATGAAACCATGCAATAAAATGGAGAGCTGAGTAGTAACACAGACATGTGGGAAGGTGAGAAAGGAGGAACTAGGATAAGGATATGTGAGAGCGAGGAGAGGCAAAGCCATAACTGAGACAGAGGAAGCATACAGAGGAATGGTATTCAGGCAGAGAGAAAAGTAGGATGATGAACTTGTCTTGGGTTGCCCTATACTTTGTGGTTTTATCACTCAAGACCCCCTAATGTTCAAGCCTCTCTCGTTGTGGTGGCTTAGTTTCTATGTCAGCTTGACACAGGTAGGATCTTCCTAGGAGAAGGAATGGAGAAAATTCTTCCATATGATTTGCCTGTAGGCAAGTCTGTAGGAGATTTTCTTGAGTGTTTTTTAGCGTGATAGTACTCAACCCATTATAGGCAGAATCACCCCTGGGCAAGTGATCCCAGGACACATAATAAAACAAACTGAGCAAACCCTGAAAAGTACACCAGAAAGCAGCGCTCCTCCACGGCCTCATTGACAGACCATGGAAGAGTAGGATGAAACAAATCCTTTCTTCTGATGGGGAAAGTCTGTCAACCAATCACAGCTAATTGGGGTGTGGTGACCTGGAACTCAAGAAGAAAAACTGGGAGATCCACGTGCACGCTCTTTTGCTGCACAGTGCCCGCTGGACCGATTGAAAGTTGGACCTCCCACTCTTATAGTATGAGTTTCCCCTCTTTAGCCATTAAAGTATTACTGTTATTCTTGAGCCAGCCTGGTTATTTATCGTACTGACCTAATTCCGGACACTTCCCCTAGTTGCTTTTGTTCATGGTGTTTTATCATAATACTAGAAACCCTAACTAAGACAACGCCCCGTTTCAATCATGAGTTTTGGTAACCTCATAAGAATTGGAAGTGCACCTAGCATGCGAGAGAAGTAGCAGGCAGAGAGGTGTGGCTACAGAGAATCATATTGGAGCAGTAACCGGTGATGAGGCCTGCACACGGCATAGCATATGCAGAAACCACATCAAAATAGCCTTGACTTGTAATAGAATAGAAATATATTGAAGGGTCATTATTGGAGAGAAAAGAGCTCTGGTGCTTGGGGACTGTGCATTCTTCAGGATGGGGCAGCTCCTGGGAAACTACTTGTGAAATGGACACAGTGACCCAGATGCAGGATGATAGAGACTTGAACCATGGTCTTGTGGTTCTTGTATAAGTGAGAAGCAGTGAGCTTCAGCTTGTGTTCAGCAAATTCTCTGAGACTTTGTATATGGAAAGTATGGGAAGCATGGGGGTCTTGAGCGTTCTCTCTCTCTCTCTCTCTCTCTCTCTCTCTCTCTCTCTCTCTCTCTCTGTGTGTGTGTGTGTGTGTGTGTATGTGTGTCTATCTCTTTGACTCTGTCCCCACCCTGTGTGTTTGTGGTGTGTTGTAGGAGGTGGTGGGCTACATTCCTGCCACCCAGCTCCCGGCTGTGGCTAGCTTATGCCCCGAAATAACAACACACAAACTGTATTCATTTAAACACTGCTTGGCCCATTATATCTAGCCTCTTCTCAGCTAACTCTCGCACCTGGACTAGCCCATTTCTAATAATGTGTGTAGCACCCCAAGGTGCACTTACCGGGAAAGATTCAGCATGTCTGACCTGGCGGCTTGCTTCATTGCATCTGCCCGGGAGAGGGGAGCATGGCCTCTGAGCTCACTTCCTCTTCCTCCCAGCATTCTGTTCTATTTACTCCTCCCACCTATGTTTTAACCTATGAGGCCAAGCAGTTTCTTTATTACTTAACCAATGACCTTCCTCCATCATTTCCCCTTTTTCTGTTTAAACAAAAAAAGGAAGGCTTTAACTTTAACATAGCAAAATTACACATAAAACAGTTATCAAGCAATATTTACAGTTACAATATTTATATCTATTTTATCTTTTATCATAACAAAGGAAAACAACTGTAACTATCTATCTATTCTTCAACTGCATCAAAGACTCCAGAAGGATATAATATTACCTAAGTTAAAAAGAAGTAAGTAACTTCCAAAATTCTAGAAGTGACAGAGACATCTTGCTGCCTGGACAGTCACCCAAAGTTGCTCTGTACCATTGGGGCATCAATCTTCAGCCTTCAGGCCCATAGTATCCAGAGACATTTCCATGAAGCAGGAAATTTCAAAGGCAGTTCAGTCACTATCTGCTGTGTCCTGCAGAATGTCTCGCGGACTCTTTCATGAATCAGGACCCCAAAAGAAAGATCATCTCACCTTTAGGCAAGTTCAGCAGTCCTCTCTCTGAGGGTTCTCTGTGTCCAGTTTATGCAACAGTCCAGGCAAGAGTAGTTTTTTGCCCAAATGGCTATCAAACTCCATAAGGATCCTCTTCGATGCCCATCTTCTTCTTGAAGTAGATTGGTGCTGCCAGGAGCAGAGTGTCTCATTGTCATGAAAAACCCTAAGTTATTAAAACATTTAAAATGCCATATTCTATAATCTTTGAAAGATATGAAGAATGTCTATCTAAAATATATCTATGTAACTAACTAACTAACTACATGACTACAAACTTGACTATTATTGATGATTATCCATTAACAACCTATATACATTACATTTTTAAATGAACTACACAATCACAATACCTTAATCAAGATCAGAAACACATATACATATAACAAAAGTGACCTTAAATTTAAATCAACAAAGCAAAACTTATACCAATGTAAATTATCCATATCTATATCAGTGGTGTATGTGTACATGTGGTTGCACTCTTACATGTGTGTGAGGCAATGACCAATATTAGATACCTTCCTCAATTCTTTTACATATTCTTTTAAAAGCACATTTATTCAGCTTTATGATCAAACTATTACATTTGGCAATCAACAGCATGGATGGAAAAAGTCTGCTTTAAATCCCTTTGTTGGAATGCTTTACAGAACAGAAACCAAAATAACCTGGTGTACAATTAAAAACAAATATAGTCCTGGAGGTTTTTTGTTTTGTTTTTGCCCATACCCATGAGTATTGCCTAAAACGTGTCTTCTTTGTAGCAACTAGGCCCTGCCACTACAGTGCTTAGCCAAGTTCACAAATCCTTTGTAACCCATAGCTTCCCTGGACTTCTCCGGGTCTCTTTGGCTGAGTTTTGTTTCCTGTTAGTAATTAGAACGTCCTGCCACTACCATAGCTACTGCTGGATCCACCACAGTCACCTTGGTTTTGTGCTTTAGAAAAGCACTGCTCCCCACCTATGTAAGAACCAGAGCTTCTATCCCCAAAGTTTCCGTTCATTGGTCCAAACTTTGAAAACTGATTGTTGTAATTGCCAAAATTACTATAGCCTCTATTTCTTCTGAAATTGCTTTCACCCTCACTGTATCCATTACAGCTATCCCTTGGCTTCCACCATTTCCTCTGGGGGCTCCACCATTTCCCCTACAGCCACAGCTGCCACCAAAACCACCACAATCACTGACGTTTCTTCCTCTACCAAAATTGTCATTGCCAGAACAAGCACTTCACAACCATCACCAAAATTTCCAGAATGCCTTTGACCTTTTTGTCACGATGAAGCACTAGCCATCTCTTGCTTCAGCAGGACTGTCCTTACTTCAGGGTTATGGCCTGTCACAGAATGCTCTTTCTGAATGGCAGCCTTATCCAGAGTCAAGATTGTCAACGGTAATGAAAACAAAGCTCCTCATTTGTCCACTGCCCCTCTCTGTCACAATTTCCATCACTTCACTGTTCCCATACTGTTCAGAATACTCTTGCAGGTGATGCTCTCCAGTATCTTGTTTGATGTCACCAACAAAGAACATTTTCACAGTGAACTGGGCACCTGGTGTTTGAGAATCTTCTCTTAATATAGCTCTTTGAATCCACAACTCTTCCCTCCACCTTGTGTGGTCTTCCATTCATAGCTATCCCCACTA
The DNA here is from genome assembly GCF_018167655.1 of Microtus oregoni. NCBI lineage: Eukaryota > Metazoa > Chordata > Mammalia > Rodentia > Cricetidae > Microtus > Microtus oregoni. The sequence goes on from NW_024544756.1 coordinate 1,124,140, forward strand.
GGTCACAGTGCTCCAAGTGACAAACTCATACCCTTGGAGCACTTGGTCTTTGAAGTGTTTCTCATTGCTCAGGATGCTCCTCAGACTCTCATCAGTCTTTCTGAAGCTGGGACTATTGACGAAATGCCCCCACAATCATGGCAGTTCCTTGGGAGCTTCTAGCTTAGATATTTGAAGGTAGGGAGGTGAAAGCCTTCAGTGGTGCTTCCTCAGCTACATCACCAGGCAGAAAGAAAGGCTCTATCTTGCTTTTTTATAAAAAATAATTCATATTTATATTTATACACATTGGTGTTTTGTCTGCATGTATGTCTGTGTGAGGATGGAGTTATAGATAGCTGTGAGCTACCAGGTGCTAGGAATTGCACCCAGGTTCTCTGGAGGAGCAGTTCAGTGCTCTTAACTGCTGAGCCACCTCTTCGGCCTCATCTTACTTTTTATGATACAGTTTCTAGCAGAACCTGAAACTCGCCAATTTGGCCAGGCTGGCTGGAAAATCAGCTCCAGGGATCTACCTTTCTCTGACTCCCCAGTACTGGCATGATAGCTATGTGCCTTCAGGCCTAGAATTTTCTATGGGTTCCAAGATCCTGAACTTACGCTCCCTTGCTTGTGTGGCAAGCATTTTTTAGACTTAAACCATCTTCTCAGCTTGCTTTTTGTAGAGTTACTGATGGAGAAATATGACTACTTCCTGGGACCGAAAGAAAATAAAAACATTTTCTTAGGAAAAGATGGAAAGTTGACTTGTAATGCCGAGTAAATCTTCAGTTAGCAATATTCCATGTAGATCCAGAAATCTTCAGGTCAGAGGAGAGAAGGCTAGGTGTTGTCCTGGGGGCCTCAAGATACTCCCCCTTCTCAGCTCATAACATAGTGGCTCTTTGTCTGGTTCACACTGTGACAGTTTTCTCTAAACGTTTTATTGCAATTCTTTCCTGTATTATTATGTCTAAAAATACAATCTGATAATAAGTCCATCTCTCTAGAACAGGTGTTGATTGGAATTAAATGCAATATAAGCGTAGGCTACCGTATGTTTGTTTTCCCACCAGACTTTAATGAATGTGTCTATTAGTTTAACATAACAAATTTTTGAATACCAAGAGATGTTTGATTATGCCATATTATGTTTTTGAAGCACGCCTGGAGGTACTGTTTGGTTGATTTAAAAGAGTTCCTTGACTAATTTTCCTAGCACAAAATTATTTGAAGTTATTCTCAATTGCTTTTTGAATAAATTCTCTTTTGAAGATTGGAAAACATAGAGGAGGTTGAATTGAGCCTAGTGAAATTTGCTAGGAAACATAATTCTAAAATATAATTCTGAAATTGGCTCTTTTCTTGCCTCGGTCTCCTAAGTAGTCTCAGGATAAAGAACTGAGGTGTAATGGTAAGCCAGTGTTCAGGAGAGGGAAATTAAGCCTTAATGTTCTGTATTACCATGCTAATATACAGGGAAAGAAGAGAAAGCATTAAGTTCACTTTAATAGAAAAGTAAGAGTTACTTTTATTTTGGCAACAAAAGGCAGTGTACCATAAGCTTGTAAAATACCTGGATGCTAGCCCAAAGCTTGTGATATATAATTGCCTTGGGCTTTGTCTTGGGAATCAGGATTTTTTTTAAAGTGTCTTGAAGTGATTTAAATATGCACGTGAATTTAGAACCTGTGGTGTAAAACCTGTGTCTTCCATGGAAGACATAAAAGAAATGTGTATTTTTCCCTGATAGAGAGGGGGCAGGCAAGACTAAGATACATTTGGTCAGAGGCAGCTATGGGGAAGAAATGAGTTGGTTGTAGTTACTTCCAATATCACTACAGGCGAGAACTCGCAGGATTAAACATTTCTGGATTGGCCAGCACTCCAGGAAAATTCTTCAGAACATCCAAGTTTATATGTAGTTGAAACAGGGGGTGTGGCGGGTCAGATCTCAGGGGAGGATTTGGGGATAGTCTTGGGAAGAACTTGCAACTCTATTTCACCATTGGGAGGCAAATACCACAATTATTGGAAAAAATTAACTGTGGCTTATGGCTTATTTTAGCTGTTACCCCTGGCTGTGTAACAAGCTACCCTTGCAAACAAATTGCATATGACAGTCCCTGTGTCCCTTGAATTTCCAGAGGTTAGCTGAGGTGACCTGTGACCAGTTGGGGTCAGTTGGACCTTGGTGATGATACCCGAAGCACAAGAGAGCAAACGGAAATACACGAGACCCCTGAGGTTTAGACTTAGAAGTGAATTAATTAACCCTTCTGCTTCATTCTACTAGCCAACATGGTCACAATCTCTGTTACTATACCTCATATCAGACAGTGGGTGAGGACAGACCCTTCCCAGCGAGCGTTTCTACCAGTTTCTCTTCCTAGGACAATACTTGGAATCATTCTGCCAGGTGATCATTATTTTTCTGATTTCCAGCTCCTATATTTATTTACTGAACTAGTTTTGACATATAGGCCAGGCTAGCCATGAGCTTTCTGGGTAGTCAGGGATGACCAAGAATTCTTCTTCTTTCTGTTTCTACCGTTTTTATTGATTTTATTGAGCTCTACATTTTTCTCTGCTCCCTTCCCTTCCTGCCCCCTCCTCTTCTACCCTCTCACATGGTCCCCATGCTCCCAATTTACTCAGGATATCTTGTCTTTTTCTACTACCTATATAGATCCATGTATGTCTCTCTTAGGGTCCTCATTGTTGTCTAGGTTCTCTAGGATTGTTATTTGTGGGCTGGTTTTCTTTGCTGTATACCTTTTAAGGGCTGAGATTATAGCCATGCACCACCACACCTTGCAGAGCTGGGAACCACACCTCCAAATCTGTGCTAGTTAGTCAAGCGCTCCACTGGGTTCCATGAAGGTTTTTAAACTTCTGAAATGAAGTGGGATGGTATTATATACATGCTTTCATGTTTAATCCTTCACTATTCAAATAACAGGGGTGCTACATGGTTTTATATTCACAGTAACTGATAGCTCATTTGAGAGATTAAATAAGATGCCCAGATAATCCATTCCTTATCATTTTTCCTCGCATTGTAGAGATATCTAATTAGATGCAGAAATATATTTTAAGCGTGATTTCAAATACACCTTGTAATTTCCCCCAATTTCTTCTAGAATATTAAGTACTGGTAATTTTACTAAGCTCTGTTATTATGACAGCTCACCCCCTTTAGAACATGAAAAATGTCTACTGCTCCAAATAGCTCCTTTTTCGAAAGACATATGCAATGTTTGAAAATGAAATCTTGAAGCATGGTTATTAATGGAGATCTTGGAAAAACCCAGTAATAAATTATTGTTTCACTTCTGACTTACTATTTGCAGAGTGATGTTCAAACTGTTATATGTCTTATTGGTTTCCATGAATTTTTCTGCATGGAAACTGTTTCCAGGAGGGGAGAATCTCACTGAAAAATCTTGGGGTCTCCCATAGTTTTGTTATAAACCCTGCTGTTCCTGTATTTTAAAGCAGCTGTTACTGGGGGTTTTTGCTGAAGAGCCAAGGACGAACCAAGGTCCCTGGAAAGCAAACCCCTTGAACAGAGGCAGGAAGAACTTTCTAATGTGTATAGGCCTACTAGGTTTCCTCAAGCTATTGGCTGGCTGCCCTTAAAGATGCCAGCAAGGCATGTCTGCAATCATACTTCCAAAAGTTCCTTGATAATATGCTGGACTGTAGTTCCCCTGGTTTATCGCTGGCCTAGCTGTCTCTTATATAGAAAGAGTAATATATGAGTAAATCATTAATCCCTTCAGGTGCCCAGTCTTCATGGGAAATGTATATTTCTATCATTGCTATCCAAATCTCTCTGACTTAATACAATGAAAAGTTCATTGTCTGTGTTTAGCTAGTGGATAGGGAGAAAAGCAAGGAGGCTTTTAAACTGCTCAGGTGTGAAAGCGGCATGCTCACTTCTTTCACTGCATTAGACTGCATTCATTACCGGGCTACAGGCAGCTGGGAGGGAGACTGGAAAACAGCCTCCTATTTGTACCGGAAAAGGAGAAGCCCGTGAGTGCCCATGACTTATAGCAGGCTCCAATACAAGGATAGGCAGGAACACAAATTTTACCAATACCCCAAAGGGCAGAACATTCTATTCTACAGTTTGTAGTGTTGAGTGAGAAGAGTGGATGTCCCATCAGGAGATTCGGATTCCAATCTTGAGCCTGCACTTGGACACAATTAAGGGGACATCCTCATTTTTTCCTTCTTTTAACATGAAAATGGTAACCTCTCAAAATGAGTTTGAGAATCAAACAAGGAGAGCAGTTTGAAAAATTTCGACAAACTTTGTAATTCTGTTCTTTCTCTTGTATTCTGTTTTGTTTGTTTAACAGGGTCTCATATATTCCAGGCTTACCACAAATTTGCTACATAGCCAAGAATGCCCTTGAACTTTTGACCCACACCTAATTCTAGTTACAGATCAGACCTAGGACATCATGCATGGCAGACTGATTACTTTGCCAGCTGAGCTCCACCCCTAACCCATGTCATTCTTTTCTCTTCTCCCACCTTTTGCACAATGCCAGGTTGGCCCTGTAATTTTCTGTGATTCTTCTTTCCAAATGAAAGTACTCCATTTTCGTTGAGAAGACGAGCACATCATTAGCTCCGTAGGGTGCATAGCCTTCTATAAGAATTTATATTTCTATTTTGGAGCACCCGAAGTGCAATAGTGAGGGAATTTTGATACAAATGTCATTCGGAGCTTTACCTTCTTAATGAAAATAAAGATTCCTACTTTTATCTAAGAGAAAAATGAGCAGCTTCAATGGTTTCCTTCCTCACCATGTTTTGCAATGTTTTCAGATCCTATACTTCCCTTCAATCATAAAATAGTAAACCAGAAGTGAATTAAGGCAAAGAACTTTCTCCCATCCAAGTACTAACCAGGCCCTACCCTGCTTAGCTTCCGAGTTCAGATGAGATTGGGCACATTCAGTGTGGTATGGCCATAGATGGCAAAGAACTTGCTGAAAAGATGACTAAACCTCTTTTGCTACTTATCTGTGAGATATCTGGTGGGGTTTTCCAGTTAGAATAGAGTTATTTCTTTAGAATAAGGAGTGGGGTGTGTGTGTGTGCGTGTGCGTGTGTGTGTGCGTGTGCGTGTGCGTGTGCGTGTGTGTGTGTGTGTGTGTGTGTGTGTGTGTGTAACATTTGGCCATTATCTTTTGTTCTTGTATCTTTCTTTCTGTTTTCCAGTATGGAGATGCTAGAGTCATGACTTCTTTTATATGTCACTTAGCTAAGTAATCTACAGCTGCTAGCTAACAATATAGATAATATTATTGAAATAAATAGTACATTAAACTATGTGAATAAGAGTTTGAGAGAAATGAGGAACCCACCCAGGCTGGGGACAGAATACTAGACTAGAAAGCATGCAACTTGACTCGATGAGTGGGTTTGGAAAAATACTCATAACCTTTAATGCTTTGCTTCCTTTGTTGATAAAAATCAAAGGTAATCTTGGAAGATTCTGTAGACTTGAATGGTAGATTCCATTCTATACATTAATTGACTGTCAGTGTTGGAAAAGGTCTGAAAAATAGCTTGGGGCATATTTTGGGTTTACCCCTATCATGGATCATTGCTATTTCTAGTTGTGCTTCATTGTGGAAAGGGATTAGTTTTTATATGAAAGTACCTCTGAGAGAAGAGGTCACTTTTACACCGCTATCTCCAAGGGACATTTTGCATCATTTGAAAATAGTTTGGGTTTTCTATCTGAGCTAGGTATGAGGAGTGCTAGTAACATCTAGTGGGTAGAGGCCATGGATACTCCTAGGTCATCCTTCAGTGCACAGGGCAGCCTAATTCACCTCCAAGCTTCAAATGTCAATACATATTCAGGAGTGATAAACCCTAGAAACATGACATTTGAGATATAATGCGAAGATTCTGAGACTCCAACTCTATGTCATTGTCATGAGGGCACGGTTCATAAAGAAACAGGCATTTAAATTATTACAGTTCCACATGGATACAGAAGGTGAAGAATATGGAGAAGCTATCCCCAAATATGAAGTCCAGAACTAGCTATGCAGACTTGGCTGACTTGGAACTCACAGAGATTCCCCCCTGTCTTTCCTTCTCAAAGGCTGAGGTTAAAAGTGAATAGCACCACACATATGTAGAGTTCCTTACATTTTCTCTTGCTTTGCTTTTAGTAGTTGATATTCTTCTGCCCTTGAGATACCCTTTATACTGTCTTTCTGATGTAGAAATTAGTTAGCATGCCAAATGTCACTTCTTTTTTTATTAAATCCTTAAAAATGTATCTTCTTTGGTGAATCTTGGATGAAGTACTTAATCAAGCCATATATCAAACAATTTACCAGTGTCTTCACACTCTATAACCATCCGGTTATTTCAGAGTGCCTAAAAATTATAGTTTGCTAATTTCCCAAGAACGGAAACTTATCCCTCATAGAGCAGTTAAGTAATTATTTGGACTATGTTCAAATTATTTGATTATGTCCTGAAGAGAAGTTAATTTCCAGGTCTACTCAGTGATTGTTTTACTTTTCAATTTTAATACATAGAGTGATTGATATGTACACATTCATATAACTTTATATGCACATATCTACATATAGTATTATGAATTATATTGAGAAAAAATGTCTAGCAGTTAAACTTAATACCTTTTGGTCACATTTATTCATTGTTTCTTTTGTCATTTTGTGAAGGGGGCCGCAAGGTATGAAATTTGCAGTTATGATTGAATATTTTTTCTAGAGACAGCACAGCAGAGTCTCCTGCTAATAATATCCTATTGATGTTAATTTCTCTATTATGATAGTATAGAGTGGTTTTTGAAGATTGCAAGAAGTTGAGTGAAGGGTCCAAGGGAACTTCCTGCCTTATTTTGCATTTTTGTGTTTAAGATAAAATTTTTAAAAATCAAAACAATTTAGATGCTTACAACAGTAGGTGTATAAACAGTTCTATAAAAGGAGCATATGCATGCTTCTGGTGAAAATTATCATGCTATTTATACATTTTGTATCAGTCAGCTTTCTGCTCTTGTGGCAACATACCTGAAGTAATGAATTTACAGTGGAGAAATGTATATTTTTAATTCCACCATAAGAGGATTTCATCCAACGCTACATGAATCCACTATTTTAGGTCTATGCGGAAACAGAGCATCATAACTAGAAATATATGGTCAAGCAGGGATATTTACCTCCTGCCAGACAGGAAGGATGAGGGGAGGAAAAATAAAAGAGAGAGGGAGAGGAAGAAGAACAAAGAGGAGGGGAAAGGAGGAAGAAGAAGGGCAAAGGGAGAGAAAGAAGAGAGAGGGAGAGGATAAGGGAAGAAGAAGGTGAGGAAAAGGAAGAGATGACAGGAGAGGAAAGAGAGGGAGAATTTAAACAGAAGAGTCCCAGTATACCCCTTACCTGTCACATCCTTAGTGACCTCCTTTCTTTCACTAGGCCCTCATCTCCTAAAGTTTCAATTGACTGTCTATAGTACAACTAGCCTAAGACCAAGTTCCCATACATGAACTTAAGGGGAAGGCAACTAAATAATCCAGTTAATAACAGTTCCTATAAGTCAACTATACAAAACTCTTAATAGTATGTTATATATCTTTTAAGTAGTCATAATGTTTACAGTAATACCTTTTACATAAGCCTTTATGGACATGAAATGTGCATGCAGAACAAACAAATCACTAATTTTATGGATGGTGACAAACTGAAGACATTTAAAGGAACAGCTTCAAGATTGGGAATGAGAATACAACTGAAACCCAAAGTCCCACTCCCATCCCTGTGTTAGTCCTTTCAGTCCCTACCTGGCTCTTGCTTTTACTGAAGGAAACCATAGCTTGAATGTTGAAACCTCAGATTTATCTTGCCTCTTTCCAAATTTGGTACAGGAAAATTGCAAATGCTTTTCCGCTCCTGTTCAGAGAAAGGTGGCAGAATCGGTTCCTGTAGCCCCAAAGACTGTGTACTCTACCTTATGAGATGTTTCCATTTTCACACTGTCCCCTGTGTTGCTCATCTGTGTCATGTGACATAAACAAGGACAGTGCTGAGCACCTCCAAATATTTTACATGGGAAACCTTAAATTTGTGTTTTGGTGGTCCTTACAATATGAAATTGCAAGTCTTTAAGCTGGTGTGGTGATGTGTGTGATACTATCACATGGGATGTGGAGGAAGGAGGATGAGGAGTTCAAGGCCAATCTTGGCTATATAGCTAGTTTGAGGTCAGGCTTAACTATATAAAACTCTGTCTCAAAAATGAGAAGTGGGAGAGAGGGAGAGAAGGAGAGAGGGAGAGGGGAAGATTTAGTTATGATTAAGTCAGGATTGACCTTTTTTTTTAAATCATGAATGAGCTGTGTAGCAAAATTTAATCTGTGAACATTAGACTCCCATGACAACCTGTTAGAAATGCATATTTTGATACACTAAGTGATCTGTGGTTGAGATCTGCATTCAGATCCACAGATTCTGCATTGCTTCCACTCTTCCACTGGTACTGAGGTTGTATGTGCAAAGAACACACTTGGAACACAGTGATGGAAGCATTTTCGTATTTGGGTTCAGCGATGTATGGTTGCTGAGATTAAGATCAGGGAAATAGATTGTGGAGGTTGAGTCCTGGTTTTGCCAGATACCTTTGGATTTTGAATACCTCCCCTTATCTTCCCCACTCTCAGTGTACACGTCTACCAAATGGGGGAAATGGTAATTGGATTCTGTGAGGATTAAATAACATCACGATCCTAAAACCATCCAAACAATACAATATCTATCTAGCAAATGGTAAGCACTCAGCAAATGCCATCATTGTCATCATTCAGTAATTGGGCTCTTCTGAAAAAAAAATATATATGTGTGTGTGTAATTTGCTATATATATATATCTTATTTTGATATATATGCTTATATAATTCATTGATATTGAATTTACACCTGTATGACCTTCTAAGTAGATATGTCCATGTTTCTGGAAGAGTTTAGGCTAAAATGTTGATGATTGCACTTGGATGACAATGGAGGTTAGTTGCTTCAGAACACGAATCAACAAATTGGGGTGGCTGGATCACAGGCCATGAAAGCTGTGTAACACCAGATGTTCCATTCATGGCCCTTGCATTTAGGATACAGTGGAGTGTGGTCTCTTTGTACTACCATTAACTTTGCCTCTTTTTATGAAATTATCTCATTGGCTTAGTTCTTCACCTTTGCCTGTTTTTGAGGTATGTAATCTAATAATGTAGCCCCTTCGTGGGGGAATACTGAAAGAAAACAGGGAGTATAGCTGAAAATATTCATGAAAGAACTAGGTCTTTTGTGAGACCACAGTTGAATGAAGGAGAAATGGCGGTCCTTTTAGTTGCCAGTGTAACTAAAATCATTCAAGGAATGCTAATTTTAATTGTGTTATTATAAATAAAGATGATTTGACCAAATAGTACACTTTGTGTTGTTTGTATTTGTTTTTGAAAATCAACCTCTTAAAAAGCATTAAAAATGCACTGAGTAATCTTGGAATTTGAAATTTTAAGTCAATACCGAAAATTGTTGAACAAAGTTGCTGCTCATCATATCCTATTTGCTTGTAGTTTCTGTCTTCTGCCAAAGTACAGTATGGGTTTTGAAGAAGCCGTTTTGCTGTGTTCACTTTCAAATCATACACAAAGACACTATAAATATTTTTTCCTAAAAAATGCAGACTAACCTGGATTATTTTTCAGATCCTCATTGTTCTAGGGAAGAAAGGAAAGAAAATGATATTTTAGGTAAATACAGCAAGTGATCATATGACATGCTGAGTTGATGGTGCTGTGTTTGAGACGTTTTCAGAGCGCTGTACTCTCGGTCTCTTTACTTGAGATGATGCCTTAGCAGATGCACATGAGATCATGGATCACCGTAATCAATGGTAGTTTGAATGCTTTGCTCTGAGAGGAACCTCAGAGTACAAGTCCATCTACTACTCTTTCATATTTGCATGTAGGAATTACTTTGGGAACACATTTCTCTTTGGACTATGTTTGTATCTTTTGGGCTCAAAAAGTGCATCTGATTGAACTTGTTTCCTTAACTGAAATGCCCCGCTTTTTGTGATCACCCACACTTTGTTTTCCTTCTTGGAGATGACAGTCTTTCTTCTATATTGCTACACCAGTTCTATAAAGTTTCAGTGGTCTCACTCATTATGTAATGCTATGATGTCATCAAATTTCATTCATGTGCTTATTCATTCATTTAGCCATTCACTAACCTACTCTGTAAGCTTTGTAGGTCTTTCCTGTACAGAGGAGCCCTTCTGAGAATACAGAACGTGGAGTCAAATTCTCATGTATATGAGAGCTCCTAAATGTCATCTAGGATATTTTTCCTTCCTTCTGTCTTTCCTTCCTTCCTTCCTTCCTTCCTTCCTTCCTTCCTTCCTTCCTTCCTTCCTTCCTTCCTTCCTTTCTGTCTTCTGTCCTTCCTTCCTCCCTCCTTTCCTTCTCTTCCTTCCCTCTTTTTTCTTTCTTCCTTCCCTCCATACTTCCTCCCTTTTTCCTTCCTTCCTTCCTTCTTTTCTTTCTTCCTTTTCTCTCCCTCTTCCCCTCCTTCTTTTTCTCCATTTTCTGAGACAGGCTCCCACTATGTAACCATGTCTATCCTAGAACTCACTATATAGACCAAGCTGGTCTCAAACTCACAGAAACCCACCTGTCCCTGCTTCTTTAGTGTTGGAATTAAAACCATGTCTCAGCACACCTGAATTTTTTGTTTGTTTAGTATTGAGAGAATTCACCAGGGCATTTACTCTTTCTAAACAAAAGTTAAAAGAGAATTAAAATTGTGTAGCAATCCAAGTTTTAAGAGGATCCAACATTACATCCTAAGAAGCCCTTCTTGGTAAGAATACAAAAATCATGAACATAAATTGCCAGGACTCCACCCAGTGCTTTGGAAAAATCTTTGCAATTAGGGCCCTGAAATGGAAACATCATTAGCCTCACAGTCTGTCCACTTGAGAATGAAAGCAGGCCCCTGAACTCCCACCAAATGCACATCCATTCTTCGCTTCTATAGAGAAGAGATACTGCTGATAGAGCAGTAAAGCAAACAACAGACATGATTGAACTTTACAGCTTTTTTTTTTTTTTGTGCAGCTAAGTCATCCATTAAAGGCAGCTGTCTTTTGTGTCTTCCCAGAATTGGCTCTGGGACATTGTTAGAAGGAAGACTCAAGGAAGAAGAAGGACTCGGGTCCTTCCACTGTCAGCATAGGGCTTGGTCTACTTGTGATATATGGTAGGCTCTGATGTTCACAAACATTTCATGGAGATGAGACATGTACATAAAGAACCAAAATAATATCCAAAGAGGATATTCTTCCCTTTTAGGAGGTAGGGAGACATCCAGTTGAGATCATTGCCAGCTGAGGAAATAGTAGCTTTCATGGCAAGGTAGCATTTCACTGGGACTTTGATTGATGGGTGATATTTGCAAGTGTGGAAATGCTGTGAAACAGGGATCCCAGCAAAGGACCCAAGGCAAACTCAGAAGTGGGCTGCAGGATGACAAAGGAGATCTGTGTGGCTGAGATGCAGGCACGTGAAACAGAAGTAGGAAAGGCCCTAATGCTAAGGACAGTGGGCAGGGATTTCCTTTATATTGCCTAGCAGGGAGGACACTAAGGACTTTGAGGGACAATATTACAGTGTTCTGGAGATGACTATAGCTCAGCCTGTCAAACTGCAGATAGATAAACTAGGACCCAGCAGAGGCAACAACTTACTGTGACTGCAATGCTAGCTAAGACCTTTTCTTGAGTCTCTATTATAGTGTCCTTTTGTTGTCAACAAGACATTATGCATCAGGGTCAGTTGATAGCCCATTGTGTAGTCCACAAAAATGGGTTCATTATTATATAAAGGGAGAAAAAAGAGATAAGATGAAACATGCAGGTACTAGCTAAAGTACTAGGTATTTGAACACAAGTATCAATATTCAAGTACTTTAAAATATATATTAATAAATGCACACATATATACATATATAGGAAGCATATAAGCAATAAAAATTTTCCAGTAGCAACATAAAATTTTCAAAGAGATTAAATTAATTTTAATGGCATATTTTATTCAAATGAGTAGACTCTACACATCAGCATTACTACATGTAATTGTAAGAAAGGGAAAAAATACCTTTTTTCATCTATACTCTGTACTGGGTCCCCCATAATAAAAGACAGATTGATGAAAGAATAGCAGGCAAATGTATTTAATATGAGCTTTATGTGACACAGGAACCCTCCCAAGGAAATAAAAAATCAAAGAAGCAGTTAGAGTTGAACACTCCTATAATAAATTGCACAAAGAAGAGCAAATTATGAAAACCTGACAAGACAAGGGACTTGGGCCAGGAGAGTTCATGGTGGAAAAGTAATTAGGAAGATAGGGTTAGTTTAACAAGGTTTGTTTTCATAGATTATTGTTTTCAACCTTGCCTTCCTGTCTCTGGTGTTGTGAACATAATTTTCTTTCTGGTACAGCATTAGTTTTATCTCCTGCTTTTAGGAAGAAAAAAAGGGGTGCCCTTCCTGAACCTACTGCAATTATTAAAGCCCTTTCTTTCTCAAAATAATTCTTATGCCAAAGTGGTCCATTTTAGGGTTGTATATCATGCATAATCAATGTAAAATATCACTAAAATGAAATGTAGCACATATATTATGACTGCCTTACATAATTGTTTTGCATCTCGACTTAAACTGTCCACAATTTAAGAGTTCACTAGCTATGTGAAAGTGCTGGTATCATATTGGACAGCACAAGTACAAAGCTCCATAGTGTGTGTGAAATTGTGGGATGTCCAGGGCTAGGGAGATGATTCCATGGGCAAAGCACTTGCTGTGCAAGAGTGAGGATTGAGTCTTGATCCCCAGAACACATCTAATAAGAGGGTTACAGTAGCACGGACCCTAAAGTGAAATAGGAGACAAAGATAAGACTCCCCCAAACTCACAGAGGTACGCAACAGTGAACTACAAGGGACTCTGTCTCAAACATGACAACCACTAAAAGTTGTGGTGGTTACACACATGCAACTGTGAGTGCATGCATGCGCATACAGATACACACACACACACACACACACACACACACACACACACACACAGAAAGAGAGAGAAAGAGAGATCCCAATAGCAGAAATAGCGAGATTTTTCAATGTCCACTATGCCATTTCATATTCTAATTAGGTTCACCCATACCTCTTATAGTTAGTGCTAAGAATCACAAGGAATAATTGAATGCATGGCAGCAAAGCCAGACTTGTGTGGGAACCACAGTGTCTTTGAATTTTCTAATCGAGGCTCAGAGAGAGGACCCATCATAGATCTCCAGTACCCTACTCCTCCTTTCCTTTGCTCCCTGGCATCAACACTTTCCTGGCTCCAGTAGATCACCCTAAAACACTTTCGTTTGATTTGTTTACATGGAACATTAGTTCTATGATCAGTGATGATGTCAGTCTTAAATAACTGGCTCCAGCTTCTCGTCTGCACTGATTAACATGGGAATAGGGAAACGGTCCTCTGCCGTGGTGATTCACACACCATGCTGCCACTACTTTCGCAGATAAATGTAGTTTTATCTCAGTAGATTTTTAGCTCTTGTCTGTTATTTGCCAGCCTGTGGTCCTCATTTTTGCATTTGTTCCCACATGCCTCCCACGCACACATGTACCCTTCGTGAAAATGTACTGCTCCTCGGGTTCCTTTTCTGACTCTTAACAGGGTTTAACACATTCAAGCAAACAGACAGTGTCCATTTGTCCAGGAAGGGTGTGAGATCTTTTCCTCAATAAGTTTTTTCCATCTAAGATTTGGGGTTCAATACTAAAAATAAGAGGCTTCTAAAGAAGTACAAAGCCTGTTCTTTGACAGGAAGTAGCAAGGAATGTTGATTTTCACCTATTTCTGCGGTCACTTTCTCTTACAGACGCTTCCAGCCACCGTCTCTCTGAATGCATTCCTTTTTTCCAACTGCCTTGTCCATTTGCTTTGATATTGAGCAGAGCAGATTCTGGCCATCACTTATTCCATTCGCTCATTTATTAAACCCATTCAGTTTGAAATGGTTCGCTTACATCCAGCCGAGCAAACAAAGTCAGAGTCAAGTTTTCCAAATGAAATCCCAAGCCAGCCTGCATACCAACCCTGGAAGGTACAGTCGAAGGAAGGGGAGAGATTTCATTGTGATTGGAGCAATGTGTGTAGGAAGGCAAAGGAAGGGGAGGGCTTTAATGTGTTCTGGACTTTGGATAACCGAGACTGACAGCTATAGCAGGGAGATGCAGCCCGATGGTACCACCAGCATCCTGAGGAGCTCTTGTCTCCCTGAGGGAGCTCTAAGTGGGGTCCTTTATTCTGATGTAGAAATGATTTTCTGGATGATTCAGATTAAAGCAAAATTAGTGAGTAGATCAATTATCTAGACGGAAAGAATGTCTAGATGTCCTGAGCAGCACAGGCTGCTCAATAGGGAAAGGCACCCTTGAGGTCTTCACAATGGCTGTGTAGATGGTACCATGGCTTTGTTGTTACACTGAACAAAGGTTGGAATATACAAGGTTCAAATATGTAGGATTTAAAAATTAAGTCACAGTACGTCTTATATCAAATCGTTCTCTTTTATAAATAAATGGTTTTCAGAGGTACATTGTTTAGATTTAGGCTTGAGTTAGGAATGTCTGTTTTCTTTTTCAATTACATTTATTTGTGTGTGTATATAGACTTGTGGTCACACATGTTCCATGGCAGGCATGCAGAGGCTCAGGGATCAAATCTAGGCCATTAGCCAGCTCCCATACATCCTTAGTGATCTCACAGGTCCAGTTAGTAGATTTAGCAGTCTTACTTGAGATGCCTTTAGGGAAACAAACATTATCTCTGTGGGTGATTTTGGCTTTAACAATCTGTGGACGTTTCTTGACTCTCAGTGAGATAAATGCAAACCAGGTCCTCGGTAAGAGGCATTTTTCCTTTCCTGTGCTTCTTTAGGATAACACCCTCCCCCATCCTGCTTTTCTCTATACATAGACATGCTGAGGACCCCTGTTGCAAACACCTGGGATGTTGAACGAGCTGAGCTTTCTCTGGTTCACTCCCACGTGTGGCAGGCTCAAGTGTGAATTATCATCCCTGATAGCAGTGAGCCCCTCTCAGCTAATAACAAAAGGTGGCGGGGCGTACACTAATATGTTGCAACTCTTAGTTGAACTCTACAGACTCTCCCGGATGCCTCATTGGACTGAGATCCAGTTGGCCACTGCAGTTACTTGCTAATTAACCTTGCTTTTAATGAACTCTTTCTCTTGTCTCCACTTTCCACCTTCTCAGAGCTCCCCATATCATCTTCCAAACAGGATTCACCCAACTTTGCTTCTAGGAAACCCAGCCTATGTAGTCTGTCCCTGCCAGTCTTGCTTAGAAGCAGATTTTGGCCAGGTGTTGTGGTGCCCGCCTGTAATCCCAGCACCCGGGAGACCAAGGATTACTGAGAGTGGGTATCAGCCACATAATGAGTTGGGCTACACCATGAGTTCTAGGCCAGCCTTGACTGCAGTGTGAGATTCTGTCTTAGAGAAAAAGAAGAAAGGAAGAGGAGGTAGGAGAGAGGGGAGAAGGAGGATAGATGATAGAAAAGAAGGAAAAAAATGCTTTGTGTTTATAAACATCCAAATGGTCAGTAATGATCATGAGCTAACCCAGGGAGACTGATATTCTGAATGGAGAATCTTTTCTCTAAATCTCTTTCATCAGCAGGATCCAATGGTAGGCTGACTTTTCTTCTGGGTAGATCCAATTTTCTCCTTTCATCTCCTGTACTTGTGTGGCAACCTCTCTGCTCTGAGTTCTACTGCCTCCAGCTAATGATAGCACAATAGACGAATATTTGCTATTCGTCCCCCGATGTGGGCACTCTTGGAATTGCTTAACTCAGACTGACCTATTTTGAGGGGGAAATTGTGGTCTGCATTCAGGAAAAACAATGATTTGTAGCTTTTCACAGAGCTTGGTGTCTGTTTTGGAGAGCCCGCCCAGTACTGAGCTCAGATGAGCCTTGTCTAACATCTTTCATTCAAGCCGCCCGAGGTAGGCTCACTGGGTCTGAGTCAGAGAACCGTGCGTAACGTCGCATCCAGGAGAGTTGCATATCTTCTAAAGCCTGGTCCAACATGATTGTGGACCTTTCTACTTCTCAGTTGAATTGCATGAGAAATCAAATATTCTGTTCGCCCTTAATCCATAAGACACAAGACATTCTTAGCTATGCTCCCCTGAGTGTGCTCTTAGAGTCCACAGGATAGCAGAACTCAGTCACAGACCATGAACACCAGAACACAGCCTTACATCCTAATACCAACTCTCTGGTCTTCCTAACAGACCTCTCTTTGCTGCAGTACCTTTACTTAGGAAATGAAGCTAATAACACGACTTACACTATATGTTTGTTCAGAAGATTAAATGAGTTTACCAATAAACCATGTAGTAAATAGGGTATGATTAGCTTATTATCTATTATAACTACCTATATGTATATATACAGACATATATACTATATATATATATTCTTGACAGTAGTAAATTTTTACTCTTGGCCTTTGCTACCCATGCTATATGTTACAAGGGACAGCCCCCTACAAAACAGAACAAACATAGTGAAGTTTAAGAGAGAAAAGTGAAAAGCAAAGCTATTTGAGGAGCCAGATCACTGCTGTAAATGCTGAACCAGAGGTGGCTTCAGTGTGGGAATTTGGGCTATCAACTGGCATGAGTCTTCAGAGAAGCAGAACTTGAGCTTTAATATCCTTGAACTTGAATTTGAACAGCCACCAAGGACGTGAAATATCCTTGCTGTCATTCTTGGTCAGCCAGCCCCTACTTCCTGGTAAATTTCCTGGTAAATATTAATGATCTGCTCTCTCTCTCTCTCTCTCTCTCTCTCTCTCCTCCTCCTCCTCCTCCTCCTCCTCCTCCTCCTCCTCCTCCTCCTTCTCCTCCTCCTCCTCCTCCTCCTCCTCCTCCTCCTCCTCCTCCTCCTTCTCTGTCTCTATCCCACTCTCTCCATCTCTCTCAGCATCTATGTGTGTATGTGTGTGTTGGGGTTATGTATTGTGTATAAGGGTTGGGATGCTAGAGAACTAACCCATGGTCTCATAAATGGTCACTTGCTTCATTTACATCACAATAGCCTCGAAAAACCCCAATAATCATAAGGAAAAGAGCAGCCCTGAGAGATTTTCCCAAGCTGGGGTTTTGATTTCTAGTGCCCTCATCCTAGAAGGCATCCTTGTTCTTCTATTTCATTATCTGTAGAGGGAGAACAGAAAGAAGCTCCAACTATTACTAGAGTTTGGAGGGAGAAAACGGAAAGGAGAAATGTAATTAAATTATAATCTCAAAGAAATGTAAGCACGACACAAACCTACCATCTGCCCTGGCTTTTAATTCTAAATACTCATCACCCATTCTAGGAGACATAGATGTTTGAGGCACAGGAGTCTTCCTCTTTCTGTCCTCTGTAGAAGGAACCATTGCAGGCTGAATTATTACCCTTTCGTGAAATTCTATTTCCTAATTCCTGAAACTGCACAAAAGAATCAACCATAATCATCTCCAGTTACATTTGAAGCTAATCACCCCAAGTCATTTGAATCTTTTATAAATGCATGCCTCTTCCAGTCTAGTAACCTTTTGTTATTTTTGTTGGCCTTAAAATTAGTATCTGGATTTCAGATGTAAGAGATATCTGACTTTGCATTCAGCATATTATTAATCACCACCACTGATGAGACAACTTTGTTTTATATATTCATTATTTTCAGTTAGTTCTTTGGAAATTAGGGTTCAGAGATATTCACTAGTATTCCTAAATTGTTAATTATAGAACCAAGGGTTGAGTTTGAATTAATGAGATTCCATTGTGTATTCTCTTTATCTTGCTTTATATTTACCTATGTTGTCTATAATTCATTTAACATGAATAGTATTATCTAGGAAGGACATATTAATGAACTGTTACTATACATATGATCATGAGTTAAGAGGCATGAGAAAATGGATGTTGCATTATTATTTGTGAATGTGCTATAAACTCATTGTACACAGTGTAGTTGGTTTTGCTAGAACATTTCCACACATGTGTATAATATATTTTGACCATAATTTTTCCTCCCCTATATATGATCTCTGTTTTCTCATGTCCTCTGACAATCATCCTCTTCATTCAATTGTACTTCCACTTTTTTGCTATATGTACATACATTATTTTATGTATCTTTCTATAAATGAAAAAAAGACTTGGGATATTTGTATTTTCTCTGTCTAAATGAATTCCCATAATATGATTATGTCTAGTTATATCCACTTTGATGAAAATATGTAATTTTATTCTTCTTTATGGCTGAATTATATCTAAAACTTTTATTCACTCATCTGTTGGTAAACACCCAGGTTCACTCTATAACTCAGAAATTATGACTGTTGCTGCAGTAGACATTACTTTGGAAATAATGCTATGATATATTAAGGCCTTTGGGGAACTATTTTTTTTAAACAAATAAATTTAGATGTTAGCAATTTGGACTTTATTGCCCATATCAAATCTATCTTTTATCTGCCCTTTCTTCCATTGTAAAATCTATCACATTTCTCCTCACTCAAGGGTGCTCCATGATACGTACCTAAGGGCTAATAGAAATCACAGATGTCTGAAAACTAGAGGCCCTGGCCCAAGTGAAGGGGACAGAGAAGCTGGTTAGTTTCACTTTTTTGACAATTTCAAGGATTGATTGTCATGATACATTTAATTCTTTTAAGCACTCAAAACAATACTGAATTAATTTGCTATAACAGAAATATTAATATCATTAAAATATTTGTTATAATATTAATGTACTTATAAAATATAATTTTGATACTTTGCATTTATAAAAGTATACAAAAATCTAAATTGCTTTGAGTCTAGGGAAAGTATGTGGCATGTGGCAGATAAGACCAATAGCTGAATCAAAAACTGACCTCATGGTTTAAGAAGATGACTCAGCAAAGAACATTTTTTTGTACATGCATCAGGACATGAATTCAAATCCACGGCAATTTTGTAAAAATGTCAGGTGTGGCTCCACATGAACCTGTAGCCCCATCATTGCTAAGGTGCTAGAGACAGGAGAATCCCTGAAGCTAGTTGACTACTAGCCTAGTTCCAGGTTCAGTGAGAGATCCTGTCTCAAGGGAGTAAGTTGAATAATATAGAGCAGGACTTGATATCTTTCTCCAGATTCCATATGCACACACAAGTACATACACATTGCATACACACACACACACACACACACACACACACACACTCACACACACACATTTGTCCCCCAAGAAACACTAACCTTGAACAAGTTCTGTTTTGCTCTTTTAAATGTTTCTTCGCATTTGAGCTCTCCTAGAATAGTGCTTGGGGAAATTTAAGTAGCTCAAAGTGATGACATCAAGGGGTCACCATCAAACTCAAATACTTTCACAGCAGGGATCATTGTGTCACAGTTGCCTCTCTGGTCTGCAGCATCTTACCCTGGCTCAGCAATTGGCTACACATGCACTGGGGTTACATACTTCTCAACATAAGGCCATGTCTGTAATGAGGAGGTCCAGATATTTCCAACAAGCCCAGGTCTGTACCTACACTGTTCACATCTATAAGCCACAGGTGACTATTAAATTTAAATATAACTTCATTAAAATTGAGCCACATTTCAAGTACTGAATAGCTGTCACTATAGAAACTTCTATTGGACTACACTGGCCCATACCATATTAAAAGCTTGTTTAGGATTATTGGCTTCATGTTTCTCTGAGTACAAAATTAAGTTATAGACCCCCAAGGGAAGCATCAGTGGGATTCTGCAGCATCTGAGTTGTCTTTGCAAAGTCTCCTCTGGTGCTGTGAGGATGAATATCTCTACAGAGGGCAAGGGAAAGCCAAGTGGACAGAACGTTTTTAATGAAAAGATAAGCAAGGCTTACAGTTAGCATATCCTATTTCTATGAGTATTTCTCAAATCTCTGAGATCAGTTGCCACTTATTGGCAAATAGTATGTCTTCTTGAATCTTAGTTGTGCTATTAGAACATTTACTTTATTATACAGAGATATATTTTAGCTTTCAAAAGCCAGCCCATGACAAGTGCTGGGCTCTTAACTAATGAGGCTTAACATAACCATGATATTTTTTATAATCTTCATTTTGTTGTAGTTGAGAATTCAGAGTCATAATAGTTTTAGTGAATAATTAAAATATAAGAGACATTGGATTTGTAAGTGTGTAAAATTTTGTTCTTTATTTGTTAATAATTTTTCTCTCTTTGATTTATAAGTCTAATGAATAACTCTTTGGCCAAACCCAAAACTCACATATAATCTCTGTCCAAATGGACATGATAGAAACTGTCCCAGGTAGCTAATATGATATGTGGAGTGTATGTGTGTGTCTCTGTGTGTGTTTGTATGAATTGCTTATGCTCTTCATATATATATATATATGAAGTTGGTCTCGTGCTATATATATATGAGGAAAGAAAAGTATGGTTGAATATAGAAGGAGCACCTTTGGCTATAAAGAACTGGCCATAGAAAATGCAATTCCTGAAGCTCTTATATACCTATATCTTTTCTTAAAATTCCTATTTCATTTGCAAGAACATTTAAAGAAGGTCAGAAGACAGTATCAGATCCTTTAGAACCGGAGCTACAAACAATTGTGAGCTGCCATATTTGGTTCTGGGGATTGAACCCAGATCCTCTGGAAGAGTAGCCAGTGCTCTTACCTCCTGGGCCTATACTATTCCTGGTTACCCAAATATTTTAAACAAGAAACCCTGTAATTCAATTCCAGAGAAAGATTATAGAATAAAACCTATATATGTTCAGTAGCATTTTATTCTTGGCTCTAAACCCCTTAATCCCTTTCCTCCTGCTTGGTTCTTATAGAAGTTAAGCATGCAGCAGCCAAAGTACGAGCCATGTATGAAGATCTCATGATAAGATACTAATTCCCATACAAACCATCCTGTGTATTTATATCTGGGATAATGCTGCCAACAAACAAATCTGACATGAGAGATTTCTTGGTTTGGCCTTTGTATTCAATAGTACTATAAAAAAAATAAACCAAGAAACACATTTCTGTGAGTGAGACAGATTGTAAACAATCTTTTTTCTATCAAGACAGTCTTTAGCAGGAAATAGTAAGACACACATAGACACACACATACACACACACGTACACACTTCTCATTGTTATCGAATATCTGACAGAATTAACTCAAAGTAGAAAAGGTTATTTTGGCTCAAGGTTTTACGAAATATAGTCTGTCTTGTCAATCCTGGGATAGGACTACCGATAGTGGCAGGCACAGGAGACAGCAGTTCCTCACATATTGACAGAATCAGCAGGGCCAAGCTGTAATGTGAAAACGACACACCCGTTAAGGCCCTCCTCTACGAACTTGGTCTCAGGTCTCTGAGGGTCTATAATGTCCCACCCATAGAAGCAGTATTCAAACACATGAACCTGGAGTGGAATAGATCTTTGGACATATCATATAATCATATAACACACACAGTATATTTGACATGCATATCAGATGTATATCAGGGTAAATATTTATACTCTGGAAGGATTATTGTTTGGTATTACATTCTCACCATTATTTTCCTCTTAACCATACATATGTGTATAACATCTGTACACATTTCATTATGAATACATGTATGCATATATTAGTCATTACACACACACACACACACACACATATATACATATATTCCAAGCGAGTTTCCTCATATAAAACAAGAATAGTGCCCTCACTGTGCCAGTGTACATTCTGTTCCCAAACTGAGGTACTAAATTATATTATCTGAAACGTGTGAAAAGTCCCTTTGAACTCTGTGACTTTTGTGATGTTTTCATAAACTTTAGTAAGCAAACTATTTACTTTTAAAATAGGTTTGCATGTTGGGATACGTGCACCAGCTTCTCTGCACTTTTTACTCCAATATGAAGAATTTTGCTTTTAGTCCTTGGATAAAATTTCTCAAAGGTTGTTAGTTTGGGGTCATTGTTAGGGAATGTGTTATTATATAGACACTGTCTAGAGTGAGTTGGTTGGAAAACTAATGAATGTAGTGGTTTCAGACAGCCAAGTGTTCTATTTGGGTGGCCTCTAAACAAGGAAATCAAAAGCTCCATTGATATGGTTTTCATTGTATTAATACAAAGAATATGGTGGTGCCATTTGGGACATTACACAACTGTGATGAACCTTACTGCTGGGAACCTGGGTCCTGTATGTCAAACTCCTTCCTGGACACATTGGTTCTCACTTGACCTAAGTCAAGAACACTTGGGAGAATGGGTTATTTTCACATGATCTGTTGCTTTTCAATTCAGGTAGGATATGTAAATATGCTCATCTACATTATTTTGTCATTTACCATTGTTCACTTAATCAATATTTACCATGTTTACCACACTCATCCTTAAGAAGATGATTGTGGTAAGGGTGGAGGACTAGGGAGAAGACAGAAAATATATACTTTTACCATTAAGGAGAGAACACTATGATGTGGACTCCATGAGGAGAGACAAGTTGGTCTGGTGCTAATAGATCATAAAGACTAGCAACAAAAAAGAACCACAAAGCACAAAGGATTGAGTGAAGGATAATATTGATTGCTACCTTGACTGTATATAGAATCACCTAGGGGAAAACCTTCTAGGCATATCTGTCAAGTATTCTCTAGATTGGATTATTTAATGTGGGAAAAAAAAACCCTTAACCATCAGTGACACCATTCCAGGGTCTGGAGTCATAGAATGAATAAACCAGAAAGTGACCTGAGAACCAGCATTCATCTCCCTCTTCTTCATAGCAATTCCATTAGCTAGCTCAAGTTATGAATTCTCCAGCAGAACAGACTGTACTTAGAAGTATGAGTCAAAATAAATACTGTCTTCTTTAAGTCTATTTTATCATGTATTTGGTCACAACAGCAAGACACATAGCTGCCATCTATTGAAGAACATGCTGACCTGTGTCAAAATCCAAGTTTCAGATGCTAACAATCGGGATGTCCTTACTTGTCTCTCTTTTCACAGAATTCATCTTTTAGGACTCCTAGTGTCTCTTTGAACAGTGACTTCCTTCAGACCAAGTTGTGGCACACACAATATGACTACCATGCCATTCAAATAATGAACAAACTCAAAGTCCTATGAACAGAGAAGAAAGGGAACCTAGCCATGGACAGGCCACCCAAGAGTATGCTCTAAAACTACCATCACCCTTCACTAGAGAAATGAGACTTCCTTATTATGAAGTTGGTACTGAAAATGAAGCAGGGGTGCGGGGGGGTTGCTTTTTGAAACAGCAGATGTTTCCATCCAAATTATTCCCCCTTTTAAAAATAATGCTAAAATAGAAAATAAAAATGAAAATAATGTCAATGTTTTGGCATCTTCACTGGAGTTTTGGTCATAATATCATAGAGATGCACAATTTCTGCTCCCTGGTATCCAAAGGAAGCAATGTGGAAGTCCTACTGCTCTAGGAAAACTCTTTGGCATCCAAATTCATCTCAGTAGTTTAATTGTACACAGGATTCCCCCTTCTTTCTTGAGAATTCATCTATGCTAAGATGGCACGTTTCCATTAGATTCCAGAACAGGCTTCCTTGGTGATGAATAAAGGATACTGAGCAGAATACACTGTGCTTTATCAGTTGACTTGGAAAAGCATTTATTTCTATTAGGGTTGAGTGAGTAACACGTTCCGCCCTCATTTAAAAAGAGTATTTCACTAATTTCTTATCCATGGAGTAGTTTAGTCACACACATTGGTGTTTGCCTGCTTCTGAACCTTTGAGGAAAGCCTGGGCACCAGAGATGTTGGCCAGTATAGCACAACAATTCTGATCCTAATTTTAACAGACAAGTATCTTAGGATGTGTGCCCAGTGGCGATGCCTGAAGGGTGTGTTTGGAGAGGAACTGATTGAACACAGTTCTAGGAAGACCTTCATAAGCAGGGTAGATGGTTATAAAGTTGTTTGTTATTTTCTCAGTTTCCCAAGTAGGTCAATTGGATGGTGTACAAAAGAGGAGAAATTCCTCATCCAGTCCATGAGAAGACTCAAGTTAACACTGAATGAACCCAAGGTCTCATTGAAGATGTGGTGGTGACCTTCAGCCAAGACTCAACTATGATATCTAGAACATTTCTTAAGAGATGTTTAAAAGTAACATGTACACCCATGCCTTGATAAGGAGACCCTGAAATTAATTGACATAATGAAGAGTTGGGAGATAGCAGAAACTGCTCATGTCTGTGTATTATATGCATGTAATAGAAACCATTCTGGGAGGAGGGAATACTTGTAGACACCAGAGGGGGAAGTCAGGGGGGCTTGCTCTATCATTCTAAGACTTAATTCCTCAAAGTAGGGTCTTTCATTGAAACAAGAGCATGGTTGTCAACAAGAAGCCCCAGAGATCCTAGTGTCTTCATTTGCCTACCCCTGCCCCAGTGTTACATAGCCATAACCAACTTTTTACATGGGTACTGAGTGTTCCAGCTCAGTCCTCAAGTTTATGAAGCAAATGTTGTTAGCCACAGAGCCAACTCCTCAGCACCCATATTTTGATATGAAAAAGGAGGCAACCTTCTTGAATTCTTTCAAGTTCAGCATTCCACTTCTGCATAGTATCTGAAAAAAAATGCCCAGGCATGGGAGATGCCTGTGCCAGCCAACAAACAGTAGCTCTTCCCTCAGGAAAATCGAGTGGTTGTCAGTGTTAGCATTAGCAAGACAGAACTATCACTCACTGGCTTCCTGCTGAACAGCAACTGAGGTGATAACGAATTTACCAACTGCCTGATTTAATCTGATCCTCACTCTGAACGGGATTCAGGTAATGACTCAAGACTTAATTTTATTCAAGTGGGAAGATGCATGTGTATCTTATATGACACTGCTTGGTGTGATCTCATATTGGCTCTCCCCACTCTACTGCCCTTCAGATTCACAGGTGCATACACACAGCCTTATATTTCACAGAGAAATTGAAGGAAAAAATTCCCCTTAAACACATCAAGATGGGCTCTTTACTTTGTTACATCTTGTTTTGGAAAAAGTAGCCTCTGTTTTATGATGCTAAGCTTTCCCCGGATTCTCTTCCCACCATCTTATGACTTTACTTATCATGTCTTTTCCCCGATGCATAATCTTTCTAGTTCCCTGTATTCCCACGGCCGGTCAACATGCTTAAACTACTTCTTGCGTTAGAAAAGAAAAGCCTTTTATATTTGTCTGCTCCTTTGTTACACAGCATCTGAAAGTTTTTTTTTTTTTTAACCAAGTTGCTTTAACAAGTCCAGAGGCCAGCTTTTTGTCTTTCTGTTCCTTGAACCCCATCTTAATGCCTGTCCTTTGCTAAGTGTAGAAACTTTCTGTCTTTTTGATTTCTGGCTCCTTGTTTGACCTTCATTTCCCTCGGACTCTTAGTGTTGTTCTTTGCTGGATTAGTCTTTAAATCATTCTTTTTGTCTTTTGGGTTCTCCAGTCATAACTTTATTTTCCTTTTCCTTGGACTCTCATGGTTTTCTTTCCTGGAATGATTCCCCAAAGGATTGTGCATGGCTCCCTTTAGGGTCTCGTAGTGTATTCTCTCTTGGGTAGATCCTAGCTTCAGATGTCATTTGTATGCTAATTGCTCTAGAAATGTTGTCATTGGATTTCCTCCTACTTTCCTCATCTATGTTTGCAAATTCAGGGCATTATCTTATATAGATAACCCACAGCTATATCAGCACAAAGTTGGTCAAGTTTAATAATTATCTTTTTATAGGTTTTTTAAATATATTTTTCATTGTGCGCATGCATGGTGTACCTATTTAAGTATGTCGTGTAAGTGCAGATGCTCTCAGAGCCCAGAGGCTTCTTATACCCTGGAATTTGAGTTGTAAGTGCTTGTGAGCCACCTGAATTTAACTTGGATCCTCTACAAAAGCAGTATGTTCTCTTAACTCTTAAGCCATCATTCTTGCTATAGTTCCCCCCCCCCCAAAGGTCTCCTTTTTCTTCTCCTCTTCTTCTGCCATTTCAAGACATGAAGGCTACATGTTATGTAGAAGAAGATGGGCGTGAACTCTTGATCCTTCTACCTCCACCTCTGGAGTGTTAGAATCACAGGCATGTGCCATCGCATCCAATTCTATCTAGGATAGCGCTTTGTGCATGCACTCCACCAGTTGATCCATATTCCTGGCCTTGCTTCTTATAGCTCGTACTCTGGAAGTCAGTCAGTGTGACAGAGTCCACCCAGTTCTCTCAACAGGCATCAGTTATTCTCAAGTTTAGGCTGTACTGATCACTTCTTACTTCTACCTTGGACATTTATCCCGAGTCTCCTTCCCTCCTGATGGCACTCACAGCCCTACTTCTTCATTTTTTCTTGCTGCCGCAGCTCACTGCACTATCCTCAGTCGGAATACCAGCAGCATTCTAAGGCAGCATATCAGTACATTATTCTAAGAGCTACTTCCCTAAACCACACTTATTATTTTTCTTTTCTGTCCCCCAAAAAAACCTCTTTGTGCTTTCTGTTGCCTAGGGAATAAAAAATTCATAAGCCTTTGTTTGGCAGAAAAGTGTGCTTTCAGAAAGGAAGAATACAACTGGAGATAGCAGGTTGGGTTTATGGCCCATTTGCAATGACGGAGAACGTAGGCCACAGAGAATCATGGGGTGTCTCAGGAAAAGAAGCATTGCAAAAGATAGATTCAGAGCTGGGGATAAATTAATGATAGAAAGTTGAAACAAATAGGGCTGAGCTCTAGATTGGGATATTTTTAGCAAGTAGGGGCTGTTTCGTCATTATAGACAGGATTAACAAATAGACCTATAAATCTTATCTATAAGGAGGAGAAATGAATCAAGGCCAGTATTGTTCAGTGCAGAAGCAGCAGTTACACAGTTAGGGTGATCTTTGCACATTTGAACAGTTCGGACAATGTTCTTGCTGATTTGGGTCAGGATGACAGTGTGCTGTTTGTCTTGATCCACTAAGGAAATGAATCATCTTGTCTGATGGTGATGTGTGAATATGTTCACGTACACTAGAAGAGCAGTCTCAGCAGTAAGTGCCCAGAGCTCTGGATGTCAGGGACTGCTTTCTTCTTCCCACTCTTTTCCACTGGATGAGTTCCCTTGGACTCTTTCTGGCATCCTCTTTATCCTTGACACTGTCTCTTCTGCTTTTCTCCCTGGTTTCCACCCTGTCTTAGTTCCCTTTTTAGTGCTCTAAAAAGATCCCATGACCGAAGCAATTTAGAGAAGAAGGAGTTCATGTGGGGCTTACTGATTCAGAGAGCTGGAGTTCAGAGCCATCATGGTAGGGAGCACAGAGGCACATAGGCATGACACTGGAGCAGCAGTCGCTAAGAGCTTACATCCTTAGACACAAACATGAGGCAGGGAGCAGTAGCTGCTGATGGAAGAGTCTTTTGAAACTGTAAAGCCTGCCTGCACTGACATACCTCTTCCAAAAAGGTCACACCTCCGAATCCTTCCCCAAAAGTCTCACCTTGGGACCAAGTATTCAAATATAGGAGCCTATGGGGGCTGCTCTCATTTTCACCTCCATGTATCCTGTACTTTATCATGCTGAAAGTCTCATCACTCTATTACATTGCCTTCTACCTTGCACTATCTTGTGTTTGTTTCTCCCACTCTGTTATTACTTCTCCCAACAAATAGCTCACTAGCTAGACAATTTTAAGAAAGCTATTTATATTGTACTTGGATCAGCTTGCTTATCTCTGAAATGGAAATCAGTATTATTGTGGAGGTTACTGCGCACTAATGGATACTTAAAATTTTACCTAAGACATATTAAATCAAGAATATTGTCCCGGATTATTGATGTATTTGGACAGTGTTGTCTTCCATCATTGTTATTTTACTAATAAAGTGCCACCAATAATTCAGTGCCTGCTTTGCAAAATGGTAGTAGAAAGATTTTTGGTATTTTGCTTCCATCTTAATTTTATGTATGTATACTACTTGATCTTCACTTGACTCTCTACATTATACATGAATTTTCTTCACTACTTGGTCATATTGAAGTCAGCAGTTGCAGAGTTGTTAGCTTGTCTGATAAGGACCACACACACACACACACACACACACACACACACACACACACAAAAAAAAAAAAAACCCTGAGATCTAAACCTTGAATCAGGCTCCTCTCATTTCTTAACCAATGCTTTTCAAATTGGTCATGATAGTGTCGAGGACTACCTTTTCATATCTACTGTTATAGACAAATCATGCTTTCAAGATTGTAAAGTTTCTTATGTGTTTGTGGAAAATACTCTGATGATCTCATTTTAGTATAATTCAGCATCACCAAGAGAACTGAGCAAAACTTTGAATCAATCATATGGATGTAAGTCAAGGATAAAGAGAAGCTTCAGTCTGCATGACCATATATACAGTTTTACTTCCATTTCCCAGTATTCTACTATGAGATGTAGAATATCATTGTTGATGACATTTTCTAGTAACTATGAATACATATTTTTCTCTCCACAAGTGTCTATGTCTGCTAGGATTACTGAGCATTACCCTATAGTTAATGGGAATTGTAATTCTATTTTTGGTCAACCTGAGTGTATACTTCCACAATGTTGGAACATTTAGGCTAAGCATTGTGCTTGCAATGATAAGAATACAGGGTATAAGAAACATGGATGGAGAGAAATAATAGGATTTCTACAGAGAGGCTGTTCTGGAAAATAGATCGACTTCAGTGGAGTCTATTTGTAGTGTTGCAGTTGGTATCTGATGTAAATTACTGCCTGGAGAAGAGGAACAGTTGGAAATCCAACTCATCCTGAAAACCAGAATATAAATATGCAAATCGTTCATTCTTTAAAATGGCAAGAGAAAATTATACCTTAATTTGCTAGTGGTGCCACTGTCCATTCTAATACACATTGAAACCCTCAATTCTTTCTACATTGATGTCATTCTTGTACTTTCTTTAAATTGTTTTTGTTGTTATGAGTGGCTGCTGTTGTGCAAGAAAGACTAATAAATTAAGATCAACTGCCTTGTGTTACATAAGGCTAGGCTGCTGACTTCAGAATTAATATTAAATAATATGTTTGAATTTAGGGCCTGCCAACTGCTGTACTTTTTAAATATCTCTGCTTTGAGAACTCCTGTGGTAATATTTATAAATCTGTGTAATACTTTATTAATAATTGGGACCTGAATTAAGTGTTTCTACAATTGTATCTTATATTTAAAAACAGAGATTATTTTACAAACCTTGTTGTGTTCCATACATAAAGTTGATTTAGCATTGTATGTATTTGTCAATAAATTTCTATTTCATTAATAGTCTCTGGGAGAAGAATAATAAAGAAGCCCTTAAAGTGCTGTCGTGGGCTTCTGGAAAGCATAGACTAATGAGTCTGTAGATCTGGGGTGGTGCTCCAGTGTTGAAACAGAGAGCTAAGGAAAGTCCATTTGAACTGTCAAGTTTTCTCTTTACTTTAGAGTTTTGTGTACCCCTTGTCTCTCTCTTGTTTCTCCTCAGGATTGCATTCTCTTTTTCAAATAGGCTATTTTCCAACTACTCTGTTGTAAACAGACATTAGTGGTAGGGCTGAGAAGGCATTCTTTTTGAAAGCCTTGAAGTGAAGCCCTGGAATTATGGAATCCATTAGAGTAAGCTGTGAAATCCACAATAGCATTAAGATAGTCTGAGATATGTAATGTGCAGGCCTTTAATCATATCACTAGAAAGGTAGAGGCAGGTCAATCTCTGAGTCTGAGGCCAATCTAGTCTACATAACAACTTTCAGGCCAACTAAGGTTATGTAGTGAGATTCTTTCTTTTAAAAAAAAAGCAAAATGCTGCTTTGATATTTTGTTTGTTTTTTAAAGACAAAGTCTGACTATGGTGCTGCAAGTCTTTAATCCCAGCACTGGGGAGGCAGAGTCAGGGGTACACTGTGATTTTGAGGTCAGCTAGGTCTACAGAGTGAGTTCCAGGACAAACTCCAAGGTTACACAGAAAAATGCTGTACATTTGAGAAAAATCTCAAACAACAACAACAACAAAATACAGCTTTGAAATGCAAGTGTCACAATAAGAGTTAGAAAACAAATGGTATGGTCTAGTGTAGGTGATTAAACTTGTTCATCATTGGGAATATAATGTAAATATAAAATACTCCAGCAAAATTTAGCTAAAACCCATAACTGATAAACACACACAGAGGGAAGAGAAAGGAGGGAAAAGAGAGAGAATTTTAATGAGTGTTTCGTATATATCACACACACATACACATTACTTGGAGTCTTTTAACTGTGTGTGTATGAGAGAGAGAGAGAGAGAGAGAGAGAGAGAGAGAGAGAGAGAGAGAGAGAGAGAGAGGAAGGTTGATTGATTTTGTAGAATAGTGAATTATCCTTTCGCCCTTGATCTAATTTCTGACTCTAAGAGAGAGGATTTTCCGCACTAGAGAAGGTACCTACACTAGAGAAACGACCATATTCCCCTAGTTATCCTCACTCCCTGATGCAGTCTGTGGTAAACATCCTTTCATGAATAAGCAGATACAAAAGGCTCGGTGATAGCCCTAATGAAGCAATGGATCTTCACATGTATACTATGAGAATCAGAATTGGTCCTCAGCCTGAGTACAAATTGGCCTCGGAAAGGAGGAATCCTGTTAATCAACTTCATGAAATTGAAGTATAAATTTACATATCTCATTTATTTATGTAAACATGAGGAGGTTATTTATATAGATTTCTACTGAAGTGCCATTGTATGACTTGACCGTAAAAATATACCATCCTCATATAGGCTGAGATGCTCACTTTCTTCCATCAATACTTATTTTTCCTATTGGAAAAGTTGTGAGGAGCCAAATTATAATCAGACTTCCAGATTGTATAAATCTAATGAGAACTTTGCAATCAGTTGGAGGCTCATATCAATTTGACCTGCCCCCTGCTCCCTGCAGAGAAGCTGCAGGAGAACCCAAATAATCAGAAGGCCATCTCTGTGAGACTGGAATCTGAATGAGGCTTATTTGCAACATCACGTGAACATTTAATTGCACCAGGCTCTTTAGTTATGGATATACAACAGGGACCTGGTCATCTTTGCAGGATGACAGTTGCTGTACAGCAGAGTTGTGTGAGACTTGGAGGCTTCCTGACTCATCTGGTTTGCTATGTACCACCCTAAACTGTTCCTTGGTTTCTCTAGTCACTGTGAACTTGTCTTCAGCTGTGGTGATCCTTTGTAAAAGAGTTGTTAACAGATGCTGAAAATTTTCATGAAGGCCAAATGACAAACATTGCGAGCAAACAGCAAACCTACATCTATTTATTGTTTAAATAATATGTGGTTGTTAGCTTTTGGTTATGTCACTTTGTTCATGTCTTACTTTCATTTATTTATTTATTTATTTATTTATTTATTTATTTATTTATTTAGGATTTCTGCCTCCTCCCCGCCACCACCTCCCATTTCCTTCCCCCTCCCCCGATCAAGTCCCCCTCCCTCATCAGCTCGAAGAGCAATCAGGGTTCCCTGACCTGTGGGAAGCCCAAGGACCACCCACCTCTATCCAGGTCTCCTAAGGTGAGCATCCAAACTGCCTAGGCTCCCCCAAAGCCAGTACGTGCAGTAGGATCAAAAACCCATTGCCATTGTTCTTGAATTCTCAGTAGTCCTCATTGTCCGCTATGTTCAGCAAGACTATACTTTCAGGGATCATTTCTATAGTTCGTGTCTTACTTTCATCTCAATCACAGAGCATAGCTCCTGCCTCAGATTGTCTCTCTGTGTATGTGTTGGCATCCTCTAGCTCTTTCTCTTCAAATTCAAATAGTTTGGCCTCATTGTGGACAGTTTGTATTTATCCCATTTAATTCTTTGTTTGCATAGTTCAGAGTTACATTTTAATTTTTTAGTTCCTTGCTTTTTTGTATGTTTGTGCAAGTTTATGTGGGAATGTGTGTATGGGCACAGTGAGTGACTGTGCGTGAAACGTGCCTGCACACGTCCATGTGGAATTCAGAAACTAACCCTCAAAGTCATTCTTCAAGAGCCTTTTACCTTAATCTTTGAAGTGCAGTGTCTCACTGAGAACATGCTTTGCCAGTTCAACTAGGATGAGCCCCAGCATTCCTTCTGTCCTCCTCTTCTTAGTGTTGAGATCACAGCATGCCACTTGGTGATCCCACTGTGCCCAGTTTGTTACATAGGTTCTAGAGACTGAACTTAGTCCCCGATTTGTGCAGTTATCACTTTGTGGACTAAGCCACCCCCAAGGCCCTGAAACTTTAGCTTTCAAATATCAGTATTCCTTTTTTCCATGTCTTAAAAATCATAGGGACCATTGCTTGAGCATCTGAATATACAGTAAGTTTTGTTGCCTACTGAATCAAGAGCTGTGTCAACACAAAATATAGCTTTCACCTAAAAGAAAGATTAGCTTATTCAGAGTCAAATATGAGATGTCATGGCTCAAGGGCACAGGTCCAGGTTGCCACTAATGACTACTATGGAAGTGGTCACATTAAATTTTATAGTCACAGGGGGAAAAAAAAACCTCATCGATTAAGAAATTTGCCAAATATATTGTTACCACACCAAAGCCAGGAAGTCTTTGCTATAGGTCCCAGATCCTATGTGACAACAGTCCCAGCTTTGAGGTTGGTGTAAACTACTGTTCATCTGGATTAATACATTTCAGGGGCTTTTCTGTAGTTGTAGTTGAAAGAATATTTGGTCAGAAACAGAAGTGGATGATAAATGGTCACTGAGAGAACTAAAGATTTGACTTTTCATCTACAATATTCCAACTCTAGACCATCATAAAGTTCTAGTCAGTCAGTTTGTAGAATCTTCCTGTGTTTGGACTTTTTAAAGAATGCTTCATTCACAGATAACAGTGGCCAGTGACTGAAAGGGTGTGTGGTACATGGAAGAAAACACATATAAGTTAATTGTGGTGGATAAGAACCCTTTCCTTGAGCTGAGAAGGTGGCTCAGTGGATACAATATCCAGCCATGTGATCCTGAGTTTGGATATACTCAGAAAACATGGAGGCATGTGTCTGTAATCTTAGCTCTCGGACCAGAAAAAAAAAAAAATGAAAACTAGAGACAAAATTTTCTTGAACTTCACAAGATGGCAAGCCTAGAGTATAAAGCACAGCATCAAACAAGAGAAATTTGCCTGAAAACAAGGTGGAAGGTATGGACCAGTACCTGAGGTGTCTTCTGACCAGCACAACAACAGTTATGCTGACCTTCAGCTGTAGGCAACTCTTAGCCCCAGCTCTGCTATAGAGGAATCGGGCAACTGTGACTTTGTTCCAGCTCTGGTATAGAGGAATTAAGTTAGATACTCCATATAGGCTCAAGATGGTTCCAAGTGTTATAATTCTGTTTCTTGAAATTTCTGAATATTCAGGTTTGAAGTTCTCTTCTTTCTTCACTCATTTCACAATTGTTTAACTTTGTGAATTATGTACATTTAACTAACCTTAGCAACATCCTTTCTCAAAGAATCCCTGTTGGCTCCTGACATCCCAATGTCCCTGTTAAAGTTCATTCCTCTCCAATTACATAAAACCCCAATTAATTAGGGTCACCTGGTGACTTCTATAGTGGAGGAAGGTAGATGGATTGTGGAAGGCAAATCTACTCAGTATCCCACTGATTGCTGCACAGAGTGGTGGGACAAGAGAGTGCCCATCTCCCTTTGTTCTCCCGTTCATGTCAGTCTTCTCTGTCCTACATTGAGTTTTGTGATTTTCATAGGGAGATGTGAACAAATGCCTATTTACCTGAGATAAAGCACTCACGACAGACCAGAGTAACAATTGCATTTAAGTCAAGCTTAATGTGTTCATTGAGGTTACTCAAAGGAGTATTGGTGAAGCATTATTTAAAAGGCATGCATGACTCAAAGGCAGCTGCATCACCAACAAGCCTACCTTAGCATGAGTGCTGACTCATGACAGCTGCAATTTCAGAGCTTCCTCTGCGACTTGCAGGGCAGTTCATTTCTAGGGTCATTGCAGCTTGTATACGCTTGAGAAAGGGCTACATGAATCTCATATAGGAGCTTTCTTGGATGTGTATTACTGAAGCTTATGGGCCTCCCTTCTCCTGCCTAGAATACTTCACGTCATATGATTTCGTCCATTTCTGTTTGTTTTGCCACAAATGACAGGATCCCAGTCTTGCTTATGGATGAAATAGATGCTCCACTTCATATCTGGACCACATTGTCCCGATCAAATTGGTTTGTTGATGGGCACCTCAACTGAGTCTACAGCTTGACTACTGTGCATAGCGCTGCAGTAAACATAACAGGGCCAACATCTCTCACACACACCAATTTCAGCTTTTTTCAGGGATAAACTCAGGAGTGGTAGAGTCAGATCACAAGGACTTTCTGGTTTTAATTTTTTGAGGCGCCTGCATTGTTTTCCAGGGGGTCCTTGATAATTTGTAACATTTCCAACAGCGTTTAAAGCTCGGTCCCCTTGTCTCCATCTCCATGTGTAAGTGCTATCAGTATTTTCACAACGGCTGTTCTAACTGAAGTGGCACGGAACCTCATGTTACCTTTGATTTGCAATGGATGAGTGGATGCCAGGACTGCAGGGCCATGGGAAGCACTGACTTTCTTGCAGCCTCCACCAGCCCTGCTGCCCTGCCCTGTCTTGTAGTTGAGCCATGCCCTCAGCTGGCCTGGCTGTCTTACTTTCCATCTGCCCCTTCATGTACATGGCATGTAGATAGCAGGGTTATTACTATCCACTAGATTCCCCCGAGCCAAAGCCCTAATGGTCCTTTGTAGCGGCGTAAATAAATGCAGGCAGATAGTAAAGAATATATGCAGCTTTAATGGTTAAATAAACTTACAGAACCGAGGTTCCCGCGTAGCACAGGAAGCAGGAAAAAGGGCCGAGCAGCCTCCCGCATGCGCCCGATTTATCAGTATACATTCACCCAAGGCAAACCCGCCCCCTAAAGGGGCTGGCTTAAACCTACAGTCCTTATCTGCTTTCTCTTCTCCACTCTTCCCTGGCTAGGGAGCCCTGCAGATTCACCTGGTAAAGGTTTCTTGGTCTGTGTGCTCTGTTGTATATGTACACGAGGTCATTACCGATTATTACTTATGACTTCGACTTAGAGCCAGACTCTCCCACAGCCACACAGCATACTGGCCCTACAAGCAGTTGGGAGTATTCTTCTCTAATGAATGCTTATTGAAGTTTTCGCCTGAGTTTCCTTGTTTTCACACTTAACACACACACACACACACACACACACACACACACACACACACACACACTTTGCAATACTATAGTTACCTGATTGTTAGTTTCACATGTTCTATTTTTCAAGGACACTTGCCCACTGGGTAAAATGGTACTTGTAGTTTTCCTCTAAGTGTACACTAAGGGACCCATTCCAGATAATACACAACTGATTTGTTGAATATCTATAACAAGTACTATACCTCCCACAGATATGCAATAGTGAGGCTGAATGTGAGCCTTTCAGCTTTAGGATGAGAGCTTAAGGTATAGCTGCCTCCATCTGGGATGAACATGGCACATTTTATCAGGACTTTTATACAGAGTGAAGCCAGTCTGAATTTACTGTGTGTGGTTTGTGCCCATTGACTTATCCCATATGTAACAGAAATTACTTACATAGGAATAAACTCCATGCCCATACAGAAGTTACCAAAATTGACTCAGCTTAAAAAATAAGCAGATACAACACAAAGATTTTCCATAGATTTTGGTCCTACCACCAACAGTTTAAAAGAGAAGGTTGGGTATCCTGTTAGTTTCTGATAGGAGCATGTTACTTGTAGTAGGTTAACTGTTTGGGGATGTCACTTGGGGCTAGTTTCCTTACCCGTAGCTGCACTCTTAACACAGTTTGTTGCACTCTCATAGTTTATATGGCGATTGCAAATTTTCTCTAGACTGTTTTGCCTGTGAACTCCATTACTCATTGAGGTTTGTTTCATTTTTAGAAAATTTGTATTGGTTATTAGAATTAATTGACTATCTAGTATGTGTTAGGTAGGTATAGTAGCATATAACAGTTATTTCATTTAACATGTCTCACTTGATAATCAAAAAAATCTTAGGTGAAATACTACTCTTTTATTAGAGTTAAGGAAATACTAACTCCAGTGTGAAAGTGGAGTTTCTCCTGTGTACAGAAGAATGATGTCAATATGAGCTATCTTCACATCCAGATGTTATTCACTTTTTACTGAGGTCACATCTACAGCTTTTGTATGATAAGTCTATTCCTTATCTCTGTGTCATATGTCACTTAGTTTCCACAAGTTTAATAAATGTTACTGCTATTTGACAAACTTACTCATAAAATCTATTTTTATAAAACTGTTTAAAAAGTCCTCAATGCTTACTTATTATAGTTTTCTAAACTTATATAATCATTTTAAAGTTCCTTTCTCTCTTAGTTAGGGTTTCTATTGCTGTGAAGAGACACCATAGCCACAGAAATTCTTATAAAGGAAAACATTTAATTGGGGTGGCTTATAGTTTCAGAGGTTTAATCCATTATCACCATGGCAGGACATGACAACATGTAGGCAGACACAGTGCTGGAGAAGGAGCTGAGACTTCTGCATCTTGATTCACAAGCATCAGGAAGTGAAACATGTCACTGGACATGGTTTGAACATAGGAAATCTCAAAGCTCACCCCACAGTGACACAGTTCCTCCAACAAGACCATGCCTACTCCAACAAAACCATCCCTCCCAATAGTGTCACTCCCATCGGGGACCACTTTCTTTCAAATCACCACATTCCACATTTCACTCCCTGGCCACTATAGGTGTGTAGCTTTATCATAATGCAAAAATGTGTTCAGTCCAACTTCAAAGACTGTATAGTCTATAACAGTCTCAAATTTATTTAAAAGTCTAAAGTTCAATGTCTCTTCCAAGATTCATGTAATATCTTAACTGTAATCCCCTGTAAAATCAAAATAAAAAGGCAGATCACATATTTCTAATATTTGATGCTACAAGATATACATTATTATTCCACTGTGGAGGGAAAGGATGACAGTAAGGCAATACTGAACCAAAGCAAGACTGAAAATTAGCTGGGCAGACTCCAAACTCTGCATCTTTGTGTCTGATGTCAAAGCACTCTTCAGATCTCCAAATCTTTTCAGCTTTGTTGACAGCAGCATACTTCTTTCTCTTGGGCTGGTTCCACTCCCTGTTAGCAGTTTTCCTTGACAGATATCACATGATTCTGGCATCTCTAACATCTTGGTGACTCTAAGGCAACCCAAGCCTCATCCTTTACAGCATCGTACAATGGCTTCTCTAGGCCTCCATTCAGAGACACCCTTGACACAAAGCCTGGCCTCAGAGGTTGTGGAAGAAAGACTCCTTAACCCCTTTCTTCAATATTTGGCTCTAAAGTCAGAACCACACAAACAAAGCTGTCAAGTACGCTGCTTGCTGCGACTGGAACATGGCCCCCTCAATTACATCTTCACCAGCTTTCTGTTTTCTATGGTGTCCTTCATTGTCTAATCTTGGCTGTCCTGAAACTAGATCTATAGACCAGGCTGGCCTCATAGTCAGAGAGCCACCTGCCTCTGCCTCTGGAGTGCTGGGATTAAAGACCTGAACAACTATACCACGGGTCTCTAAACTTTTCTTTATTTCTTTTTCACATATTGGAATTACAGTTTGGTGGGATCTTGCCCTGAGGTCACCACTCCCTTTATTCCATTTCTTTATCTGTTTATCTCCTTGAACACAGAATTGGGTACCTTCTACTTCCTACCACTCCTTTTCTTCTCAGATTGTACCAAATGAGCAATTTGAGCTCAGCTTGCTTTTTTTTTTTGTTGTTGTTTTATCTTCATTGGCATTACCACTATTAACCACGTGGCAGAGTCTATATTAGGCAGTTTGGAGATTTCCTCTGCCAATGGAATTAATATAAATCTCTTCCCTTTAGCCTCAGGCAGACTCTTCAAACAAGGGCCAAAAGCAGTAACAGTTTTCTGAAAAATACCACAAGAAAGATCTCTTAGGCAACATACTATAATTCTTCCCCTCTGAAACATCTTAAGACAGGCCCCCACAGTTCAAATCTTCTAGGCTTCTACTTACATGTCCCATTAAGCAGTGCTTAAAGCATTCCACTGCTTTCCTAACCCAAAATACGAAAGACCAAATTCTTCCAAACAAAAAACATGGCCAGGCCTATCACAGCAATACTCCAGCCCCTGGTACCAACTTATGACGTAGGATTTTTCTTGTTGTGAAGAGAGACCATGATCATGGCAACTCTCATAAGGAAAACATTTAATTACGCTTACGGGTTCAGAGGTTTAGTCTATTCTCATCATGGCAGAAATGGCAGCATGCAGGTAGTCATGGTGCTAGAGAAAAAGCTCAGAATTCTTTATCTTTGTCTATAGGCAACAGGAGTGAACTGTGTCACTGGGCATACCTTGAACATAGAAGATCTCCAAGCCCATTTTTCTCCAACAAGGCCTTGCCTACTTCACCAAAACCACACCTCCTAAGAGTGCCACCCTTTATAGGGGCCATTTTCTTTCAAACCACCACACTTTCCATACAGGCTTTTGGGGAGTATGCAATACATCCAAAGCTTCTCAAACTCAAATGTTCCTCCTAACATATAATTTATTTTATTTTTGTTATTGATATTGCACATAGCCATTAGATGCATATGTATAAGCACCTAGCCATATTTTTGCAAGGCACATAAATATTCAGTAATATTTATTTACTTAGTGCATACTAGGGATGTATATGTACTGGATGAACCCTTCAAAGGTCTGTGTAATATGCTGTAAGATTTTAAAAAATAGGAGAGACTACAGGGACACCTTCTTCTGAATAGCCTTCATGAGAATCAGCTTGTCCCAGGGGTAATATTCTATAAAAAGATGGGCTCATTTTATAAAGAATTTCAATCTCGTTCCTCAATGCTAGCAGTAAAATGCTGATTCAAGATTCAAGACTCTTAGAAGGGAACACAAATAAAAATATATTTTGTATATTAAAATTGAAGTCAAACCATTTCCCATAAGATGTTAACTAGAGAAACAAAATGAAATTTGATTTCAAGCAAGGTAGGCAGCATACATGAAGGCAGGCTGAATTAAAAAGTGGTGACATCAATAATTAATTAATAGTGGTAACATTAATTGAGATTTAATATATAATAAGACTATCGGTTTGGTGTATTCTTTCTCATTAGTTACCTGATGTAGCTGGTAGGTGTGCTTATTAAAATAATGTCCTCAAATTTACAGCAACTGTTAAACTGTATTTATGTTTGATGGTGATGGATGCAAGCACACACAGGCGCACATCTGTATATGCAGAGTAGAATGATCTCTGGTTTTTAACTAGTATACCATAAGCATTTGCAGTAATAATCTTAAAGAAATATTATTTAGGCCATTAATTATTATTTTGTTCCTCTTTGTTGCTTGACTTAATGTTAATAGTTCCAAATAGAGCAGGTGTTTGACAAGAGACAGTTTCTTCTGAAAAAGAGAAGAAATTTGGCAATTTAAGCTGATGGTGGCAATGCTCTGCTCACCACAAAGGAAAGGATAATTTTGAAAGCAGACTCAGCCACAGTCACACTCTAAATAGACAGCATCCAAAGATAAAAGAAAACTACCTGATTTCCCAGAGAACATGTGCATGCTCAAGTTCAAAGCTCCTCAAGTCTGATTGCAATCCTAAGAAGAGAAAGTTCTACACAGCAGTTAAGACGGAAGTGGATTATTGGACAATAGAAAGCAAAGTCTCTATACCTACATGCTGAAAATATATGAGAGTTATTTACTCATACATATAGGCCACAACAGAATTTACACCAATTTACCAAACTGTCATCTCTAAATAACGTACTATGTCCTAAGTTGCTACTTTTAACAATGGGACACTCAGAATGACTTTGTGCTTCATTATGCCAAAACCTTGCACAACGAAAACACCAATATTTAGTTCTAATAAGGCTCTTAGCTTTGATGCTGACAGCTCAACATTGTTGGAGGCTCCTGGAAGTTTAGCAGCATATCTGCTTCCTACACACCAGATACTAGTGCTCTCCTTACAATTGTCTCTAGGCATTGCCTAAAATTACCTGAGAATAGCTCTCCCCATGGTAGGAAACCACTGCTTCATAGTAAGCCTGTAATACCACAACGTGCATGCTCTTCTTGGCCCCAAAGACATTGTAGGGAAGAAAATAAGTCAGACAGCATGGGGGATATAGACTTCCTGTTATAGTTCATTGCTGGAAGTAATAAAAAAGCCTATTGCTTCCCGCTGTCCTGTGAAGCTGTTAAAATGAAGCCTCCTTCTCTCTGCTGTCATTCATTCACTGGGGGCAGAAGCTACTCTGGGAAAATTTTATTTTATAGTCATATAAAATATAGATGACTAGTGTACAATTTTGAATTTTGAGCTGATGTATGTCATCTCAAATGAATTATTCATGATGAAATCATGTTATATTTTTTGTAGAACAATATGCCATAGAGAACCTTATTAATAGGGTTATTCTCAATAAAATATGAACATTGCATATCAGATCTTACTCTGCCGCTTTACTAATTAGTTACAGTCCGTTGCTAACTTTTGGGGAGTTAAGAAGCATGATTTATGGGAAATATTTGTTGTGAACCCAAATTTAAATAATTCTTCTGCAGGAAAATGATTCATATAATGAATTTTGCTTGAATTTTTACACAGACTTAGAAGCATATGCTTAAAGGAAATTTTCATATAAGAGATTAGAGGCTGTAGAGATACATTGAGCAGAGAAAAATTAGAAATTATCTCAAACTTGTCCCCCAAAGGGGAAACAGTCAACATTTCCCTACAGAGATCCTTACACATATGTAAAAGAGTCATCATCAGCTCTGAAGTGATTTAATGATTAAAATCTTCTCCTGAGTCTCTCTATAATCATGCCTACAAATTCCTTCATAGGGTTACTCACTATATGAAAAAGATGGCTTGAAAAGTATAGTAGGACCTAATTGGAATTAGAAGACATGGGAATCAAGGCCCATGAGGTCTGTTCATATACTCTCATGGGAAGTTTATATCATTTATTGTTACATTGTGTTTATGAAACTCAAAAAATTTCCTAACCCATTAGAGGTTAGCTAACAATATGCTTCCGTGAGCTATAGATTGACAGAGGCAATGTCTTACAGAAAGTACCACATGTTTCTCCTCTCTCTCTCTCTCTTTCTCTCTCTCTCTCTCTCTCTCTCTCTCTCTCTCTCTCTCTCTCTCTGACACAAACACATGAGTTATTCTATTCTTATACTGTTTTCATTTCGTTTTCTTTTATTTCTTCATCTCCTCCTCTCTCTTGACTTTATTTTGTTTTGCTTTGCTAATTTTGAGACAGTCTTATGTAACCCAGACTGGTCTTAACCTTGATCTTCCACACTCAGACCCGTAAGTGCTAATGTTATAGGGGTGTGGATTCTGGACTTCTGTCCACCCCACCACCCATGCACATGTGAGTGTGTCTGTTTACATATGTGAATGAGCATGGTTTTTTTGGTTGACAAGTATGGGTGGAGGAGAATACATGAATGTGTGTACACAGTGTGTGTGGAAGGCACTTGCCAGGAATCATGAACCTTGTTTACTGAGATGGGCTTTCTCATTGACTTTGGATTGGCTCAGCTGGGCTATGCTCACTGACCAATTAGCTCCAAGGATCCTCTTGGGTCTGTACCCTCAGAATGACTTGAATCCCAAGCCTGTGCTACCACACCTGGCTATTATGTGTGTTCTAGGGATCAGTGGTAAACCCTGTGTGCTTGGACAGTAACCATTTTACAAAGATGTCTTTTCTTTTCAGCTTCAGACTGGAAGATCCTTGAGAGCAAGGTACACAGAGTATTGAAAATGATTTCCTCATCACCACACAGATCCTATGACAAGATTTTGCTGTGACCAGCATATGTTGAAAAAGAATAACATGATTTATTATAAGAATGCATGCTGATCCTTTCTTATTAATTCTTTTCTTACATTCATTATCCTCACAAAAGTCAATGTCCTTTAAATCCCCGTTTTATTAAAATTAACCACAAACTGAAAATTATCCAAGTAATTTCCTTCCTTCTGTCTTGCTCAAATCCTCCACTTGTTAAGGCATTAAATAATTAGCAAAAGCAAATGTTTACTTTCCAAATGGGATTCTAGGAACAAAAAAAAGAAAGAAAGAAAAAAAGAAAATGTGTGCCTTTTATTTCATTCAGTTCCCCAAATATTGATGGTGAAGAGGTGAAGAGAACAGAAAAATCAGTACAGTGGTGCAAGCAAACTGCCAACACAAACTCTGTCTGTCTGATATATATATATATATATATATATATATATATATATATATAATTTGTGTGTGGTGGTTATTGGTGCGTAAGGATGGGTATATGTGCGTATGAAGACAGTCAACCATTTTTTGAGACACATTTTCTTACTGGCCTGGGGCTTGTCAAGTAGGTAGCCTGGACGGTTTGCGAACCCTAAGGATCTCCTTGTGTCTGCTTCCCTACCCAAAGTTGGAAATACAAGCGTGCACTAACATGACTGCTTTTTCATCTATATCCCAGGGATCAAATTCATGTTCTCATGTTTGTGCTACCAGCACTTTAGTGACTGAGCTGTTTGCCTAGATCTGCAAACATTTGACTATTGAAATCAGGATGCTAGTATTACTTTAAAAGTCAGTGAAAATTATTAGGCCTATGTGAGTCCTATAGTGGCAGCTTTTCCATGGAGAGTAATTTATTTGGTGGCTTCTGTGAGAAGTAGGGATGAAGGAGAGAAGGGATGTCAGAGATCGTTTAGTTAGAGACATAAAAGACCCCCAAATGTCATAGCCCTAAACTTCAAATATCTTAAATAACTATCAATGGAAAAATAGACAAACAGTTGCATAGTTCCATTGCATGAATACCGTGAATCAAAAAGTAATATATTATTACCATGTAGTAATACTCAAGTGACAATCATAGCATGCAAAGGGAAAATGTTTGATGAGAATCATACCATTTGTATAAAGTTCAAATCCGGTCAATGGTGTTAACTAACTGCTGGGGCCTGTGGTGGTTATATTGGCAGGGAATTGGCTTGGGGTTATTTGGAAGTAGTCTAAGTACATGTAAAAATTCATTGACCTATGAACTTACGACAGATATACTACAGAACATGGATGCAACACCAAGATAAAAATGGGACAAAAACCAAAACAGCTAAAAGAAAATTATTTTGTCGAAAGGCGGTGAGTCAGCTCTGAGGCCACTGAGGAGTGCTGAGAGACAGATATGGAGCACATGAAAGGTAGAGCGAACACTGAGCTTGATGAACGATAGATGAAGAATGAGGGGAGAGAGTTATTAACCAGCCTTAGGAGATTTCAAGTATAGGTAAACATGAGAGCATGTGTATATGTACGTTACTATGATATTTCAAAGAAGGACACATCATACTGCATTGTGTTCCATACCATATCATTAGGATTTCCATCTGCTTGTCATGAGTGTCTGAAGCTTTGATAGTTATCTTAGATGTTCTACACGTGTTTGCTTCCTTTGCTCCCACCCCTGGCAATACAAGGACTCCCCTGGCTGTGCTTTGTATTCTGTGTTCCTCTGCATATCATTAGCATCTACCTTGCATTTTATACA
The DNA here is from genome assembly GCF_018167655.1 of Microtus oregoni. Classification (NCBI taxonomy): domain Eukaryota; kingdom Metazoa; phylum Chordata; class Mammalia; order Rodentia; family Cricetidae; genus Microtus; species Microtus oregoni. The sequence goes on from NW_024544756.1 coordinate 1,168,091, forward strand.
GATCCATCCCTCCGCCCCAAGAAAGTGAAACAAATCCATTATCAGCAAGATCACTGTAGGGCTTCCATAGAAATCATCTTTTTCCCAGAAGATTCCTACGTCTGGAGTTGAGGGAAGATTGCTTTTCTCTTTTCAGGCTCATTATGGACAGAGAATTTTCATCACTGCTAACTAATTTTGCAAGGTCATTTGGGTTCTGTTACTGAAACTACTCAATAAAATACTCTTGTCCTTTAGTGTGCTCAGAGGATTGGCTCCAGGATCCATGCAGATATGGACAAATATGCACAAATTCCTTTGTGTATAGCTCATGCAGTCCTGCTATATACTTCAAACCATGTCTTGGTTACTCCTAATGCCTAATCCTACATGAATACTGTATTGTTTAAGAAATAAGACAAACTCAACTCCAGAAAAAAAGCTATGCATGTACAGTATAGACACTGTCTTCTTCATATTCCATTCTATGTCTGTTTGACTTCCAAGTGGGGCATGCAGATACAAAGGGCCAACTGCCTTTTGTCCTGTGGAGTGTGCTTTTCTATCCAATTGTGCTCGCTCACTTGCTTTTGCGTTTGGATGGAAACATACATCCTTGAAGGAGTGACCTTATTGGCAGTCTTTCTGGCTGTCTTGATAGAACAGTTGAGTGCAATGAGAGACAGTATATGGGTGGGTGAAAGAGACCAGACTCCCACAGGAAGGTAGCAGGCTCCTAGGAGACAACTGGGGACAATATGCACTGTTCAGAGCAACACCTTGCTTCTGGCTATCCAAGCACTGCAGGTGGCAGAGAAGCCATGTTGGCATCCACTGAGAAAAAAAAAAAAAGAATGGCTTAATCAAGAAAACAATTTTTTTGTCTTATTTAAAATTGCACTGGGTAACTACCTAGCCAACTGTAGGAGGCAGAGTCCTGTGCATCAGATATCAAATCACTGGCTTTTTTCTAATGCTTCAGTATTTGGCTGTGTGCAGAAAGTAGAAGGGCTAAGGAGAGGATCCAGTAGCCAAGAGTGTATACTGATATTTCAGAGAATCAGAGTTTGGTTCCCAGCACCTACATCAGGTGGCTCACAACTTTTGGTAAATTTAGTTCCAGGGCATCCAATGCCTCTGGCTTCCACAGTCACCTGCGTCTATGTTCTCATACCTACCCATGCCCACATACTCATATTTAAAAATAAAATATGTTAGAAAAAAGCTATAAGCATGTTATTTACCTCTAATATAGTTCTTTCCTAATTTCCTCTAGAGCAAAATTTCTCAAAAGGACCAATAAAAAAGCAAGTATGTATGTCCATATGGACTATATGACCCTTATTCGAGCTATTTAATTTTGTTGTTGTAGTATAACATGTAGGCATATCAGCAAAAGTGTTCTAATAAAACATTGTTATTGTTTATAACAACATGGTCATGAATAAGACCTGTTCAGTCTTGATATTTAATAAGATTTTCCCCTCTTATATCTAAGTTACCAATTCTACTTTAAGTCTTTCAACCTTTGTTTACATTTTAATGTTGTTTAACAATAAAGATACTTATGAAACGAGAGAAAGTATAGAAAAGAAAATAGATTTTGGGTTGGGGACATAACCCTCTGGCTAAAAGTGATGGCTGCCAAGTTCATATCCTCAGAACCCAAGTAAAAGCTAGAACACAGAACAAGCATCTGAAATACCAGCATTCCTGTGACAAGGTAGCTGGCAGAGGCAGGAGAATCCCTGAAAGTTCACAAAGAGACCCTGTCCCAAAACAATTTGTCCTTCAACTTCCACACACATGCATTACTACAAGTGCACACTCACGTTTATATACATATATACACACAGAGAGACACATACAGTTGACTTCATTATTTGATTCCTTGTTTGACTGTATTTCAGAATGGTGGAGAACATCTTCTTGGCTAACTATTTGCCAATCAGTGCCATGCCAAATGTGCATAGGGTACATTTCTTGAGTAAATTCAGGAATAAAGTCTTCAGATATTCTGGCCTGCTATTTGAGAGTATGTGCCTTGAACACAAATCCCTGTGTTTGGATTCCAGTATACAAACCATGCTGCCTCCTTACTTGATAACCTAGAGCAGCCTCTAGGCAAGCCATCCATGTCCTACATCTCCACAGCGCAGATTTTCTCTGCTCTGTTTACACAGTCTCATTGTTCCCCTTGTGGAGGATTCATTGATCAGATCCGGAATGGAAGCTGGTCTGCACAGAGGGAACATTACACTTTGGTATTCCCTGTCCTTTGGCATAATGACCCCAACAATGTCAACACAATTCCTTCCTGGTTCTGGTCCTAGTCATTCTGCTCACTGAGAGTGAAAGGAAACCAAGGAAAGACCAACCAGGAACCATTAGAAGCCCAGCTGCCCATGTTCCATGCAATGAGAAAACATCGGCATCAGAGGCTAAAATCAGTAGCCCCTCTGGAGATATGATCAGTGTAGAATTGCATTCATATGGAGCAAAGATGGAGCAATCTTTGCTGATGAGTCAGTGATGCTTGTCTTTCCTCTCCCTCCCTTCCTTAATTTTCTTTCCATTTTCCCCTTCATCCCTTCCTCCCTCTCTTCCTTCCTCCCTCTCTCCCTTCCTTTGTTATTAGTGTGCACTTTTTACTTCAATTTTCTTTATAAGTCTTTATATTGGCCCCGTTGTCTTTTATAAAAGTTTTAAAACTATTTTACATTTATCCTCTGACAATTTCATATGTGTAGACAAGTATATTGATGGTATCTCCCTGCCTGACTTCCAATCTATTTTTAAAATGTTTTCATTGTTTGCTTTTTTTTTTTTTGGTGGCATTAGAGATTCAACCTAGTGTCTGGCACAGTGCTACCTCTGAGCCACACTGAGCTTTCCCAGTTGAAAGATATTTCATGGATTATTTTCTAAGTTGGAAATTATCTCTCAGCTTCTAAGAGTGTTATTCTACTGGCTTATGATTTCCATTGTGGAGAAATCTACTTCAAGTGTAACTATGTATTTCCTTTGAAGATCCTATCTCTTTCTTATACTCTGAATAATTTCAACAATATGTATATTTTTAGACATTCATTTCATTTATGCCCTTTGGTATATTCTTTTTATTGATATAGGTTCAGAAACTTAACCTAAAAATCGCAAACTTGAAATGCCTCAAAGTCTAAAACATTCTGAACAGTGTGCCGCAAGTAGAAAATTCCATGTCACAGTCTTTGTTACATGACCAAACTTTCAAAAAATTGTATTCAATCTGTATATACAGGTGTATCTAAAACATATAGGGTTTCATGATTAGAATTCTTCCCACACTTACGATATCTCATTATATAGATTTAGATTCCTGCCACCCCCTCCAAATCATAATCAAAACATATCTCGGTCTAAAATGTTTCAGATGAAGAATGGTTAGTCAGCACTCTCTGCTTTCTATTGATTTGTTTGTACTTCTTGAGACTATGGTCTTATGTCTCATATCAGGGTAGAATATTGGTTCTTCATGTTTTGCCTCTTCTGAGTGTTCTAGGAAATGTAAGCTAAATCCTTGAGCTAGGTAGCTTAATTGCCTAGTAAATGTAGGTTCATTTTTATAGCTGTCTTAGTGTTTTATTTTGTGAAGCGAAACCATGACTATGGCACCTTTTATAAAGGAACACATTTAATTGGGGTGGCTTACAAGTTAATGGTTCAGTGTTATCGTCATAGTGAAAAGTATGGCAGTATGCAGGCAGACATGGTGCTGGCAAAGGATCTGAGAGTTCTCCATCTTGATCCACAAGCAGTAGGAAATGGTCCATTGAACTGAGCATCGGTGAGAGCACAATTCCTCCACCAAGACCACACCTCCTCCAATGAGGCCACATCTACTAATAGTGCCACTCACTTTGGGGAACATTTTGCTTTAAACCACTACAGTATCTTTAACCCATCCTTCTGTATTTAACCAATGTATCATTTCTCTGTGCTACAGTCTTGATTATTTCTATGGACTGATTTTTCAATTCACTAGTTCTTTATTGAGCACTCTCCAATTTGTATTAAATCTAGTATGGATATTTTCATTCATATAATTCATATTTGTTTCTTTTTTCCCCAAAATATGTTCCACATTACACGAATTTCTGTAGTTTCCTCTTTCTGGTCAATACAAGATTTTGAAAAAAAAAAAAAAGAAAAGGTTTCTACTTGCTTAGTTATTTTTATCCAGAAAACTGATGAATATTTTATTACTGGAAATAGGTTGTTTTTGCTTTATGCATTTCTTTCATCTTTGGTAGGGGCAACAGCATTAGGCCCTTGATTTCCTCACCCTAATCACAGACTATCTGCAATTATTATTTATGCCTTTAAGAAACCAAACGTTTTCCTATGTTGGCCTTACTTGGTAAAGTAACTCTGCCTCCCCACAGTGTGGTACCTCAGGCCAAAGAGCCATCAGTGATATCTGAGGATATGGCCAGTATGCAAGCAGAAAAGGAAAGGAGGAAGTCCGGGATTAGGGTTCTGGCAGAGGATGTTAGATAAAGTTTTTTTTTTTTTGTTTGTTTGTTTTTTTGTGGAGTGAGGTATAGAAGATGAATGAAATCCTTAAGTAGGACACTTCAAAAAGAATGGGAAGGCTGGTTCCTGAAAATCCTTTGATTTTCTTTGAAGTGGTAGAGGAAGAAAAGCCAGAAAAATCACTGAGCAGTTAAAATAATTTTAAAATTGCATTAAAAATTTGTAATCCTGAGATAGAAATATGGCTCAGTGGTTAAGAGCACACACTGCTTTTGCACAGGGCCCAAGTTCAAGTGTTCAATTTCCAAATCTCAGATTAGGCTAACAACTTCCAGTAACTTCAGCTCCATGTGATCTGATACTCCTCTGATCTCCTCTTCCATATCCTAAACACACACACTTACATGTATACACAGAGAGAGAGAGAGAGAGAGAGAGAGAGAGAGAGAGAGAGAGAGAAAACAGGTAAGTAAAAATTTAAAAATTTTAAAATGGTTTAAAAACTGGAATTCAGGAGCTGGTTATGAGCAATTCAGTGGCTAAGAACACAGGCTTTTCTTCCAGAGGACCCATGTTCAATCTCCAGCACCGGTGAGGTAGCTAACTACTACTATTAACTCCAGTTCCAGGGAATCTAATGTCTTCGTCTGGCCTCTGTAGTAGGCATGAATGCATTTAGTACATATACATACATGCAGGAAAAAATCATACACATAAAATAAAAAATAAACTCATCATAAAACAAAAAATATCAGAACCCACTGAGCTGTTTACACTCTGGGAACAAGGAAACATTAAAAGGATGGAGCGTGGAACATGTGTGATCGGGTGGATTGGTATACCGTAATAGCCTTTGAGAAAACAATTTCCAAAGTTGGTATAAGGCAGGACTCCTGAGATGGACAGAATGACAAATGGAAGATTTGTAGTTTTAGGGCTGAAGCACAAAGATAGCAGCATCCTGATGAGATTGTGTTACAGGCTGGCAAACAACGGCCTGCAGGGCAAATCTAGGCCACTGCGTATTTCTGTAAATGTTTTATTAGAATATAGTTGTGCCTTATTCTCGAGCTTGCTAGCTACAGCAATTCTGGGCATGGTGGTATGTGCCTGAAATTGCAACAGGTGTAAGACAGCAGCAGGAGGATTAGGAGTTCAAGGGCACTTCTCTAGGTCTATGGATTGTAGCATGGTTATTCTTCATAGTTAATATCCACTTATGAGTGAGTACATGCTGTTTTTGTCTTCCTGGGTCTGGGTTACCTCACTCAGGATGAGTTCTTCTAGTTCCATCAATTTGCCTTCAAACTTCCTGATGTCATTGATTTTAACAGCTGAGTAAGTCTCTGTTGTGTAAATGCACCACATTTCTTTTATCCATTCTTCAGTTAAGGGACATGTAGGTTGTTTCCAGGTTCTGGCTATTATGAATAAGGGTGCTATGAATATAACTGAACGTGTGTCCTTGTACATCCGTAATGAGGAACCCAAGGGGGATTCATGGATCTCCCTGGTAAGGGGAAATAGAAGAGATCTCTTGGGTGGTCTAGGAATGGGTAGGGATGGAAATTTGAGGGATTGGATTTGAGGAGCGGGTAGAGGGGAGGGAGAGTACTGAAAGAGATGACTGGAAAGGGGGTGCTTTTAGGGTCAGATAGAAACCTGGTGCAAGGGAAACTCACTCAAATCTACAAGGATGACCGCAGCAAAGACTCCCAGCAATAGTGGATATATAGTCTCAACTGACCATCTACTGTGATCACACCAGTGCCTACTCACTCCCATTGTCATCAGAGAGGCTTCATCCAGTAACTGGTGAAAACAGATGCAGAGACCCACAGACAAACAGTAGTCTGAGCCCAGGGAATCCTGCTGAAGAGAGGGAAGAAGGATTGTACGGTCCAGAGGGGTTGTCATGACAAGAAAACCCACATAAATAACTTAGAAGGCTCACAGGAGCTCCCAGACACTGAAACCACAAACAGGGAGCCTGCATGGGACTGACCTAAGCCCTCTGCATATATGTGAAAGTTGTGTAGCTTGGTTTACTTGTGGGACTCCAAACAATGGGAGCAGAGCCTGACCCTAATGCTTCAGCCGGCTCTTGAGAACCTATTCCTCATACTGGGTTGCCTTTCCCAGTCTGAATACAGGGAGATGTGCTTATTTTTGCTGCAACTCGATATACCATGGTTTGTTGCTACCCCTTTCTGAACAGAAACAGAGGAGGAGTGGATTGCGGGGAGAAGGGAAGGAGAAGAGAGAGAAGAAACAGTAGTGGAGATGTAAAATTAAAAAAAAGAAGAAGTTAATGGGCAGCCCAGGCCACATAAAACCTGATCTCCCCAAAATCAAAACACAAAAAAATAATGCAAAAGGAGCAGGAGAAAGGAGATGGGGAAGGAGGAAGAAAAGAGATGAAAGACAATGAGGTGAAAGGGTAGTTGTGATAAGGTTGGATGACATACAAAGCAAATATTTTAAGATATGGAGTAGCCTATCTATCCTTTGCGTAACATCGCTGCTCACTGAGCTATATAGGTGATAATGTTTTGCCAGCTTCAGATCAGTAGCAGAAAGGTCTGGAGAAATGACTCAAGGATTCAGAGCACTTGTCGCTCTTGCAAAGGACTTAGGTTCAATTCCCAGCACCTGCATGGCAACTCACAGTCATCTGTAATTCCAATTCCAGGGACTCCAACACCCTCTTCTGAACCTAGGGAAAATTGGAAGGCTCAAGATCAAGGCCCAGAATTTTTTTTTTCTCTGTGTAAATTACATAGTGCAGTGAAAAAACAAAAAAACCCTGCAGCCCTTTGAAAGTGTAAAGCTTGTGGGCTTTTTCCTCTTCTTTCCATTTTATAACCAGTTTCTTTTAGCTTACTAGGTGGGTGATGGTAGTGTTCATGGTGGTCATGTATTGAAGTTCTCTTTGTATTATGTAAATCTTATCCCTGACTTTGGGTTCCCATAATTTTTGTTTTATTTCTGTGTTCTTCTCAAGATCACTGAAGTTTTCAAAATTCCTTGGTCTCCAAAAGTTAAAATAAAGCCTTTATAGAAGTTAATGGAATGTGAAACCATATTAAAGTAGAAAATGAAGATCAGGACCAGTGAGCAAAAGGTGTCTATAAATATTGTGGCTGTTGCTTATGTGTAAGTTCTCGTGACTATTTCTGAAATGCAGGGCAAATTAGCCGACATAAACATATACTTCTTATTTTCAAGAGCAGGCAGTATTCCCTTAAGTACTAATCGCCTTTTCTACACCAGGCATGGAAAAACTCACAGATCTAAGACACAGTGATTCAGTAGTTCAGAGTGAAAAGGAAACAACCTAGTCTGTTCCTCTAAGATACTGGATACAAGAGAACGCATCGTATGCTTGGAATACAAAAGCCAAGTATTTAAAACAGCTTGGACTTAGCTTAGAGTTCCTCCTAGATCAGTGGTTGTCAGCCTTCCCAATATTCAAACCCTTTAATACAATTTTTCCATGTTGGTGACACCCCCAGCCATAAAACTATTTTTGTTACTACTTCATAACTGTATTTGTTCTACTGTAATGAATCCTAATGTAAATATATAGTATGCAGGATGTCTGATAGGTGACTCCTGTGGGGGTTACAGCCCACAGGACAGGTTGAGAACTGCTGTCCTAGAGGAAGAAGCTCTGAATTGACAAAACAATCCAAATCTTTGGTATACACTCTTCCTGGAGGTCATATCAATAATATGTATTTCTGGGGCCTGGAAATATGGCTCAGTGGTTAAAATTAGGCGCTGCTCTTGGAAAGGAGCTGTATCCAACACCTACGTGGCTGTTCAGCCCCATCTGTGACTCCTGTTCCATGGGTTCTGATCCTGTCTTTTGACCATGTGGGCACTGTCTACACAGGGTGTACATACATGCATTCGAGCCAAATACTCACGCATGTAAACTAAATAAAATAAAATAAAAATATACATTTCTAAGCTTATCTGCTTAGTTTATAAATCAGTTTTAGAGCTGAGGCTAAGCCCTAAATTTCTAAATCAGTTTCTGGTCTGGTGGTTGTGGCCCCTACACTGAAAAACTTGGAAGGAAAGGGATGAACAAGAATTATCCAATGGGAAATGAGATAACATCTCTTCGCGATGTTTGCAACATAAAAACCTCAATTGATCACTGCTTTGGGAAAATCTGGGGTTGTGAACACTACTGAGTGCTTGTGCCTTTGCTTGTTTCTTTCATGGCTTTTCTCTTAAACTTGGTCACAGATCTGTTAGATCCACGTGGATCTATCTCTCCTGAGTGTGTAGGTGGTCCACTTGAGAGACAAGTGGCTGGGGGACAGCATGATTAACAAGGGACTCTAATTAGGGGCACAGCTAACACTGGGAAAGCAGAGGCATCTGCTATAGTTGCTAAATATAATTGCTAGAGGAAAAGTTTATAAATATTCATTTAGATGTATTTCTCAAAGGCTTGTGTTTGGAACTACAGCTGCTGGGTTGCCTAAAGAAACATAAATGCACCACAATTGATGAATTTTTGGAGGAAGGGAAATGCTTTATCTTTACGGCACAGGCATCTGAGTGAATACCACGGATCAGTGCTTTCTATAGCTCACATTTTGCATGTCATATTTATTAGAAGCTATTACTAATTCTACTTTTAAATGCTGTAGTTTCTCTGATTCTGGCTTTCTAGATTTAACAGTTACAAATTTAACTCGTGCCGAGTGACTAATACACTATTTAGTGTTTTATGTGATTAAGTTTAGAGTTTGCATACTAGAAAATTTGGCTAAAGACTGTTCAGTTGACTTTTGTTTTCTTTTCAAATAGAAACCTGGAAACCTCATCTTGTTTTGGAACTCCAAAAACACGCGGGCATGCGTGTGTGTATACCAATGTGCATTTTAATTTTTGGTACAAATATGATTAATTCTCTATGTTGTTTCCTTAGAATGAGTCTAGTCATAGCTATTTGTTAACCGTTTGTTCCTAAGAATATGTCCTCATATGAATTAAAAGACTCCCATGGCATTGTCATTTCATCTAGTGCAGTGACTTTATAGGGTAACATGGAACAAAGGCAATGATTAGTCTGGGAAAGCAAGCAGAAAACAGTTTGTAGTGCATAGGTGCCAGACAATGATTTGAGTAAGTCAGAAATTAAAAATATGCAGTTGCCCAAGGGTACAGAAGGCAAGACATGTGAATGAACAAACTTATTGCCAGAGGTCAGTGCAAAGCACAAGGCAGGACACAGAGGACGAATGACAATGAGAGCTGGGTATCTACAGATATAATCCAGTTGTGTAGAGCTGATATGTGGAAAATTCTGACGACAGAAGACTAGGGCTTCCGGAAGTGATTCTCAGCTTGGGATGTTGTCCCTTAGGGAATGAGAGGCCATGTCTGTCAGAATCTGGGGACAATTTTTATTTCCCTGAGTTTTTGGTTTTTGTTTTTCCAGACAGGGTTTCTTTTTGTCCTAGAACTAGCTCTATAAACCAGGTTGGCCTCAAACTCACAGCGATCTACCTGCCTCTGCCTCCTAAGAGCAGTGATCAAAGGCGTTCGTCATCATGCCTGACCCTTGTTTTGTGATTTATTTTTTATGAACTAACGTCTCCTGTAGCTCAGGCTGGCTTCAAACTTACTATGCAAGGGAGGATGACCTTGAACTGCCTATCTTCCTGCTTCTTTCTGCCTCTCAAGTGAGTGGATTCTATACTCCTGTCACATTCTCTGTGTTACAGTGAGGGCTTAAGGGTTAGAACTGGCATTTAGTAGGTGGAAGTCTGGCATACTGCTCAACACTTTAATACTTGGAAAAGCAGAAAAGGGGGAGTGACTCCTTTCCTGCCCATCATAAAGTGTCAAGACTCACATACCTATGACAAATGACAGATAAATAGAGATATAGCTAACGTTTTGGGGGGCTCATAGTTTCCCATAATTATTATATAGGAGCCATTAAACTGAGGACTCAAGCTGAGCTCTCCATTTTCACATATAGGTGTACTAAAGTAGCATGGGCAGTATTGTAGAAACATCATTGGACAACAGTGACCGTGATAGACTGAGGGGGAACCCAGCATAGAGCCATTGTTCAGGGACTTCTTGACCCCTGAACCCTATCTCCATATCCTAACAGAATATTTTTCCATATTTGGCTTGTCTTTGGGAAAAAAAGCGCTTTCAGTTTCTATGATCAGCACTTGAGTAGGCAAATTCTGGCTTCTTTAGTGTCCCTTTGGGCAGAACGAGGATCATCCTGGTGAATAAGAGTCAGGCATGCTGCTTCTGAGCTTCATTATGTGTTTTGTATTCTGAGTCCCCTTACCCACAGTGCCCAGAGCAGCTCCACAACAAAGAATTTTCTGGCCTGATTTTCCACGGAACCAAGACTAACAAACTGCCATCCTTAGCCATGAGGCTGACGGATAGCAAGGGCATTGTGGGATTCAAGCATAGACCTCAAATGTCATCTGTTAGGTTTAGTAAGCTGTGTAAATACCTGCAATTTGTATGCATTTCCAGATTTCTTTACAGGTCTCAACCTCAATGAGAATTGTATGATCTCTCTTCTCCAGTGAATTGCGGTATTAAAACTATCCTCCATCATTATTGGGCCTTTGAAGGTGATCGAACATCATCCTGTTTATTAAACACATCTAAAGAAGTTGCTGATTTTTGTTCCTTTTTAGTCTAGTGGTAAATTTTGTTGACAATATTTGCATTTCGCTTTTCCTCCTATTGTTTTATATCTCTTTCAAAATGGGCCCTATCCCAAGGGCATCCAGCTAAATCCTCGGTGTGTTCTGATTCTTTTTAGCATTATGAAGAGCACCATGGAATACCTTCAGGGTTCTTTGTCACCATTCTCCTTCATGTCACGAGTTTGGGTGAAAGCCAGACTCACAGCCACTGGGATTCACTGATCGTGGTATCTGGTTTAGAAGGGGGAAATCTATAGTTATGGTGATCATTGGCAATGGCAGGCACAGCTTTAACATTTTTTAATGTTACTAAAACCGTTAAAATTTATATTCAGTGAAGAATGTTTAGTTCTGAATTAATGAAGCTTCTATTGCCATTTTAAGATCTGACTACTGAAACTGTTTGAATTTTAAGATCTTTTGTGACTGAATAATTTAGATTTCAAGTTAATGGCATGCTCAAGTTAATGGCAAAGACATATGTATGTCTTGTCACTATGGAGAGACAGATTTTCTTTATTCTGTTTTGTTCTAATAACATAGGAGGAGATGTCAAGTATGTTTAGGTGAAATGAAAGTCAACTTGGAAGTTGTGATGGGTATGGCTTGCCATTTTATTCTAATATCTCAAAAAGTCTGTATGGTTTGGGACGAGAATATGATGATTTTGTTTGTTTAGTTTACTTTCCAAATACAGATGCCTCTTCTCTGCCACCTCTCTGCCTAGGCATAAAATAGTACCTAGCCGAAGAGGAAATAGGATGAGAGATGTGTATCCTCTCATGGCCATGACTGAATGGTAAAAGGTGGCTTAGAGACCTAAAGGCTATGGAGGACTCTGGGAAGCAGAGTCCACCTCCAGCACTGGAAGGGAGATGTGAAGATTCCCTCAACAAACTTCCTTTCCACTTCTTGGCATGTCTTTGCATTCTGCCTGCAGTGAGCAACAGAGCAGAAGGAGCAATGTGGTACTCTAGTGTAGCACTCATTTTTCCTTTCTACATCCACAAAAGGAAGCTATTAATCCTTAATAACAGGGTCCGAGAGGTGCTTCAGCAGATAAAGACATTTGTTTTGCAAGCCTAATGATCTGAGTTCAATCCTGTACAATCCCTGGAACCCAAGTAAAGGTAAAAGATGAGAAATGACTCTATAAAGATGGCCACTGACATCTACACATACACCTTGGCATAGGTACATACATATGCGTTCACACACACAGTAATAATAATAATAATTTTTAAAAACAAATCAACTGTTTCTGTAGGCTGTGCTCGTTGACCTAGATTTTCCATATCCAGCTGGTCCTCAGTTTGTGTTTTCTTCCTTGCTTCCATTTCAGTTTTCAATTCTTGAACTGTTTCCATTACCTGTTTGATTGTTCTTTCTTGGTTTCCCAGGGTATTATGTACGTATTTACTCATTTCTTCAAATTTTTGGTTATACTTCTCATCCATTTCTATAAGGGCATTTTTCACATGTTGTTTAAGGGACTCTACTGCTTCTACCTTCCAAAAAAAGCCCAGGACCAGATGGTTTCAATGCAGAATTCTACCAGAACTTCCAAGAAGAGCTAATACCTATACTCCTTAATGTATTTCACAATATAGAAACAGAAGGGTCATTGCCAAATTCCTTTTATGAAGCTACAGTTACCCTGATACCAAAACCACACAAAGACCCAACCAAGAAAGAAAATTACAGGCCTATCTCACTCATGAATATCGACGCAAAAATTCTCAATAAAATACTGGCAAACCGAATCCAAGAACACATTAGAAAAATTATCCATTATGATCAAGTAGGCTTCATCCCAGAGATGCAGGGCTCGTTCAACATACACAAATCTATCAATGTAATCCAGCATATAAATCAACTGAAAGAAAAAAACCATATGATCATTTCATTAGATGCTGAAAAAGCATTTGACAAAATTCAACACCCCTTTATGATAAAAGTCTTGGAGAGATTAGGGATACAAGGGTCATACCTAAATATAATAAAAGCTATTTACAGCAAGCCGTCAGTTAACATTAAATTAAATGGAGAAAAACTCAAAGCCATCCCACTAAAATCAGGAACACGACAAGGATGTCCACTCTCTCCATACCTCTTCAATATAGTGCTTGAAGTTCTAGCAATAGCAATAAGACAACATAAGGGGATCAAGGGGATTCGTATTGGAAAGGAAGAAGTTAAACTTTCGTTATTTGCAGATGATATGATAGTATACATAAGCGACCCCAAAAACTTTACCAAAGAACTCCTACAGCTGATAAACACCTTTAGTAATGTGGCAGGATACAAGATCAACTCCAAAAAATCAGTGGCCTTCCTATACACTAAGGATAAGGAAACAGAGAGGGAAATTAGAGAAGCATCACCTTTCACGATAGCCACAAATAGCATAAAATATCTTGGGGTAACTCTGACCAAGGATGTGAAAGATCTATTTGACAAGAACTTTAAGTCTTTGAAGAAAGAAATTGAAGAGGACACCAGAAAATGGAAAGATCTCCCTTGCTCATGGATTGGGAGGATCAACATAGTAAAAATGGCAATTCTACCAAAAGCAATCTATAGATTCAATGCAATCCCCATCAAAATCCCATCAAAATTCTTCACAGATCTGGAGAAGACAATAATCAGCTTTATATGGAAAAACAAAAAACCCAGGATAGCCAAAACAATCTTATACAACAAAGGAGCGTCTGGAGGCATTACCATCCCTGACTTCAAACTCTACTACAGAGCTACAGTATTGAAAACAGCTTGGTATTGGCATAAAAACAGAGAAGTCGACCAATGGAATCGAATAGAAGACCCTGACATTAACCCACAAACCTATGAACACCTGATTTTCGATAAAGGAGCTAAAAGTATACAATGGAAAAAAGAGAGCATCTTCAACAAATTGTGCTGGCAAAACTGGATGTCAACTTGTAGAAGAATGAAAATAGATCCATATCTATCACCATGCACAAAACTCAAGTCCAAATGGATTAAAGACCTCAATATCAGTCTGAACACACTGAACCTGATAGAAGAGAAAGTGGGAAGTACTCTACAACACATGGGCACAGGAGACCACTTCTTACATAGAACCCCAGAAGCACAGACATTAAGGACCTCATTGAATAAATGGGACCTCCTGAGACTGAGAAGCTTCTGTAAAGCAAAGGACACTGTCGCTAAGACACAAAGGCAACCCACTAACTGGGAGAAGATCTTCACCAACCCCGCAACTGACAAAGGTCTGATCTCCAAAATATATAAAGAACTCAAGAAACTAGACCGTAAAAGGCTAACCAACCCAATTATAAAATGGGGCATTGAGCTGAACAGAGAATTCTCAACAGAAGAACTTCAAATGGCCAAAAGACACTTAAGGTCATGCTCAACTTCCTTATCGATCAGGGAAATGCAAATCAAGACAACTTTAAGATACCATCTTACACCTGTCACAATGGCGAAAATCAAAAACACCAATGATAGCCTTTGTTGGAGAGGTTGTGGAGAAAGGGGTACACTTATCCATTGCTGGTGGGAATGCAAACTTGTGCAACCACTATGGAAAGCAGTATGGCGGTTTCTCAGGAAATTCGGGATCAACTTACCCCTGGACCCCGCAATACCACTCTTGGGATTATACCCAAGAGAGGCCTTATCATACAACAAAAGTATATGCTCTACTATGTTCATAGCAGCATTGTTTGTAATAGCCAGAACCTGGAAACAACCTAGATGCCCTTCAATGGAAGAATGGATGAAGAAAGTATGGAATATATACATATTAGAGTATTACTCAGCAGTAAGAAACAAGGACTTCTTGAATTTTGCATACAAATGGATGGAAATAGAAAACACTATCCTGAGTGAGGTAAACCAGACACAAAAAGAGGAACATGGGATGTACTCACTCATATTTGGTTTCTAGCCATAAACCAAGGACATTGAGCCTATAATTAGTGATCCTAGAGAAGCTAAATAAGGAGAACCCAAAGAAAAACATATAGGCATCCTCCTGAATATTAACCTTCAGCAAGCGATGAAAGGAGACAGAGACAGAGACCCATATTGGAGCACAGGACTGAATTCTCAAGGTCCAAATCAGGAGCAGAAGGAGAGAGAGTACGAGCAAGGAACTCAGGACCGTGAGGGGTGCACCCACACACTGAGACAATGGGGATGTTCTACTGGGAACTCACCAAGACCAGCTGGCCTGGGTCTGGAAAAGCCTGGGTTAAAACCGGACTCTCTGAACATAGCGGA
This sequence comes from Microtus oregoni, assembly GCF_018167655.1. Classification (NCBI taxonomy): domain Eukaryota; kingdom Metazoa; phylum Chordata; class Mammalia; order Rodentia; family Cricetidae; genus Microtus; species Microtus oregoni. The sequence continues at coordinate 1,183,570 of NW_024544756.1, forward strand.
CAATGAGGACTACTGAGAACTCAAGAACAATGGCAATGGGTTTCTGATCCTACTGCACGTACTGGCTTTGTGGGAGCCTAGGCAGTTTGGATGCTCAACTTACTAGACCTGGATGGAGGTGGGGGGTTCCTTGGACTTCCCACAGGACAGGGAACCCTGATTGCTTTTCGGGCTGGGGGGGGACTTAATTGGGGGAGGGGGAGGGAAATGGGAGGCGGTGACTGGGAAGAGACAGAAATCTTTAATAAATAAATAAATAAATAAAAACAAATCAACTGTTTAAAGAGTATAATTTCCATTATATTTTAACAACATGGCATACAGGTATGATTTCTTTTGCTTTATGCAAAGGCTTGTTCCTTTTATCATGCCAATTTTCCCAACATGTCCCTAAAATTTAAAAGTTACTCTTTAATTTCCACAAATCCTTTTCTGATGAGAACAGGTAGTGCTAATCACCATATACGTTCAAGCAGATAATTTTGATGCATCACTAGGTTGCGTTTGTTAGTACAAGTTAAAAATATCAAACAACAAACAAATGATTACCTGTTTTTCAAGAGCATCATGTTACATGATTCTGGGCCACTTTGTGATGGGTATTTGTCAGTGTGTCCTTTGTAACATATTCTGAAATAAATATATTGTTGATGAAAATGATAGGTGTTCCTTGTCAAAACTCTCAGAGCTCCGTGATTGGAATCTTGGATACAGAATCCTGTCACCTGGTGAAAGAGCTCCCAGATTGATGGTTTCAGTGGGTTCTAAACCCATGTATTAAAACTATGAAAATTAACAAATCTCAATTAGTTTCCAGGACAACTGATTAGTGCCTGAGAAGGTGAGAATTGGCTTGGCTCATTGGTTCAGAACCAAAATTCACAGCAGCTTAGTGGACATAAGATGGAAGCAGAGGGTCGCAGGTTAGAAAATTAAGCCGGTTCACTTGTGGGTTTACACCTCGCCATCATTTTTCCTTCAGCCTAACATCCATAGGTAACTGTTTTGCAGGAAACATGGTGCCAGCTGTGAAGATTGCTGCATCCTATATCACAAAACTAACGTTACCAAACTTCATCAGACATATTAAAAGAAACTTTTTTTTAAAAAAAATTGTGATGCGATTTGTTCCATGGAACCACATTCTATATTTTAATATTGATTAATATTAAACCATTTTAAAGGATCCATTAATTCTGTCCACTGCAAATTTTCAACTCTGTCTTTTATAATGCACATACATTAGTGTAATAAGATAGGCAGATAACTTAGTGGAGTTTACATTGGGATGGCAAAGCTAGTTCCAGGGACCTAATCTAGCTACTCCCCCTTCATTTACTTATTATTTGCATCTGTGTGCCAGGGTCTCTTACTGGTGTGTATGAAACGTGAGATGTATGAGTGAGAGCTATGAGACAGGATCTCTCACTCGTCTGAGACTCACCATAGTCTAGGTTGTAGGCTGGCAAGAGGATCCCAGAGATCTAGACGACCAGTCTCCACTTCCACAGTGCTGGAATTACGCCTGCATGCTATCACTCGTGACTTTTTTAAAATGTGGTTTCGGTGAAGATTGAACTCTGCTTCTCATGATTGCAAGGCATGTCATTCGTTCATTGTCTCAGGCTGCGAAAGAAGTGTTCAGTTAGCTTAATCAGAGACCCTATGGTGCTACAAAACTCAAAAGTATTTTTTATGCACCCAGTTTGCTGACCTTTGGCATTATTTCATAGGGCAGCAGTGAAAATGAGTAACTTTCCCTGTTTCGCATGCAGGCCATGTTTCCTACACTGCCCTCCTACTGCTTTTCACAAACAACACACGTTGTAATAGTCTAGAGAAGTTTTGAAAAGGCTGACGTCTGACCCAATACAAGCATTCTGAAGTCATAAGTGTGTGGTGCACTGTAGGTCCTTCAGTGTCCCTCTTCCCTCTATGCACAAGGAGCTTTGGAGCATCCTTCTTACCTACATTCTATGACTAAAAGATATTTCCGAAGGACTGACCCCAGATGCTGTGGGAAGAGGACGATCTTGAGGTTAGCACCCATTGTCAAACCATTCACAACCTTCAACCTCCCCAGAACAGGGCCAAGAAGAAACAAAATTGCAATGTCACAATGCACTGCTTCCCAGACTTGAAAGAAATCTAAAACCCATGGGATTCTATTGTCTGTGTTTTCAGAGCTTTTCTTGGCTCTGCGGTGCCTATTTTTATCATGGCACAATGAAAACCCATTGGCAACAGTCCTGGTAGTGGTATAACATTCAAATATCGATGAAAGATGAGCCGCAAGTTCGAGAAGTTTCATCATAGTTGATTTCTTTTCCTGTATGCCAATTTAGGAGCTAAAGATTATTTCAGTAATAATCCTATTTTGGAAAACCTGGTGTGGAGTGTTATTTTGCATCCCGTTGCATGGCTGTAGTTGTAAACACTGTTTATAGAATTTTTATCAGCATTTGCCTCTGCAATTTATAAGCACGTAGTATAATTTGCTATGAAACCACTAGCGTTTTTTTTTTCTCAGCTTAATAGAGTCGGCACATATGGGGTATTCAAAAGATAGCAGTTTGCATCCTATAAAATGTCTTATGAATCTAACGCACTTTTATCTTGGCCATTTAAAATGATTGATTCATTAATTCTCACAGCCAGGTACTGTTCTCATTTTGCAAATGAAAAAATGAAGGGAATGGCAAAAAGAGGACAAGGGACTTCATCAAAACTATACAACAAGGCAAAAGCCATTGAGAACTGGAAGTCAGGGTTCCAGCTTCTATCAACTGGTTTGTCCCAGCTCAATACTTTTCCTTCCCTGTGTAACAAGCTAAATATGGACCACCCCCTGCAGACGTTTGTAGTGGACCACAAGAGCAAATTGCTGCTCCCTCCTCAAGGATAACTTTTTTCTAACTTTATGAATATATTTTTGCTTGAAATGGCAAAATGTAAATAGATCCATTGGGAAGCAGATATTTTGCTTTTTAAAATTAAGCAGTGACTCCGAGTAGGTGTCTCCAACCAGCTGAGAATTAATTTAGGCTAAGTTCTCCAGCTGCCTGGGCTCGTGAGTCGTTTGTATTCTTAGTGATGTAATGGAGCACATGGTTACATTGCTTATTTAATTTATTAGTCTTTTAAAAGTACTTAAAATCTTGACTAGTCAAACTCAAGGAAAACAGAAGTGTACCCAACTTAATCCATTGTACCTGTAATTCCAGTTAAGAGTTTATTAAAAATTTTTAATTTCCAGACCAAAATACCCACGGGGAACTGCTCCTGTATTAATCACATTGAACACTTTTGACAGGGTCCCTGAGGCAAAGCTAGAAAATCAATTATCAAACAAGGCTCACATTTCTCTTTATAAGTTCTAAGGTAGTGGCATAGATTTCCTTCCACAGTCATAACTAAGCCATATCTGGTCATTAAAAGTGCCAGCTCATTGAGTGTATTGTTTTGATGCTTTAAGGATATGGACACCTGGCTTGAAACAATTCAATATGTACGGTGACATATGTCTGGAAACACAACTACTAGATGTGTTTTTTTCTACCTACTAGATAAATAAATGTGTTCATAGTGGGATCTTACTAGATAAAGGTGTGAATTATATGATTTATAAATTATAGAACTAGTAATTAGCAATATATTTTTGTTTAAATTTTAATTTTCTGTATTTTCTTCATTCATTTTTAGGTTTTGACAGTTTTTACATAAACACAGTATATTGTGATCACATTTGCCCCATTATGGTGTGGGAGAATTGTCTGTATTCTGTCAATCATGTGTTAAATAAACACTGATTGGCCAATAGCCAGACAGGAAGTATAGGTGGGGAAACCAGACAGGAAGTAGAAGTTGGGCAATGAGAACAGGAGTATTCTGGGAAGAAGGAAGTTCCTTCCCCCGTCTTGCCCAGACCATGGAGGAAGCAAGATGTGACCTGCCTGCCAAAAAAGGTACCAAGCCATGTAGCTAACGTATACTAGAATAATGGGCTGGTATACTTTATAAGAGCTAATACGAAGCCTGAGGTAATGAGCCAACCAGTTTATGATTAATGTAGAATTCTGTGTGGTTTCTCTGGGACTTACCAGCTGTGGGAACTGGGCAGGACAGAAACCCCAACAAGCATCCCCTCCTGTTACACCATTACTCTCTTCTCCCCATCCCACTCCTAATGATATCCTTCCTTCCAACATCCATAACTTCCTCTTCCTTTTATGTTACTGTGTGTGCGTGTCGTGTGCAGGTAGCCCCAGATGCTGTGGGTTAAATATTGTAACAACCATGGCACATCTGAAGACAGAGTTTCATAATGTTCTTCTTTGTCCTCAGATCTCTCTTTCTGACCCTCTTCAGCAATGTTCCCTGGGCCTTGGAGTGACTGATTTAGGTGTTTGTTTTGGGAATAGCACTCCACAGTTGATTATCCTCAGTACTTTGAGCAATTATGAGTTTGTGCACTCCCAGAGTAAAAGAAACTTATTCCAACCTAGGATAAGAGCTACAAAAGTTCATTAAGTAGAAATATCAATACTGAGAAGGCAGTTTGACTATTTGCCCATTTATCAAAACATTAGTAGTAAGTTCTCTCTAGGGTCTGTGTTCATTGTAACCATGGATTTTTGACCAGGTTTGCAATTCCAAGCAAACCTGTAGAGTAGGTTTCAAACCCATTCTGAAAGTGATTAGTCACCCCCTAAACAGTCTGGCCTCTATTATATCAGGACACTGTGTGCATTGTTGGTAAGGCAATCAATTGTAATTTTTTTTTCACATTGTAATTTTTGTTATTACACAGGATTATATAAAGCCCTTTTCATGCAAGTAAGAACTGTAATTTGTGCATGTTTCCCATCTACTCATTGAGTTTTCCCCCACCATCCTCCTTGTTTCTGTCAATCCCAAATCAATTTCATTCTAATTTCATGTCATCAGTACACATATGCTATTATTTATCTATAATGTTTAGGAGCAACAAATGAAAGTAAACATGAGATATTTGTCATTTCGAGATGAACTGGAGTCACTGAATTGATGCAACAGGAGCTAAAATAGCAATTTAATTATATTGTGGATTTTGTTATTATTTGATCTCTGTCTGCATGATCCTTACAGTCTAGTTGAAGGAATCTGACAGTAAATAGAGCCAGTTAAATAATTTCACATGTAGTTAATGTTCTGAAGAGAGATGCCCTATCATACAACAAAAGTGTATGCTCAACTATGTTCACAGCAGCATTGTTTGTAATAGCCAGAACCTGGAAACAACCTAGATGCCCTTCAATGGAAGAATGGATGAAGAAAGTATGGAATATATACATATTAGAGTACTACTCAGCAGTAAAAAACAAGGACTTCTTGAATTTTGCATGCAAATGGATGGAAATAGAAAACACTATCCTGAGTGAGGTAAGCCAGACCCAAAGAGAGGAACATGGGATGTACTCACTCATATTTGGTTTCTAGCCATAAATAAAGGACATTGAGCCTATAATTAGTGATCCTAGAGAAGCTAAATAAGAAGGAGAACCCAAAGAAAAACATATAGGCATCCTCCTTAATATTAACCTTCATCAGGTGATGAAAGGAGACAGAGACCCATATTGCAGCACCGGACAGAGATCTCAAGGTCCAAATGAGGAGCAGAAGGAGAGAGAGTACGAGCAAGGATCTCAGGACAGCGAGGGGTGTACTCACACACTGAGACAATGGGGATGTTCTATGGGGAACTCACCAAGGCCAGCTGGCCTGGGTCTGAAAAAGCCTGGGATAAAACTGGACTCGCTGAACATAGCAGACAATGAGGACTACTGAGAACTCAAGAACAATGGCAATGGGTTTCTGATCCTACTGCACGTACTGGCTTTGGGGGAGCCTAGGCAGTTTAGATGCTCACCTTACGAGACCTGGATGGAGGTGGGTGGTCCTTGGACTTCCCACAGGACAGGGAACCCTGATTGCTCTTTGGGCTGACGAGGGAGGGGGACTTGATTGGGGGAGGGGGAGGGAAATGGGAGGCGGTGGCGGGGAAGAAACAGAAATCTTTAATAAATAAATAAATAAAATAAACAAACAAACAAAAAGAAATTTCTAAGAAGTAGCATGCCTCCCTGACTAACTCTCTACACTCATACATTTGGTGGGTATGGAAAATTGGTTACCAAGTGGATGACAAGTGTGTATTATTACGACATACCACTATCACTTGTTAACACAAGTTCTCCTTAATCCCTCATCTCTATATGATGCTTTTTAGAGGTCTGGGAAGATGATGTGTGCCATGTGTGTGCACGCATGTGCGCATGCACGTGTGTGTTGTGTATGTGTGTAGATACGTGCACTGGAAACAAAGAGTTTAGGAATGTAGGGCCTGCTAACAAGATTGCCCAGTAACCCTTCTATATAGTTCTCTTGGTTTACCTAGAATTAGGTAGCTCTGCCATGCTAAGAGGGAAGGCATGTTCTTCTCTTTTGTCTTAATTAAAATGTATTTTTGGATTAATTTCATTTGTTTTATTTTATGTGTGTTTGTGTTTTACCTGTATGTATGTATGTGCATCACATGTATCCCATTGGCAGTTAGAAGAGAGTGTCAGAGCCCCTGGAATTGAAGTTAAAGATATTATTGAGCCAACATCTAGGTATTGAGAAATAAAGTCATGCATGCTGCAAGGGCAACAGTACTCTTTTTGGCTGAGCCATCCTTTTAGCCCCAGAGGGAATTTTTTATAGTCTTTATCAGCCAAGGGACAAGAAGGAAGGGTCCTCCACCTTCTTTGTCACAGTTGAGAAAGAATTCCGTGACCCAAGTCTTCACTGGGTCTCTAGATAATGATGCTGTTTGCTAGTCAGCCATACTTGTTTAAAGCTATAATGTCTCTTTACTCAGAAGATCTAAAGAAACACCTGAGTTCTCTCTCTCTCAGTGAAATGTTGTTGTGAAGGACGTTGGGGAAGAGGACCTGAACTCAGAGCTGATACAAGAAGAGAGGGAGAATCAACCCTAGGGATAATGTGAAGAGGTTTTCAAGTTGGGGCAATACAAGGCAAACCATGAGCCTGGCATGCTGAAAGATGCTGCCCTGTGAAAGGTCCCAGGGCAAGCAGGAAAGGAAGCAGATACATTTACGGGATGCCTGAGCCAGGTCACTCAAAGCTCTGTAGGTTGTGTGGTGGGGCTTTATCTGAACACTGACAGGAAACCTACGAAATTCTCTAAGGCTGAGTGATGTGTATATTTTCAGATTATATTGGAGTGTATATTATATGTAATATAGTGGAATACACACATATATCAGATTATATATTGATCCACAAAGTGGATAAGTAAATCAATTTAATTAGTCATAAGCAGCATTTCAATTTTAAATCATGGTGAGAACAGAATAGAACATTTAAGAGTTCTTTATTTGGAACTGGGTGCTTCTAATGAGCATCATTCAATTAAGTTTTGGATTTTTCATTATGCTTCATTAGTATTAATATTTTTCTTTTTTAAACCTCTGCCCATTACTGGAATGTATTAGTTACATTTTTGTTGCTCTGATACAATACGAAGACCATGGCAATTTACAGAAGGACGAGTTTGTTTGGGCTATGGTTCCGGAGAAATAAGAGTCCATCATGGCGTGGAAACATAGCAGTCAACACCAGGCATGGTAACAGAAGCAGAAAGTTCAATGCATACATCTTTAACCTCAAGCACAAATTAGAGAGAGCAATTTGGAAGTGTTGTGAGGCTTTTTAATCTTAATACCCACCTCCAGTGATGCATTTCGCCCGGCAAGTCTGTACCACCTAAACCTCCCCAAACAGTTCTACTAAGTGGAGATGAAGCATCCAAATATCCAAATGATGGGGCATATTGTTCACCCCTCTGCATTCACATCTAACATTTGATGAGATACAGCATAACTATTCTACGTATGCATGAGGAGAATGGGTTGGGATGTGACACTCATTTCTGACTATGGCTCACAGTTCCTGCTCTATACATCTGGGGGCCTAGATAATGGTAGCAAGGCTGGAACAGCCTGACATTTATAGAGATAATTCTACCTTCAATTGGATGACCTCATTCTGGGTGGTTGATTGGAAGGAAAGATTAGTGGCTTTGGACTCCGGGAACTAATTCAGTTGTTAGGCTGCCCATAATAAATAGACCAGACAAGTGTGATCAAGCTTACAGCCTTAGGCAACTGTAGTTAAGTGTAACTGGGGCACGGAGAGACTGCTCAATAGACACAACAACACTGAGATCTGGCAAAGCCTGAAGCTCTTCAAGGCATGTTACCTGGTCTTCAACCCACAATTAGTAAAGCTTCGGCCTTCTGTGACCCATGGGTGGACCATATATATGGGGGTGGCTGACAAGGTCAGTTGTAAAAAGAACCAGGTCTAAGTATGCTGAGTATCATGAACCCACCAGGCTGGCCCCGAGGACCCCACTTTAGGAGTAATCTCTGTTCTGAGATCACCCTGTAGTCTCTTTTTAACTGGTTCCATCACTTTATAGCTTTTCATTGTGGCCTTTATTACCTCTTCAGAAGATTTGTATTGGGGGAATGTGCTCAGTGAAAAAGCTCATCTGGCTCCTTAGGGGACTCCTATGTCAAGAAGAACTAGGTCTATGGGCCTACAGGGGAGTCAGTCCAAGATTCTTCTAGCAACTAGAGCAACTGGTGTCCCAGTGTCTGCTGGTGTTTGTAGAATCCTGGCTATCTAAACCTCAATAATATTCATTGTGCAACAAGGCTGAGCTTCTGGGTAGGAAGAGGAGGGAGGGCATGCTGGGATCACAGACTGCTTACAGTATCTCACGCGTAGGAAGATGAAAAGATAACATGTACAAATGACCACAGGAGCGTGAACCACCTAAATACCAGAAAGAAAAAAAAAAACTCAGGAATTTGTGTAATGGCTTTGAAGCAAAGCTTAGTATTTGTTCCCTTCACCCAGCTCTGTTGGTCAATGTCTGGCCTTTATTTCTCCAGTGCTCACAGAAAAGATGAAAGTCAGACTTGTCTTTTCCGGATTGAGGTTGCATGACGCTCCTTCACTGCTAACTTTGTATTTTCAGCCTGATAAAAATGCATGGTTCAAGTTGCGTAACATTTTTCCCCAGGAGCTGAACTTAGTCAAAACATATCATTTTGCTAACATGTACACCAGAAAATGCCTTGTATTAATTGTCAGTAGATTATGACTAAAATTAATCACACCATTGAAGGCTTTCCAAGACCACTAAATGAACTTGGGATAATTTGTGTTGTGCCAAAGTCAGTGTTCAAGACAGAGCTTCTGCCCTTGAGTGAGCACTTTATACTTCAAAGGGTACTTCTCGAGCTCTACAAAGGAACACATTTGGTTTGTTCTTTTGTTTTGTTTGTTTTCAAGGATAACTCTGGAGTTTTAAGCACAATTGTCACGTATTGTGAGGACTCTTCTTGCTTGGGAGCCATCAAGCTGTTTGAAAATGAAGAGAAGTTTGCTATGTTTCTTGCCATTTTGGCTTGGGTATTAACAAATCGAGTGCTTTCTGTTCTCAAAGTAAAAGTTCCAAGATTTTATGACATTCATATTTTTACTGACCTGAGACTATGTTCATAAACACAGCTGTTGAGGAGTACAAAGGAATTGGCATTTCTTTAGTCAGTATATTTAGATGACAATTGCTATTCCTAATTTATTTACTTATTAAGTAAGAAAACAGGAATGGCTATATATGAAATCAACATTGACCAGAAACAAACTGGTATTTTATGGTCTTTTAATGTTTTTAGGTTAGAAAAACTTCAACAGATTCCATGAAATTCTGTAAAGGCAGCACACCGTTTTTTTTCTGATGCTTCCTCAGGATGGATCTCCATTGGTTTTGCTGTCATTTCTGTGTTGCTTCTCTCACCCAAAATAGAAATTGGGATATGCTGATATAGGAAAGTATTCTACATGACTCTGGTCTGTTTCCCTTTATCCATTAGAGAAAGATATCAGTCGTGGTCAAATGATGTATTGAACAGTTTCATAATCTATTTTTAATATCAGACTCAGTATTTGAGACATACTGTTGAATGAATACTGGTGTGTCTACATACTCAGTTTCTGAGGTTGAATTCTGTGCTGGCTAGTCATATGCCACCTTAATATACAACTAGATTTATCTGAAAGGAGGGAACCTTAATTGAGAACGTGACTCCATAAGGCTGGACTAGAAGGCATTTTCTTAATTAGTAATTGATAGGGGAGTGCCCAGCTCATTGTGGGTGGTGCTATCCCTGGACTGGTAGTCCTGGGTTCTATAAGAAAGCACTCTGAGCAAACCATAAGTAGCAAGTCAGTAAGCAACACCCTTCCATGACCTTGGCATCGTCTCCTACCTCCAGGTTCCTACCCTGTTTGAGTTCTTGCCCCAACTTCCTTGAATGTTGAACAGTGATATAGAAGTATAAGCCAAATAAACCCTTTCTTTCCCAACTTGTTTGTGGTCATAGTGTTTCTCCATAACAATAGTAATTCTAAAAGACAAAATCTACCTGAACTGACTAACTCAATTTCACTTAGAGGCTAACTTAATATTGATGGAAAACACTGATGGATATTACACAGCATGCAGACACCACCTTGACCGCCTCCACCCACAATGCATGCACTAAATTTCTACCTGGCCTTTTGTAGAAAATGTAACCCAGTTGCACTTTTTGAATTATTTGACTACTAGTTCAATTCGTGGGAAGTAGTCTTTAAAATTAAGTTTGGCACCAATGTCCTCACTTTGTAGCAATTAGAAGTTTTGCATCTAGAAGACACAGACAAGATCTATGTCATGACTATTGAATTCTGCCTTATAACATGGGAACAATGCCAGACAGCATGGAAAGAAATAGTTGTAGCTGTGAGCCAATAAAATTTTATTTACAAGAAGAAACTCCAGCTGAATCTAACCTGCTGCCTTGGCTCTTGAAGAATAATCTGAGCAGTTTGGTATTCCCAAGGATCCTTGGCATCCACTCTGCATTTTAACAAGACCATCTGATAGATTCCCAGGCTGCTTCAAACTAGAAGTGCACTGTTCTAAACTACTCTTCAAAGTGAAGTAAGTAGTCATTTCTCAGGTAGCTGTTTGAACTAAGTATTTGATGACTCTGAGGTTTAATAATAGCTGTTTTCAAACCTGCTGCTTCTCTGTGGCCTTTGAAATCATGGAACTCTTTATCTGAGCCACCAGTAACCTCCACTTTCTGCTCTGATCCTTCTCAGATGCTTTGTTCCTTTTTAAAAATATTTTCTAAATGAGGACTGATGAGAAGCCAAGGACAATGGCACTGGGTTTTGATCCTACTGCATATACTGGTTTTGTGGGAGCCTAGCCTGTTTGGATGCTTACCTTCCTAGACCTGGATCAAGTGGGGAGGACCTTGGACTTCCCACAGGGCAGGAAACCCTGACTGCTCTTAGGATTGGAGAGGGAGGGGAAAGGAGTGGAGGGAGGGGGAGAGGAGTAGGGGAAGAGGAGGGAAATGGGAGGTGGGGAGGAGGCAGAAATTTTTTTCCATAATAATAAAAAATTTTTAAAAAATGTATTTTCTAAATTTCTTACTCTAGAAAATGTTGGCTATGGGCATTTCTGAGTCTGGAGGAATTGGTGGGGGAGGTTATTTTCTACACACATGTTTATATAAGCACTATATTCTTTCTTTTGTTGGCCCATGATTATGCTACCCATATTTGTACCTGGCATGTTTGATGAGCATTTGTATTCCTCAAGTCAGAGCAATAGACCTTTTGGTGGTGGTCTCTGTAGCTGTAATGGAAACACCCTTGCCTCTGTCGTTTTGAAATTCAGTGTTTGACCACTACCTCAATCAATAGGATTTCTTGGTTTTAGCATTTTCAACACTGGGACCAGGTAATCCTTTGCTGTGGGGGCAAACCTATTCATTTTAGACGGTTATTGGAATCCCTAGCCTCTTCTTATATGATGCCAATAGTGTTCCCTACTTCCTGTTGCACTGTTTAAAATTGCCTTTAGACATTGTCATACGTATTCCAATGAATAAAATTCTCCCTGGATGATATCTATTGGATTCTTAGGATGTTATTAGATGATATCTACTGGATTATTAGGATGTTGGCCAATCTGTGCCTTCCTGGATGGTCTCAGCATAACTAGAGGCACAGGACATATGTCTTTAGTCTTTAGCATTCTCTATTCTGTTCCACTGTGCTGTACCATTCCATGTTCCATATGAGTTATGAAATAAAAATCTTGAGACACACAGTGAAACCCACAGTACCCATAGCCCCCTTCTCCAGCCCAAGCCATTCTCTCATTAACCCGGAGTCCTCTGAACATTTGCTGCCTTCTCCCAGGTGCTCAGCTGCCCTCTAGCCTGCTCTCCCTATAGGTTCCCCTTCCATGTATTTATATTTGCATTTTAAGTGATTTCAAGTAGGAAAACAGTTGAATAGGTGCTATTTATACTGCACTTTGAACCAAAACAGCTTATCATAAAGTCCTCTAAAGCAGCATGTGGAGAATTGGAAAAACATATAACTTTATAGCTTGGGCATCCTCTTTGTAATCAAATTTTTCCTATTGATTCATTTTCATTATGTGGTACATAGTATATACACACATATGTGTCTGCACACATACATATATCTGTACAAATATATCACTTGATCCCTACAGCTAATGCCCAGGACTGGTCCGTCACATGTCACACCTGATAATATGACTGTCTTGTGAAAAGGAGAGCAGCAATCTGCTGAGTTTGGTATGAGTAGTGATGAACCTCCATGATCTCCCCAGTTGGATCAAACCTAATTCATTTACTTTCCTAAGAAATACGACTGTATACTATTTAATCGGCAAAATAGTCAGTTTCAAATATTGGACTTTGTTTTCCATTTGGTTATTTCCTGAATTTGTGGCATGCAGATTTGCCATTTATTCAATTGAATGTAATAATTGTTGCCAGAGGGAGTAAGTCCAGGTCAGCCAGAGAATTGGCTGTGGAATGTAACCCCTGAGATACTGCATGCAACATCCAATTTCAAATTTCATTTGGCTATTGCATCATTTCCCAGAAACATATAGAAAATAAAAAAGATTTTTAACTAGCCTAGAGCTTCTGTTAGGACATACTGTGCCATGATGTAGAGCAGACACCTTTCTGTCTTTGCCTTTTCTGTACTCTGAGCATTGTGACTAGTTCTGTTTGGGCAAACGGGAAAGGTGCATCCTGATGAGAGCTTGCACACTTCTTGCGTGTTTGGGTTGGGTTTTTTTTTTTTAAATACTGCTTAGTCCCTGTGAAATTATACCAGGGCAAGACCAGTAGAAGGCAGCAGGCCATCTGTCCTAAGCAAGCAGTATTTGACTATAGATGTGAGCATGCATTGTTTAGACCAGAACTGCCCAGCTGGCCTCCTTCCAACTGCCAGCCTGCAGAGTTTTGAGCTCATTTGAAAAGGTGGGGTATGTCTGTGATTTTAAGTCACTACATTTCAAGATAGTTTGCCATATCGTAAAGGCTTCTATTTTAATAGAGAATCAAAAACAGGGGCCCCTTTAGGTGACTGAGTTGAATAATGGGACCTTATACCCGAGCACATACATTTCTTAAATGTTAGGTTTCTCTCTTGTTCTTCCTTTGCAGAAGGTAACAACATTCATAATTTTAAACAGTAGCAATGAAGTCTAGAGTCATCCTGCTGTTGCCAGCTGCAGGGTAACCATTTTAAGCTATGCCACCTTCAGCGGGGGAATTGCATGAGCCTAAATATTTATTTCCCAAGGGCATGTATTAGGAGGGAATCTGCTATCCATCAGAGTATACACATGAGGCCTTTGTTTAAAGATCAAAGCTGTGGTTCAATATTCTTCTAGAGTCTGGGAGATAGTCCAATAACCTAGGACCCTTTCCTCTGCACACTGGGCCAGATGGAGCCAGGATCTGCAGGGGGATTCTTTCCCCCAGGGAGAGGTCAGAGCATTTCTCTGTGGAAAGCACTCCTAAATCCCTTTGGTCATGGCCAAGCCAGTGTTGCAGAACCAATTAAGGCACTTAAGAACTATCAGTGAAGAAACTGACCTGGGGGCTGCTAGGAAGTCTCTCACCCAGACATATCCCTTTAATCCCACTACCCTTGTGTTGGCCAAGGGTCAAAAGTCAGGCCTCTAGCAGCATCCTCAGAAATAAAGATAGAGTGTTTTTCAGGCCAACTGTCAATCAATTGCATCTTTACAGCTTCAATTTGTTTCTCTGTAAAAGAGGGGTACGTTAGTTAACAAGGCTATGAGATGACTGCACGAGGTGATTCATGCAGAATTCTTACTACAAGTGCCTAGAAATTAGGAGATAATGATACAAAATTTCAACTGTTTTTAATTAAAAAGTGAATGCCTGGAAGTCAGGCACCCCACTTGAGTTTGTATAGGACTATCCTCCAAGGCAAAATGCTACCATCATCAGGTGTTTGGCTCGGTCTGCTTGCCCAAGGTCACCACAGTGTTGGGCTTGCTGTTTGTTACCATTAAATATTTGCAGGAGGGGTTGGAGACTCTGACCTGCTTACCTAGGCACTCCCTGCCAACTAGTTGTATGTACTTCTCCCCTAATTAGTGTGCCCTTAGGGTTTGGGGGAAGGACTAGATGATATGGGGAAGGAACCCCATCTACAAAGTCATTGGAGAATCTAATCCCTGCGGAGTGCAGAACTTTCAGTGTGGCTACCCATGCTCTTGCTGGTAACCCTTCAGCCATTGTTATACAAGAAAATTTAATATACCATCTGGTTTCCTAGAGAAAACTTGGTGGACATACCCCCTTGGTCTGTTGTTGGGACTCTAGAAGAGATGGTAGATGTTGTTTATGCATTTGCAAGGGGAAAACAATTTAGCAACCAAGCTCTTTAGCTACCTAGGCCTCTGCTTACTACAATTAAATTGGGGAAGCAACGATTAGCCATGCCCTATCATTATGTCATGAAAACTTTTAATTGCACTTAAATCAACAAACCCAACAGAGAGTACCCATGTATATCACTACGTTTTGCAAGTTAGGATCCAGTAGTCCAAAGGGGAGGAAAATCTACTCTTATTTATTTCCTTGTTGCAAGAGAACAGTGCAGAATGGTTCAGATAATTTAGTAAGCAATCTTCAGAAAATACATGAGCTAAAGTCACCTGTAAGTTTAGATAAAACTCTTGAGAGCAGAGTATGAGAAATTTTGACATGAAAAGTGATAATCACAGAGACTTTTTTTTTTTTTGAAATGGGGTCTTATATAGCCCAGGGTGGCCTTAAGTTTACTATGTAACTCTGTCTGGATTTGAACTCCTGGTTCTCACTCATTCACCTCCAAAGTGCTTGGATTTCACTCATGTATTACCATGCATAGCTTTGAGAGAATAATATTTGTAGAGTTACCTTGGCGGCCAAGCTCCTTTGTGGTCCAGGAGCCATTGGTGATAAGTGGCTTTTTTTCTTGGGTCCAGCAGATTAAGATGGACAACATAAAGATATCATAGGCTGACATTTAGGAAGGAGAGGACAAAAAGGCTCTTTTTACTCAGAAATGATGTTTGTGTCTCTCATGTAACCAGAGTGCCTTAGTCTCCAACTTTTGCAGGAAGTATGGGCTCCTTGTACTGGTGTTTTCACTTCTTTCAGCAATGTCCCCATAGATGTTGGATCCTGAGTGGAAGTATGCATACTCCCTGTGAGGTAAACTCAATGACTAAGAGAAGAACTGGGATTCAAAGGAGGGACTGTAAAAAGATAGACAGTAGGTAATTCGCTTTGGCTTCCAGAGGCTTACAATCTGTATTACAACTACTGTACAACTACTGTAGCCTGTCTTTCATTCTGATACCAATGCATTCATAGGAAAACATAGACAATATGTATGTCAATGAGCATATATGTAGTCCAATAAAACTTTATTTGTAAGATCGGACAATTGGTTGAAATCCTCAAGCATTAATTTACTGATTTCTAAGATGACAGTGTTTATAGGTGCTAAAGGGCAAATATTTTAGGATTTTACTTCTTTTGCTGTTGTTTTGATTTGACTGGACTAGAATTCCTACAGGCATACCCTAACATGCCTGCTTCAGATGTTTTCCAAACAAACACAAGACAGTTTGTTTACATTGTTCTTGAGATAATACAAGACTGTAAGTTATTAAACTAGCCCCTAAAGAATACCATCAGAGATGCACTTAAGAACATAATACCTGCAGTCCAATGAAAAGCTTGTCTAGATACTAAAGAGGGAATCTATCATTCTCAGTGCAAAACTAGTAAGGCTTTCAAAATAGGGATATATTTCTGTCTGAATTGCCCTTGCACGCAAGGTGTGATATTTTGAATATGAAGCCTCTCTCACAGTTATGGATTTCAACATTGAATC